>NC_140473.1:10780801-11411873 GCF_051167445.1 Perissodus microlepis
ATTCCAGAGCAAATAACCTTTTATTAAACATAAGTGTAATCAGGCTGCCTGCTCATGGCTGTAAAGGTTAAATCTGCTTCACTGAAAGAGGTAATATAATAGTTCATAATGATGGGACGAATGCATGAGAAATCAAACAATTTGAGGATATAATATGAGGTTGCTGCACATATACACACATATGTCTATGTAAAGCCTTTGTGTGTGCACACAGGGATCTTCTGAGCTTCCATGTGTGACCTTCTGCTGGATTTTCAACACTGACATGACATTATATATCCACTCTGTACATTAGGTTCCTCTTCATGTTACTTATTGATTGCTTCTGTCAAAACATCAGGCAGTAACTGAAAGCACAACATACCTCGGTTAAGTTTTGTAACAGATTTGTGCATTTCTAGAGTACATAAATACCTTTGAAGACTATCTTGCCATTCAGTCAAACAGATGTTACATCTATCATAGCTTGTATTTGCCTTATTTCCCCAAGATTTATGTGTCTTATTTAATTTTTAATCTTTGATGAGCTGAATCATTTTCCTTACTTTTCAAAGTGCCTATAACTAGTTAACAACTTGTGCTGGTTGCCTGGCTTTCCAGTGCAGCCTTTCTTTGCAGGACTACGCCTCCCAAATTATTCACAGACAACTTTTATTTTCGTATCCCTCCTTCCCTCAATGGGCTGTTGTCCTCCATAGTGTTCGTCCAGTAGCAGCATGGATTCTGGTCCGCGCCACTCTGTCGCTCTGAGTTTGACATTGTTGTGTGTTGCATTGCAAGTGCAACAAAAAGCCCTTCTAAATCTTTGAGTGGCCAGAGCGTATGGGCTGAAACTGATTGGAAATCGCTCCCAAATGTATCTTGGATCCAAACTGCAAGAATGTTGTCTATTGTCCAGACTTTCTAAATCCATTCTGGATAAAGTCTGAATGTGCCATAAAATGGATTTGGGCTGGCAGTCTGTGCAATCCTGGGTAACTTGGCTGCATGCACTAATCTCAAATGTGTATCCATAGGATCAAAATCATTGGAATATGGTTAATTATATATATACATATATATGTTTTTTACCAGTGATCTTGCCTTGCCATTTCCCATTATGTGCCCTCTTAGTGTGAGCTAACATTACCAATTCAATCATCTCCAAAAGTCTCTTTTTACAAGAATTAGCCATATCTGACTTACCTCGCCGCCTGCCAGGAAGACTGACAGTAGCAAAAATACACCTTTACTTGCACTTCAAAGACCAAAGGCACTTGTAAACAAGCATCTGGCTTTGGGCTCGGTGTGTGTGTGTGTGTGTATGTGTGTTTGAGTTTGTGATTGGAAAAACAAAAAGAAATGGAGAGGTAATTACCACGAATCCCATAAAAATGCATGAAAACTGATGGCCACAGAGCTACATTGTTTAATATTTCTTCCCCAAATGTATTACAAAATATTTTTTTAAACAATTCTTAGCTCCATGTATCTGGTTGTTAATTGCGTGAATTTTTTAAACACTTTCTAACCTGCGTCGTAACCCCATAATTTCAAAACATTGACTGGATTCGTACGCCGTGTTGAGCTTAACTAGTGCTTTAAAGCATTGCAAATTAAAACTCTAAACTTCAATCTGAACATTAACGAGTTAAGATGAAACCATCGTTGCCAATTTGCTATCAGTATCCAAGATTAAAGATAACTCGGATGCCCCTAGTCACAAAATCAAGGGAAAAAATCAGTTGAGAAAGGAAGACTCGTTGGCTCTTGTTGAGTAAAGCTTTCTAATTTGTTGCTGGGATAATTGTTCACTTGTGTACATCATTTTATTGACCACAGAGCAGGATTTGCAGTAACTGTAGCAGACATCAAAGAGCTACACTGTTCCTGAGGTTGTGGATGCATCCTTATTTAAAAATTACCCACTTGGCATTTTCTAGTCTTTTTAACATTCATACCGGGAGGCCACGCTGATTAACCTCATAATGAGCAGGTTACAATGTTCATATTATTATTCACATTGAAGGATTCATTACAGACAGACTGTGTATGTCTCTACAATTTTCTTAAAAGGCCATCCTGTTTTCCACTTGCACATTTATATCTGTGGTCTCCCAGTTGCCAACAACATTGGTTGACACCCCGTAGCTCTCACATAGCTCAATATTACACATATGGAAGTGTGTATCACAGCTAAGCATGTCAGTCCCAGAAGAGTCACACTAAATATCGCAAAGCTGAATAAAACAGTTTTGTGTTGTTCGTTTTCACTGTCGTCATCTTTGTAACTTGTTAATGTAATAATTTATTCAGTGAGTCAGGTTTTATCACTTCGTATTACCAACTACGTCCATCTCGTGTTTATCTTTCTTGCCTGTTTGTATACTGTAAATATGTAGCTCGGTTCAAGTATTTAGTCCTCCTGTTCTTAACTATAGATCTATATCTGTCTGACCTCAATGCAACTTTATAAGCATCTAAAAGCAATAACTGAAGTGAAGATTATATTATGGGTTTTGATCTTGAGTATCTCTGCGAGGAAGAGATATATATGGAGGAAGGCACAGTAATATATATGTATATCTACACACACATCATCTTGCACGAGAAATACGATTCTTTGCCTGATAGGAGGAATGCTATAAAGGCTCCACATATTGAATCAAAACCTAAGCAGCCTATATTTATGAATATTCATAACACACTTTAGAATGAAAATTGGGGGCCAGATTGTTATTGTGTTTGGAAGATCTGTTCAGCAAGCCTTGTTCTGGTGACTTGTGAGAGTGGGCACCCGCTTCAGTGAGCTCCTGGAACACTCATAAATTAAAATAAGACTCTTTGCCTAAAGCTAGGAATAAATAAATCTGAATTGTGAGCAGAGATTGTTTTTCCTTCATGCAGCATGATTTTCCTACAGTAGTCGATAGCTATTGTCTTAGCTCCAAAGGTAAGATTTAATGGCTGCACAGGTTCAATGTCACTGAATAAACAGCAGCTCGTCCTTCTTTCTTATCAGGTTTTTAGCTGGCTTTACCTACGAGGAGCTTTTGCATGTTATAGATTGCAAATGTTTTATTTATTTTTGTGCTCTCTGATGATATTTATTGTTACGTGCTTGTCAATTTAGTATGTGAGCATTAGACTTACAATTTTGCTCAATATATTCCTTGAAAACATTGCTCAGGAAACCTTGCAATTAAGGAAGCCAGAATCTTCTATATGTAAGTGATCCTAAAATTTTCCTACCTTTGATTAAGCTGGCCTCTGGCAGAGGCTGAACAGGGTTGAAAGGAGCTCCTTGACTATGGAAGGAGGCTACTTTAGCAGGGTGGCTGGGTGCAGACCAGACGAACAAATAAGGGACAGACTGTAATGGGATACTAAAGCCAAGCAGAAGGAAGCTTGCAGGGGAGACAGAGAGACATACCCAGCAGGTTATCACAAACATTTCAGCCTCAACACAGCAGAGACAAGGCCCCATTACAAAAATACAGAGCTTACATCCCCCCTGCTCCTCTGTCCCTTTTTTCTTTGATTCCTTTTCACTGCTCAGACTTGTTCTGTTGTTCAAAGCATCACAGCAACTAAAGAAAACTCAACTTCATCATAAGTATCCAAGTTTTCACTTGTTATTTGAATGCCTTCATGTCACAAACTGCAAGCACCAAATGTGTATTTTTTTTCCCGCTGCCCTGGTGGCCGGGATGTTTTGAACATGCCGTATTGATGGCCGTGACTGCTTTATTTAGCACTGTGGCTTCGCCACAACCACTCACAGCTTACTGTATGTGATGTTATGATCAAAAAGCCCAGCTGCATCCACGAGTACCATATGGTGCCCAAGAACATGCACACAATCCAGCTCTCGCCACTTCACAAACAATAACAAAAAAGTTTCAAATAGAGGCTCAAAAAAATCCCCTTCTAACAACCGTCTGGAGAATTGGTTGCATTTTCTTGTTAGGAAGGTTTATTTGGGGGGATATTATTGATTTCTATGTATTTTACTTCCTTATTGTAGCAGCTTGAGTGGTAGAGACCAACAACAAGCCTAAATGGCTCTTCTGAGTCCAACGCACTCGGAGGCTCGAAGTTCCAGTGAATTTATCCCACAGTTACTAGTATACTCAGAGTTTGATGTCGCTTTGCATTTATGGTCCTTTGTCTACAAAAGCAAAAAAGCTTTACTTAATTGGTTGTGTTGCACCCCTTTGTCTTGGTCTTTTGTGAACAGTGGGATACTGGTGATGTAAACCTAATTTTGGAGAGCAGCGCAGCCTTTCCTGTGGCTAAGGGTTGTCAGCACACAATTAACTTTTGGCATAACATTGTATACTGTAACACTGTGTGGCTCCTAGGGGAGCAGGCTGCCACTAGATGAAGATACTAGGCTAAACTTATATTTTATAGCCTTTTATACCGACTGTGAAAGTTCAGTATGAGCAGCTTTACCAGTCACATGCTGAGGCATTGTTTCTGAGTACCGAGTGGTCACATTAATTCAGCTTTTCTCCTTATTATTAAAATCAATTTGACTCATGCTTTTGATGTGCTTTGGCAATTTTGGGTTACTCTGTATCAAATAAACATAACAGAGATAAAAACACAAACGTTTCTGAAGCTTCATCGTGAAATCCCCACTGAAAAAGTGTAGCAGGTTCATATCCAGTTCATTTAGACCGATAATGAAACCAGCAGTTAACTTCGTCTTTAAGCTGCTCACACACAGTTCGCATCGCTGTGAAGTTGACGACTGGTCAGTTCGGACGTTCCAGGATCTGGTTGCCTAGGTTACCCTCTAACTTATTCTTAACAATATTCTTTTCTCTCATTGGTAGTTGGTTTAACTTTGCTTCAAAGTTGAGAAAAGTTTATCTTGGGCCCGCCCACTTCCCATCACCAGCAGTTATTTCACCCACAGTCACTTGAAGTTGTGGAATTTTATTCAGTTTCTGTGGTCCCTGGTCACCACATTACTGTGACGCTTCCAGTGTGGATGTAGCTTTTAGAATTTCACAACATAGTTCTGCCGTTCTCTCCTTTAGTCAACAACATACATAGAAAGAAGGCTGTAGCACGCAGAGAGGTATACTACCAAGGAAGTTCAACACAGCCAGAATTTTGTTGCAATAGCTGGTTTGACAAAACCTAAAACCCTGAGATAACAGGTAATACAACGGTGGTTACAGCGCCTGTGTGCACTAGCATGCAAATATCATACAAAAATTATTCATATTGTAGTCTCTTCTCCTCTAGACGGATTATCAGCTGAAAAAAGGGTGCTAAAAATCTACAATGAACATAAAAATAAAGAACAATGAAATGCAACAGTGTTACAAATAACATGAGGGATTAATGCTGCAGAAATCTGGTGATTTAACATACAGAGAAGTTAAATTTACATTTTTATTCAAGTTTACTATTTTACGGCTGAGTTTATTTGTAAGGTGATGGCTTCACATTAGAGTCTGAAACTTTAAACTGCAATCATTTAAACATGAAATTAAATCGCTTTAGTTTGTCAGCAGATCAAAGTGAAATTTATTTTATTGATGGAACAGGTGTTGATGTGTGCTCTGCACTCTGGTAGCTGCATATCCAGGAGTTTAAAAGAGACTTTTTTTTTTTTTTTTTTTTTTTGTGTCCCGTTTGGATCTTTAGCCATCAGAATTGTTGTCTTAAGGCCAAGAAAGATGCCAGGCGGATTTATTTTACCAAGTGGATCATCATGGCCTTGCCATATTGGTCCATTTGATTGACCTTTATTATAATTATGTATTTATTTTATTTTCGGTTGATACAAACGGGACAGACGTGACTGGGGGATAGGACAGGGAGAAAGAATGAAAGAAAGAGAGGGAGAGAAAGAAAACCAAAGGGGAGAAGAGACGGTGAGAAGGGGGGGAAGAAAGGAAAAAACAAACAAACAAACAAAACGCCTGGATCACCTGTATGGAGAAAAAAAACAGAAGAGAAAGCAAACAACAAAGAGCAACATAATAAAAACAGCACCATCACAATAAACTAGCTAGCAGTAGATAACAGTAGATACTAAATAATAAACGATATTGTGCAGCACGCAAGATAGACAGCGCACAATGTGCTTTGAGGCAGCAGCCAAGAAAGGTGTAGTCCGCGTCTGTGAACACCCGTGTGTACACCTGTGTGCATACCTGTGTGGATCAGCATGCTTGTATTCCAAAGGTTTCTCCATGTAACGATCTGCTAGGGAGTGTGGGGAGCCATAGCCCCGTCCACCAGGGTATGAAGCAGGTATGGAGGAGATCCAGGCCCCAGATATCCAGAGGCCCCAGAGTACAAGGACCCGAGGAGGACCACCAAAGGGGGGGGGAACCGTGCCACCCTCCTGGGAAGAGCTGAGTAGAGCCCCAAACGAGAGGTCACCCCGCAGCTACGGAGCAGAGGCCAGAGGGGGTTGCAGTGGCGTGCCCGCGGGCTCCGCCGGCAGCCAGCTGTGCCAGAGAGGACCGAGCTTCAGGCCCAGAGGCCAGAGGCCTGAGGGCATCCCACCCCCCGGAAGGAGCCCAGCCGGGCCACAGGCGCCCGGCCCCGCCAATCGGCCACCAGGAGTGAGCCGGTACATGCATGAGCGCCCAGCCCCAGATGACAAGGACCACCAACACACCAACGTCTAAGGGCATCAGCCACCGGCAGGGAGTGTGGTGAGGGGAGATAGGCCTCCGTACTTTAGAGGGCCTGAGATGTACCCAGAGAGGTTGAGTCTAAGACCCAACCTGACATATAGACACAGACAAACAGGCACACGCGGACACAGACGTGCATTCCCACCCCCATATGCACAACCAAATACTCGGCACTCACCCAACGTGTAGACAGACACAAATAGACACTGCACAGACAGTCGCACTCCCCAAACATACTCTATATCCCAGGTCCAGGTACCCCCACCCCCAGAGGGGCAAGCCGCACCTAGACCCAGGAGATGTAACCCTTCTCTCTGGGGTGGAGGCAAGCGGACCACCTCCTTATCTGCAGTAGCAGGGAGGCCCCGCATCCCAGACCCCAGTCTGACGGCCAGCACCTCCTCCCAGCCCCCCAGCCCTGGCGGCTAACAGAACCGGGGTGAGTGAAGACCTCAAACCTCCCTACGCCCGCTCATATGTAATGTTGTTGTGGGCTGTTCTAAAGTGCATTTAAAACTCAGGAGAGCATGGTACTAGCTTCCTCTCAGAGAGCAGCACGGCTCCTCCCGAAAACCCTCAGTGTCTAAATGCATTTAAAATTGAGGGTAGGGCACCAGCGCCAGAGGTGGGTTGGAGTACAACGACCATCCTCTGGATGCTGTAAAACGTGCCCACCCCCAAGGCCCTATATGTATGTGTTATGTGAGAGTGTGAGTAATGTGGATGTCTAGGTTGCAGAATAAAATTGAGGCACAGGCGGCCAGAAGGGGACAGAGGGGGAGTGCCTCGCCTGCACCCTGGTGACATACCTGCACCCCAAGCCCTGCGTGTGTGGGTGGGTGTGGTAGAGCGGGAATAGGGAGGCAGCTGAGGATGGGGAGGGAAGAAAGGGAGGGGCAAGCGGCCCCTCCCTGGGGCCAGCTCCCCCGCTGACCCCAGTAGGCACCCCCACGCTCTGGAACCCACCAGGGCAAGGAGGCCCAGGCCCATCCGGACCGGGGCCCGCAGCAGCAGCACTGCCCAGCCCCACAGAGTCCGGGGCAGCCCACCCGACTCCACCCCAGAGAAAACTGCACCCACCCCATCATCCAATCATCTCCCAAACTACACAAGACAATAGACACCCAGGTTGAGTTCATTCTCCCCCTCTCCTATATCTCTCCCCCCACCTGCAGAGTGAGCTCCTGTAGTGAGGAGACCACCTGCAAAGATGTAACAACCTCCCCAAAAGAGACTTTAACAGAGACTTAGAATCGACTAAAGTAACATTTAGAATTTTCAGGATCAACACCTGGAGACTCACAAGACAATGCAAGAGTCACAGAATCGATGTTGCACTTAAAACGTGCTGTAAATAAAAGAATCGGTGAAATTTTGAACATAACCTCCTGACCAGGCAATGTGTTCAGTACGAGTTACCATGGCGGTTTAGCCAGGTTAAAGAGAGCTACTGTGGCGCTTCTGACTTGAAGCTCGCTCCATGTAGCTCGCTAACTCTTTCGCGTCGTTTCATAGCACAACCCTCTAGTCAGAATCGTAATGCCAACACAGAAGCATCTTAAACCTTCTTTGTAATGACCAATAGGCAGCGACTCCTCTGGCTGCAAAAAAAAAAGTATACATATACAGGAAAACATCCCTCCTGCTCCTTTTATCCGTGACCTCAGTAAACATTTTCCTGTCAAGGCTGAGGATACAGCCATCTTACAGTGGCACTGAGAGCTTTGAATGCACTGCAACTCCACAAACACAGAGAAATAAACAAACCATCTTCACTAATGTGACAGCCCATCGCGCATCATTTATGCTGCAAAGTGTGAAAAGCGAACCACATACTGGAACGTGCTGCAAATATACAGAAAAACTGTTAGTAGCAACCAAAAGAAGCACTGTTGTCGAGGGGCACTAAAAACTGATGAACATGGTTAGGTACAGGCTTGATGTTGCCATGGTGACACATGAAACGACTGACTCGACTACCTAGCAGTGTGCAGCTAAATATTCTGTATTTGAACACCTAAACAGTTCATATATTTCCCACATAGCAGCCTGGATCATTTTGCATTGTGGAGAAACACAGAACGCTGGTCATTTAGTTGGAGATGGAGAGCAGCACACACTGTCTACAGTGTCCATTACGTTGGTCACCTTTGGCCCAGAAGCTGGCTTCAAAGAGAGGGGGCCTCATCCAACAGGCTACACTTTTTCTCTTCTTCTTTGAAGCTCCTCTTTTGATCAGTTCTCTTATCCCGTCCCCACCCACTGTTTGGTTCACAAAAACGGCAAATGAATCAACTCTCAGCAGAGAGAGAATTTGTCAGCCAGAAGAGAGGCAACAAATGTGTTTTAGAAATGTCTGGAACATATTTTAGTCACAGTCACCGAGACACACGTATTATAAAATACACACAGACACAAAAGACGCTGTTTGAGTGATGATGAGTGATCTCTGTATGGGTTCCCTGTCTCCTGGAGGGGGAGAGGAAGACTTGATGGGAAACTTGATGTCTACAGTTTTTGTAGAATATAATGAACTGATTTATTAAAAATTAAAATATTCATTAGCTGCAGTCCAACATTATACTATATATAACATCAGCCCAATATTGTCTTCTATTGTCAAGCTCAGTTCTGATGCTCGTGTGCCAATTTTTGGCACTTTAGTTGGGCGGGCAGGGTCCACATGGCCATTTCTGACCAATGACCAAGTCGGTGGTTCACCACTGTAATTTCTTTGGACCAGTTTTGATAGATACTGATTACTGCAGTTTAGGAGACGCTCTGACCCAGTCGTCTGGCCATCACAGTCTGGCTCTAGTCAGACTCACTCATACCCTAACGCTCACCCGTTTTTCCTGCTTCTACCACATCAACTCTGAGAACAAAATGTTCGCTTGCTTCATTAGTTTCAACTTCAGTACCACACAGTTTTTTGCCGTCATGCTATGTCATTAAAATGTATCACTGAAAATATATCTGCAGAGAAAGAGGGTGAATAGCTTTATCCTTTATTATGATGTCTCTGTTACGTCCACGTCCACTGCTGAAATATACGTGGTGCTTTTAATGAGGTTCGCCAATCAAGCTGCTCCTTTTCTGACCTTTCGGTGATAAACAGCTGCTCTGCCCGGGCTTCTGTTTTCTCTGCAGTCTAGACAAGCACTTTGATTATATTGACCAGTCCAATCCATAAGGAAAACCTTGAGCTGCCCAGAAGAGGCATCACTTCATAACTGCAAGTCAATGCATAACTGCAAAGACGGCAACACACACACACACACCCGGGCCATCCTCTGCAAACATGCCTCTTCCACACCTCGCTCAGACGTGACGTGTCCCATTTTAATGTATCACAAGGGTTAGCCGGATCACCTAGCGCCGGATTCATCGCTCCCCCTGCAAGACCGTCTGTGTCTTGATATAGTAAACCACAATAGGTATTGAAAACAGCAGCGGGCATCTACCTGCAGCAGGCCCTTTAGCAGCACAGGGAGAGTCTAAAGATTATGTAAAGTAATTCAGTGAGTGATGAGAGAGGAGCAGGCCACCACTGACAGCAGGTTTAGCAGGTATGTAGGTCACACAGGGGGAGGCCTTTTTTGCATTTTTCCCTTCCGTGTCTATTTTTGTGTTGTCTCCCTCTCTTACTTCTTTACTTAATCAGTTATTCACTTATTCCTTTCATCTCTTTGCATCACAGTGTTCTGACTCTTTTTAAAAAAAATCCACTCTGTTGTCTTCTGACAGACGGTGGTGACTTTCTCGCACTACCTTGGACGAAATGGGTAATAGAAAAAGACTAAAAAGAGAGATTAAGGAGAGACTTTGCCAATGGAGACAACATTTTTACTGGCTTTCGTGTTTCTTTCAAACCCTTTGCATTATCAAAGGATTGCCACTGGTCATTTTTGTAGCATATCTGAACCCCCTTCTTCTCTTGCCATTGCTGGCTGCCTTTTAATCATCTTCACTTCTCCCCAAGTAGTAGCTTAACCCCAAAGCAGATGGTGTCCTGTTCTCTTTTCACTCATTCGGAGTACTTTGTTTTCTCATCTTGTCAAGCATGGCCCAGGCCTCTGTAATGAGTTTGGGCCTTTTCAGTCTGTTTAGAGGACCCTGACACAACTCGGAGCCGCCCCACCGCAGCCACCACTGCAAGGTTACCCAAACCCGCAGGGGAGCACAATGCTACTTAGTGTCCACAACCCCTTGGCCTTTTCTTGGGGAGAAGAAAGGCAGAATATTAATGAAGACTCTTGGCTTTTCAGGAGGATAGCAGTAGAGAGGGGCGGTCAGTGTTTACTGAACAGGCTTGTTTTCATCTCCCTAGCCCGCAGGTCACAGCTCAATGCTCTTTAATTGGCTCAGATTGTCAGACAGTGTTCCATCTCGTAGAAGAGAAAACTCTAGCTATCAAATGCTGCCTCCAGCACCACCACCACCCCCTACTGCCTCCCTTTACAAAATCCCCTCCTCTTTTTACTGCTTTGAGAGTGGCAGCTCATGCAGCTAAGCTATTTCCACAAGCATGTACTACAAACTTAAAATTAACATATGAAAATGGGTTGCTTTCCACATTTACCAGCTCATTAGTTCTTTTCGTTGGGCACTTGTTGAGCTCCACCCGTTCTTGTTTTGCCTGAGCAGGGATGTCTTTAATTATCTTTGCGGTAGGCATATCAGACCCAAAGCTATTAGCCCATGCAAAGTTCAATGAGGGACTCTTTGATACTTGTTAAATATACATAAACCAGAACAGACCAGGCCCGAGTGCCCCGTAGACCACCCAGTTTACATTCTGAAAATAATTTTCCTCTCATCCCCCTGAAAAGAATAGAGCACCGACAGATACTGGCAACGACCTTGACATTTTCCTTCTTTTTTCTCTCAAGATAACGTGCCTTTGAACAAGCGGTGGCCCTCCAACTGCATCACAAAAGCTCCAAACAACAGACTGAACTCAGGCAAAATAGAAGTACTTAATGCACTCGGTGCAAGACGTCGTGCATTCTCTAGTGAACCGTTCATGTGCTGATGGCTTTCAGTTGTTCCTAGACTGATATCGCCATGGCTCATGTTCATTGTTAGAGTGGAAGCAGCTGGACACCTGTGTGATCTGCTTGGGATCAAAGCTCCGAGATGTGTTCGGACACAACAGACCAGCCTGCCATGCCATGCTTTAAGGATCAAATGAACAGAAGAAATTCTCCTAAGGGAACTGACACTGTAGAGCGCAGACACTTCTACACCTCGATCGATTTTTTTTCTTTTCTCTTTCGTTTTTTTTTTTTTTTTTTAACTGCTCAAGATGACGAGATTAAAAAAAGACTGTGAGATGTCCTGTGGCTAAAGGACAAAGGGAACCTCCTATTCTGCTCACGGCTCCTGTCTGGAACATTAAACAGAGACGGTTCCCATGCTGCTATGTGGGTGACCCATGGGGACTGCCTTCCTTGCGAGCCGGCTGAGTTGGAATGACAAGACCATTAAAAGTTGCGTAAAAGCAGAAATGCTGGTGGTCATGACAAACACCATTTAACAATGATGAGTACACTTATCACACAAAAGCTACAGCTAATCAAAAATCCGTCTCCTATTCAAACATTGTTTTCACATTTTAACTCGCCGTTGCTGCAGTTCAAACACACTTCCTGTCGTCGCTGAATATTGTGCTGCGGTGTACTAATGCTGACCAACAAAACGCTAACTACCGCTTGTCTAATAAATGAATGGAAGGTGGGGGGATGTAATTTTCTGCTTGTCTGCATGCGAGGGTGACTTATGCCCAACTCTCTTCCTTCCTCTCCCTTCTCTCATGTGTGGAAATGTGAGCGCATGCAGTTTTCCTCCTTCTTGATGGTTTTCTCTCCAGGATGTTTTTAACTGAACTTCTAAAAGGCTGAAATGACAGAAAAAAATGTTAAAGAACTTAAAAGTTAGTTAACGTTTGAAATGTTTCTGATATTCCGGGTGACCTCTGCCCATCTCTAAATTAGTCCGGCTTGATCTCCGTCTCCTTCGTCTTCACCAAAACACGATGATATCATGACCGATAATAACTGATTACAGTTCAAATATGTGGAATCAGATCAAAAACCCTTTTGGAAAATCTCATTACCAGTCACCTCATCCAAGTTTGCCGGTCTCAGTGAAGTCGAGTCTCTCTTTGCACGCCCTCACTCATAAATTTGGGGTCGCTCATCTGTTGGGATGGCAGATTTTGCCACCTAATGTAAAGTCTTTCATGCATAATTGATCAGTAATTCCAGTTATGACAGCACATTTGAAAACTGCTGTGCTGATTAAAGAAGCAGTGCATTTGTCTAGTTCAGTGTCTGGGATTAGAAAAAAGAAACACAAGAGATGTCAGTGTGTTGTAATAAAAACATCATAAAACATAAAACATACTAAAATTATGGATTTCATTATCTTTACCCGTAAGATTGGAGCATAACTGGCAGAAATCTTTGGCTTCCATAAGCTGTGAAATCTTTACATTTTAAGATTTGTTCATGCGTTGTTGCAAAAATTAACTAAATTTGCTAACAAGCTGACAGACAGACAGATAGTAAATAAGGTTATAGATGCATTTGAATTATTCCTATGATAATGTTATCGTGAATGAGCCTCGTGGCCGTGATCGTTTGAAAGTAAAAATCTGATCTCTCGACAGCCCTGACGTGTTCTGCTTTCTTCACAAAACAACACAAAGTGGCTTTTAGTAGAGCTGAAAGAGAATTAAGAGACCTTGTTGCGCAAGTGTACGAGAGGACAAGTACATTAGAATCTCTGTTTTACGAAACAGATGCCTCGCAGGTCCTCAACTGGCAATTTCATTAAATGGCAGCAGCAAAACACCAGTCTCGGTGTCAAAATTGAAAAGGTGACTCCTGCGTCCTGGCCTTCAAGCCAGCGTACAAAGAAAAAGACCAATTTCCTCCTATAACAAGACAACGACCCAAAGCGCAGCTCCAAGCTATGCACGAAGAATTTTGAGTGGAAGAAGTCAGCTGATAAGCAATCAGCAGAGAGGCCAGCACAGTCACCAGCTCTCAATTATTTTGCCCTCTTTCTGTAGACTCACATTAACCCATGTACATACAAATTCTGTAACCAGGGCTGAATGCTCGTAATTTACATACCAGCATGGAGGCTGGGGGTCACCATCAAGGACCCCTCAAGTCCTTGGTATTAAAAAACATTGCTGTAAGCTGTCCACTTTCCCTGCTGAGGGAGTAGTCAATTCACTCTGTTTTTCTTCTATTTTTCTTATCTGTCCTCTGTGGACTGTGCTTCTCCTTCACCAGAGGCCCATTTTTCTTCTCCCCCCCCCCCAAAAAAAATCTTGTTTATGTGTTTACCACAGCACCCTCTGATGCTCCTCTAAATGATAGCCCTTTCGCTGTCAGCACACAGGAGTCAAATTAGAGAACGAGACAAACCAACGCTGCTGTTCCCTCCGAGCTTCAGTCAGAAAGAAGCTGAAGCCACAATCAACTGAAAATCTGAACTTTTTTTCCTTTGTTTTGATCAGTGTTGGGTATCGAAAGGGGAGGAAGATGCTACCCTAGCTCCAAGACCGTGTTGTCATTACCTAGGAGAGAACAAAAAAGGAGCATCTGGAATGAGGCCGCTGCTTCAGCGAGCTCCTGCTGCTACGCGTAGACATGCTAAGCTAGTTCATACGACGGAGGCTGTATTCCAGTGTCGGGCACATTTCCCATGTCTCGCCATCAGCTTTAATGCACATAGAGATTATGTGGAAAAGCGTTAATGAACGGCATATCATTTGATGCGTATGCATAATTAATTACTTCACTATTGATGCCATACGGGTAACACATCCAAAACATATCTGGCACAATGTGCGTGTCATGCTTCCTGTCAGTTTAGTCTATTACAGCAGGAAAATCTGCTTCTTTGATTAATTTATAATAAGCCAGAAGACATTAAAGGGAAATTCTGGGTTATTTAGAGCTGCTTTCCTTTTCTGGTTATTTTTCATCTGGATGAGTCATTTTGGTTGGTTCTGATAGCGTTTTACTTAAAGTCACGTCTGGGATCTGGGGACAGGCTGGCAAAAAATTCAAATTAAGTTTTAAATAAGTTCATTTAAGCCAGATAATTTAAACCAATTACTACTTGCAGGAGACAAAAAACAATTTGAAGCGCACTTGTCGCACTGCTGGCAAGCACAAACGAATCAAGATTTGTAGTCTACATATGGTGCGTGCGTTACTATTTTCCCACATCAATTATGCTCCTAAGTATAATTACGTTATTACTGATAGAAATCACAGGCATTGTGCCAAAGCAATAAAAAATAACATCCAAGTTATAAATAACCAGAAGATAAAAAGGACATAATATAATTTCAAGGCCGTTTCCATGCCACAGATCAAACGGTAAAAGAAAGCAGGGGGATATTGTTGTTGCTTCATCCTTCCTGCTTTTCTGCAGTCCTTGAGTCCCGGTGGTGTCTTGGAGAGGAGAAATTTATCCCAATATGTTGCAACAGATTAAATCAGTTTTATACTGAAGAAGCAGTATAATGGATTTTCTACACAGCTGACAGAGTCCTAGTGAGACAGCGAGGGAAAGCTATTGTGCAATGCACAAACTTTCATCTCGCTTTGAGGACCTTAGATACCTGCAATTACAACCGTGAGTGTATAATGACCTCAACCGCAGCCTTGTTCCTCTGAACATACAGAACACCGGAGCAGCCTTAGACTCCATGGTTGCTTCTATCATGCCGAAGCAGTTGTATTTGTTTACATTATCACCAGACTGCCTGGGGAGTGTGGTTATTTTTATGGCCTGCTTTGTTTGGTTGATTGCTGTTGCGAAAGGGGGAAGCGCGGAGGTTTGCTCTGGGAGTGACTACGAAGGAGTTGTGCGACTACAGAGGTAACGGGGAGGATAGACGGGGAGAGGGAAGCGTGTAGAGGAGGGTTGGGGGCGTCTGTGTGTGTGTGGTGGGTGGATGTTGGGGGGGTCTCAAGCTGCCTTATGGGAACGGTGGTTTGTAATTAATTTTGAATGCATCTCTCTCCCTTCTCAGATTTTGTTTTGTTCCGTTTTGAAGTGTTGCACTTCAGGAAGGCGCTGAAATTCCAGGCTTGAGAGTTTAAGCATCAGGATAAATGGAAATGTTTGCTCATGAAATCCTGGACTGGTTCCTGGATGATCGACTCTGTTGGTTATAAAGTATTTTGACAAAAGCACAAAGAGTCGCTGAATAATCCTGCATAATGGCTGCGTTTACCCAAACTTGAGTCTGTTTAACCGTATCTGCGTGCACAAATCGACTTTTAAAATAGCTAACATGTGCGTATTTGTGTGTTCTCCATGTTACAGATTCTCAGATGAACGACACTGGCACCAGCAGTGGAGGTGAGCCGAGATTATGCGTTTTCAAAGTAGAGACTCCCTAACAGCCTGACAGCCACATCCCTTCCTCAATTTCTTCCCTTTTTTCACAACACAGTACATATTAGCCTTTGATTATATAAAAGATGCATTTAAATTTTAGAGCTGGGAAGCTGCAGACAGCATCAGTAGTCAGTTTTTTAATGAATTCACATATAAAAAAATCATTATGAGATGTTCGCATAATCTTCAGTCCTGATCTGAAGCCGTCTCTCTTAGCTCCACTGTAACTACAAACCGAACTCAGGCTCACAAGCTTGGCGAGGCAGCGCTTGTTTAGGTATATTGATGCTTCTTGGCACAGAAAAGTGGGAAGGGCTGCCTGATTTTCATGGCCTCTTGTAATATTTCCCCACTCTCCTTTCTTTTACTCCCTTCTAGGAGAGACGAACGATCCTGTCGAGGACTTGGAACAAGCTGATTCAACTCTAACTCAGTCCAAAGGTAAAAGCTTGAAAGAAGCACTCACACCCGCTTACTGGCTCACACTGATGTCACACACATCTCTATAAGTGGATTCTTATTAGTGGCCACAGCTGCTGAATTAAAATTCACTTCTTTTCGAGAATCCTCCGCTGCACACAGCCAAGTGTTACCCAGCTTCACCCTACTTGTCTCCATTCCCCCCTCCCCGTCTGTCTCCATCTCCTTGTCTCTGTAGGGGCAGGCAGCCGGCAGTACGTGTTCCTTCAGGGCCAAATGCATTTGTAAATCCTCTGTACCCATTTCAGGTCTGCAACTATAACCCTGATATTTTAGTATATGCGCGTCGGCACGTCTTTGGAGATTGAGTATGATGAATTACCTGCACCCTCAACTATTGGACATTTAATAAATCAAGTGTGCAAAGCATATTGTTTTAACATGCAGCCAAAACAGACTGTAGGGGTAATAATAATGCCAATAAATCATATCTGATAAGGATACTACACTGGTGTTATCCTCAGGTCTTCATTGAGATTTAGGCTAATAAGACAGCATATAATTTGAATGTAGTCATCTATGGAGGGTGCTATTAATTTCTGTGAACACGCTTGTTCTCTGTGTGGGTCCAAAGAAGCGATGAGCCAAAAAAGAAAAAAAATGGCTTTCGGATTTGGGCGTCGTATAGTTTCCAGGTAGAAAAAATTCATTTAGCAACTGCTACGAACAGATTGTTGGGGTTGAATAAATAGGACAGGGAAGCAGCATATGAAATAACTTGGCAGAGGTAGGCGGGTTGGTGTAGAAAGGAGAGAGCTTAAACAATGCCAGACAAAGCAGCCAGGAAAAGGGGGAAAAAAGCCTGTTGCTGGACAACCGAGTGCATCAGGGTGGGACTGTGTACGAGGGAGATGGTTAGTTCATAGTGTGCCGTTAAAATTAGCCAGAGTACAACATCAAAACTTACTGTATGACATTTTTAGAGCAAAGTTGATGTGTTGTTTTATCTTCAAACACAAAAATCACGTCATTTGCGGTGAAATGGGAACAGAGGAAACGGATCTGCCTCGATGTCTCTGTCTGCCGCACACAATTTTTCGAGCATCACTGAGCTGGATTTTGACGAAGCTTTGAGTTGTTATAAAGTACGTGTCATCCCTGTTTACTGGCATTTACAGATTAGTGCTTTTGTTTCATTTGACTTTTATTTATGTACTCCTTTACAGTCTAATGCAATCCACAGCCAGAAATCTTGAACTCTTTTCCCAATAAAGACAACATTTGACGACCTCCCCTTTACCCTTAATGATTATCAGTATATATCAATAAAGACGTGGTTTGATGACCAACAGTTTTTGGGTTTTTCCACTAACCTCTGATGATGATGATGCTGATTCTGATTACGCCAAAAAAAAAAAAAAAAACGTTCAGTTTAGAAAAGAGCTTCAAGGGTTGCTCCTAGTACGCCTTCAAGACAGAGTGTTGAGGAAATGTCTTGTCATTTGTTTCCATCCAGGCACTGAGAAGAAAGACTGACCAGCTGAAGGGAAGACAATCAGCCTCATCTGACAGCCAGCAAACTGTGCGAAGGCCACACTGGTGTCAGCCTGGCCCATGTCAGTATGGGCTCTGACACTGGCCCAGGAAAACCAGTTACTCACAAGATGCTCACATTCCCAACTTTACTTACCCTCCCCTCTCTTGGTTAAACTATTCATCCCTGAAATATGTATGTACTATATGTATATGTATGTACAAAACCTTACTTATAGGACTTGAACATATCAACCAGAAAAGATGAGCCATACCTCACTGTGTGTTAGAGTCATACATCATTCTGCCCGAAGGGTGCAATGAGATAAACCAGGTTCAAGTCTTGCTATTTGATAAACCCACTGTGAGAGCATGGCGAAGCTGTCATTGGACAACAGCCACAGCTCCTACATGTTGACACTCCCGGCTGGGTGATGCTAAACATCAACCATCCTTTTTAGTTTTTACTGACGCCACCAGTACAGTCACGATGGCACTCGGTAGTGGGACGACAGCCTGCATTTGTAATCTGCTTTGGAGTGCGACACACTGACACCTGCGACGTCTCCTCACACACAGCTTCGATTTCCATTCTTTAGTCAGATCGGCCAATGCCCCGATTCGCGTTGCGGTCTGTGAGGCGACGTGCCGCTTGCCAGTCCTTTCATCTGAACATCACTAATCAAGTCTCATCTCCGCTGCTGCCGTGACTGCAGCTTTACTCATTTTAACCAGGAAACTGTTCATTAACGCCCGTGCACATAAACGAGGATGTGAGTGTCTTTTCAACAAATCGATTTGAGTCTTCTTTTTTATTTCCCCTCCCTCCCCTTTCCTTTTTCTTTGCCATTTCCAGTGCATGCCAGGAAATTGCTTTGAACTTCACCTACATAAACAAGAATTGCAGTCTTCTTCGCTTTCGCTTGTCTTCTTACCAGATTGTCTATAATTGTATTGAATGAATCTGCCTTATTTCATATCAAATTACAAAAAAACCATCACAATCACAGACCTGAGGAGGAGATGTATGAGTTCTTGGTTGTGTATTGCTTGCAGATGATTTGTATTTTTAAGTACATGTAATGGCTAACACCTGTTTTTTTTTTGTTTTTTTTCTCCTTTCTTTAATTTTTAAAAAAGGGGTTTTGGTTTGTTTCAAATGTTGGTATGAGTCATTAATTATTTTCAGTGGTGCCATACTAAAGATCAGAGAAATTACAGTTCTTAGAAATGATGCCTTCATACTTTGATGTTTGCTTTGCTAAATTATAACACAAAAAAACAACTAATAAAGTTTAAGGTGGAAGCAATGGGTCAGCTTTTAATGTACCTTGTTTTGTGTCTTGATTCGTTGCCATCATCATGACAGCAGCGTATGTTTTATTTTATTCTAATAGCGACCAGCACAGTCGGTTTCCTCTCAGCTGTGTGCGAAATTCAACAACTGTAACAGAGCAATCAGTCGTGTGTCTCTGGGCAGTCAGAAACAATTAGTCTGTCCTTTGATTTCCTACATGCTCACTCCCTGGCCCTCAGGCTCTCCCTTGTATCAAACGAGACAAGATATCTGGCAGAACCTCTAACCCCAGAGCCATCCCACCCTCTGAGAAACGCCTGAGACCTCACAAAAAGCTTGTTACCACAGTCTCAGTCACAACTTATCAAAGAAGCTCTTATCTGCAACAAAACCAGCACGTATATAAACAATTAGTCGCTGTGGCCACAATTCAAAACCTGAAAGTGGCTACACAGCACCTTATACTTAAACTCACCTTTATTTGAATCTCTGCTGCACACTTAACGCAAAATCACGTGACTGCCTGACACATACAATGCTGCAATGAGAAAAAAATACATACACACAATAAAACAGACTTCAACTACAGTACAGGAATGTGCAGACATTTGATGGTCTTCAGATGGTATTGCATGGTAGCTCAAAATCTGATGGTACTTGTCATAGTTCCATCATGTTGACACAGTCTCCAACACGGCCGGTTGAAATGCAGCCTCAAACAAAGCGTCCACTGTGTGTAGACACTCACTGCTGACCTCCTTCATACTTTTTGACAATGAACTGAACCAAAACGTATACATTTGGATTTTTCACTCCATAACACCTGTTGCCACTGATTTTCAGTCCAGTTATTGTGTTACTTAGCATACCTCAGCCTTTTCTCCCTGCTTCCCTTCCTTATGAATGGCTTCTCGACAGCCACCCTCCCACTGAGGCCGTTTCTGATGAAGCTTCAGTAAACAGCAAATGGATCAGATGAAGTGCCAGATGCATCTATCTGATCCTGTGTCACGTCTTTGGTGGATTTCTCCTGATTTCTTAAGGATGCGATTTTTGGATGCTGTTCATCAGCTATAGATACATTTTTAAAGGCTGTCGCTTCTTTTGTCCTCCACTTGTCCAGTTTCCTTATTTTTATTTAGTATGCTTAGATCTGCCAGGTTTTCAGCTAATAGCTCCTTGGGAATCACCTTGCGTTACAAAAATACTATTTTATGCTTGTCAAACTGTGTTATGTTTGGCATTTTTCATAGATTCAACTAAGAAATGAGAACTAATTCATTTTCTTGACAGGCTGGTGTTAAAGTGCCTAAAGATACAATTGCAAATTGGTTCTTTGCTAAGTTGTCTATTATATGTGGACACAGCACAGGTTCAGCACTTGAGTTAGGAGCCTTTTTATTCTTGAATGATTCATTTGTCAGTGTTAAGTGGATTTAAAATAAAAAATAAAAACAATTCCTCGGAAAATCGTCTGGTACAAGGACTGGAATGGAAGTGAGTGGCAAAAGCAGCCAAAAGAAAGCCTGGAGAACTATCTCTCAATACCACTTTAAACATTACAAGAAGGTCCGGCTACTTGGAAGAAGAATACAAAGCAATGAGGGGTGGCTGAAGACTTTTGCACAGTACTTTTTGTCCAATTTGAATCAAATTTGCAGACTTAATGGCACCCCACATATTAAAAGTTAATGTGTGACATCACCCACTGGTGTGTGTGGACCTGCATGTTGAAGCTTCTTTGGACCCAGAAGTGAGCACATTTAGAAGAGAAGAGGAAACTCCAAGTAATTACCTTACACTAGGTCAGGAAAGTGCACAGCACAGACATAGGTGCCTGCTAATCCGAGCTAATTAACACACTAATAAATCAGTCAGCAAAATTAGAGCATAGACAAGCTATACCAAATAGTGACACAGTAACCAATATTTTTGTTCACATTCTTTAGAAAAACACCACACTACAAACAGTGGGTACAGTTCATTAACTTGAATTAGCTGAGGTGAAGTCTCAAGTCAACGCATAATTGCCAAATAAAACGGTCACGCCACTTACTAATGCAAAACCTTTTGCCTTAATGAAATCTAAAGGAGTGAATCATGAAAAATCTTACTCCACCTCCCTAGACACCCGTCTGAATTACCAACGCCAACTTTCCATATAAATTCACAAGCAAGGGTACGAGTATGGCAGCTTTGTGTGGTTCAGTGTAAATAAGCAAAGGTGTTGTCTGAATACCATTAAGACAGTGTTTTTTATAAAAAAGAGCTCTAGATACATAAAAGGAGAAAATACCCAGCCAAACCACTGTTTTGTTTTGATTGCCCTTGGTACTCAGAAAGGGGGACATCTACTGTTACTACTGTGACAACAAGCATGTGAGGTATAATTACAACTACTTTGCTAGGCGGCCACCAACTTCCCAAAAGGAAACAAATTCTTGCATGTTTCATTACCCAACAGAAATGGGCATTCATCAAGAGCTGTTGGCTTTGCTGATTTACGCTGTAATCCAAGCACGAAAAAGAATGATAATTAGACAAGAAACAAAATTTGGAGGAGACAACACAGGCTGCTGCTGCAAAGAGCTTTAGGTGGGGAAACTTTATGAGTGCAAAGCGGAAAAACTGTACTTTATAAACATAGCTGCTCTCCTGATTGCAGTATTTGCCATTAGCTCAACCCTGGTTGGAGGTTATGTATACATATTATTTCTGTACATGTGACCTCAGTGCTCTTTAGTTCAGAGAACACCGAGCTCAGATGAGAATGTGACTCCAGAGAGAGGTAAGGTAAGACGACTGTGTGCTGCAGACGCCTACTGCACTAAACGTCCACCATGGCTGGCCCGGGTGGCTGTCGACAGGTTTTGTCGGTATGATTGTGTCATAATTGTGCAACAGCCACTCAAAATGATGGATAAGTGTGCAGATGAGTGTTGTTAGACCACTGGGTTGCATACTCTTGTATTAGTGTAATCACTACATTACATGTGCATGCTGGCATGGTTGGGCAGTTGAGATCCCAACTTCTTGAAATACAATACATGTTTTTAGAAAGCTGAGCTAAGTTTCACTAACTAGCTAACACAGCATTTTATATAAAGAACATCATTAAGTCAAACATGGTAGTGGTAGTATGATGATGTGGGACTGCTTCGCTGCTTCACAGCAAAACCTGTAATAGACACCAGCCCACCATGTCCATTTGGACATGTATGCAGAAGAAGACATACAGTAGCAGCAGGGGGAGATAATATATTTAAAGCCACTACAACTTTTGGATGTGTACACTTCCCATTTTGGAGAGGCACATTGTGAGATGGACACCCTCAGTTCACGCCCAGGAGCTTAAGATCACCTGGGTTATGCATAGGGGTGGGTTTTAATAATCGATTCATCGATTAAAATCGATTCTGGCTTGGATAACGTGATATTGATTCATTAAAATCCTGAATCGATTTTTTTATATAAATGTATTTTGCCCAAAATTCCAGACTCTCAGGTGAAACGTCACAAAATTTTGACAACCACCAAACATTTAAAACAGTAAATGAGAGCAGGAACACGGATTCTGCACAAAGACGTAAACACAAAGCGCGGACCTGCGGATCAGAATCAGTGAGATGTCGCCTTTCTCACCCGACGGCACGGACACGGTCGGGGCTGAAAGCCGACAGCTCCCTGATTCTGATGTTTCGGCGGGTCCGCGCTTTGTGTTTACTCCTTTTTGCGCTGATTCTAAAGCTGTTAGTTTGATCTCTCTCCAAACAACAATGACTGAACCAGCAGCAAAAGAAGATCCAAACTACGCTTCACATCGTCATGGACTCCCTCTTACTTTTGCTGTTTTGCTTCCACCACAATAAAATCACACTTTATGCACAGCTCTCTCTCTCTCTGTGTACTTCAAGAACAGTTTCCCGTCTATCCCCGAAATCTGTTTTCTGCATTATTCGCTTGCTTGTTACGCACAAGTCTACCGTTATTTACAGCGCTGTCGGCAGATGTTTTTTCTTCCTTTTACTTACTTCCGAAAAGAAAACCTAATTTCTGCAGTTCAACAGGCTTCTGAACAAATTTTAACTTTTTAAAATTATACAAAATGCAAAACGCTTAGCCGTGTCTGTAATAAAACCGCTGTAACTTCAGAGGTAATGTTCATAAGTTGATTAATAGTTTTCTTTCGTTTTTGATATAGTGCAGAATATTTTTATAAAATCCCAGGCCAGGAAAACCACCTTCATGTTTTTCTGTGTTTTATCTTCAGCTACTTTGACACAGAGGCATCTGCTGTGACGTTTACACCTTTGATAGTCTGGAAAGTGTCAGCTTCCTTTTTATAGATACAAAAATATGTAAATGTACTGATCTGAATTATAATATTTCTGACTGTCTGAGGCAAAATTTCCCAGATTTAAATCGAATCGAATTGAATCGAATCGTGGATCGAATCGATTCAGGACCTTGTGAATCGGAATCAAATCGACTCTAGAAATCAGTGACGATACCCAGCCCTAGTTATGCAGCGGCACAGTGATCTAGAATACACCAACAAGTCCACCTCTGAAAGGTTAAAAAAACAAAACAAAAAAGATTTTGAGTGGCCTAGTCAATGTCCGGACTTAAATCTGATTAAGGTTGTTTGGTATGGCCTTAAAAAGTTTGTTCATACTTGAAAGCCCTCTAATGTGGTTGGATTGAAACATTTCTGCAAAGAAGAGTGGGTCAAAATTTATCCATAGCTACTGTATCTGATAGGCTCATTGCCAGTTATTGCAAACACTTGATTGCAGTTCTTGCTGCCAAGGGTGGCATAACCAGTAGTATGGATGTTTTTCCCTTAATAAATGAAAACATCATTTAAAAAACTGTATTTTGTATTTATTCCGGTCATCTTTCTCTAATATTAAAATTTATTTGATGATCTGAAAACATGTAGGTGTGACAAACATACACAACCTAAACTATAAGACTACGAGGACACCGTCAGACTGCTAATCAACATACAAACAAAAAGTTTGTCCTAACAGTGGGAAAAAACTCCAAAACAGGCATATTGTGCTGTTTCCACCAGAGAAGCGTCTATCAAATATGGAAACATGATGTTTTAAATATTGTGTTGTGATCATTTATATTTGATAACTCAATCAAAAGCAAGCTTTAAGAAACAGGTTTCCCATCTGCTGGGAAAGGCAAATTTAAAACCAGAAAGTTTCACATGGTGTTAGCAGCCACCATGTTTGTATTCCTTAACTTGTCGCATGCCAAGCAGATGTCAGCAGTGATTGTCCCCGGAATGGAGACTGTTTAAATTTTAATGTCTTCATTTAAATGTTGCATGTCGGAGCAGAGGGTTCCCTGAACCTGAGCAGTAGGTAGTGTCGGGGGAAACGGCTTCAGCACAGACTCGCTGCTGCGCGCTCGCTCCTCTGCATACAAAATATGTCAACGCTAAAATAACAAACTAGTTAGAAAAAAAAACACTTCTGTCCTACTTTATAACAAACAGTGATGGATTTTCTTGCTTACATACGATTTTTGATGTTAAGCAGCTCTGCAACAACAGGTAAAGCTACTACACTTGCTTCACACTCCAATAAATCATGAACACATACGATAGGGTGGTTTGTGTGTGTTACAGTTGTGCTGATTGACATGTGTAGGAGTTAGCGTCTCGTTAAGCTGCTGTGGGCTGATGTGATTCGCTCCATTCATTCCATTTTACAAATGAAAGCTCTGAGGACCTCTTCTTATATAACCACGAATTACCATGTTCTCTCGCCTTCTTTAAGCTCTCTCCACTTCTCTTATAACTCCACCCACCGTCTCCCAACTCTCTCGCTACACTACAGCAACCCAGTGCCACAATAGCTGTTAACACACCGCAAACAAATTGGAGAGAAAAAAAAGTGTTAAAAAAACAGCTTTAAAGCTTTAAATCCCAGCGCTAGATAAACTGTTTTTATCTGAAGTGCAGAGTTTGTCCTTCATGAAAATTCATCGTCCTCACAAGAGGCAAAGGCAACACTATAGGTGAACTAAGCCGAGATAAACACTCTAATTGGGATGAAAATTGACGCCGTTCATTATGGATGCCTGTCTTCAAAGGCGGCGAGAGCCACTGAAATGTTGAAAGGAAATTGACTTGCAGTGTTGCTAGTTTGCTTTGAACATGTGAGAATATGTCGATTAAACTCCACCAGCACAAGACGGTTATGCAGATTCCGTTTGCTGTCGGACCAAAAAAAAAAGCATGTTTGTCTCGTGGTGATGGCCCCTCGTGACGAAAAGAACAAAACAGAAAGAGGAATAATGATTTCAATCTCTTTATCTCGCTTTCTGTTGGTGCTCTAATTATCAACTTGATAATATGCTTCTTCAGGTGATGCAGCAAATTCTCAACGATACTTAAGTTATAGTAGAGAGAAGACTGAGCAGCTGTCCCTTGACCACAAAGACGTGTCTCATTGATTAAAGTATAGAGGTGGGTGGATAATCCTAATATCGATATCAACACTGGTATTGGTGTCGATCGATACTAGCATGATAGTGATTTAGTGGTCATTAAATGATGATAACTCATTACCGAAATTTGCAGAAATCACAACTCACAATTTAACCACCTCTAAGCATGATGACAATGCGCGAAGACAGCTGTTCATCCGACCTGCTGCACACTCCGGATGTCCGGCTGGGAACCAAAGGAAGCACACAGTCAGGTCTGAAGTTGTTGGTATGAGTGCCACTCATGTTTTAGCCAAAGGTTGTTTTCTGTTCCACGTTAATCGCATGGGAAGCGACACCCATTAGTATTCAATTAAATTTCAGCAAGAAGCATGCGAGCAGCAGGACTGGCGGGTGCAGTCCTGAGAGACTTGCAGCTCGTGAGCACACAGCGAGAACACGCCCACCTCCAAGTTGAAGAATATTAAAATTTTGAGGTGGCAGCAGGGGATTTATCTTGTTTAAGCAATAAAAAATTTATACTCTCCTTCAAAGTGACAAGATAGAGGGGAAAAAATAAGTTAGGCAGTGGCGAACAACCCCGGGTACAACTCCAATGTACAAATTAAAATTTTTGAAAAGTGTCTGAAGTGGCCTTCAAAAAACACAAGTGCTCCGTGGGGGGGAAGCAGTTGCATGTGGAACGAGATCATTGAATCCATCCTGAATGCTTTTCGCAGGAGGGTTGCCTTGTCCATTCAGCTCCACAGAAGAGCGTTGGAGGCTGCTGGTGATGGTCACGGTGTTTCAACCTGCAGCTCCAACATTCAAATGGTAGTAACACATATCTCATGCATTTGTTTTTCTCAATACCATTCATCTCGCTTTAGCACGCCTTTGATCAGCTCTGTAAATATGAGTCAAATCAATCATCTTTTAAACACAGCAGTTCCTGTTACTATGGTGCTGCTAATTGTTGAAGAGGAGCAGGACCGGCTTGGCTTGGAAGCCGTCACTATTTAAAAAGAAGAGAAGCATATGTTGCTTTTATGTAAACTTGGAAAGTAATCAGGTTAAATCATTTTTCTTATGATCGGTTTATGAAAAGTTTAAATCATCGCTCGGAAACTGAATTTCTCTTGATGGAGTATTTCTGTTGTGTTTGGGCTTTTAAAATGATTATATTTGTAATATTAGATGTAAATGCGTCCAGCGAGGCGAGCATAAACCTAGTCCCTAGGAGACTGCTGCATGAGCTGGCATCTTCTGAAAAAAAGTTGCCTTGGGAAAAAGGATAAAAGCTAGGCTATTATCTACCATAGGGATTGTGGAAAACCCATGTAGCATACCCCTGTGGATTCCGGTGAGGTTACACATAGTTATATAGACGTGCACAGCTTTTTGTGGTCAGAAATGGCTGCCACCACGGTACTCATGCTAATAACCAGTGTAGGTTTGTGTACTTGCTCATAGTTTCTATTAAACTTACAGTTAGTGCTAACTCTAACTTACAGTTTAAAGTACCTTAATTTGAATGTGCTTCATAAAAGTGAAATGAATTGTCTGTAAAATTCAGAGTTGAATAGATCCACTTCAGCCCCTCAGCACAAAATACTACAAAGTGTCTGCTCGTCGCTGCAGCTTCTTTGTAAGACTTTCTAACCAAGCACAGAACTGGCAGGCAGTCTGAGGAGTGAGGCGCGGACTGCAGAGGGCCAGAGGGAGGCCGCTGATGCACAGGCGTCATCACCTTCTTATCACTTTTTGGCTGCACGATCGTGCAAGAAGGATGGGAGAACTCAGGTTGCACAGGTACAACATATACTGCAGAGGCAAAGTGAGAACCAGGACCTTCAACAGGGGTGCCAAACATATGGCCCGGGGGCCAGAATCAGCCCAGCAAAGACTCCAGTTCAGCCCACAGGATGGCATTGGCAAATGTGAAAGAAGGCATAAATTTCAACTTTAAAATATATTTTCAAAAGTTTTACAGCTTTTTCATGCTGAAAAGGACCTTGCATACGAGATAAGATAGATAAGATACTATCAAAGTAATTAAGCAATAGATAAACATGTAAATTAAAGAAAAGTTACATTTTAAAAAAAAAAAAAAGAGCCACCAGAATAATTTACACATTTTTCTTTAGTTTAAGCCCAAAGATTCGTGCTGACATACAAACCTTTCATTTACTACAGGAACATTTCTTTATCATGTAGAAACCTAAGAAATATTTTTTGTCATATTTAAACAGGGATTAAAGGTGTAGTCAAACTGTTTTCACTGACAGAAAAGGCAGTTTCATCCCTGACCTACAAGAAAGCCCAACAGTAACATTTTACTGCTGTGAAGCAACAAATCCCCAGGTCAGTTCATTGCAACCTCACCTGATTCAAAGTGAATAAGAAGTGAGAGTGGTGCGAAACGTGCACCTGTGAGCGCAGGCTCATGTCCGCATGCTAAGCTGTGCTTGTGTCTCAGTGACAGTGATCTGCAAGCAATTACAACGATGCTTTTACAATAAAAGCATTTAAAGAATGTTTTTAAAGTGTAGAATCTACAAAAAGCTCCAATGTCAGACTTTAAGCATTTAAATTTGTAAACTGTAGCTGTATAAAATGACCTGCGTTACACACGCCATCAAACTTACTGCCTCTATGCACACACACCACCCACCACTGCAGGCAATTTCACCACCGGAAAACACAGCAGTGAAATTTGGGCACAATAATAAAAAGATTCATTTACATTTTTTTTTTTACTGTATTGCCATTTCCTTTGCTAAACTGTAGAAGTCTTTAGTAACTTTCACATGTCTCATTATCTGCTTTTTGTCACTATAGTGATTTTGTTATGTCACAGCACTCATCGGGCACATTTTAGAGTGAAACTGTACAAGTCTCTCTCTGTTTTCCCTGCTCCTCACTGAGCAGTAAATTAGGGCTGGGCAGAGCATGTCTCTAATGGTTTTCCCATCAACTTTATAATTCACAGGGGTGGTGTTCACACCTGACTTCATTTCACTGCCGTTTTCAAAACATTGCTTGGTTCAGTGTAAAATAAGTAATTTCACTGGGCTGTGAAACGAATGCGTGTGGCGCGGCTGTGCAGCAGTTAACTTGTTTTGCTGCTTTATGGTTCGAGCTGTTTACAGGCGAGATCGGAAAAAAGCCGTCAGGACTAATGTACAGCCTCGTGTTTAACTGGACACCCATCAGCAACGTCTGCTGATGAGCGTTAGTTAAATTGGCATCGTTAGCTGCGCGTTGTCGTCATTATCCTATAGGTCAAAGCTTTTATGTTGAGAACCAACCCTCTATTTGGAACACGTGAATAAATGCATGTAGCTTGTTTAAGTGCAGTATGCCCTTTGCGAGGGAGTTACACTGAAACAAGAAATTTAAATGATAATATTTCTTTATGCAGCACTAATAAACTAAGTGCTATTAGGAAAGGAATGACAAAAATGTTGCTCCCCTTTTTACAATTTCAGAAGTAATTATATTTTTTTTCCATGTTGATTTTTTTTAAACCAGAGAATAACACCCTGAAAGCCTAATGAAAGAAAATGAAAAGCAGCAGCTCTAAAAATCCTCAGTAATTACACTGGACATTAATAAATGCATTAGCTTTATTAAGCTCTAACTTTTTGAGCTGTTTGGTTATGCTGATGTTCAAATTCATTATGGCAAAAAAAAAAACCTGCCACCTGCAACTTGAAGTTACCACGAAGTGTGGGAATGAATCATCAATGCATGGAAAGATCGAGAACTTGCAAGCCAAGCAGAGGGGAGACCGGGGTTTTCACCTTGGCCATCTAATATGAATGGACTCAAGTATACAGAGACTGAAAAGGATACATTAAGAAAACATTAGGCAAGTTGGGGTTCAATTTAAATCTCTACTTTTCATTTGCCAGTTTTTACAAAGTCAGGTGTCATTTACATGTGCAAACACTTAAACAGATAATAATATATACATTTGTGTGATGGGTTAATCTGCATGTCCCTGTCAGGTGAAAAAGGTGCCAATCCTGAGACAAACAATACTGTTTCAACAGGATCCAGGTTATTTCTCAAACTTAGATTTCAAGTCTAAAATGTGGGCGTTTCCACTGGTTTTCTTATTTATTAAATATAAAAAAAACAACAACAACTAACTGCCTCTATTTGCCCTCCTGTGCTGAACCACATTATCAGGTTAATAGCTGATCTCACTACTTACCTCTGCCTACTATACTCTGATGTGTGCATGTTTATGTCAGTCAAAGCGTGGCAGAAACCCCACTTCTCATATTCAATCAGGCACCAGCAGCTGTAGTGACACAATAGAGCAGTTTAAGGATTGGTAAAAACCCTTCATTTATCCAAAAAGTGAAAATCTTCAGATTCAGGAAGTCTTTTGCAAGAGTCTCCTGGGCCACAAATGGCAGGATTAAACTAACATGTTTTCGTCCCACGGCAGAAGAAACCAGCTAAAAACATCCAGAAACTTGAACCATCAACCCTCTTGCTGTGACATAACTGAGCTCTGACAGAGACACTCAGATCAGTTGCAGATGTTACTATGAGTCCTTCTAACCCAACGCACCACCTTGTTGGTCTGGACACTTATGTCTGCATTTTGGTCTCTCGTTTGCAGACTCAGATCAGTTGACATAAAAGTTGCTGTTTGCTCTATGAACACTCTACGAGTGAAGCAAACAGCTGGTGTCACATTCAAAATTTAAATCAGGTAAGGTCTGTTTGTTTGGGTTTATTTTTTGTGAGCAAAGTTATGACTGCACCTCCGAATTCAGGCTTTGCTCTTTCATCGGCTTCTGTGTACTTAGAGGCTGAATTTCACCAACTTTAATGTGACACCAAACAGCTCGAGCAGTGATGGTGCATTTACTATCAGTATTATCTGCTATCAGGACATCACAGTATAAAGCAGTGGTTTCTGATATCTCTGGCCATTAAACTGTGCTGCTCATGCTAACGTTTTCAAATCTAAACCCGAGGAGGAGTCGGAGCTTCCTTCCTGAGAAATGAACAGAAATACGCTGTAGGCATTTTATCTGAATAAATAAAAATACTGCTGCTGTAGTGACTAAATCCATTGTGGTAATTCAACACCGGGCTTTATTAGGAATACTAAATCTGTACTACAGACAACAAGGCCTCAATCAAACCAAGTAACATTATAGCCCACTCTGTATGAAAATGAATCTTGATTATTTTTTGTGTTTATTTGCATGGATCTGTTTTAATAATTCTCCTGAAAACCCGGCAACAAACTGTTCTCAGAGGAGTAATTCTGCTGAATTAGTTTGTCTAAAATATGGTAACTAGTGCTGCCAGTTTGACTACAAGTGTGTTAATATTACATAGTTTTTTTTACAAATGGGCAAATTCACAGCACTAATCAACAAAATGAGTCACCATCTTAAGAGCTATTCGAATGCTGGCAGAGTCCTGTGCCTGTGTGATTAACCTAACCACTCCAGGCAGCATGTTGGCCATTGTCAGCACTCTCGGTTGCCAAAAAAGTTGCCACAAACTTGCACTGACAAATGAGTCTAAAATGTAACACCGATTCCAGCCTCTTTTTTGCGTGCTTTTTCTCCTGTTGTCACAGCTGATTGTTGACAGTGCTGCGAAGATTGCGCTTACTTAATTATTTTTTCCAACAAATTTGAGATTACATCTCGTTGAGAAGCAGATAAGCTTGATTTCTCGAGCATTTCAGCATCTCGCCTGTCACCGCTGATGGAACCGTCGGGGTTCTCTGGTGCCTCCGAGAACTGTTGCCGTAGCAACAGGCTGTAGTATGCATTCAGAATCAGGTGAACGCAGTTTAGGAAATGAAGAGAGAAAAAGTGAATGGGACGCTCCAGTCATCCTGTCCAATTTTCCGCGGCTCCGTTTGCGGAGAAAATGTGCAAAAGGGTCAAGTTATGATAGGCTGATGTAATAATAAACTGCATGTGATGATGAAATAAATAAATGCATGGCTGGAATAGTGCACGACAACCATTTCACACTTCACAGGTGAGTAGCAGTGTGGTTATGACACCTCCAACTGATCATGGTAACAGTACACTACTGCTGGATTTAACTTTTGACTAGGAGCTGCTTTGCTGTGAAAGGCAAATTAGATATATCAGACCATTAGGTGGTGGAGGTGACATGCTCCTCTCTGAACCCACCACCTGTAAGCCACCTTTCCCTATTACAGGGCTGCCATTGCATTCATTTCTCTCTGTGGAAAGTTAACAGTGAGAAACAGCTATCTGCTGTGGTAAGTATGTGTACGTGGTGTGACCCTTAGGTGCACACTGTATGGGTGTTTATTAATTCACAGATAAGGGTGGAGGCTGCTGTTCCTTCCCACTAGGATTCATTATTTTTTGTTCCCAACTCCTGCTGGTTATGTTAATGTATCATGAATTTCCATAACAAAATAGGCATCAAGGTAGGCAGAAAAATCACTCCAGCACAGCATGCAATTTAAATGTGCCATTTTGCAACGAGTCATTCAGCAGTGAAGTGTGGATGGTTACAGACGCGCTAGCAGTCATCATCCCGAGCTACCGCAGGGGAGGGTGGAGGGTAAAGCACAGCAAGTAAGGACATTTGTCAGTGTCCCCTTTGCTTTTTTAAGCACCGTCGTCTTTTGTCCTCTTTTGTCCTCTTTAACGCTTCGCTCTCGTTAAGCTGAATAACTCAAAAATATATTCTTCACATTTCATTAAAAGTGAGACTTTTCATTTGTTTACTACGACAGTAATGGGAAAACAATTCAGGGAGCTTAACACTGCTGTTGATTTATTTTGATGATGCATAGCATTAAACTCGATTAATAAATATGATTCATTTAGCATCATTGTCAAATTGTCGAGCCTCCTGGAGAGGTGCTAACAATTCAAGCGAGCTGATTAAAATGACACCAAATGCCTCCTTTCAGGCTTTTCTGTCACAGAACGCCACAGCTTCTCTGCTAGATGCGACTCAAGAAACACCTCAGACTGCAAAATACAGGGAGATTTTCTCATTCGGTGTTAATTGGCTCATTTATTATTTAGAAATGAAAGAACGGGGATTAGAGGAACTTGCCTAACAAAGTTTGGGTCTGTCGGTGCGGAGATGTGACAATGACATTAATGGAGGGAGGCTGGAGTGTCTGCAGACAGTCCATGCAACCCATCTCTCTCTTGTCAGCAGGCTAAACGCCTCCTGCCACAGCTGACAACTTTTGCAATTGATTAAGTCAGTCTTGTTGACAGGACGACACAAGGTCACAATTATGATGAATGCTCTGCTGATTCTTTTAGTATTATGGAAACTCGGGGAAACAGTTGAATCTGCTTTTGTTGAGCGTATGATTATTAGATTGGACAGTCAACATGCGTTAATTCTGCCTGTTCATGCCAGATTTATGAAAATGAAAAAGATTTCAGAGTTTACTTGGATGAATCTTAAACACGTCCCAATGTTGCAAATTTCCACACACATACACGCACAGAGGCTGAAGCAGAAGGAATGAAAATTTAATTTCTGGAGCTGAATCGGTTTATTCATCATACCATTTCATTGTGCATGTATCAGTTCACCGATCTATTAATGTAGTCTGTCAGATATAAGCTTGGGCCTCTTTCACCTTCAGCATCTGGGCACCTCAATATCTCCCATCGCTCCAGCTCTTCACGGCTCAATACTCTCTGCTCTAATATATATGACCGATCCTTTCAGAAGCCAATTCAGAAGCTAACCACCACATTCCGGGACTTCTATCAGGTCCTGATAACGTGAGGTTTGACCATCTGTCAGCGCTGTGACTGCTGGCTATAAACTTCACGCTCTGTCTTTTTATTCATCTGTTTCTCAGAGGAGAGATGCAGCCGGCGCCCGAGAGCCACAGGCGGAATCAGAGACGAGAGAGAAATCAATTACTGCCTTTGCCTCCGCCTAAAACAAGCCGTGTCGGAGACCATCTACAAAAGGAGGACAAAAGGGGCCAGTGGCCCCTCAAACTCTCAAACCTCAGGAGACGGGGCGGAGAGCATCCTGTCACGAGCTCTGACACACAGCCATCACTGCCACCGGTGCAAAATAGGCCCCTGTCACACCTCAAAATGGGATCCAGCCACTTCATGTGCAATCAGGCCTGTATCAGTGATTGATGACCACAAAGTGAAAAATGAGGGAAGACCACAAAGAAATAGGAGAGAAAACTGAAACAATTTTGAAAAGTACCCTTTACAAAATAAGAATACTACTAGCTACTATGTTTCTAGAGTTATGAAAAGAATATGCTGCCATAAGAGAAATTAATAGCCGTGTGTCTGTTTGTGTCGTTTGTTTGACCTTTCGTTCTGACATTACCAGTTATATATTTAATAATTTAGTATACAATGGATTTACCTTCAGAATGACTATCTGCCACAGCCAAAGCCTATTTATCTGTCTGACAGCCAGAAAATAGCTCAGTTTTGAGACAGCGGTAATAATATAGTCAAAACATCCAGAGCAGGGTTTGACATTAAATTTGTCAGCATGAAAGCTCTTTTTCATGTGTTAATGTTTCTCTGTTTTGCATAAAATAAGTCCCTGAACTGCATGTAAGGAAGCTGAAATTAACTAAGAGCCATTAGAGAAAGGAAACGTCTTCAAATATCTTTTTTTTTTCTTGCTGAAAGCTCTCGAATTCAGAATGACTGCAGAATCTGCAATCATAAATGCTAAGTGAATGAATACAAGTCCAGAATGCAGAACAAAAACAGGAAATCTGTACTGAAAAAGTGAAAGCCTTTATTCCACAGTTACTACTGAGCCCTGATTGCTCCAAACACTGAAACCTAATTCTTCCAGCAACCTTGTCCGGGAGCCAGAGAGTTAAGCAGCGTGATCCTCACTAAAGTCGAGCCACAGAGATATGGACTCGATACCATTCCTTTATTTTCTACACCCACGTGTTCCAAACAGCTGGTAAGGCCAGAGACAAAACGCAGCATCTGGCAGGGGAGACTGTGGACCCCTTGCCACGGCGTGCATGTGTGTGCCTGTCTTGGTATGTGCAAACGGAATGGGTGCGTGCACGGCGTCCACAGAGAGGAGATGTGTCACAAATCGCTGCTTCCATCCGCGCGCCAGGGACAGCGTGCCCATCAGCTTAGCATGATTACGGGCATGAGAGAGGCTCTGATTGTGGGATGCTGGAGCGTGAAGGCACTGGAGAGGAACAGAGAGGGACGTGGCAGGGCCAGAGAGGAGGGCTGGAAGAATGGAGGGGAAGCCCAGCTGGCGGCTGCTTCTAATTGGGCTGAGCAGGTTTCCATGGCTGACCAGACCCATATGCAGTGCGGATCTAAAGAGAGAGAGAGGCCCGCAAACAAAGTAGCAGGGCAGGCCAGGCCGTTGGGGTGGTGGAGACGGTGGAGAGGGGGGGCGTAGAGCGGGCAGGGGGGCGAGAGGCTGGTCACACTCCAGTCGTCACAGCCTCTTTGTGACGGGGGCAGAAAGAGCCAGCTGTCACCCCCTGACAGGAGTGCACACACACACACACACCCTCCTCGATGTGAACTGATAACACAGGCTCAGTGAACACACAAAACAGAACAAAACAGAACACAACAAAAACAACACACTTATGAAACAGCTACTTTAATCAAGGCATCCGGCACTTACCGAGGGAGTAAATGAATAGGACGAATAGGACACACACACACACACACACACAAAAAACATGAAAGAAAAGGACCTGATGAGACGAACCAGGGGGTATGAATGTTTCGCATTCTTCCTGCCGGATATTTACTGCATGCCATTGGAAACAATTAGAAGTGATTAAAACGGAGGTGAACTGACAGGGATGGTGTCGATTCCCCTGCCTCCACCAAGCTACTACCCACCATGGCTGGTAGATGAGGGTACTAGTGCATGTCCTGCTGAGGGGAGGGGGGCGAATCGATTCCCTTCACACTCTCAGCAGCATTAATTAATGATCTGTTCTCTGTATTGTACAGTGACTGGCTGTCATGCTATACCTTCTCTCCTAGCTTCGCTCAACTCTTCCTCTCCTGAGTCCTCTTCCTTCCTCGCAGGCTACGTCCTCCTTTCATTTTACAAAGACATAACACAACGCAGATGCACTTAAACACAAACGCTGACACAAACAATAAATGTTCCAATAAGGATTAAAATATTGAAACTGAATATATGTTTGCATGAAACATAAATTCTTGGAGCGTCATTCATAGGCCTTTGTTTTTATTTATTTGTTCCTTTTACAACCAAGCAGATGTCTGGAGGGCAGACCACAATCATGTTTATGAGAAGGGAGAGGGAGAAGAGAAAGGCAGCAAGTCAAGTCTAAAGACCTGCGTGGCTCACTGGTGCCCCCTACTGTATTAATAAGGGTACTTGGCACACAGTGCACTACATGCTCAGCTTTAATGGGGACCCAAAAAAGGGGGGAAAAAACAAAAAAGCAAAAACGCATTCTTGATATTTTCTTATAGCCTCAAGTCTGCAGATTGATTTCTCTGTTCACAAACGTGTCAGCACTTTCTGTGTGGATACAAAAAACACACATTCAGAGAATATGCATAACAAAAGTAGGCAGACATGTTTGGTGTTCTATCAACATCCTGCAGCCCTTTGACACTGGAGTCGAGTGTTTTAAGAATCCAATAAATCTCAAAGTTTTCAACTATGACTCAAGAAGCTTAATTATATGTGAAGCACCTTTATTGCATTTTATTCATACCCACTCCTACTGACGCGAGTGGTTAGGCGAGGAGCTAGAGGAATAAGAAGAAGTGACTGCAGGAGTCTCCAGGGGGCTGAGAGAGACAGTAAACTAAGCCATGAAAAAAAATCAGATCACCTTGAATTTGCATAAACAGTCTTCAAACGGCTGCACGGAGGGTATAAGTGTTAGCCATCCAAGCCTGAATAACTCCCAGTCGTGGATTAGTATTGGGTTCACCCAGGTCATTTAACACTTAAGACAGTCTCCGGGGAGCCTATTCGTGTTGGACAAATTGTTTTGCCTTTACTGCAGCTCTGCGATGTACACGGGTGTTCGGAGGAGTAATTTGCCTCCTGTATTGAGGGACACTTTGCACCCTGTTCCTTCCACTGAGACAGCAGCGTCGTATCAAAAAAAATAAAAATTAAACGGAGGCACAAGCAACACCAGTACCAATTACACAGAAATAGTAACTGCATGGGTTAAGGTCACGGAGAATAACGAGTGAATGTGTTGGCTTTCCTTCTTTCGGCTTTAAGACAAGCACACGTCAGATGAAACATGGAACACAGACCTTAATGAACCTAGTGAGGACTTGGAGGTGGACATAGCTTGTCAAGTTAAAGGAGGAATGAGAAGGTTATCAAGAAACTGTGCGCGCGTGACCTGCAGAAAATTGCTTTTGTGTGCTAAGAGTCAGTTTAGTTTGGCTTTATGACACTGTAGAGAACAGGAACATACATCCCTTTAGCATCCTGCCAAGTGGGATTTACTGGGTGTAAACACACTTCCTGTTTGGCACAGTGCAATCATTTGAAAACACGAAGGACATCCAAGATATGCTGAATGGTCAAGCATGTTATTTTGCTCCCTTTTTCTTTGGTCTCATTTGCATCAGGTGAGCCAGCAATACTTCTGCTATCCAGTAGCAATCATTATCCCTGCAGAAAAACATTTGCAACAAAATGCATCCCCAACTGAATACAGTAGGACTGTAAAATAGATTTGTTGCAAACTAATTATGCATTTCCCATGCAATTTATAACACAGCAATGCCTGCAGTAACACTTAACTTCTGGAGTATGATTAATAGCATCATGCTGGAAGCTGGAAGACTGGAAATAGTAGGTGTGGAGAAGGAGCTCACATCGCCAGCATCAGCAGTCTAGACCCACTCCTTCTGTCACCACTCTCACCCCGCTTCCCATAAAAGTAAAATGCAGCAGGTTTGGAAAACAGCCTTGTCCTGTTTGTCAGAGGGCTTGTCGTAAATATCGTGTTTGTCAGGGCCCCACAGCAGAAAGCTTTGGTGATAGCAGTCATCACCACCATGCCACTTCATCTGCTAGTGCCAGCCTCACTTAGTGCGAACGATTGTTTCAGATAGTGCTAATTTGTTGCACTGCAAGGTGATAATCCTTTACTTACAGCCTCAATGATTTTTTTTTCTCTTCCAACTCGCAGTGTGTAAATGACAACAACAGCAGAGCTTTGATAAGGTTTTTGATCAATACCATTATGAACGTTTTTTTCCCCTTCAGTGTGTAATTACATAAAAAAAAAATCTAATTCACCTGCTCAGCAGCGGAGGACAGTTACGGTTTTAAAAAAAAAAGCAATCATAATTTTGTCAAGCTAAATTATAAAGCACTACTATCAGCATCTCTTGCATTGGTAATAAATTAACTCAATTTCTTTTGGAAATAATTAAGTAGATCACTCATCTCTTTTGTTAATATGTGGCTTTATTATTTGTTTCAATTACCGCCCCGTAGGAGCCATGACACAGATTTATCAGTGTTGTTGCAGTTGGCTGCTTGGTGGCTCATTATTTGATGACCTGTATTTTTCCCAGCTATACTTTAGTCATGTATATTGTTGGACCATGAAACTGAGCTATACGCCCGATTCAAAATCACGTCATTGAACAACAGTCCTCGCCACTGGCGTACGCGTGATGATAGTATTTATCACATCGTTCAGTGTCTTCCTTAATTCACATTTGTAGCTGAACCAGCTGATGTTAAGATCTTTGCGAGGCCAGGTTTGCACTCGTCAGTCACCAAGGCAGTAAGTTTTATTGCATCTTTGTACCTGGGAGAAAGAAGATGAATACAGTTATTGACCAGAACTACAATCATGCAGTACTGAAGACTGTGTTCCTAAGGGGCAGTACAGCATTTATAGTTTTACACTAGTCTACTCTATTTCCAGCAGAATAAACACAAAACTTTCACCTTCATTTATTCTGAAATGAACAGCGAGATCCTGTCCCATCTCCACAGACACAAATGAGACTCCCGAGCAGAGACCTCAAGGTCAGGTCACCATGCTCCAGAAAGGCTCCACTGAGCATAGCATTTCAGACTTCACTAATAGAAAAATCCATAACAAACACGAAGAGCAAAAAAAGCGCATTCTTTATTCTTGGGTGGTTTACATGAAGCCACCGCAGAATTGCCTGGATACACAAACAGGCCTGTTTCAACTTCGTGCTTCTTCAATCAGATGCAGCGCGACACTGAATCAAAAATCCAGTTAAAAGGACAGGCCTGCCTTTTCTTATGGACATTATGCTAACCCACCAGTGCTCCACTGACTTCAGCCCAGATTGAATCATCATTAAAATGGCAACGACACTGACGTTTGCCCGGTAATGAATCTAGAAGTCGAAATAGAAGTGTCATCTTTCCAAATGAAATATGCTGACATGACACACACAAACAGACAGCTGCACCATGTGACCGTCAGCCATTCTTCTCATCCTTCACTAATCCCTCAGCTTATTTACAATGAGCTGACTTTTTGACTGGAGCCTCATAAACCGCCGGGATGCGATCGAGCTTTATTGAAGGGCACACGAGTGAAATATCATTTTCCACGCACCAAACACAACTGGAAACGCCTAACAAGAGACACACATTAACACTTCAACTGTCTGTGATCATTGCAAACCCATATAATTTACCCTCTAAAACAGTGTCTTTTTCATTGCCTTATATTCATTTATTTTGTCTTATATGTGCAAAGCTCTTCAGTTAAGCATTACTCATGAATATCTGAAAATCTCTCTTTTTCCAACTTTTATGAGAGTCTTCAGAAACTCCTCTAAAAGTGCAGCCACTCAGAGCAGCTCCTCTTCTCTGTGACCCGCTGCACAGCACCTCCATCTCCTTTTATTAGAACATGATCAGAAATTTTCCAGGTCTCAAAAGACTTCACTGCCAGCAGCAGAAAAATATGATCTGGGCCGCCGTTTTAATATGTCAGCTTGTACACAGCACATTTAGGGGAAAAAAGAAAAAAAAAAAAAAAAAAAAAAAGTTGCACAAAAGGGTAATCTTTTTATTTGTGTATTGAAAACTAAATGAGCTTACTGTATAACAAAAATGGTCCCTGGAGCAATTTAAAACACAGATGAACATCTTAAATAGTCACTTGAGGAATATTTTGGCAATAAGTGTTTAATCGGTTCTTCTTGAGCTCGTATATTAACATCTACGGTGTTTGTTTTGTTATGCCATCGCAAGCACTGATAAGCTCTAAAGTCTCTCTCCTGTTACCTGTGCCAGTCATTTTGATCAGCAGGGGCTAAGCTTGGTTATTCATGTGGCCAACAGTTTAACTACACACCATGAAGTTCAACTGTACTGCCGTGATACAGAAATCAAGACTAAATTAAACGTTTTTGCTCCACTGCCAGTTTTCTAGCCTTAAATATTATCAGAGTGAGCAGTGACTGAAATGCTAGCTTTTACAAGTCAAATTTAAATGTCACATTTCATCGCAAACTTTAAAATTAACTTTGACATCTAATAAATTAAGAATGCATGTTTTATAAGCTCAATGAAAAGCTGATTTAAAAAAAAAAAAAAAAAAAAAAAAAACCCTAAAAATTTATGCTTTTGCCTGGAGGTCTGGTTAAATCAAACTTTAAGTGTTTTTCCACTTCTTGTGTATAGACCAGAACTGTCACTGGACTATTTGCCATGGCGGTAAGGAAGCCTCTTATGGAAGTGCCGGGTACAGTCACAATCAACAGATGGCGAGCACTGTCTCTTCCCTCCCCCTGGGGCAACAGTAAAATTGAGCTTGTGAAATCTGTCACAATCCATGGTGGTAAATGTCTCGCAGTTCCTGCAAATGCTAATGAAGCTCATGTGAGGTCCAAAACCGAGCAGGGGTGGGCAGGGAGAAATGGAGCCCAATTTAAAAATGACACTGTGTGACAAACTCATTCTTCTAAAGGGCAGAGAGTTTTCTATGGCCCGCGGACACACAGGCACAAATGAGCGCAGTTGAAAGTTGCCAGTGACATTCAGGTCACCACTGTGTCCGTTTCCTTTGAGATCCACCCCCCTCCCAACATGTTCCATCAAAAGCCTGGATAAAACCTGCCATTACAGGCAAACACTAGACTTCATCAGATGGCAGGATGGTGACAGAGTTAAGTACATTGCCCTCCTATTGAGTGACATGAATTTAAACAAGCATGGATGCACATACTGGACACAGACCATCACTCAGCTGGATTGAACTTGAAAAAAAAAAATATCACCCTTCAAAAATAGCACTGAAGGGACTTTTTGTTTTTAAATATACTAAACATATCCAGGTTTCCCACTGCTTCACATGCCCACACTGAGTTAATTATAAAAAGTTCAGTGTTTAAGCTACTTTTTCAAAGTATCAGATCAATGAGAAGTCCTCCAAGGATAAATAACATGAAAAAAATGGTGTGCACTGAGGTGCAGATGAATGATTGGGTAAATATGTTAATGCACATTATAAATGGAGCCTCTTTTATTGAAAAAAAAAAAAAAAAAAAAAGTTAAACAAGTTTATAGATTTTCACTGAACTAAAGTCTCAAGATTTTTCTCTTAAGGGAACTTAAGCTAAGGATAAGAAACTTTACTTAAGCAGGTTCCATGAATCGCATTTTGTAACTTGTGGCCATTTAATGGATACATGTGATCTCAAAATCTGCCTACACCTGCTTCACCTTCCCTTTGATATAAAACCCAGCATAATAAAAAGCTCGAGTCCAGAACAGTCAAAGACTTAAAGTGAAAACATAACTTTTTGGAAGACTTGACAGATGATCAGAGTCAGACATTTATTATTTAGCCATTTAATAGTGAGCGTGTGCAGCACAAATTTAAATACTCCTAAGGTATAAGATATATATCTCATACCCATTATTAAATCATCAGCATGATAGCATGAAGGTGTATTAACAACCAAAAGACAACCAGCCCTGACATTACAAACATCATTGTGTCATTACAACTTTTGCACTGAGGTAGCTAGCAGCTAGCCTGAGCAGTTCAGAGTAATATCACCAGCCACAACCAATTTAAGTCAGTCAGTGCCCAGTAAGAAAGTCCCAGACTTACATACCGGAAGGTGTATAGCTAAAGTTAGAAACGTGATAGTGAAACATGGATGTGTTTTTTCTTCTTAGTTTAAGAAAATGCTTAAGTAGCCAAACAAGCAGCTTTAAAAATCACCAGAGTACACGGGTAAAGAAATGTCTGGCCTTCAAGCACCGCATGCTTGCAGTAGTACTCCCACTAGAGCCAAGGAAAGGCAAATCAAATCCTGTACTCGCCTAATTTTATGCATGTCTGCATCACTGGGTAGACATGAATACAGTTTTGATCCTCTGTGTTTAAGGTTATTGTAAATTACCTTCTTTTTTTTTTAAAGCACTTTGGAAAATAACAGTTGGCACTGTATTTATTTCAAGGTTTTACAGGTTGGTTTGCAATAAAAAAAAAAACAAAAACAAAACAAAAAACTCACCACCAACTTTATCAGTATTCGATGCTGATCTGTTGGCCTGTTTTCCAAAGGCACGCTGTTAATACCAGGTTAAATCTGCAAACCAGCTTCTCCAACAGATTGGTTATTGGCTTAACAAGATGTTTTCTTATTCAAGAGTATCCTAATTTGTAAGTGGGAAACAGACTCTCCAGGCAACAGAAACTAAAGGAGATGGGGGTAGTTTGTCAGTGAGAAACAAATTTAATTATAAAACATTATATAAACATCCTCAGGACCAATTTAGCACCATGCAGTAGGGTAAAAACGAGTCTCCAAAATCTGTGAAAAACAAAACTCAATCGAACTACTGGGGCTACTGTGGGGCTGGAAAGATCAAAATAGCCTTAAAGATTTAGCCCGTTACAGCTAAGCAGTGTCCAAACTGCCTAGGTCACGTTCTCATGATTCTAAAGGAGGTGGAAAACAAATTACACTGTTATGTGCCGTCAATCGTGGTGCGTTTTAAGGCCGGAGAACCCAGTAGGACATCACACTATAATCACTAGACATTCAAAGCCTGTCAGTGGGAAAGTATCAGCTGTCAGAGTGAGTGCTACCTTTAACCAGGCTGTGCACAACAAGCGCTCCTGTCCATTGATATACAAACACGCAGAGATAGATTAGCCGTGTTTCATGATTAACAGAAAACTACGTGCTTTTTAAAAAAAAAAAAAAAAAAAAAAAAAAAAAAAAAGATCCAGATGCAACTTGCCTCTCAACTGTCAATCCTGAAGAATTACATGAAAACCAAAAGAGGCATCGTGCACAATACAGATGCAAGGTTATTCAGATGTCAGCCAAATGCTGCAAGGAGGAAACCAGCCTACATTAAACATGGAAAAGCACAATAATGAGTACAGTTCCCCAAATTTTAATAATAAGTGTTATGCGATACTGGATGGAGAATTTATTTTAAAGCCATTATCAGATTATGGCAGAATTTATTAACTAGTCTGCAAGAGGAAAGTCTCAATTTGCAGTTTAATATAAACAAGCCATAACCTGTGACAATATTTGCAATAAAATTAGCCTTGATCTAATGTGAAAATGTGTAAATGAAAATCCTCAACACTAATCTTTGTGTGGCATGTAAGAAACAAGCCTCATTTTCAATACATGAGATTATGATCCGTCTGCCTTTTGTGTTTTATTCGCAAGAAAGTTTGATATACACTAGATCGTTTGAATGCTAATTAACTGTCAAGCAAAAAGGGAGAAAATCTTTTACATCCCCCGAGCTTTCATTCTGGCCCAATCCGCTTTGCTACAAGGTGTGAGGAGTTTGAGTCGAGCCCAAATCTCCATCATTCATGCTGGAGCAGACAAGGGGATTGATTGCACTATATTGCCCCTGCAATTTTCCTTCTTGGATGGGGTCACTCAGTCAAGAAAAGGAGCACAATCTTTGGCTTTAACCCTTGAAATGTGATTTAAACTTGAGTTCTTTCCCGGGGAGACAGCATGAGCAACCAATCTGTAATTTTAGTTCTTCTACAAGGCTTGTCATCAAGTGCACAGTGTTGACTGGCAGAAGTAAAACCATTGACCAATTGTACAGGTAGTACAAATACAACTTGACCTCAGAAACAGATTGCTCAGTTGCAGTGGAGACTCCTACATCCAGTGGGGGCACAGGCACAGGTTTATGCAAAGTAAAGAGACTGGGCCGAAAGTGAAAATGAGTGGAGACACAAAGAGCCAAAAAGAGATGATAGGAAGACAAAATGACAGACATTAAAGGAAGCAATAAAATGCATCAAGCTATTTTTGCTGTCTGCATTTCAAGTCTCAACCATCAGAGCTCAGCTGCATTTTAAGTGGTAAAAAAACAAACTCTGGAAGCATTGATTTTACTTTAACATATCCAGGGATTTATTGAAAAATATAAAATATTAGAATTTTGAAAATGAATAATAAATACACAAACAATGCAAGTCATCTTAAGAATTTGGTCACACGAGACATTTAAAAGCCTTCAAAAACATTAAAATGTCTATTAAAACAAATGAAACTGCTAAGCACACTTCTTTGATCTTCAGTGCTAGACCTTCAAACTATTTTTTTAAAGACATCAATGTAAGAAAGAAATTCAAGCGTTTTAAAGATAAAATCTTCCAAGTGCCAAAGTCACGCAACATTAATATCACAAACTTTAAAAAAAGCAAACTTCACATTTTCATTGTAATTTCATAGCGAAAAAAAAAAATGATTCTTTGCACTGTCTGCTTGGGATGCACTTTTGCTCCCTGTGAGTGAGTTTTCAAGCTGGGCTGTTCATTACTGGCCGTTCAGTCCTTGATCAGACATTTGACAAGTGATTAATCAGGCGGGCTGCCTCAGCGGAGCAACTGAAAGTTAATTTCCACACTTCTGCAAGCGGAGATGAATTTAAAGCATGTGCACTCGGGGTAGCTGCCTTAGTCACGCTTTCAGGGTGACCCCTGCCCTGTGCTTTTGCAAAGATTACATCCAGCCTGACAGGCCGGTTCTCGTTTTCGTCGTGCACCAGTATGCAGTGAACATCCGAGCACCACCGAAGAGTTAAGCCGTGGAAGTGGGGACGGCAGGGAGCTGTGGTGGCAGAGTGTGAAAGGGAGTGACAGACAGCATCCTCTCGTACCAGACCGAGGTGTGTATCTGTAAGTAAAAACTGAGCCACATGCTTACTGTGGGTACTAGGACTGATATGCACTGCTACACTTGTGTAAAGTTTCAGCTGCACCTCTCCCAGAGTGGTTTCGTGATTCATGTTACAATGAAGAAGGTATATCAGATCGGCAAGACTCTTCTGAAATTGACAGCAAACCCTTAAACCAGCATCCAGCAGCAGCTCAGGTACACTGACCCGCCAGCCTAAAGACATCTCTGCTAAGTTGCCATGCAGCAGTGGGTGCTGAGGTACCCTGCAGTCCCCAGGGCAGATGATATTAAGTATGGCCCTACACAGCAACTGAGTATGCTTTTGGCTGTAGGTATAGACAACAAGGGCGCTTTCTTCTGTAGCACTTATCAAACGCAGACTTTGGCCTGCTAGGCCTATCTGAATGTCCTTCAACTGACACAAAGGGAGGTGATGGAACAAAACTAAGAGACCAGATTCAGAGGTTAGTGTGTAAAGCGCAGATTCCATCAGGATCAAGAGGGCAGACTGCAGCTCTGGTTGGTTGCATTTAGCTACGTTCAGCCAGTAGAGAGTAAGAATCTTCTGAGTTGGGAGGCCTGAAGTGGAGATGACAGACTGTAGATGGTCCATCATGCTTTGGGGTGGCAGATTTTGTAGGTTTGCAAGGGAATCAGGAAATTTTATCAACGTTTGAATGAAAATTTGAACTGTTTTTGAGTTTTTAAGTTCACAGGTAACCTCTTTCACACTGCTGTGCTTCAGTTGCAACCGCTTTGTAATAAGTTCATCTCCTTGTTTCACATTACCATCAACCATGTTTCGTGTTGACTCCATATCCCACATACTTTCATTCCTTTTCAAGATATCCCCAGAGACAAGCTGTACATCATTTGGCAATTCATCAGCCTTACTCAGGGTTTGTGTTTGTGTCGGGACAGGGAGTTGTGCGTTTTCAGGATTAATGCAGCCTTGAATCATCTGAGCAGCCTCCTCAGACTGAAGGAGTTGAATTATATCCATCTGGACGTGCTGTATGAGAGGCAGCTCTTTCACCATGGAAAAAATGTGACTGTCCTTTAACAGAGAGAAGATAAAGCTGCTTCTAAATGTGGAGAAGACACGGCTGTCCCTTAAAATAGACAGAACACTGCTTTCTCTTACCAGAGAGATAAAATTGTTTGACCAGCGAGCCCCAACAGGTTGAAATCTGAATTCTGTGACTTGCTGCAATACAGTGGAAGAGCTCCAAAGCAGACGTCCTGCATCCTGGACAATCCAAGAAACTCTGCTGAACAAAGAGCTCAGCTTCAAATTCTGAACTGCAGCTGCTGCAGCCTTTGTCGCACACACTCCAGGGATCTTCTCTAAATTTTCAGATTCATCCATCTCTCCACAGCTACACTCCTTCGTGATGGTGGTTTCTTTGGGTGGACAAAAGCCTGTGTGACTGTCAAGAGGCTTTGTGTCAAGCTGAGAATGAGTGTTGCTCTGTGGGAGGATAGACATGGAGCTGGTTCCTCTGCTGCTCTGCAGGTGGGAGATGCCGCTTAATGAGCTCCCACCAGAGCGAGGTCTCCCCTTGTAGCAGTCAGTGCCATCATCTTGGATCTCATTAGCATTCCCCTCTGGCTTTGTGCCACATCCATCACCCAGGCCCAGGACACTTGTCTGCTGGAGGTTGTCATCCCCTGACCAGCCCTCTTCTCCCTTACAGCTTGCAACTCCAGTCCCACTTTGAGCTTTCCTCTCAGACCTGAGCCCAGGCCCTGATTTATGACACAAGTCCCTCTCCCGCTCCTGGCCATCCCTGGCGCTTACTCCATTCTGCAGGTTCTCTCCATCCGATTCAAAACTACCGTGTGAGATGAAACGTCTTCTAGGTAGCCCAGTGTCCTAGTTTACATTGAGTATGTGGAAAATAAAAGGACATTTTTAAAAATGACTTTCAATAAGCTCTCCTTAAAACATGTGTATTCATTTATATCTGAATCGAGACATGCATAGGAAAACAAACTGAAGAACAAGTGTACTCTCATTGCAAAATGCTTTCACGAAATGAGTGTCATTTTCTTTGAAACTTCTAAAGGAAAGTTTAATAGGCATTAAATATGTGCATAATAAAAAAGCAAGAGAAAGTATTTCATGGCTCATAAAAATCTATATTAAGCCTGGCTGGAGAGGGGGTGGATATTGACATTTGCCCTGACACTAAAAAGGGACTAGAACTTCAGTTGTACAGCGACGATGTAGCACTGCATTAAACAAAAAACTGCAAATCCAAGTCTCACTATTGGCACACTGTGTTTTAGTTTTAATACATTTCCTTAAACAAACAACAAAACAACTAAGTCATATCTAATTCCATGCAGAAATCAGCAGCGGCTTTATGACTAAATCCCTCCATTAAGTTTGACTGGGTTTTTTTTTTGGCAACTGCACAAAAAAAAATAAATATAAAAATATGCATACATACTGTAGTCACGAACGTTTTTGCTGGGGTAGGGGCAAGACAGATGCTTGAGGCTTTGGACATTACTTCTGTATTTTTAGCCGGATGGATGTGTTGGCTGAAGAGACAGCAAACATAAACAATATTCAAAAACTGTGTGTCAATGGGAGGATGTGGGAGCACAATACAGCTGCAGTTATACGCTTATGTGTTGCTAGGGTCTTTGTTTTCAAGAAGCAATTTAATTATTTGCTGTAGTGTCACACTGGAGACATCAGCTTGCATAGGAAAGACAAGGCTGCAATACCCTCCCGACCCTATCCTCACAAAACCCATCCATTAGATTTGAAAAGCAAACAGCCCAAATGGCTGGATGAGATTAGAGCCACTCGACTAGCTGTGAAATTAAATAGAATCTGTGCATGTTGATTTGAGGATTTACATACAATACTCAGCACTCCAGAGGGAGGAGCAGAAACCAAATATACAGCTGAGAAAGACTTCTGACAGTAAACACTGGCTTTGGCTGAGATTTGTATATAAGCAGCAGGTTGATGAAGGGTGCAAGTGGGAGCAGTAAAGCACTGACAGCATCAACAAGGGGGACACAGTGCAGGTCCTGCTGATGATTAAAGGATTTTTGCAGATCCTAAGGATCAGTAGAGAGGATGTCCTGTACTCTGCGATGTTTGCTCACCAAAGGAAAAAAAAAGAAAAAACAGGTACTGGGATTCCCAAGCTGACCACATTTTCGCAATCAGCGTTTCCTGCTGTTCACAAATTGTAGCTCACATGCAGAGGCTCAGAGTTCTGTGACATGGCTTCATAAAATCGGTACACAGAAACTGATTCATTAACACCACCACAAAGTACAGTTTGCCTCCCTGTTGCTTCCCTCTGTTCCTCCATGGCCTCCTAATCCTTGTGTTGATTGCGTTCCCCACCGTTTTCCTGGACCTGCTGCTATCCAACCCACAGGCTAAGCTCTGTTTCCACCCACGTAGTCATACAGACACCACCACAGATTTTATGAATTGTGATATACGAAGTCCTAGGTCAGTTGACGTGCACCCTGTATCAGATCTCATAGTATAATCTAGGTAAAAATACATTGTGCGGCCATTTTTAAAACTAAAATGTTCATTGTTGACTTAATGACTTAAAGTGAACAGAAGAACAAAAAATGAAAAAAACAAACAAACAAACTGACATTCAGAGCTAGACAAGTGTTAAGTTACACAGGAGCTCCCAAAGTGAAGAACTTTAACCAGTGAAATTATACCATTTCAGGTGATGTAAGCTCGTAATAGCAGCTTGTCAGTGGTCAAAAATGGAAGAGAGAAAAACGCTGGCACTTGGCCTTCTGACCAGAGATGGAGGATACTGAGAGGGTTGTCAGATAAGGGACTTTCAGAGCATAGGGGGCCATTAAATGTTGTTTCGGGTCAAACACCAGTTGGCTGGTTCCATCGCTGGAAGCGCTCACAGTCCAGACTTTCTGGGTTTGAAATGGCTGCATTTCAACTTGGACTTCAAAATTGTGGCTCTGCTACACAGTCCATTTAATAAAGTATGAATCAAACACAGTGGGGTCCCTTTTACAAGGGAAGGAGTGAGTCTTATGGGCATAGATTTATACACAATATGAAAGCATATGACCCGGCCTCTACAGGCAACATGGCCCTTTTCCTGCCTCTCCTAGGAATATCCATCTTATGTCTACATATTGAAAGCTCAAGTCATGACATTTACAGTGCATTTGGAAAGTTCTCAGACGCTTTCAATTTTTCTACATTTGGCCTCATCTTCAAATGGATACAGTCCATTTTTCTTCAATAATCCACACGCAAAGGGCTTTGAGCGTTATGCATATTGACACACCTTTAGTTTGAAAGACTCATTCTTCTCTCCCGAATCTTTCAAGTTCAGTGTGACTGGATGAGAATCACCAGTTCAGAAGCCTGTACTACAGAGGATTTGGGGTTTAGCAAGGAGAAAAAAAAAAAAAAAAAAAAAAAAAAAAAAAAAAAAAAAAAAAAATCACAACCACAGGTCTTCAGTACACCAAGTTACCATTGTGCTAACAGGGGTACAGCGGGGTAACTTATGCTGCAGGCCTTATCTGCTTCAGAACAAATTGCTTTTGAGAAGAGACAAACAAGAACGATATCACAATCTACGGACCAAACTCATAACATCACCATTCCTAGTGAAACAGCTTAGCCTGCTTACTGTTATAAATTCTATTTTTGTTTTCCCTTCTTTAATTGCTCTTGATACTTAATACTGCCACAACTGCAGATGAAAGAATAAGGCTAAAATGGTTTTACACCCAGTCATTTAACAGAATAAGCAACCATAATTACCCCCTTCACCACAGGTCTTAATGACGTCCTAATAAGTCTATTATAGTCAGCATTTATATAGCACTTTCCCAGTCTTAGCTGACCACAATGTTAAAGTGCACACATAATCATAAAGTGCCTTAATATTCTACAGCTGTACAGACCAACCACTTATAACCATCTTTGTGTAACTACCGTATTATATCCTTCCTTTGTTGTGCGGGCTACTAGACTCCACTGACACTTGGTTTTTCTCATCTGTATTTGGCCGTTTTGTTAGATTATAAACAGTTGGCCCCATAATAGATGGTGAGTAAGGACTTTGGTGCTCGTGGCATTCGGCTGTATTTTACCTCACAACAGGCTGTTACGTTCCTTTCAGTTAGGACTAAGTTCTCCATCTCTACCATAAAGGACTGATTGGTGAAGTGATGCAATGACAGTTGTCTCCACACAAACTCTGAAACATTCACTGTGACCACCGTCTTCCTGGCTGCTTGTCTAACCAAGCACATTTGTCACTTCTTCCACTGGAGAATAATAAAGACTTCAGCTTGTTATAGCCTGTTCTGTGCCTTTACACAAGGTTTAGGTGTATACTTTGACCTTGTGTCCCAGTTTGCCCTAAAACTTAAGACCTAAACCATCAAATGTGAGGTCTTTCATAAAAACCTTTCATGTCCGATGAATACAATCAAGCACAAATGGACTCTAAATTGTAAAAGCATCTCAAGGACTGCTGGTAGGAGGATGAATCAAAGCCCAAAGGATCTGAATAACCCTGTAAATTAAATATTTTCAGTATTTCTTAAATTATAAAAACACATGAACAGTTCTTGCTTTGAGTTTGTGCAGAATCGTGTGTAGATTGATTAACAGGAAAAATTAAATTAGACCTAATATTTATTCCAAATCCCTGAAAAGGCTAGTGAAGAGAGATTTTGCATTTTTGCTGTTTTTTAAAAACACGGGAGTAATTTTAGTCTTCAAACATCTGAACTGGCTACAAAGTCATCTAATTTTGTAGCCAATTTTGTATCATATTCAATTAGGAATTTGATATCAATGAAAGGACTGAGTTTGAAATGTTATTATGCAGGTTTGTCACAACATCTGGAGAGGTGATTTTACCTTATTCTTGGAGGCAAAGCCAGGTGAGGAAAACAAAACGATGTGGTGATGCATTAAGCCTCTTCCTGCCCAAATTATTAGCGCTCTCAAAAGTGTGCAATCCCACCGAAGCAGCCGAACAGACAGATTGCTTTTGGTGCAACAGAGCACCTCCCCTAGTAGCTGCAAGTCCTTTCACTGATGGCTTTTGTCATTCCCAGACCCCAACAGATCTCCAAAGCCAGCATTTGAATTTAAATGATTTGCTCTTATTTATTGTTCAGGATCATTTCCAAAATGACTCAGTAAAGTGAGATCCATTCTGTCCTTGCTGCGAGGGAGTTTCTGCTATGCAAATAAGAAGTAGAAAAAAGATTGAACACATATCTGAATACAAAGCAAAAAAGTCCTTCACTGAACCATTATCTTAACCATTATGCTCAAACAGTGCATATGGGCACTTTGCCAGGTGAGGAGGCGATGTTAAATACAATGAATACATCATTTAATATTTTATGATGCGTGTTAATTGACACCCAGAGCAGAACCCAATAACCAAAGTGTATTTTGCAATGTGCCTCATATGCATTGCATGAGTTTTTCCTTCTGTCGACAGTCTCTCTCTGATCTGCTGTGAACACTGACAATCCATCTCCACCACTCACCACGACTGACTTCCTTTCTCCCTTTAGCAACAGACCAAGTTTCTGATGTAGGATAATGAAGACACTATTCCGCCAACATAAGCCGTGTAGTAACCCATATACATGTGTATTCACCCTTTCATATCTAAATCAAACATCACCAGACCAGTGGATCGGGAAGCAGGTGTCAGACTGAAAGCAGTATTAATCACATGAGTAGGATGGGGATACTGCGGTGTGAAGGAAATTATGTGTCAGACAGCTCCACATGCTGTAAAACATCAGGGTTAGCAGATCATGAGACCAGGGATGTCTCTCAAAACGCTCAGAGTGTTAGTAGGTGGTGAATTAGATTTTGGACATTAATTCACTGAACACTGAGACACTGGCATCAATGAACACTCACAATTTCAAGGCAGTGGCAGGGCATGAAGATTTCACCTTACCAAACGCCGATAAACATCATGGTACGCTATTGTTTAAAGAAGGGGAAAGAGCTGCAGTGCAAGTACCCTTTTTTTTTGATGGCATATAGTCAAACCTCAAACCTGGTTAGCTATTCAAAATTAGAAACGAGGCTGCTATTTTGCATCACTGCTGCTCATTAAAACAGTCTTTACTCTACCAAATTCACAAATCAAATACCAATAAATGCCAAAAATATGATAGAAGTCAGAACGGTTTGAAGCAAGTGAACTGTACTTTAAAAAAAAGAAAAGAAATCAAACACCACTTGGATCATTCATTACTGATGATACAGAGAGGAAAGTGGGGAAAAAAGGCCTAACAAGAGAAGAATCTGCTGCAGATGGAGTAAAACAAGGGAAATTGCATAACTACTAATGAACATTAGATGTACCCCCCCCCCCCGCTCTTTTTTTTTTTTTTTTTTTTTTTTCTCCTCCCCTGCATTGTGGGAATTTTCAGGGGAGCTGAACTTCAAGTGTGTTGCAGTAATTTTGAAAATGGGACACTGGGCAGGTCACTACCTAGTGATCAAGGTGCAATTCTCGGACATGCCCTTGGTTGTAGGAGAGCTGCCTGCTCTGATTTCCATGGGCTCAGCAATAAGCACTACAGAATGGCTTTTTGTATGTTCCCACCTCTCCTCACAGAAATGGTGCCATGATTTATGGCTTTGATTTGGTCTGTGTGCCCAATGAATGCTGCTCAATAAGCAGGCACGTTGCGGAGATTGAAGTGGAATGAATGCAGTTATGCTGGGCTCACAAAGTGCAGAGAGCCATTACACATGTCTGCATATGTCTTACCATCGATTTTGCACCATCGCCTTGGACAAATTCTCAGTAGAGTTGGACGAGTCAGTCACAGATGGGCTGAACACAGATGGCAATCCACTCTGCAGACAACAGAATGACACAGCACTGAAATCTGCCTCGGTATAAGAAACAAGTGATAGCTGCCTATGTTACATTTGCATTTGACCAGAGGTTTAGTTGATGCGTCTTCATTTTTAGTGTTTGCAGAAATGTCTAAACAGGTAATAGAAAAATACCGTATGAATCCATCGCACATGGCTAAAATAAAGTGGTAGTACGCAAAGTATTTCATTCTTCAACACAATTTCCATATTTAGTAAAACTGTATTAATATTCAGACAGAACACTTTAAAATATATATATTTTTACACAACAGATACAGGCTACAGTCTAGATGTGCTAGCACATACTCAGACTAAGCGAAAGTGAAACTCTTGAGACCATCTCATTTAGAATCGATGTTAAAAATGAATGTTAAAGAGTCTCCTTGGAACCACAGCGGGGCCTGGATGCCGGTGCTTTACTTGGCTGTAATAGCGTGCCGCTTTCAATAATGCAAAGAGCAGAGAGCTGTCAAAAGCCAGAAGTACAACTGTGTCTAAAATGGTGTGTGAATCAATTTTACAACATGAAATGCTATAAAGCACAGGGTGCTCAAAGTTGCAGGCTTGACAGTCCCTTCACTGACAAAGTTGGGTTTTTTTTTTTTTTTCATCTCGTAACTTTACTGAGCACTGATACTTTAATAAAAGTTCCAATTTCTTAGTGTGATCATTTTAGCAACATTAACATTGTACTACTCATTTCATTAGAAGCTCAAAACACCAGGGTTGATAATCAATCACGCTTATAAAATTATTCATACCCCAGTTTATTTGGCTGAAAACACCAAGCTACAAATATAGTTTTCAATATTAAAGAGGCTCAGTGTATGGTGCCTTAAGTGCTCCATGGACAGCCTGAGAAACTCAGCCCTCTTCCACCTTTCCACTACATTAAGGTGGACCACATCTGACATTTCTTTAACTGTCCAAAACCCAAAAATGTGACATTTAAACACAAACGTTGAGAGAGAAGTTGGTGAAATGAGTGTATGCTTTAGTTACATTTTCAACACTTGTGTGTAGCCAAGTGCAACATTATGATCTTCTTGGAGACTAGGTCTGAAAATGTCCACTCAGTGTCATGACATCATGATTTCACTGTGCTATAAAGCTTTGAGTAGTGAGCAGCCAAGCAACATTACAGTCTCTCAGCGTCATCTAATGGTTTCAGAGCTCCTTTTGTTAACATGCTCCCCTAGTGTTTCTCATATAGAGGCTCACAGAGAATAGAGTCTTTATTTTACATATAGAAGGTAAAACACTGTATTCGCATTTTTAAATAACTAACCTTACTTTTCCTTTTTGAGGTGGTTTGAGTAAATCTGTGACAAAGACGTTTTGTCATATCTTGAATAGATGAACCTTGGAAACCTACTCAGCAGCAGCTGCACCATACAGGATTTTAACAAGAATCTGTAACACACCAGGACTCACACCACATTCAACTTCTAGCTACAAATGGCCGCATGAGTGAAATAACTCAAGCATAGTGATTCATTTTCAGATGTTTTTTCTGTTGATCAGCGTAAAATAAATCCCAACGCCTGCTACCATGTAAAAGACAAAAATGTCAAAAGGACTCTATGCTAATTGTACACTGTTCATTTCACAGCATAGCTCTAAATATATATGGAAAATAAAACGTAAATGAGAGATTGCTCTGTCATTTTAAAAGACAATTTATTTGTTGCCACAGTGTTGATGGTTAGAGTTGTTTTTAATTTACTGGTATTTATTTTTCATTCAGTTTAAACTAATTTAGCATCAGTATTTGCTGACTGTAGCTATATGCAGTTTAAAAATGTTCAGAACAGTGAGGATAAGAACTGAGCACTTGCAACAGACTCCATGCATATTCTGCATGTTGCATTTACAATATTTGGATAAATGAGATTTAAAGCCATATTGTTAAAATGTTTAGGTTTCATTTCATTAACTGGGATGTTTTTCACACCCAGTTTCAGTTTTTAGTTACAGTTGAATTAACCGTAATAAATTTGAACAGTAACAAATGCTGTGGCAGACTTTCAGTTGTCGAGTACATCCTTCTTGTTAACTTTTTAATTGATTAATAGCGTCAACTTTTTCTACTTTAATACTGGATGAAATGTATTCAAGTCTTCTTACATTTATTTTATCACCAACTAAAAAGATGCCTTCAATAGATTTTCTCAGGAATGCTTTACATTGTTTTCTCTGCAGTAATATATCAGTGTGTGCAGCATCCAAGAGTGTGAGGGAGTTTGTGCTTTCACACAATGCTTCTTTAAAAATACTAAAAGCCAAGAGGAAGCTGTTGCAAAAAGGACGAATAGCAGCCAGCTTTGAAAGGCACTGCACCTGGCCTCCTTTCAGGAACAGCAGGAGGCTTTTCTAGCGTGAGAAAGTTCTAAAGTTGGGAACATATTGCCCATGATATGAGCCAATTATTCAAAACAAAAAAAAAAAAAATAGAGTTTTATATAAACAAGCAAAAACCTGCTCCAACTGAAAAGCTCATAGTTAATATTCTGATCAAAACAAAGGCATATGGATCCCACTGGTGGTGCGGTGGAACTTTCTCGTGTAGATTTTGAACATGATATCAATATGAGTAATATTTGTCAAAGGTAGCAGGCATTACAGCAGGTAGTTATGGCAACAAAGAGCATGATGTTCACTTGCTTTTACAACATTACCAGCAGAAAATGCAGCTGAGGCACTTTTCCCCCCCAGAGACACTACACTTTAGAAAAAGTCTAGTAGTAGAAGACTTGGGATCTTTTCTGCATGCGGTGGTTTTTAGTATTTTACCATACCTGGTATTTCAGTCTAAGTTGGGAAGCAGTCGGTTGGTTAAACCAGAGTGTAGCTCCTTTTCCCAACTGTATGATGGCACCTAAAAGGAGCCCAAAGAGATAATACATGAAAAGAAAATGGGAAAATACCAATTAACTAGTCATTATGAACTTCATTACTATTTGGTGTCCAAAATAAATAAATAAAGAAAAATAATGATGCGATTCATAGGGAAAACAACTGGTACAGTCGAAATGACAGATGCTGGTGACAAATCTGCCAGGAAACCTTTGGAGGTGTGGCACAGTCTGAGTCTGCATAATGCATAATTTTTCTGTTGCCATGAGATTCTTCCCTTCGTTGTGGGATAGCAGTGACCCATATCTACACTGAACACTGGAGAAACTCGACAGAAAGCACAAAAGTCCCCCACACAGTTTCGTCTGGTGAGTTAATGAATTGCCATCAGGAACACAATCCCCAACATGATTGGCAGTGGACAAGACCAGGGGGATAATTTACCAGAGAAAATGGTCCAAGGAAACTTGAGAAGTCTTGTAAAGCTATAAAATTGAAGTGATATTGGAGTTTATATATATCAGACTCACGTTCATGTGGCCATATCCACAGATTTTCACGAGGTCTCTCCTGCTTTTCCTTCTCCTCTCTCAGCAGAGCGAATACTAATCTTGCTACTACTAATGACTTCTGACGAGTGACAAAGTACCTGGGAGAGCAGCCTGTGATGGAATCCAGCTGCTGTTGGGCTGAAAATTACTATCATTTGTTCAAGAAAATAGGTTCAGAGGCAGCCATTTCTGAAGGGGATATTGGATAAATTGAAATGCTTATAAAAGAGACTAGCATAGCCAGGCCCTGTGCTGCCTGGCTCTGTTTAAAGTTTTTATCTCTCAAAAGCCGAGCAACGGGGATGTGGAAGCAGGAAACAGTGAAAGCTCCCAGCCCTGGCAAGAAGTGCCGGCTCAGGGGGGCCAGAGTTCCAGCCCGGCTTGCCTCTGTCCTTTGAAAGGTTAATGTTCTGGCCCACTTCAAACCTGTCGGCCCTATCAACTCCATCTGCCAATTAAATGGAGGGCCTGGGGCTTTGTCTGGAGCTTTGTCCGGGGCCTCTCGCCCTTCAAAATGTTTAGTAAAAGAAATGGCATCTGCCCTATGGAGAGCTGTGTTCAGAATCCGCTCATGCCCCGAGTGCACGGCAGTAGGAGAACCGGGGAGATAAAATGGATTTCATTTGAAGATGTGATGCAGCGATCATATATAACTGCATTCAAAATGGATGAAAGTCGTATTGGCTCCCACAAGCCAAACAATTATGTATGAATGAGAGAGAAATCTTTTTTCTTATAGATTTCCAGCACCAGTGTTCATTAAAGAATGTCAAGAGTAAATTAAATATTACAGAACTGCTTACCCTGAGTCAGCTGGCAAGGATCAGTGACCACAGAGCCATTGACTAAGCACAGTGCACCATCCTGAGGGAACAGGGTTACAGTCCCAGCAATGTTCTCAAGCACACAATGCACACTGAGGAGCCCAGGCCCATGGAGCACTACAGTACAATTGTGAAAGTCAGTATAAGAAAGCAGCTGGCAATCTGAAGTAAGAAGCATGTCGTTAAAACCCCAACTCACCAATATCTTGGGTGCATGACGCTTTGCCGCTTCCAATTATGGTTCTGCCTTCCTATAGATTAGAAGATCATAAAAATACACAAAAAGTTATTGTGTGACAAAATAATTGAGACACTTTCCAATTAAATCAAGAGTAGTGCATAAATATGAAGCTCAAACAAACTATTCACTTTCAAGTAATAGAGGGCGATTCCAGTGCTTTGCAGATCTTCACCAACACCGATAAGGTGAGGCAAACAGCAATCCAACACCACTCCACTCCCCTCCTTCCTCAGAGTCACCGTCTCCTCCTACAGAGCACACGGGAACATACCACAAGACAAAAAGCTTATTTAATAGCCTGTAGCTGGAGTGGCATACAATATAAAATAAAAATGCTGACAGACATTTAATGGCAACCAGCAGAAAGCTGAATTCTTTATGACTGCTCTTCCTTGCCTGAAGGCCAAGCAGAATTGCAGCATTCCAACCATGTGTCACCATGAAACAGCAGATTGGCTACCGGCAAGAGAGACACTATAAATCATTTAGATTATCATGGCGAGAGTCAAACTGTACATCGTGATCAGCGAGCGCGACAGACGCAATACTGCTCACCCAAAACACACACACACACACACACACACACACACACAGGTGGGCATTATAACATGTGCTGTTGCCTTTAGTGGTACAGGGCAATCAAAATACTATAGAGCTTGTAAAGTATGTTGCCGTTACTTGAAGATGGCAAACCTCCACTGCTTTCATTTCAATTTACAGTGTTGCCCAAAGCAGTATTGTATGTAAGGTCACACTAAAGTGAATGCCTGTGCTTATTTTAGAATTTTTTTTCCACCATAAAACATTGCATGAGTCGGCACAAATGTAAAATAAATAAATAAATAAAAAATAAATAAATAAAATAAAATCACAAATCAATTAGTGAACAGCATTAAAGAAATCACCACACTTAACTTATGGATCATTACTGCACTGTAGTTATAGATAAAACATTAGTTAAATCAGAAGTCAAAAAATAAGAATTTACTTTATTATTTAGCAGAGGTATCCTTAACAGATTTTACAGTAATTTGATAGTGTTCTCTATGGAAATCCGATAGGTAGAAATATCAATTTAATCCTCAAAAGCCATTTCTAAAGCTCAGGAAAGCTACACTTAAAAGTCTGATCTGCTTCATATTCTGCTTCACTGCCTCCAGCAATTGTTGCAGAGGAAATGTTGCAGCATTAGTCAGACAGCTATACCGCATACGTGTCTGTCAGGCAGTGATATTCATTTTACTTTGTATAATTCCATTCTTTACTTGACTAAAAAGGTATGGTTCAGTTAAAGAAAAGCCCTGGCAAGCTGCTGACTGAGTAAATACACAGAGCAGTTCATTTGCAAATTATAAAACAAGAAATTTAACACTTTGCCTCGGATGAACTGTAGGTTTAAATGACACAGAACTGAGCAATAAAGAGAGAAACTCAGCACTCTAAGCGTTTAACCTTTTCCTCGCAGTGTAATGGCTGTTGCTCTTGAATAACCCAGAGTCTACCCATGCATGAGTGCCCTGTGACAAGTATCCTCCTGTTAAACTGGTGGACCATTGCCTCACATTGCCACGGATTAGGAAAAGTAACTTTCAACCTCATCCTGCTGCACTATCGAATAGATTGGACCGTGAAGCGAGAGACGCGTCCACCACCAGCACCACCTCTCTCATCGGCAGTTGCGAGATGGAAGAAATCCTTTTTTTCTAATGAAGAAGGAGAGGTATCGACCACAGCCCCTGTACTTAATTAAAAGGGATTTTTCACAGACTTCATTAGGAGGTGAGGAGCAGCCTGGCAGATTAATGCACTGTGTCCACTTTCCTCAGACACCAGGAACAGATGAGATCCTCTTATTTTCCCCTCACATTCACACACATAAAAGAGACGCTTGCTCCTCACCACACCCAGTCATTCTGTGTGTAACGCAAGGACACACTCTGTGTTCAGACTCAGGCAGCTGGTGAACATACTGTAATTAACCGTGGCCTAGACCAGCAGCCAGTCTTGGGCAGCATTTAGGATTCCATTAAAAGCCATCATTTGTGGTTGGGTAGAATTTTAATGGACTTTACAGCACTTTGACAGGTCAGGTTCCCGACTTAGACAATATGCATTTCAAAACACAGTCAACCAATCGTCTTTTCCGCCTTCTTTGTCAAGTGGAGTAACTTGCCAGAACAGTTTATGAAAAAACAAATGGCATTTAGATTTCTTTGTCACATTAAAAAGGTTAAATCCCAGATTGCAGTGTTTTTAAAAGTTAAAATGACATGTAAAAGAAAGGCACGTTTTCAAATGGCATAAAGCCTTTTGTTTGCAATGAATGCTAGTTAAGAATTGAATAAGAATGAAAGAGACCTGGCACCTCATTAAAAGTGATTTATTTTTAATATGCTTTGTTATCTGGGAGCATACTATATGTGAGAGCTGAATTTTAACCAACTGGTTATCAACTGTTGTTTTATTAGCCTGATATGCCTTCTAGCCATCAGCATGTGGTCATGCATTCATGCAGTCAATAGCTGTCACATGCAATGCTTTACATAACATGCTGAACTTTCACCGATTCAAGGAGACTGCAGCAACATTAACTGTTATCTTGCCAATATGTCAAGTTTAACTGATTTTAGGGACAGAGCAAGAAGAGTGTAGAGGTGAAGTCAGGACCGCTATAATAAAAACAGATTGTTATTTCCATCTGCATAATTTATATTTGGCAGTACGGCCCTCTCCTCCTTCCACATGCATAAATGGAAAGCAAAAGGTGGGGAGAGCAGCAGCAAGACCTGGCACAGAACGGAGCAAGCAAGTGTCAGACAATCCTGCAGTACCTGGAGTTGAGGTAGGTTGCAAAGTGGCTTGCGTGTTCTCCAATAATTTCAAAATAAAGATAACTAAATAAAAACTAATCCTTAAGTAAGAGACAAAAACTATCATGAAGTCATCGACAACAAAAATGAAATGAAAATATTCTGGAGAAATGAGATCCAATCAGAACTAATTAAGTTGTGTTAGAAAGGCAGGCCGGGTTAGTTCCCCCAGGCGCTATTTGTAAACTGTACAACTAGCTCCCATGCTCAAAGTTTCTCACGAAAACAAAATATTAACACTGGGGAGGAAGAGAAGTCATATGGACACTTTGCGTTTGATGTCAAGAAAAATAAGTCTTCCTGTAAACCCTGTGGAACAACACTCACAGGTCAAAGCAGAACAAACTTAAACACTTTATATTTTAAATCAACTTCATAATCAATGATCTCATGATCTCTGGTAAACTAAAAGAATTCAGATGCCTAAAGTACGACTAAAAAGGCGTTTTAACAAAAGGCTATGATTGAAACTGAATCAAAATTTGCTGACAAAATTAACACTGGTGGTTTGCAGGTGTACATTAATGCAATGAGCTAGCACTGTCATCAGCTGATTTGTCAGGAGTCAGTTAAGAACACCTTTGTTTGTTTTAACTATGCTCAGTACATAATAAAAAAAAAAAAAAAAAAAAAAAAAGAAGAAGGAAAATCAGCTCAGTTTTGTGCCAAGCTTTGCCCACATGTGAAGAAAGGCTTATACAGCTTGTGAAATGCTATAATAATTACATTGTGTCAACTGCTGACACTACAAATAAAATGCACATTAAACAGAGCGAGGCTCAGAGCGGGGTTTAAGTTGTGCTGTTGTGCTGATTGTAGCATGTCTGGGAAATGCAGAGACTACGACGATCAAAGAAAAGCCGTGGTTCATTTTATCTTACTGAAATAGAAGTCCCTCCCACAACACTGTGTTACAAGGGGACCCAAAAGGTTGGCTGGGGGAGCAGGGTGCAATTCTGCTCATGAAGTAGGAACTACTTACAAATATCTGTGCGTGTGTGTGTATATTATAATTTTGTTTAAGGTTTTTTTTTTTTCCCCCACCCCCACCGCCCTCCTTGCAGTAAAACATTTAACTTTACCCTCTTCCTGCCTTTTTTGTTCTCTCAATCTCTTGCCGCCTCCGTCTGGTAAGAGGCTGCTCCGGAATCCATCTCATATTAATTACTTTCTCTTTCCCACATGCCCTGTAACCAATCTGGGAAGCTGACGATGAATAACTTTGCATTCTAAATCTGCTTTGAATACAGAATTCAAAATTCTGTTTACACCGCTCTTGGTCAACTTGTCTCCTTAAGGCCTGAGCAGAAATTCTTATCAAGCTTTCAGCAACAGGATGAACTGAATTAAACACAAAATATATGAAACTTGGAGATGTGGAGAAGACGGTTCTTAAATTAAAAACCATATGCTAGATATACAGAACAGGTAATGTACATAAAACCCATTTCCAACCCTTTTTCCTCATATGAAACGTGTTGATGCCATACTGCATCTGCATTCAACCTTATAGCTAAAGCTTTTTTCCCCCTCCCTTAGGTGCTTTTGCTGAATTTTAAAATGACCATCTTCCATTTGCACTTGAGGTGCATCGCTGTACTGATCCTAGTACAGACTCCACCTCTAATATCTGCAGCATTCCATGCAGGAATCCCACTTATCATTTTGCACCCAGGCAGAATGCAAATGCACAAGAAGACAAATGTCAAATCCATAAAGTCAATCATCAAACACTTAGAGTTTCGCCAACACAAATGTGCCTACTGGTCACCAGTGCACTGGCCTTTTCACCTAGGTGTCACATTGTATCATGCATTTTAACCAATGTGTCTACATGAATGAGCACAGCTGTTTAAAAAAAAAAAAAAAAAAAAAAGGATGGGTGATGTTGCCTTTGCATATTCGAGCAGTGATAACTTTATGCTCAAACAGATTTATACCACAGTAACTCTAATTAACATGCTGGACAGACAGAAATGAAAGTACCATATGTCAATAATCAAGACCTCTTAATTAGGATCCGTGACAGAAGCTAATGAGTTCCAATACATGCCCGGGAATAAAAGGGCTGTCAAACCACTAAATGTCACCTACTAACCACCATCTGAATAGAATGTTAATTATTCACCGTACACATATAGCTGACATTCATGTTCATGGTATTTAAATCCTTACACAATGTCCTCATAAAAGCAAAGTAAACCTCTTACTTTGCTGCTGCATTACTAATGGCTGACACACACATATTCAGACATCACTTAAAATCTGAAACAACAAAATAGCTTAACGCCATGAAAAACCACTAAAAGGAACGCATTAATAGCACGTATAATGACAGAGACAAGAGGTCACGCCATACTTTTCATGACTGGCACGCTTCACGGTTGAATGCATAATGCAAGACGCTTCTTGGCTGAACACAAGGAGACCCAAACAAACGACATTTGGTGTTTTTTGGGAGGTCGGGCATAAACTCAGAGGAACAGAGTTAAGTTTCATTTTCGGCTGGCATTGCTGCCATTTTTTGTTTCACCTTGGAGTCTTTCGAAGCTGCTGCCACCCCATTTTTGCCTCAGAAAAGTCATATTTGTTGAGGGAGAAGACATATCTGTTCTGTTTCTCTTTGTAAGGCTCCCCAAACACTGTTGCAACCCAACTTTACAACCATTATACGAGCTCCCCTTTTGGATGCCACTTGCATCCAAATAGATGTAAAAATTTTATTTAAATGCTAGACTGAGTCTACTCCCTGTGAAGCAGTTATTCACAAGACTTGCAGTGACACCAGCTGGCAGGATCTCCTCACTGCAAGCAGTAAAACCTACTAAAACTGCTTTGGGGAGCTTGCTGCTTTGCTGATTAATAGTGTTAAAAACCTTTTCTATACTCTGTGCCCTCCTGTTCTAATCACATATTTTTCTGCTCCAAACTTTAAGTGGAATCTTTTTTATATCTTTCTTAACATAATTTATTATAACACAAATAATTCCAAAGAGCGACATAGAAAATTAGGTAAGCAGCAAGGGCGCTTAACATTACTCTTAAACTGCTTCACATTTTATTCTAAAGTGTTTATCCCAACTCTGTGCAAAAGAAAAGCAGGTACAGGGGTTTGGGCTGTCTGTACATCTGATTAAATGGAAGAACTACAACAAACCCATTCAATGGAACAATGCAGGGCAACAAGTACTTCTCTCCGGTCTTATTATCCTCTAGCTCATATCCAAGAATCAAATATAACCCGCTGGCATTTGTGAGTCAAACAAACCAATGGTAAAGTGGCCCCGAGGATTCTCAAGCAGACATTCATATTTAAATGCATGAATGAATCATTTTTGTACCTGCAGAATATTCAGTGTCTCCCTCCATGTGCTGCTTCTGTTCTTGGTCAATGCTACTGCCTGGAGGGACTGCAGAAATAACAGGTTTATTATTTACAAAAGGGAACTTCAAAATGCCTTTCATTTCTATTCTGCAGAGGATGACTCACCTTTGTCTCATTCAGCTCCTCCTTTACATCCACAAAGGATAATGGCACCTCATGCCCAACCTAAAGTAACAGCAAGAAAACAATACAACCTACAATATAAGCTTTGAACAAGAAACACTATAAGATGTTTATGACTCCTGTGAATGTGAGCATATGCAGGACCTGAGTGGCTTCTTTTAGTAGTTGATTGAGTTTGGTAACCTCTGACTGCAGTTCCCTCATCACCTTCATACTGCCATTATCGTTCACTGTGGGAGAGTTCACTATGTTTTTAGCTTGACTGGCAAAACGCAAAGTGTTCAGGGTCTCCATGTAGTTCACATCAGCAGGAGAAATGGCTGCCGGGGGGGGGGGGGGGGGGGGTCATCAAGAAGGGACACATGTTCATGAGGAGTGTGAAAACAGAAGATGGAAAATAAAAGAATTATGTGGTTAATAATGCTTCCAATATCAAAAACAGGTAAGAATTAAGTAATACATACTTGCTATCATAGTAGTCTTAGAGTTTCCACCCAGGCTGTCTTTTAGCAGCCATGTCAGCACAGAGTCTCTGTAAGGAATGAAGATCTGTTTTGTTGTTGACACTCCTACACCAAGGTCAGCTGAGAGTATCAAAAACAAAAAAAGTACTCAGTCAAATACTAGAAAGGTAAAATGTTTCATCCACAAGTTGTATATAAATTCTGAGAACTAAATGCTCACTACTAAATATGTATTCTTCAGAAAAAGGCATCTAATTATCAATGGAATATGCATTTCAACCATAATTTCAAGGGTCGTTTATTTTTTTGTTTTGTTTTTGTTTTAAATTACTTGACTACTTAAAAGATAAATTCAGCCAATGTGATATCCCTCACTGGTCAGTGAAGTTATGTCTAAGCATATCTTGCTTAATATCCTTTTTTAATCCTGTAATTGACTGTCATTTGCAAAACAAATATTATGTTACAGTAAATAAACCTTGAAAGTAAAGACTGAGACATAAACCCATCTAAAGTCTTTACTGAGGTCACCGATCAAGGAAGCATCCCACAAACATCTCAACAATAAACCTCATTTAAAAAAATAAGCAGAGTCGCCCTCTGCTGGCCATTGTAAAAAGTATAGGTCTAAGAGCCCTTCTGCTGCACAGCTACATCCATCTTTCATATAGATTTCTATGTAAAGAGTTTGATTTGACAGCTAAGAAAAAAAAAATTTAAAAAAAAAAATAGGGTTGTAAATAGGTCCCAAACAGTAATTCCACAGCAAAATGACTGACTGCCTTTACCTAGAGCTGAGATCACATGTCCCAATGTGACCAGAGATTTGTTTATGTCGGCACTTTCCTTCAACCTGCCTCCTACTGTGCGTGTGGGATCAACTTTCTCGCTGCCTGCCAGGTCTACCAGGTGGATCTTACTCACTGTCTCGTATAACGGTTCTGCATCACACCACACCTGTCCCAGGAAACCAAAAAAAGGCAATATCACAGAAGAATATACTTCCGTGTATAAGTGATATCACAAACAGAGAAAATGAAAGCTTGTGAAAAATAACACCACAACAGATCAGGTCTCATTATCTCATAAAAGTCTCAGTGTTTTTGGGGGACGGCTTTTGTTAACACCCAAAGATCTCTAGCAAACATTTTACTTTGGCCAAATTCAAACATCAAGCACTGTGTTTCACCTGGGTGAACATTATGGTGAAGATGGCATGGGAGCGCTTGCTGAAGTCATTCACTCCCCTGCTGGCTGTGGTGCGCTTGGCATTGCCGAGAATGATCAGGCCCTCCACTTCACTGTAGCTTTGTACTAAATGCTTGGACAGATCTATGAGTTATATATATTTTTTGCATCAGATTTTATGCAAACACAGCTAGGATGGACATAGAATACAGGATAAAAACAGTCTTACTCTCTACATAGGGACCATGCCTAGGATGCTCCCTCACGCTCAAGCCCCCATCATCTGTAGGTGATGCACTCTTTTTGAGAAGATCCCGCACCCGCTCATTGCAGATCTCAAGATAGCTGGTACAAAGATAAAAATACAATGTAGAACCATGATTTATTTTAAAAAGGTGACAAAGATGCAATGGAATATCTGTTTTCATTGTTAATCTGCATATTGTGCTACCAAATACCAACAAAGTTACTATTAACTCTCTAAGAAAAGAGATGCACAGTGAGGCCAAGTGGTTGTTCTTATGGCGTTCTGCATGTACTGGCAAAAGAAATAATGAAAAATATGGAAAGCAGGTTTGACAGAGTGCTTTAACCTCCTAAGACCTGAACTCTTCCACGGCATGCATTTTTAATTTCTCTTTGATATTTGGGCTGATTGGGACCTGATAAATATCAAAACAAAGAATTACCATTTTTTTTTTTTTTTTTACCTAATTTTTGTTTCTGAGAAAAATCAGAGCCACATATGAGGATATTCATTTGAAATTTTGATAGAACAGTGGCAGTATAATGTCCTGGTTAGTGGATATCAGGCCCTTGTAGAGCAAAACTGAGTATTTTGGTCTAAATAACCCAAAATGTGATGTCCACATATGTGGACGCCAGGTCCTAAGAGGTTAATTAAAGTTATGGTGCATCTGTGCAAGACGCAATGGGACTAGTGTCTGATTCAAAAACAATGTGGGGCATAAAGCAATTAGGCTTCAGAGAAGCATGCATGGCAGTAATAAAATGGGAGGAACCATGCCCTGCTAATGTAGCCGTGTATGTTTTTTCCCGGCACAGGGCTGAGAACTCAGACAGCAAACTTAGCATTTTGTTGTTGATGTTGTTTTATTTTTATGTATTCTGAGGAAAAAACAAAGTCAAGCTCTGCAGCTTCTTTCGCTTATAAAAAAAAAAAAAAGAACAAGTACAGATGTGTTAATTGTCAAATGTTGTACCTGAGTCTTTTTAAGATATTCTAAAAAAAACACGGACAAGCAAACGCGATCAAATAAAATCCAATTATAGAGTTAATTTAAACGCAAATAATGTGCCAGCAGCGCACATGCAAACAGATGGCAAAACAATGATTTCAAAGTAGTTTGACTTAAAAGCAGCAATCTAATCTCGTAACATAATAATTTAGGGGAACAGCTGGGACATAAAACACACTGTGATGAGACTAGATTTCATCTGGGATTTTGAACATTACAGGGTTATAGCAATAAAACTTTCTGCCCTTTTCTGGTTTCATTACATTTAGGCCTTTCAATTTTTCTAAATGATGTGACTGTTCCAGCAAAGTGAGAATAATGATGAACGGGAATGGGTTTTTTACCCTTTATTACTGCTGGCTCATTTATATTCTACAATCAAGAACAACTCAATAAGAATCATCACGGCACATCACTCTGACTTCTGAGTCGAGTTACCATCGGCTAAAAACAGACCTCTGCACAAAGTACATAGTTTCATATAAACAACAGGAAAAAGTCTGTATCCAGATGCGCTCCAGCAACACCAGTAGTTTTATAAAACTGTTTAATGCTCAAAGTCTTTTTAATATCATTTTAATTCACTGGCCTCCATGTCTCTTGTGAAACAGCATTGCACACGTTTTTGCTTCATATCCTTCGTTCTCCACATTCTGCATGATAATTAACCTGCCCAGCAAAGCAGAACCACCTCTTTAAATTTGTTTCCCTTCAAACTGGTTGACATTTCTCTCTGAGATTAATGCTTATATAAAGTTTCATTTCAATTCAACTCAAGCTGAATTATATAGCACCAATTGACAAGAGCCATCTCAAGGTGCTTTAAACTGTAAAGATCCTACAGTATTCTGAATAAAACCACGGCAATCAGACGACTCTTTATGAGCAGCAATTTGTGACAGTGGGAAGGAAAAAGTTCTTTTTAACAATGAAAGTTTTAAACCTAATCTTAAAAGTAGAGAGGGTGACTGTCTCCGGAACCAAACTGGGATCTGGCTCCGCAGGAGAGGGGCCTGAAAGCTAAGGTGCTACCTCCTCCCATTCCAGTTTAAGAAACTTAACAACAGCAAGTGAGCCAGTCTGAGAGCAAAATGCTCTATTGGGATAATATGATGGTATGAGGTCTTTAAGATACGATGGGGCCTGATTATTTCAGACTTTATATGGCAGGGGAAGGATATTAAATTCACTTCTGAAGAGAACTTAATATAGAGGAAATGTGCTTTCTAGTCCCTGCCAGTGGTCTTACTGCAGCATTTTGAATAAACTGAAGTTTTTGGTGGAAATTTTTGGAACAACTTAATAATGAATTACAGCAGTACAGCCTAGAAGTAATAAATGCATGAACTAGTTTTTTTTTTTAAGCATCACTCTGAGGCAGGATCCTTCTAATCTTAGAGATATTACACAAATGTCAGAAAGCAGTCCAACATATTTAATTTTTGCATTGAAGGACTACAAGATTCCTCAAGATTCCTTTTTAGGGCCAAATATTGCAACACTGGGTTTGTCTGAATTTAGAAGAAAATTAAATGTAACCCAGGCCTTGATGTCATTAAGCTAACCCTAATAACTGATTTTTGTTATCTGGTCTCATGGGTAAAGAAAGCTGGGTACCATCTGCATGGCAATGAAAACTTATGCTATGCCTTCTAATGATACTGCTGAAGCAATTTACTGAAGCATGTATAATGTAAATATAAATGGTCCCAGCACAGAACCCTGGGGAACAATGACCAAGCTACATGTGTTAAAGACTCCCAATTTACATGCACAAATCTGCTAATGAGTTCCAATCTGACAGATTTAAACCATTGGAGCACATTTTCTTTATTATCAATGCTGTGTTTTAATCTCTAATAACATTTTGTGGTCAGCGGTATCCAATGCCACACTGAAGTCTGTCAGGACAACCTGAAACAAGTCCACTGTCAGAGGCTATAAAAATAATAAGGAAAAAAAAAAAAACTTGAAGGTCCATCACTGACAAAAAATAAGTTTCTCTCTACTGAAATATGATTTCTGAGCACATGTTTTAAAGTTAAGTGTGATGGTTCTTTACCTGACCTCCGTGTGGAACATCACGGCGTCGCTCTTGCTCCTGTGAGATATCTCCCAGAACAAGCCTTCACAGATCCGTGGGATTAAACCTTTATCGTGCTGACACATTAGAAAGGAAACAAGATGATACAGACACTTTAAAATGAGAATTATGCTCCTGCTATGCTCTTTTAATTTGGGTGTCGTACTATGTAATGCTGTGCCATGACCACAACTCAGTATATGCAAAGTCTGCTGAATAACACAAACAGCTCATCCTGATATAGAATTACTGAAGCATAAAAGCAATTCCAGTCTGAGCTACATGCCCTCTTGTTTTAATTACAAAGTAACAGATAGTAAGCATTAAAAGCCATATATAATTATCTGGGATGTTGACAGCAGCTCTGGTGATGACCTTGCAAAAGTCTCCTGGTAGACAAGCTGAAACCTCACTGATAATGTGAAATTCCCATTGCTGCGCAAGGTGAGGAAAAAAAAAAAAAAAAAAAAAAGCGGTGGGTTGCTGGCCTCATCAAATTTTCTGATTAGTAAGGAGAAACAAACACACCTGATGAGGCCGCTATCAGCCAGCCTCTAATGCGGAGAGAAGTCAGTGCTGTGTGCACAGTGGGGTTAGCACTACTGCAGTGTTATCTGTAAAGAGCTGTGACATCCCATAATTCCCTGATTATGGTCGGGTTTATTTACAGGTCACATTCGGCATGCATTTTGAAATGAGACGTGAAAATTAGGCCCTGTACCTCGAATAAAAACAAAACTAAAAAAAATGAAATGCAATTTTTCACCACAAATTATTCACATTATTCTGGTAAAAATGGACAAAAAAAAAAAAACTGAATGAAAGGCATGCACCTTCAAAAAGGGCTTATCACAATTATTGATGGCATGTCGAAGAACAGACTTGAACCATTGACTCCTACAGTGAAGGGATTCAGTCCCTATCCACAGGGCACGATGACTCACAGAAACAGTGTGAAAATGAATGAATGTGAATAGTACGCTGTGACCTTTACAGTTACCAGCTCTCAAACTAATTCTATGTGAAAGTTTGGACTGATGTGTGTGACAGAGCTCTCCATCCCTGTCATCATAATGAAAGCACCAAATAAGCATCTTTGAGATCCATGGTTTCCCTCAATTCGACTTTGAGAGACTTGAGACAATATTAAGGTACCGGGACACCACAAAGACACTTAAGGTTGTCTTTTTTTTTCCCCTTTTCCTTTTTTAATTTGTCACCTGCCAGTAGATTGGAAGCTAAAAAAATACATTTTAATGAAAAAAAAACCCCACACAAATCATCAATAAATTGCATTTAAACTTTTGTTACAATGTTTGCCAAGTTAATAGAAGACCTTACTGAAGGACCCATCATAGTGTAGGACTTCCCTGAGCCTGTTTGCCCATAAGCAATCACGCAGGCATTGCAACCCTCAAATGCAGCTTTCAGGACTTCAAACCCCAAGTCTCGGAAGATCTGAGGCAGCAGAGAAAAGATTATTTAAAAATGAGGAAAACGCAGCGAGGAAAACAGTTCTTTCACACTAAAGTCGTGGTCGTTAACCTCCACTAAAGGTTCACAAGGAATATAAAATCTCTAAACAGGTGAGATATTGAACAATCCAGATACCTTCTCCTGGGATGCAAACGTGGGACTTCTTCTGTCAAATGAGTCATATGAAAAATCATATGAAAAGGTTTTCCCTACGCCCTTGAGCTCGTCCCCTCGAACGGTGGGCTAAAATTATAAACGCAGGTACCGCTGACTTTCAGTAATAACTTCATTTACTGCAGTATAGTGCGTTTCATTTTGTGATAATAGACCTATACCTTTTGAATGGTTGTTGTCTTCTCCTTCATATGAATTATCACCTTCGAGGATAACTGCTTTTCTCTGTGAAAAGCGTATGGGGGTGACACACAGCCCATTTTGAAAGCTTGGTGGATAATAAAAGAAGTCATTCTCCCTACCTTTTGTTCAATGGACGGACTCGGACTGCTACTCGCACTGAAGTCATTATTAATATTTGAAAAAGAAATCTGACAAAACAATGTCCAGCCGCTTCCTCCACCTTTCTTTGTGCTTCTTTAAAAGAAACGTTTGGATATCTGTAGAAGTTTTCACTGCTAATTATCACACCTGAGGTTTGCCCTTGTTTTCTCCATGTACTGCACAAACTAACCGCTAGGGTGCACCCCAACTAAATTCTTTTATTTTTGCTCCCTTTACAAATAACGTGACTGTCTGATGTTCTTTAATGAGGATCAGTCAATATTTATGCATTTAAATGAGACTTTAACTGAGTTTCAAGTAGTTTAAATATCTAATAAATAAAACAGTAAATAAATTCAATGTAAAAACACGCAGGATTTATTTGATAAAACCCAATACTTTCTAAATGGCTAGAGGTGAACCTAAGGTGATTTGAATGAGGCAGTTGTAATTGCTCCAAACGAGACTCAGGAGTTCAGTTTATTTTAGCCAACAAAATGTTTATTTAAATGGTCAGGGGAAAAATACGTTGAGTTACTTTAACCACTTAATGAGCTGTTACACGCTAGCACAGTTAAAGGAGTTTAATAAACGCCTTATTTGAAATTATAATCAGTAAGAATAAACGCATTTAAGGGTGTTTTGTTTGAGGAACTGAAGGCCGTCGGTAGTTTAAAGTCAACGTTCGTTTTTCTATTTTTTTATATGTGACATGAATGTGGCTTTTTTTTTTTTTCCTTTGACAAGCATTTCCCATGATGCACCGGGAAAAAAAGACGTAACCCGGCGCGGATATTCAAAACTATGGCAGAAGACTCGAGCATATTAAAACTAATATCAAACTCCGAGGACACGGAAAATGTGTCCACTGATAAAAGCAGAGACCTCGGGATAAAGAGACGCCTTTCCTTCTCCTCGGAAAAGGATATTAGCATAGCGGAGGCACCGAAGACACCGCCTGAGGTCCAAGCTGTATCCGACGACCCAAACTCAAGCCGAGTTTCCCCGGAAATCAGCAAACAACGTTCCCCAAGTCCCGTAAACACACATTTAAAGAGTAAAAATGCTGTAAAATTAAAAGACGACTCTTCTAGACAGCACTGCGTGAACGACACTGACGATAAGGAAAACACCGCTATACCCTCTGATCAAAGTAGGTGACATAACCGGTGTGAGTCTGCATGTGTTCCCCAACGAGGGAGGGGGTGATCACAGTAGACCCACTGCTGTGATCACGTTTCTTAAACTATATTAAGGTTTTGGTTTAAGGATATTAGTACTTTGTGGTTATTTTCGTGATGTAAATTTGCTTTCAAGGGAGAAAACAGCTAGAGTTACTTCTGTTGTTCTACACTGTAAATTTTGGTATCGACTCGGTACCGAGTAAATACAGAGTCAGTTTTGCAAATACTTTTAACCTATAAAAGCAACTTTTGTAGGGAGAGCAGTGTGTCATGATTTATCAGATGAATTATCGTCAATATGCAAATGAACACATTTAACGACCATTAAATCACTGATATTTGTTTCTAACTTTCCGCTATAATTATTTAATACAACAAAAACACACCTTTCTGTTTTTGGTGTATTTTGAAATTGAAGCAAATAGTTTGTTATTTAAATGTGCTATAGGTCATAAATAAAATAGACGTGACAGTCAACTCAAAGACGTTCAGGCATTTTTCATGGTGCATGTTTGAGGGTTTAAAAAAATATTTAATATAATTCAGTTTTACACACTGAACTGACAGGACTCTCACACTAGTAGTGATCCGTTACTATGGATATTGGGATAGTTCAGCCCAGCTCTATCAGCTACATCAGAAATGCTGCATACCAACGCATCCTACAAGTCTACAAATATATAATCTAGTGGTATAGTAGATGGGCTTTTCAGATAAATGTTTAGCTGATTTATTGTTTGTTGTTGTTTTTTCCAGATAACACAGAGGAGGACAACGCTTCTTGTCAGGGAGGTTTTAAACATATTAAAGTGACTGCCAGTATACAAAGTGATGCAGAGGACAGAGATGCCGAGGTGGTGAGGAGGGCACAGGAGGAAGGCTGCGTGAACGTGGTCTTCCCGGGGACTGTAACTCAGGAAGGCTGCTGTCGTTTCGTCAGCGAGATCCTCAAGTGCATCCTCTATCAAAGACAGCAGCTGCCCATGACGTACGACCAGTTGGTATACTCCCAGAGGAAGCAGCAAGCGTCGGTGCAGGTGAACAGGAAAAGTTTATGGTAGATGCCTCCAGCTGTTCAGTTGACGAAATGTTGGTGATGTGAGATTAACACGACATGTTTGGTGTCTCTTTTGCTTTTCAGGATAAAGACGTAGTGAATCGAAGACCGGTGCATTCAGCAGACATGGACTGGCGCAAGTGTCAGCAGACCCTTCAGGAGCTGGAGGAAGTGCTGCAGCAGCTGGAGGTGCTGTTCTCCCTCAGCAGGGTGCCCCGTGTGCTCCTGTTAATGGGTGGCTCGCTTGTCCTCCCCAAAGAGCTGTACGAGATAAACATGGAGTCCCTGGCATCATCCGGTGGGAATCAGTGTCTACGGGTGTCATCGTGCTTGAGGCAGATCTTCCGCACACTGTTTGTGGCTGACCTTTTGTCTGACACCAGACCTGTTCGCTTAATGCCCACCACAGTCTTGGTGCTGGCTCACAGGGACTGTGGTGTAGGCTGGTTTCGACCCAAACTTCAATTTAAAGTCCCAACTCGTGTAAAGAAACAAATCATCGTTCTGTCTAGCAATCCAAACGTCTGCAAGGAACCAAGGGCGGAGGGGTCAGACTGGGAGGATTATGTGTGGTTTCAGGCACCCGTGACTATTAAGGGCTTCAGTAACTGACCCTAAAAGTTGGACAATAAGTCTTTAGAGTGTAGCACTTTCTTTCTGGTGCTTGTGTACTACAATAAATGTTAACAGCAATCCAAGGGAACTTTAAACATTTGTGTTTTTTATTAAAATGTACATATTTTAATCAATTTTGATTTATTCTTGTTTCAGAGTATGTCCGTTCAAACAATAGTGAAATAAACAGTATGGTGTGCTACAAGAATGTTTGTCCTCATTTAACACAGAGCAACACACACTATTAGTGCAATACATTTTTAATGACCAAGACTTCTTTATGCCAGTGTCATCTGTGTATGTTTACATATATCAAAAGCTTGCAAATGACTTGAGTGTCACGAATCAAGCGATAAGATGCTGCGTGGTGTAAAAATGTTCAACTTAAGGATTTGTATGTCTCCTGCTTGAAATAATAAAGGACAGATGTGCTATAACTGGTCTGTGAGTTCACTGAGGGCTTCAGGACTTCTCCACCTTCTTGGCAAAATTGAACAGGTCGTCAGCAAGCAGCTGGGGCTCTTCAAAGGCTGCAAAGTGGCCACCCCTGGGCATGAAAGTGTAGGACTGGAGGTTTCGGTACCTAATTTGTGCCCATGACTTGGGGCAGTGCATGAGCTCATTAGGAAAGGCTGCAAAGCCAGTGGGCACAAAAATCTCTGTCCTAAAACAAAAAATATATAATGTATAATTAGAGGCATCACATGACATGGTAAAACACTCATATGTGTAGTGTGGACAGTACACAGTGACGTACTTAAAATCCACTCTGTTGTTAAGATTACCCCCCAAATTCTCTTTGTAGAAGCGCATGGACGAGGTGATGGAGCCTGTGGTCCAGTAGATCATGACATTTGTCAAGAGGTCATCCAGGCTGAATTTTCTGCACAGATGACACAAGTTCTTATCAGTCACAAACCAGCAGCTATCACATAAATCTTGCTGAATGAAAAACAATAATCAGTAATTGTTAGAGCTGCACCGATCTAGGTCGATCCTTGCCCTATTGACTAGTGTCGGGAAAAGGGACACTTACCAATATTTTTAAAAAACTAAAATATTTGCATAAAATCAATTATTGATCAAATTGTTAATTTAAATATCTCCACAGTCCTAGAATTTAGAAACTGTACCTCTCCAGCCCACCGTCCTCCAGATCTCTGTTCTTCATATCGGCCCAGGAGGAGAACTTCTCCAAAATCCAGGCTGCCAAGCCTACAGGAGAGTCATTCACCCCACAGCCTGCAACGATAAAGCGGTATCAAGAGCTGAAATCACTAAATTTAAGGTCGATTCTCTTACATTAGCTTCTGTTTGACCTTTTAATCCTGTCACTGTGACTATCAGAAACACTGAGCTTACTAAACTGTGTTATGTTCACACCTGCAGTATCTGGTTTAGTGGCCTGAATGTGAAAGTAGCCCGATTCTCTCAGCATCTCAAAGACGTTCTTCTCAAAGAAAGGGAACAACCGGCGAACATCTTCCCGACTCAAACCAACCAGGAAGGGCAGATACGGACCAATCAACAAGGACAACAGCACTTTGAAACCCCTATTTGACATACACATGTTTAGGTGGAGACCCTTCACGCACCTGCAAAAGAGAAATGGTGGGGGGGGAAAAAAGACGAGAGAAAAAAACGTTACCAAGGTCACAGCGAGTGATGTTAGTTAGTGCCAGTTTTCACATTAAATCAGCTTCACTCTTCAGGAATTTGTACAGCCATTTGTTTATTTGCAAATCTGTCCGCACAGTGCAAACAATGCTTCACAGTTCCAGTAAGAACTGTCACAATGTTTCCATTAACACAAAGCGAGCGAGGGACTTTCTGTTCCAGTGAGTAACCTGTGGCATGTTTTCTGTTTTTGTTGCACTTACTGAGGCTTCATCTGTGCCATGTTGGTGGTGATGAGCGAGCCCCAGTCCCCTCCCTGCAGATAGAACTGAGAGAAGCCCAAACGATCCATCAGCTTCAGGAAAATCCGGGCGGCGGCGAGGCTGTTGAACCCTGGAGCGGCAGTGGAGACACATTTGTGAATATCTTCCGCCAGATTTATTTAGAATTAGTAGACGTATTCTACCTTGTTTATGAGAGGCTTCTGAGAAACCGTAACCAGGGATAGACGGGCATATGACCTCAAACACAACACCGTCGCGGCTTTGCGTGAGAAGCGGCAGAATCTTGTAGAACTCGTAGAAGGAGCCGGGCCAGCCGTGAACGATCATGATAGGCAGAACCTTCTGATTCTCGCGGTGCGGTGGACGCACATGGATAAAGTGCACGTCCAGTCCTGACACATGAAAAGCAAAACAACAACATTAATAATAACTGCTGATTGATTATTGCGCAAATATCTGTGTGGGTTGACGTACATCCAGTATACTCACTGCTGAGCTGTTATGTACCTTCTATTTTGGTTTTGAAGTGTGGATACTTGTTGAGCACTGCCACCTGCTTTTTCCAGTCAAACTCATGTCTCCAATAGGAAACAACTTTCTTCAGATAAGTGGAATTGAAGCCATAGTGGAACTTGCCATCTTCTAAAGGATCTGCGTAGCGTGTCCTGTCAATGCGCTCATAGAGATCCTGTTGATCAAGAAGATTGCTTTGCATAACTGTGTCCAAATATTGTTCATTCAGAAGTTGGATTACCAGCTCAAACCTACCTCGATCTCTTTGTCTGAGGTCTCCACTTGAAAAGGGTAGATTTTCTGATCTTCTGATAGTGTCTTCTCCCCCACTCCCCACCATCCGTCCCCTAAAGGAATGGTTCTTGGTTTTTTTCTTTTGTAAACTATGTAGGCCATTATTCCACCTGCTGCCACGGCTGAGCCGATCAGTAGCTGCTGCTGCTGAACAGCACTCAAGCCAAAGAAAGCGTCCCTGCAAAGTGTGGGAAAATATTAGGGGAAACTTAAAGAACAATCTATTTATTTGTCCGTATAACTGTAAAGTTAAGTGCCTCCCTACTTCAAAACCTGCAGTCTCTGCATCGTGCTGTTCCAGGAGTGGGCGTCCACAGGTGACTTTAGACCTGGACAATGGGACATAGGTCAAGAATGCTTTTTTTTTTTTTGTTCCCCTTCTTGTCACGCAGCAAAGCGCTTCAAAAGTCGCGTGTGCTGAAATCAAATCCCAGCGCGATTAAACATACCTTGTTTTCGATATGAGTAGTTTGATTTCTGCAGATAACCGCGGGCAGCTGGATGCTAGTTGTGCTGACGCAAAGAGTGCGAGCGAGTTCGCAACAACAGCCTGGATCAGACCCGAGCTCTGCTGCGGGGATTGCCGATTCGCTGCGAGATATGCCACTCCTCGCGCGCGGTGACGTCGATGTTTATATAACTGGGAGGGCACGGTGGGGAGTGTTTCACTTCGTCTCCTGTGTGTTTGTTAGGCAAAAGATACAAAATGTGGAAGGTCGCTTTGACTGTTCTTGCGGCCGCTTTGGCCGTTGGGTATGGGGCCATGGTCGGGGGCTTTAGAGACGCCAATATCAACGATGAAAATGTGCAAAACGCTCTCCACTTCGCCGTCGTCCAACACAACAGAGGCAGCAACGATTTGTACATCAGTCAAGTGGCAGAAGTGATCAAGGTTCAGTCACAGGTGAGTAACGGTCAGATTCGTGAATAACTGAATTGTTCTTTAGGGGAAAGCAATCCAGTAAACCATCGTAGTGATGGTTAAGAAAAGGCCTGCGAAGCGCCCTTTAAAGGTTTCACTTTTAACTACTAAACTAAAGTCCTAGAGGCCGATGGTCGTTACATACAATTCATTTGCTATATGCCTTCTTAATGGCGTTGGTACTCCCCAAAATATGGCTGGCCTCTTTAATCTTCCCTAATCCTCTCAGCCTAGCTTTAGCAGTAGGTCTGCAATGTTCTGTGTACCTGTGTGGAAGCAGCCATTGGCCCGCCCGAACAAAAGAGCTGTGTGGGTTTAGAAAAAAAAGGAACCCGACGAAAAGCACATCTTTGCTAAAGATTGGTTAATATGCTGACGAGTCATGTATTTATTTATTTATTTTGTAAGTTTATTTGGCTCTCCTCTTGAACCCTGAGACAAGGCTAGCGTAGCAGTGTGTTGATGTTTGTGTTTTTTCTAGTCATTGGTGAGCTCCTTGGCTCACGGGCGGTTTAAAGAGGAAGAGGAGGAGGAGTTAATTTGCTGTAAGTCTTGTATTCAATTTTCTTTCCCATTACAGGTGGTCGCTGGCATCAAGTACGTCATAACTGTGAAGATGGGAAAGACCCCCTGCAGAAAGGGTGGTGTAGAGGAAGTGTGTGCAATCCACACAGATCAGGCAAAGGCTAAGGTACTGATGGCATTCTTCCCAAAAGAAGCAAGATATTTGATCTGTTCTTAAACATCATGCAGCAGCCTTGTAATTAAAGCTGCATTCACACTGGAAGTGATTTGCTCGATGCACATCTCTTTGCAGCTGACGGCCGGTGTCCTGTTGAAAAGTGATCATCTAAAACAAATTGATTTCTGATGTTTTTATGTTTTGTTTTTTATTTCATAATAATAAATCAAAATTTTTTTGCGTACTTGACATGACTTGACAACACCACCTGAAAGATCCTAATGTTAAATGTATTGTCTTGTTTTTCCTTTCAGCCCTACCAGTGCACATTCGAAGTGTGGAGCCGCCCATGGCTTAATTCCATTGAGTTACTGAAGAATGAATGCCAACACTGAGATCTACGTGGGACGCTAGAACGAGAACGCTTGGGAAATCTTACCTTTGTGTCAGAATAATCTTCTCTTAGACTGCAATGCACTTTCCTGTAGGTGGAATAAATATATTAATGTTAGTATTTGCTGCCTTTACTACTGCACTGCTTAACTAATTAAACTTGTTTTAAATTTCCAAAATTCACTATCCAGTGTTACAAACTAGGTCTCCCTGATTTTTAAAGAAGCAACTTTGCCTCATCAGTAAACCAAGCAAATAACAAACTGTTGTGCAGCCAAATTGATCACGAGCTGCTTTTTTCCCCCCAGATAATTCAGTTTTGAAATAAAGTCTAACTTGCACACAAACTTTAATGTGTCCGTGTGGTAAATGCACACAAGGATGACGTTTTAGCTCAATAGAGCTTCTTTGTTGTCGTTGATGGTGATGAGTTCTCTGGATACCTACCCACTGACTAAGAGGAAGGAGAATGTAAACAAATCTGGGACCAGAGATGGGCAGTAACGGATTACAGTAACGCGTTACTTGTTACTTTTTTCAAGTAACGAGTAAAGTAAGGGATTACTATTGCAAAAACTGTAATTAGATTACCGTTACTTTCCCGTAGGAACGCTGCGTTACTAAAACCGTGATTTTTTGCGAGAATGTCTCATGACAATGACGTAAGCAAGTGCCATGTTCGTGGCAACAGCTGTGTGCAGATCAACAATGGATAATATATCGAGTGCGGGAGAGAGTATGAGCATGCAGCGTTTAAAGCGTGGAAGTACTGACCTTACTTTGAGTTTGATTCCATAAAAAGTGACAAAAACATTAGTGTCCCTTGTGCGTGGGAAGAAAACTTCTTTTTACAGCGAAAAAAAACCCCTAAACTTCCGAGCAAGCACCGAGTGCGCTACCACGTAATGGGAAACTCACAGAGAAACTCGCGGATTCTTCCACTGACCGCTGCGGCACACCTGCACCAGGGTAAACCTCCGCCTACCTCACTCCTGCTTTACAGGTGAAAATAGAGCAACAGGACCGCTAGTCTGTGACTTTATTTATTTTCTGCTGTGTTTTACTTGCATCTATTTGAAAGACTGAGTGTAAACACACACAAAAAAATATTTTATTTTATGTGCTGGAATGTGCAGAAAATAGGTTTAAACGTTAAACTAATTTATTCAAGTCGGAGAATGTTGCATATAATTAAATTTTTACTTGATGCATAAAGTTAAAAGATTAAAACTAACAAAACAAGTTTTTAAAAGGGACTTTTCCATTTGATTACATTTTGTATGATGGATTATGCAGAAAAAGTAGAATTGGCCTGACAGATCTATCGCTTTATCACCTATTCAGGTTGTAAATCGTGTTTTTAAAAAGTAACTAAGTAACCTGGTAATTAATTACTTTTGAAAATAAGTAATCAGTAAAGTAACGGGATTACTTTTTTGGGGAAGTAATCAGTAATTAGTAACTGATTACTTTTTTCAAGTAACTTGACCAACACTGGTCAGCACTCATCTACGTCACCCACATTGTCCCACGCAAGCACAGTCTTTGTCACACTTTTAAGTTGTTGAGCTGGAAAAATATATTTTAGATTTCATATTTTTCCTGAACACTCCATGAACACGCTAACAGATTTCATTATATATTTTGTTACGCAATAGAAAACTAACACGCTTTTTTTTTTTATTAAAACTTCTGGCGGTGAATTAACGAAGTTATTTTTTATGACAGGAAGTGGCCTGCTACGTTTATTTCACAAGTTCACAACCGGAGCAATGCGGTCATATCGTAACCCTACGGACTTTGCCTAAACTGTTAATAATTTATAAAGGTTTCTCCATTTTGGTGGATTGGGATGTTTTAAAACAGCAGGTTGTTTAAAATGCATTAGTAAGAAAACTCCGGTATCCAAACATGAAGGTCCTGAACAGAGACGAGCTGCAGGTCGCTGAAGGAGTTCTGCTCAAACACTTACCGAAGAGTTATAAGGTATCTGCGACATAAACCGCGTGTCTTTGTGCTTTACAGCCTCAGCAGCGCTTAACGGTGTTTCGTGCTTTCAGGTGTACGGTTTCCTGTACGGAATCAACAGGAACAAACCGACTACACTGGAAGTTGTGGTCGATACGTGGCCTGATTTTAAAGTTATCATCTGCAGACCGAACCCCGAGGTGTGTTTAAATCCCGTCGGAAAACTGTGGATAGATTTTCTCGACGGAAATCTTTCGCTTGTCACGTGATTGTGACAGCTTTTGTTTATTTCACAGAACAAGCGTGCCCTGAATTTCAAGAAAAAGATGGCATACTACAGCACGGATAAACAGAGTTTGAGGAAAATGCTGACAGACGAGAATGCTGTTGATTGGAGCACTTATTTCATGATAGGAGGTGAGCTCAGATCACTGCAGAAAATAAGCACGAAATAAATACGGTGGCTTTTACATCACTACATTTGACAGCTGTTACTATTTACACAGTTTTATAGACAGAGCACACACTTTGTACAATATTCTAATAAAAAGTTGAATATTTATATGGACATTTTTCCTGCATTAAATACAAACTGCTTGGATAACCTCTTGCGAGGAAAAAGAAGAGAAAGAAATTCATGTGAATACTTTCCATTCGACAGGGCTTGATGTTTCCCATGCACCAATGCTTAAACAAGTGTCTTCTGACAGAAGAGTGAACCACAAAGTCTATACTTTGGTGCATCTTCTGTATTTGCCAGACACCAACCATCTCCACATGCCAGTGGTTGACAGGTATAATTTGATAATTAAGATGCACTTTAAGTTATATCTGTGTATAAGTTATGATTTTAAAAACACGTTAAAAAAGACCATCCTGTGTCAGTTGTAAGGTTATACATATCGGCATTTTTTTAATGGCTGTCTTTAGCAAGTCTTAAAATTAGGTCACACAACATATTACACTGTCATAACCTAACAAAAACTAAGCCATAAAGCAGAAGCTGTGTAATAAGGTTCTGCCACAGCATTTCAGTCAGGTTGAGGTCTGGACTTTGTTCCATCTGTTCTTTTCAGTCATTCTGTGGTAGATTTATTGCTGTGCTTGGGATCATTATCATGTTGGATGACCCATTTTGGGCCAGTCTTTAGCTGTCAGCCAGATGTCGCCACATGTAACGCTACAATGCTTTAATATACAGAGGAATATACAGTGGTCTACTCAAAGACTGCAAGGTGCCCCAGTCCTTTGGCTTCCCAGACTAATGGGTTTTAATAATTGCCTCTTTAATATTATTCCTACTTGGCATCGTGTTAACACACACCTTACCAGCAAACTGCTCAAGCTTCTGCTTTTATAGAGGTTTACACACTTTCTTCTGATACTTTGATTATCAACATCTGACTGCTGCTTACCTTCCTCATTCAGTGGAAATAGTAAAACCCAGTATCAAGGTAAAAACACGCCAGTCCACTGTGCTCATTTCACACTTAGCCCTTCCAAAATTTGAAATGTATTAAGTACATTGCAGGGTCATTAATCGTCAGAAACTATTAAGGTAGTCGGCTAGTATGTATTTACATGATGTAAATGTGTTAGTACTGTCTTTTTAAACACTTACTGCAGATTACTGCAACTTACTGTAACTTCTGCATGCATGTACATTTCATGGCTTGGAGAGGCAAAGCGACAAATGGACACGGTGGACCGGCATGTTTATTACATGTTTTGCAGTGAGATCAGGTTCAATAGTAATAGTATAGTTAGTTTTTCACATACTGCTTCTGCATTTTGGCTCGGTATTTGTTCAATAAACAACGGCACAGTGTATTATCTTATGTTTTGTTGATCTGTGGTTGTATTTACCTTATTTTAAGCTCTAATCAGGACCAAATGATGTTTATTATGTAGTTATATATAAAATATTAGACTTTAAGGAGACTGTACATTTTTTCACTATGACTGTAAATATGCTTCAGAGCAATGTAAATTATATTGCTTCTCAACAACTTTGGTTTTTCGTTCTACAGTGAGCTTGAGTCGAGGATTTCGTCTCTAAACCTTTCCCACGTTGACTTGGTGAATAAAACCTGGAAGTTCGGAGGAGATGAGAAGGGTTACAGAACCATTGAAAACCTAATCAGTAACTTCCCATCATGCTGCATCACAGACAGCCAGGGTCAGCCCGTGTCCTGGATACTTGTGTATGATTACTGTGCTCTGGGAATCTTGTATACGCTGCCAGAGCACAGAGGGAAAGGCTATGCCAAAATCCTGATTAGCATTTTAGCCAAGAAACTCCATGCTGAGGCTTACCCGGTGTACTGCTACATAGAAGAGGACAATGTGCTGTCCTACAAGCTCTTTAAAAACCTGGGCTTCATTGAGGATCCTTCTTACAGGGCTGCATGGTTAGAGTTCAATTTTTCAGATTAGAGTCAACATCTTTTAAATGTACGTCCAACATTTGTATCACGTTGCGCCTTCTTCATTTATAAAAATAGAATTCAAATGAATGCAACCCTCTTATTTATAAAAGTGTGATCACTTCTGGTCTGTTTCTTGGAGAAGACACTGTTTCCTTGGGGCTTGCTTTTGGGTCAAGCCAACTTCTCTGAATTTCATTTTGATATATTTGTCAAAATATGGTGTGAAATGTCCACTTTTCCCCTATTTCAGAATAGTAAAGAACCTTTCCACAACTTCCTGGATCAACTCCAAAAGTAATCTTCTCTAAATAGGCTCAATCCCCACTTTTGATAACTTTTTTCCTAGAAACAATCAAATCAATCACATTACCTGCACAACAGAGACAATGATGTAAACTTTTGATAACATTAAAGCATTTAAAGGAGACGTTTAAATAAAACAGAGCTGCACTGATTTGTACTCAGTAGCTTCATATTGTTCATTAAGCTGCTTTCTTTAAGGGGGTCACCACACCGGATCATTAACCTCAATCTGAGCTTTGGCCACTCTGTTGTGGAATTATCCCGATCTGCATAAAGACTTTCTTCCTGGGTTCCTGACACAACCCTTTGCATTTATCTGGCTAAATCAGCTGTGAATAATAGAAAACAACTAACGTTATAATTAAGTACAAACATTTGTTTGTAGTAGCAAAATGAAGCTAATATGCTTCTAAAAATGGGGACAGTTTAGTACTTCATTAAAAACTGAGGGGAGCAAATAAAGCTAACTTGTCTGTGTAACCTAGACATGAGGTAGGCAAGACTGTGGAAGCTCTCTCCTGTCTGTTGACCAAGGCTTGAGGAACCAATTAATGTTCACATCTGAGTAAATATGAGACAGTTATGTGATCTGCTGGTGAGGACAGCTGAGCGGGGTTAATTATGTTATAAGCGGAGTAATGAGGTGGAAAAAAAAATATTTTATTTGGCAGCTTTATAAGCCAAAGCAGGGTCACCAAATTCAGTAAGGTGACCCAATAAAATGATTCCCCAGGCAATGAGGCTTACAATCAAACAACACAGGAGCCAGAAGATTTAACAAAAAGAACAATGAAAGTCGCTCTTGATGTTTGCTGGCTTGTATAACAATGATTAGCAAAAGTGTATCTTTCACAACTTCTCCTTTAGTTCTGCTGTGCAATAAAGAAGTGGTCTATTGTTGGATGTCTTTCCCACGTACGTGATGAGCGTTAATTTTAAACACCAGTGCAATTAATTCTATCCATGGTTCTCCAAAGTGAAAGACATTTAATTGAAATCTTGATGTCATTTATTACTGCTTAACACAAAACAAACTGTGTCTGTATTTAAAACTTAACAAATATAAAATTAATGAGCAACAGTGACGTAGAGCGTTGGTGGAGGTGGTGACAATGATTTTCGTACGTTCTCTTCAATTTTACGTCTCGAGAGTGCGAATCACGACAACCTCAGCCTGGAGGAAAAGTCCACTTAGCGTTTACGTCCACTTCACATCACTTCCGCGATTTCCAGAGTTTCACACACTCCGTCTTTGATTTACAAAGACGCACAAATGTCTTTGGAACTGTCGAAAGATCATATTTAAAACAGCTGAAAACGAGCAGAAGAGATATTTATCTCGGTCACAGCAGAGTCCACAGGGAGTTTCATGTGCTGTAAATAACTATTTACATTTCATTGATTGTCATCATTGCCATCGCAGTTTAACCTGAAAAGGTTAAAGTGTCAGAAAACTGTGCAACTATCCAAACATGAAGGTCCTGAACAGAGACGAGCTGCAGGTCGCTGAAGGAGTTCTGCTCAAACACTTACCGAAGAGTTATAAGGTATCTGCGACATAAACCGCGTGTCTTTGTGCTTTACAGCCTCAGCAGCGCTTAAAGGTGTTTCGTGCTTTCAGGTGTACGGTTTCCTGTACGGAATCAACAGGAACAAACCGACTACACTGGAAGTTGTGGTCGATACGTGGCCTGATTTTAAAGTTATCATCTGCAGACCGAACCCCGAGGTGTGTTTAAATCCCGTCGGAAAACTATGGATAGATTTTCTCGACGGAAATCTTTCGCTTGTCACGTGATTGTGACAGCTTTTGTTTATTTCACAGAACAAGCGTGCCCTGAATTTCAAGAAAAAGATGGCATACTACAGCACGGATGAACAGAGTTTGAGGAAAATGCTGACAGACGAGAATGCTGTTGATTGGAGCACTTATTTCATGATAGGAGGTGAGCTCAGATCACTGCAGAAAATAAGCACGAAATAAATACGGTGGCTTTTACATCACTACATTTGACAGCTGTTACTATTTACACAGTTTTATAGACACAACACACTTTGTACAGTGTGATCCATTATTACTAAAGAAGTGTAAGTTACAACAGATTCATTGATAGCACTGGATCAGCATTATTTAATGGTCATATGGTGATTTTCCTAATGATAGTTACACCTTTTTATGTTGTTTTGCTGTTTTTACAAATTGCTGGTTTAACCTCTTGCAAGGAGGAACAACAAAAGAAGTATTCAATGTAAATTATTTTTGTCCAACAGGACTTGATGTTTCCCATGCACCAGTCCTCAAACAAGTGTCTTGTGACAGAAGAGTAAAATACAAAACTGATATTTTAGTACACCTTCTGTATTTGCAAGACACCAACTATCTGCACATGCCAGCGATTAACAGGTATAATCTGAAAAGCATATGTCTGTGCATATGTCACATGAAATATGCTTCAGAGCAATGTAAATTATATTGCTTCTCAACAACTTTTCTTTTCTTTTTTTTTTTAAGTGAGCTTGAGTCGAGGATTTCATCTCTTAATCTTTCCCACGTTGACTTGGTGAATAAAACCTGGAAGTTCGGAGGAGACGAGAAGGGTTACCGGAAGATTGAAAACCTAATCAGTAATTTCCCATCATGCTGCGTCACAGACAGCCAGGGTCAGCCCGTGTCCTGGATACTCGTATGTGATTACTGTGCTCTGGGAATGTTGTATACGCTGCCAGAGCACAGAGGAAAAGGCTACGCCAAAGTCGTGATCAGCACTTTGGCCAAGAAACTCCATGCTGAGGGCTACCCGGTGTTCTGCTACATAGAAGAGGACAATGTGCTGTCCTACAAGCTCTTTAAAAACCTGGGCTTCATTGAGGATCCTTCTTACAGGGCTGCATGGTTGGAGTTCAATTTTTTGGATTAGATTCATGAAATAACTGTACTCATTTTTATCAGGTTCATAAATGTGTAAAAATATAATAAAATGAATGAAACACAAATAAAAACATAATTGTTAACATTTATTATTTATTATCCCTATAAAATTGATAGGATCTAGATCAGAATATGATCTATGGAAATATAGTATGAAATGCCCAGAGTTGTTCCCTTTCACAATGTCAAAAAAAATCCCTCTGAGAATTCCTGGATATGGATCAATTCCAATCACTTCTAAGTTGGGCCAACTCCCAACAGCCATAACTTAAAAAGAAAAAAAGAAGAAAAAATTATAGGACAGAATTTAAAAGTTATATCTAAATTAAACTGAGCTCCAATGATTCACACTCTGAGCCAGTATCTTCCTATTCTTCTTTTGGCTGCTCCATTTAAGGGATCACCAAAGCGGATGATTTGCCTCCATCCCAGCTTTGACCAATCTGGTATGGAATTATTCTCAGCCGCATAAAGACTTGGCCAAAACTTTTCCTGGGTCCCTGACACAGTCCTACTCATTTATCCGTGAGACTGGCACAAGGACTATAGTGGGTTGTGCTACAAAATCAAATTAATTTATTTTTCTCATATTCTCACACCATTCTCACTTATATCAGAGAGACTGGGGTGTCTGTAGAGAGTGGAGAGTCCACAGCTGAGGGGAAGAATAAATAAGTAATATGAGGTAGTTATGTGATCTCTCGGCGAGGACAGGTGAGTGGGGTTAATTGTGTTATTGGAAGACTAATGAGGTGGAAGAAACTATTTTATTTGGCAGTTAAAGAGGGCAGGATTCAGCTGTATAGGCCAAAGCAATGTCAATAAGGTGACCCAATAATATGTTTCCCCACGGTACTGAGTGCTTACAATCAAACACCACAGGAGCCAAAAGATTAAATAAAAGAGATAAACGATTTTAAAAACTGATTGTAGACCGCTATTGTACGGATTAACAAAACAGTCTGATACAGCTAATTGATTCCCCACTAAAAGCCTGCTATGTCTCAGTATGAACAAGAACCACAATAGATTTCAGCTTATTCAGCCTGCAGTCACGAATGTCATGCCACTGTTGCCTTCAATGTGTCTTTTGTGTCCCTTTTCTCACACATACACTCCCGGAGATGTGTCAGCAACTTCCCCTACTCCTCTGCTGTGCAAGAAGTCGTCCATTGTTGTGGTTGCCTGTTCCTTCATATGAGCCGATCCCTTTATTTTAAACACCACTGAGATTAATAGTAAATGTGTCTCCAAAAGCTATTTTTTCATATCTTGCTGTAATTTATTCATACCTCACAGAAATATGTTCTCTTTCTTACTTGAATTGCTGTAAAATTGTCAGCACACCCATTGTTTAACGTCCCATTTTCTGTTTTAATAATTCAAAATATAAGTTTCACATTGCTCAGAAAGTGTTTCAGACATTCTTCGATTTATTGTATTGCGTGAGCGGCATTAAATTTTATACCAGGATTTTCCTTTGTTCTCCAGAAGAAAGCAGAAATGTTCCCAGCTGACAGGAGTGACACCTGGTGTGGTCTTCTGCTGCACAAGCCCATCTGCTTCAAGGTTCGGGGTGCAGGACGCTTGGAAGTAATCAGTAGTTATTGAGTTACCTTCCTATCAGCTTGAAGAAGTCTGGCCATTCTCATCTGTCTCATTTATTTTAAAAAAGCCTCTATTTTTTGGAAAGCATCATCGTTATTGAACTTCTGTTCAAAATGCCTCAACAGCGACAGCTGCAGGTTATATTGGGCAGGACAATCTGTGTGATTGTGCAGAGAGGAGACCAGCAGGAGCAGGGGTCTCAAACTCCAGTCCTCGAAGGCCACTGTCCTGAAACATTTCCATTCGTCCCTGCTGCAACACACCTGAGTACAATTAGTAGGTCATTAGTGAGAATCTATAGAACTTGAATGCATGCTACAGCAGCTTGTGAGTGAATGAACACAGTGCAATAAAAGTAGTTTTAGAAGTACATTTTTCCAAACACTTACATTTACTTAAATTTACTTGAGTAGGATTAGGGATTGCCACTTCAGCATTCAGTCAAGTTCTATACTCTTGCTAATGATCTACAAATTTTATTCAGATGTGTTGCAACAGGGACACATGGAAAAGTTTCAGGACACCGGCCCTCAAGGACTGGTGTTCGAGACCCCTGGGCAGAAGTCTGATCTCCTCACCTCCTCAGGATAGGAGACGAGCCTCCATTTGTATGCATCTTTTTACAGTAATGACCTAATGATGGCTATAGCCTACACTGTATTTATTTATATAAAAATAAAGTGTTGTTTGTCTTTTGTTTTTGTAATGTACTAATATGAAACCTGCATGTCGAGCTTCTGGGGTGACCTCCTGGGGTGTGTGACATAATCAGAGATCTATTAAATCCATCTATGCCAAACTGACATAACATGTCTGGTAAATTCTGAATAACTGATAGAGGTCAGGCTTAAATGTTTAATTTTATTTTTGCTTACAATATTGTTCAAATATTTTAGAATTCAGCAGAGAAATTAGATCCAATCTCACATCACTGCTGAAAATATGATCAGCCTTTGATGGAAGGAAGCCAAAGCACACTCAGAGAACAGTGAGTTACTATCGCACATACAGCACAGACCACCTAACACACAGCTCAATGTCTGTTTGCAATGAGGTGTAAAGGGAAGAAAGTGTGTGTAACGAGGAAGAAGCTAAAACGCTTCTTAAACTGGTCAAACTGGAGAGCTGGCACAATCTGTAGAAAGCTGTAAAGAAAATTTTTTTTTTTTTAAATCCCTGTTTTCATAAAACCTTTCAACAACACTGAATTTTATGTGTTTTTTGTTCGGCTGTGTGTAGCAAACATCAGCCAACAACATGAAAGACATGTTGGAACATCTGTTTGAAGCCCAGATGTTCCTCGAGTTTCGAGAGGCCATGCTGTCTAAATTTCATGGAGTTCCATTTGACGTGTAATTATTAACAGTTAAATGACAGTGTTGCAATATTTCTGTGATCCATTGAACATGTTTAAAAATTAATCCTTCTATAGTTAATCTACAGACAAGCTCAACTCCTCAGCATAGTCAAAAAGTACACTGTGGGTGTTTCCACGGTGACCTCCAGACTGCTCAGTGGACAGGCCTAGTTCCTGTTCTGAGCTGTCACATGTGGCAGCCGGTGGGGTCTTTTTGCCCATCTACTTCAAGGTTTGATGTGTTGCATGTTGCATACTGTGACTGTAATGAGTTATTTGAATCATTTTTGTCTTCCAATCAGATCAAAGCATTCTGGATATTCCCCTTTAACCTCGGGCATCAACAAGAGAGCTGCTGCTCACTGGATGTTTTCTTTTTTCGAGCACATGAAGACCAAAAAAAAATGTTTTAACATGTTTATCAACCAAATGATCAAAATTACAAAAAAAAATATCAGTTTATACTGTTTTTATACGGTAAATATGGGTAACAGAGTGGACATGTTTCCTTTAACACATTTGTGAAATATTGTAAAACATGAAATTTTTGTTTTGATGAAACAATGACACACAAGTTGGTTCTGGTAGATGATTTTTATCTCCAAAAAACAAAAACACTCGCTGTAAGTTGTAGATGACCAACGAGGGGAACCAATCGAAAGGAAATAGGGGGGGGGGGGGGCTCAGGCAATTCAGCAACACAACAGATTTAAAATACTTTTAAACATTTAAAAATTGTATAGAATATTATATTTATTTATTTTATTTATTCATATATTAATTGTAATATATAACTTATATTGGTAACTCGAGAAAAAAACTAGATAGCTATGGACATGGCATTTTAGGCTACATTTGCTTAAAAAAAAAGTTTTAAAAATCTGTAATTATTATTGTCAAATTGAAAAAAACAAATGATGGACAGTTTCTGTCATGGGGACTTACATGGTGGCACCAAATCTCTAAACTTCACAAATCTGAAAGTTAATCAACATCATTTACTATGTGAGCTATTCGTGGGGGCGGGTTTTTTGTGCCTCCTCTTCAACTTTAAGCCTCGAAAGTGCGAATCACAACCTCAGCCTTTAGAAACAACCCCAGCTAACGTTTTCGTCGTCGCGGAGATCCCCGACTTACGTGCACTTCCGCGATTTACCGAACTGTATGCTTCATTTCTGTGGAGAAAAATGGCTTTTGAATTGTCCGAAGATCAGTTAAAAACAGCGGGAAACGAGCTGAAGAAATATTTACCCATGTCGCAGCAGGTATGCACGGTTAAATCTGTTATATTTTTATTTCTACAAGGAGTTGAATGTACTGCAAATAACCAACTACTGAATTAATTTAAGGTTTACGGTTTCCTGGTGCTCAGAAGCAGAGTCAGATCCGACCCTGTACGGGTTTTAGTGGACAGGTGGCCACAGTTCCGCGTCATTATGTGCAAACCACACGGTGAACAGGTACTGTCTGTGCAGGGGGGCTTGCGTGCACACAATACATTGTTTAAATGCCAATACAGATCACGTGTCTATTTTTCTTCCAGAAGAGTGACCTCTTCAAAGATGCACTGCTTTTTGCAACTGATGTTGCTGTTCTAGAGGAAATCCTCAGCAAGTCATCTGTTTTTGACTGGACCAAGTACTTTTGTGTTGGTAATGGCAACAAGCTCTCTTATTGTTTGCATTGTTACTGAATCAGTTCAATAAACTATTTATTCGCTGGCTCCCACACTGCAGCCCTGCATATGGCCACTGAAGTCTATTACTGCAAGTGATTTTTCCATTAAATAATTAGACCAGGCAATGAAAAGTCATCCTAATGCCTAGTGTTTATGTACTGTGTTCAAAGTGCTGTGAGTGTTATAGTATATCAGTGTGTTAGTGATAGAAAGATATGGCACTGCAAAACAAAAAAAGTTGGGACACATCTTTGGTTAAACTTTGCACTTCTCATGTTGGGAGCAAGTTAATCTTTAATAAATCATGTTTTCAAGACAAAAACAGGTTCACACATTTAAGGTTTTGATTACTTGTGTTAAAGGAACCAGTGTTTCCCACACTGAGATATTCAAAGCAGTGGCATCAGCAAACGGTGTACCCTGTAAAAGAGTGTCAAAATGTTACTTGATGACACTGGAAGATGTGAGCAGGCTTCCTTCTGTTGACAGGTATTATTTACACATACGCATAATTAATCATAACTTTTACGTCCTGATAATAAAACATAACTTTGCTCTGTTCCATGTCAGTTCAGGGATCTCAGTAAGCTCTCTTGATGAATCGCACATTGGCTTGGTGAACCAAACTTGGAAGTTTGGAAAGGTCGATGTGGCCATTGAGCTGATCCGCAACATGATTGCAAACTTCCCCTCCTGCTGCGTGCTGGATGCTGAAGGAAAGCCTGTATCCTGGATTCTGACCTATGCATCATGCGCTATAGGAATGCTTTACACGCTGCCAGAGCACAGAGGGAAAGGCTATGCCAAAATCCTGGTCAGCAGCTTGGCCAAGAGGAATCATGCACTGGGCTACCCAGTTTACAGCTTCATAGAAGAGGAGAACGCTGTGTCCTACAGGCTCTTTGCAAACCTGGGCTTCACTGAAGATCCCTCTTACAGGGAAGCCTGGTTTGTAATCAATGAATTTCAAATATTTCCATGAAGCACAGAATAAAAGTAAAAAAAAAATGCTACAGCTTTTTCTATTCATACGTTAAAGCCACAAGGTGAACTCAGTCTTTTAGAAAATAGTTGGAATAAAGACGATAGCCAGAATTTTGGGTTAATAGCTCTTTATTTGGCCCTCTTATTGCCCAGGAACATTTCTCTCGTTTATAAAAAGTGTGATCACTTTCACTTCTGGTCTGTTATCTGTTTTGACTGTATGGGCTCTAAGTGTACAGTAAATCTCCTGGAAAAATTGCATTAAACTTGGACTGTAAAAATCAAAGAGTAAGTGAAGTAGGCATTGATTGACAAAAATAATACAAACGTAGCAGTCCCAGACTGCGTACCACAGATAAGGATGATAATTGCATGCATGCTCTGAGTGTCTGGATCCAGTAGGATCCACATCTGGGTCTGAGTGAGTATGTGATTTCTTGGAGAAGACACTAATTCCTTGGGGCTTGCTTTCGGGTCAGAAAGGGCACCTGTAAGTAGCGTTATTTTCAAGCTAACTTCTCCAAATTTCATTTTGATATATTTGTCATAATATGGTGTGAAATGTCCAATTTTCCCCTATTTCAGAATAGTAAAGAACCTTTCCACAACTTCCTGGATCAACTCCAAAAGTAATCTTCTCTAAGTAGAATCAATCCCCACCATTGATAACGTTTTGCTAAGAAACAATCAAATCAATCACATTACCTGCACAACAGTTTAAGGGGTCACCACACCGGATCATTAACCTCAATCCGAGCTAAACCAAACTCTGTTGTGGAATTATCCCGATCTGCATAAAGACTTTCTTCCTGGGTTCCTGACACAACCCTTTGCATTGACAATTTAGTCAAACTTCATTAAAAACTGAGGGGAGCAAATAAAGCTAACTTGTCTGTGTAACCATGAGGTAGGCAAGACTGGAAGGTTCTCTCCTGTCTGTTGACCAAGGCTTGAGGAACCAGTTAATGTTCCCATCTGAGTAAATATGAGACAGTTATGTGATCTGCTGGTGAGGACAGCTGAGCGGGGTTAATTATGTTATAAGCGGAGTAATGAGGTGGAAAAAACTTATTTTATTTGACAGCTTTATAAGCCAAAGCAGGGTCACCAAATTCAGTAAGGTGACCCAATAAAATGATTCCCCAGGCAATGAGGCTTACAATCAAACAACACAGGAGCCAGAAGATTTAACAAAAAGAACAATGAAAGTCGCTCTTGATGTTTGCTGGCTTGTATAACAATGATTAGCAAAAGTGTATCCTTCACAACTTCCCCTTTTCTTCTGCTGTGCAATAAAGAAGTGGTCTATTGTTGGATGTCTTTCCCACGTATATGATGCACTTTAATTTGCAAGTAATACTATCCATGGTTCTCCAAAGTAAAAGATATTTAATTGTTATCTTGGTGTCATTTATTACTGCTTCACGCACAAACACAAACACACACACGCTGTACTCGCGTGTTCTCATTTATTTTCACCTGGTTAATCTAGGTTCAAGTACAGCACATTTTAAAGTCCACTTTCTTTTTTTATCATTAAAATAAAGGGTTCAGATTCCTGAGAGAGGGTTTAGGGTCTCACTGTTTTGGTGAAGTATTAGAGGCTACACCTGGATTTACCCGTGGTCTCCAGGAAAAACCAGACAAACTGTGTCTGTATTTAAAACTTTACAAATATAAAATTAATGAGCAACAGGAACGTTGAGCGTTGGTGGAGGTGGTGACAATGATTATCGTACGTTCTCTTCAATTATACGTCTTGAAAGTGCGAATCACGACAACCTCAGCCTGGAGGAAAAGTCCACTTAGTGTTTACGTACACTTCACATCACTTCCGCGATTTCCAGAGTTTCACACACTCCATCTTTGATTCACATGAGCGCACAAATGTCTTTGGAACTGTCGAAAGATCATATTTGATCATATCATATCTGAAACTGAGCAGAAGAGATATTTATCTCGGTCACAGCAGAGTCCACAGGGAGTTTCATGTGCTTTAAATAACTATTTACATTGATTCCCCACTAAAAGCCTGCTATGTCTCAGTATGAACAAGAACCACAATAGATTTCAGCTTACTCAGCCTGCAGTCACGAATGTCATGCCACTGTTGCCCTCAATGTGTCTTTTGTGTCCCTTTTCTCACACATACACTCCCGGAGATGTGTCAGCAACTTCCCCTACTCCTCTGCTGTGCAAGAAGTCGTCCATTGTTTTTTTCTCCTGTATTGGGTGAGCAGTATTACATTTTATACCAGGATTTTTTTTCCCCAGAAATAATTGTGAAATACACTCACTTTTTTTTTCTGTAATCTTTTTTTTCTTTTTAGGTATGCCTTACCAGTAAAATGCTGGAACATTGAAAGGATAGCATCAAATCAGTTTCCTGTTCTCAGCTGACAGGAGTGACACCTGGTGTGGTCTTGTGCCGCACAAGCCCATCTGCTTCAAGGTTTGCGGTGCAGGATGCTTGGATGTAATGAGTAGTTATTGAGTTACCTTCCTATCAGCTTGAAGAAGTCTGGCCATTCTCATCGGTCTCATTTATTTTAAAAAAGCCTCTAATTTTTGGAAAGCATCCATTACAGCTGCAGGTTATATGGGGCAGGGCATTCTGTGTGATTGTGCAGAGAGGAGATCAGCAGGAGTCTGACCTCCTCACCTCCTCAGGATAGGAGACCAGCCTCCATTTTTATGCATCTTTTTACAGTAGTGACCGAATGATGGCTTAGGTCACTACTGTATATAGTAATAAGTGTTGTGTGTGTTTTCTAATGTACTAACGTGAAACCTGTGTGTCGAGCTTCTGGGGTGACCTGCTGGGGTGTGTGACATAATCAGAGATCAATTAAATCCATCTAAGCTAAACTGACATAACATGTCTGGTAAATTCTGAATAACTGATAGAGGTCAGGCTTAAATGTTTAATTTTATTTTTGCTTACAATATTGTTCAAATATTTTAGAATTCAGCAGAGAAATTAGATCCAATCTCAAATCACTGCTGAAAATATGATCAGCCTTTGATGGAAGGAAGCCAAAGCACACTCAGAGAACAGTGAGTTACTATCGCACATACAGCACAGACCACCTAACACACAGCTCAATGTCTGTTTGCAATGAGGTGTAAAGGGAGGAAAGAGTGTGTAACGAGGATGAAGCTAAAACGCTTCTTAAACTGGTCAAACTGGAGAGCTGGCACAATCTGTAGAAAGCTGTAAAGAAAAAATTATTTTTTTAAATCCCTGTTTTCATAAAACCTTTCAACAACACTGAATTTTATGTGTTTTTAGTTCAGCTGTGTGTAGCAAACATCAGCCAACAACATGAAATACATGTTGGAACATCTGTTTGAAGCCCAGATGTTCCTCGAGTTTCGAGAGGCCATGCTGTCTAAATTTCATGGAGTTCCATTTGACGTGTAATTATTAACAGTTAAATGACAGTGTTGCAATATTTCTGTGATCCATTGAACATGTTTAAAAATTAATCCTTCTATAGTTAATCTACAGACAAGCTCAACTCCTCAGCATAGTCAAAAAGTACACTGTGGGTGTTTCCACTGTGACCTCCAGACTGCTCAGTGGACAGGCCTAGTTCCTGTTCTGAGCTGTCACATGTGGCAGCCGGTGGGGTCTTTTTGCCCATCTACTTCAAGGTTTGATGTGTTGCATGTTGTATAAAGTGACTGTAATGAGTTATTTGAATCATTTTTGTCTTCCAATCAGATCAAAGCATTCTGGATATTCCCCTTTAACCTCGGGTATCAACAAGAGAGCTGCTGCTCACTGGATGTTTTCTTTTTTCGAGCACATGAAGACCAGAAAAAAATGTTTTAACATGTTTATCAACCAAATGATCAAAATTACAAAAAAAATATCAGTTTATACTGTTTTTATACGGTAAATATGGGTAACAGAGTGGACATGTTTCCTTTAACGCATTTGTGAAATATTGTAAAACATGAAATTTTTGTTTTGATGAAAACAAAAATTGTTCTGGTAGATGATTTTTGTCTCCAAAAAACAAAAAAACTCGCTGTAAGTTGTATGACTATGACCAACGAGGGGAACCAATCGAAAGGAATTAGGGGGGGGCTCAGGCAATTCAACAACACGACAGATTTAAAATACTTTTAAACATTTAAAAATTGTATAGAATATTATATTTATTTATTTTATTTATTCATATATTAATTGTAATATATAACTTATATTGGTAACTCAAGAAAAAACTAGATAGCTATGGACATGGCATTTTAGGCTACATTTGCTTAAAAAAAAGTTTTTAAAAAATCTGTAATTATTATTGTCAAATTGAAAAAAATAAATGATGGACAGTTTTTGTCATGGGGACTTACATGGTGGCACCAAATCTCTAAACTTCACAAATCTGAAAGTTAATCAACATCATTTACTATGTGAGCTATTCGTGGGGGCGGGTTTTTTGTACCTCCTCTTCAACTTTAAGCCTCGAAAGTGCGAATCACAACCTCAGCCTTTAGAAACAACCCCAGCTAACGTTTCCGTCGTCGTGGAGACCCCCGACTTCCGTGATTTACCGAACTGTATGCTTCATTTCTGTGGAGAAAAATGGCTTTTGAATTGTCCGAAGATCAATTAAAAACAGCGGGAAACGAGCTGAAGAAATATTTACCCATGTCGCAGCAGGTATGCACGGTTAAATCTGTTATATTTTTATTTCTACAAGGAGCTGAATGTACTGCAAATAACCAACTACTGAATTAATTTAAGGTTTACGGTTTCCTGGTGCTCAGAAGCAGAGTCAGATCCGACCCTGTACGGGTTTTAGTGGACAGGTGGCCACAGTTCCGCGTCATTATGTGCAAACCACACGGTGAACAGGTACTGTCTGTGCAGGGGGGGCTTGCGTGCACACAATACATGACCCTGTGCACGAGAAAATGCTAACTTCCTGGTTTGAGACCGGATGTGGGGTTGTACATTTCCGGTAGCTTTACTTTGCGGTCAATCACTACTGCGAAGATATACTCCAAAATCATGTCCAAACATCGAAAACGGAAAGATCGCGTTAAGTTACAAAGAGCAGAAGGTGGGAACACTCACCACTGTTGTGTCATAAAAAAATCTAATGATCAATTTTGACGTTTAAAGAGTTTAGATCGATCAGTTGTTTACATCACTCAACACAAGCAGAACTGCATTACTGCATGCAGAAGACACGTCGTCCACATTCAGAAGCACATCTATGTATAGTGACAGTTCTTATGATTTAAACAGGCAAATGTTCAGCATTCAAACTACAGGTGAAGAATAGTCAAACCAGATGTTTCCCGTTATGTCGATATCAGCTAGTCAAGTACACACCTACACAGCATGTTAACAAACCGTGAAAAAAAGCCACACAAAAAATGAATGATTGCTGGTAACGGTTTCTATACATTAGTATTTACAAAGGGTATGTTGTGACTTACCTTCAAAATTACAGCGGTCCCTCACTATAATGCGGTTCACCTTTCACCTCGCTGTTTTGCGGATTTTTTAGTGCAAGTTTGCATGCTTTTTTTACATCACATTGTGTCCTGCGTCCTGATCGCTGCAGACGATCTCCTCCGTGACGTCTCTCCTGTACAGTACAGAATCGCTGCATCGATCGCTAGCAGTGTGACTCTGAAGTGCAGTACTGTATGTCCACGAAACATTTTGCACCGTCAAAAAATAAAATTGGCTACTTGATTTCACCTATCGCTGGTTATTTTTAGAACATAACACCCGCGATAAACGAGGGACAGCTGAGAAATATAACATTTGAATCCCTTTTCTCTTTTGCTCTGAGGCGCAGGGAAAAAATATCGACAAGTCAATGAACATCATTTACAGATATATTGGGTAAATGCCCAAGACATCTATAGAAATGTAAATCGCCGTTTGATTCATTCATTTGCTTAACTTGTTTTGGACCGTAAACAGGGCGCAAATAGGACGCCGGAAACAAAGCTCCCCACAGGAGTTTCCGCACCGGAAGTAGCATATGCTAACGTGCACATAGTCAATACATTGTTTAAATGCCAATACAGATCACGTGTCTATTTTTCTTCCAGAAGAGTGACCTCTTCAAAGATGCACTGCTTTTTGCAACTGATGCTGCTGTTCTAGAGGAAATCCTCAGCAAGTCATCTGTTTTTGACTGGACCAAGTACTTTTGTGTTGGTAATGGCAACAAGCTCTCTTATTGTTTGCATTGTTACTGAATCAGTTCAATAAACTATTTATTCGCTGGCTCCCACACTGCAGCCCTGCATATGGCCACTGAAGTCTATTACTGCAAGTGATTTTTCCATTAAATAATTAGACCAAGCAATGAAAAGTCATCCTAATGCCTAGTGTTTATGTACTGTGTTCAAAGTGCTGTGAGTGTTATAGTATATCAGTGTGTTAGTGATAGAAAGATATGGCACTGCAAAACAAAAAAAGTTGGGACACATCTTTGGTTAAACTTTGCACTTCTCATGTTGGGAGCAAGTTAATCTTTAATAAATCATGTTTTCAAGACAAAAACAGGTTCACACATTTAAGGTTTTGATTACTTGTGTTAAAGGAACCAGTGTTTCCCACACTGAGATATTCAAAGCAGTGGCATCAGCAAATGGTGTACCCTGTAAAAGAGTGGCAAAATGTTACTTGATGACACTGGAAGATGTGAGCAGGCTTCCTTCTGTTGACAGGTATTATTTACACATACGCATAATTAATCATAACTTTTACGTCCTGATAATAAAACATAACTTTGCTCTGTTCCATGTCAGTTCAGGGATCTCAGTAAGCTCTCTTGATGAATCGCACATTGGCTTGGTGAACCAAACTTGGAAGTTTGGAAAGGTCGATGTGGCCATTGAGCTGATCCGCAACATGATTGCAAACTTCCCCTCCTGCTGCGTGCTGGATGCTGAAGGAAAGCCTGTATCCTGGATTCTGACCTATGCATCATGCGCTATAGGAATGCTTTACACGCTGCCAGAGCACAGAGGGAAAGGCTATGCCAAAATCCTGGTCAGCAGCTTGGCCAAGAGGAATCATGCACTGGGCTACCCAGTTTACAGCTTCATAGAAGAGGAGAACGCTGTGTCCTACAGGCTCTTTGCAAACCTGGGCTTCACTGAAGATCCCTCTTACAGGGAAGCCTGGTTTGTAATCAATGAATTTCAAATATTTCCATGAAGCACAGAATAAAAGTAAAAAAAAAAAATGCTACAGCTTTTTCTATTCATACGTTAAAGCCACAAGGTGAACTCAGTCTTTTAGAAAATAGTTGGAATAAAGACGATAGCCAGAATTTTGGGTTAATAGCTCTTTATTTGGCCCTCTTATTGCCCAGGAACATTTCTCTCGTTTATAAAAAGTGTGATCACTTTCACTTCTGGTCTGTTATCTGTTTTGACTGTATGGGCTCTAAGTGTACAGTAAATCTCCTGGAAAAATTGCATTAAACTTGGACTGTAAAAATCAAAGAGTAAGTGAAGTAGGCATTGATTGACAAAATAATACAAACGTAGCAGTCCCAGACTGCGTACCACAGATAAGGATGATAATTGCATGCATGCTCTGAGTGTCTGGATCCAGTAGGATCCACATCTGGGTCTGAGTGAGTATGTGATTTCTTGGAGAAGACACTAATTCCTTGGGGCTTGCTTTCGGGTCAGAAAGGGCACCTGTAAGTAGCGTTATTTTCAAGCTAACTTCTCCAAATTTCATTTTGATATATTTGTCATAATATGGTGTGAAATGTCCAATTTTCCCCTATTTCAGAATAGTAAAAAACCTTTCCACAACTTCCTGGATCAACTCCAAAAGTAATCTTCTCTAAGTAGAATCAATCTCCACCATTGATAACGTTTTGCTAAGAAACAATCAAATCAATCACATTACCTGCACAACAGTTTAAGGGGGTCACCACACCGGATCATTAACCTCAATCTGAGCTTTGGCCACTCTGTTGTGGAATTATCCCGATCTGCATAAAGACTTTCTTCCTGGGTTCCTGACACAACCCTTTGCATTTATCTGGCTAAATCAGCTCTGAATCATAAAAAAACAACTAACATTATAATTAAGTACAAACATTTCAAACTGAAGCTAATATGCTTCTAAAAATCGGGACAGTTTAGTACTTTCGTACGTTCTCTTCAATTAAATGTCTTGAAAGTGCGAATCACGACAACCTCAGCCTGGAGGAAAAGTCCACTTAGCGTTTACGTACACTTCACATGACTTCCGCGATTTCCAGATTTTCACACACTCCGTCTTTGATTTACATGAGCGCACAAATGTCTTTGGAACTGTCGAAAGATCATATTTGATCATATCATATCTGAAACTGAGCAGAAGAGATATTTATCTCGGTCACAGCAGAGTCCACAGGGAGTTTCATGTGCTTTAAATAACTATTTACATTTCCTTGATTGCCATCATTGCCATCGCAGTTTAACCTGAAAAGGTTAATTATGTTATGAAAAGACTAATAACGTGGAAGAAACTTATTTTCTTTGGCAGTTAAAGAGGGCAGGATTCAGCTGTGTAGGCCAAAGCAATGTCACCAAATTCAATAAGGTGGTGCAATAATATGTTTGCCTCTGGTAATGAGTGGTGTTGGAGCTATTTGTTCTTTATTTTTATTATTTTGAAATTTGTTAGAGTTTGTTGTTGGTTTACTTATATTTTTGGGTTATTCACAAGTTTTATTTGTAGGTTAATACTTGCTTCATTGTTTTGTTTTGTTGTTTATCTTGTTAAGTCAGCCAGGAAGAACCGTAGGGCCATTTTCTATAAATAAAGGCACTGGTATAGGACCAGCATGCACTGGGGTGGGCCTATGGTTTTGTGTTTTTTTACTAGAGCAGGAGAAGCAGCAATAAGCAACAAAAATGGATCTTGTTTTTGCTTGCCAAACTGCATTAAAAAACCAAAGAAACATAAAAAGCAACTTTCAAAGTTTTGGACGGTGGACTTATTTTGTCTGCGTACAAAATGTTACCTCAGTGCAGCGGTGGCTTGTAGATTTTTAATTGTTGGATGTTTGTTTGGTCAAACAAAAGGAATTCGCCACTACAAGTGCTTACAATCAAACACCACAGGAGCCAAAAGATTAAATAAAAGAGATAAACGATTTAAAAAACTGATTGTAGACCGCTATTGTACGGATTAACAAAACAGTCTGATACAGCTAATTGATTCCCCACTAAAAGCCTGCTATGTCTCAGTATGAACAAGAACCACAATAAATTTAAGCTTATTCAGCCTTCAGTCACGAATGTCATGCCACTGTTGCCCTCAATGTGTCTTTTGTGTCCCTTTTCTCACACATACACGGAGATGTGTCAGCAACTTCCCCTACTCCTCTGCTGTGCAAGAAGTCGTCCATTGTTGTGGTTGCCTGTTCCTTCATATGAGCCGATCCCTTTATTTTAAACACCACTGAGATTAATAGTAAATGTGGCTCTCCAAAGTGCTTCATATCTTGCTGTAATTTATTCATACTTTACAGAAATATGTTCTCTTTCTTACTTGAATTACTGTAAAATTGTCAGCACACCCATTGTTTAACGTCCCATTTTCTGGTTAAATAATTCAAAATAAAAGTTTCATATTGCCGAGAAAGTGTTTCAGACATTCTTCAAGCTCCTGTATTGGGTGAGCAGTATTACATTTTATACCAGGATTTTTTTTCCCCAGAAATAATTGTGAAATACACTCACTTTTTTTTTCTGTAATCTTTTTTTTCTTTTTAGGTATGCCTTGCCAGTAAAATGCTGGAACATTGAAAGGATAGCATCAAATCAGTTTCCTGTTCTCAGCTGACAGGAGTGACACCTGGTGTGGTCTTGTGCCGCACAAGCCCATCTGCTTCAAGGTTTGCGGTGCAGGATGCTTGGATGTAATGAGTAGTTATTGAGTTACCTTCCTATCAGCTTGAAGAAGTCTGGCCATTCTCATCTGTCTCATTTATTTTAAAAAAGCCTCTAATTTTTGGAAAGCATCCATTACAGCTGCAGGTTATATGGGGCAGGGCATTCTGTGTGATTGTGCAGAGAGGAGATCAGCAGGAGCAGGCAGCCTCCATTTTTATGCATCTTTTTACAGTAGTGACCTAATGATGGCTTAGGTCACTACTGTATATAGTAATAAGTGTTGTGTGTTTTTTTCTAATGTACTAACGTGAAACCTGCGTGTCGAGCTTCTGGGGTGACCTGCTGGGGTGTGTGACATAATCAGAGATCAATTAAATCCATCTATGCCAAACTGACATAACATGTCTGGTAAATTCTGAATAACTGATAGAGGTCAGGCTTAAACGTTTTATTTTATTTTTGCTTACAATATTGTTCAAATATTTTAGAATTCAGCAGAGAAATTAGATCCAATCTCACATCACTGCTGAAAATATGATCAGCCTTTGATGGAAGGAAGCCAAAGCACACTCAGAGAACAGTGAGTTACTATCGCACATACAGCACAGACCACCTAACACACACCTCAATGTCTGTTTGCAATGAGGTGTAAAGGGAGGAAAGAGTGTGTAACTAGGAAGAAGCTAAAACGCTTCTTAAACTGGTCAAACTGGAGAGCTGGCACAATCTGTAGAAAGCTGTAAAGAAAAAAAAAAGGTTTTAAAATCCCTGTTTTCATAAAACCTTTCAACAACACTGAATTTTATGTGTTTTTTGTTCAGCTGTGTGTAGCAAACATCAGCCAACAACATGAAAGACATGTTGGAACATCTGTTTGAAGCCCAGATGTTCCTCGAGTTTCATGAGGCCATGCTGTCTAAATTTCATGGAGTTCCATTTGACGTGTAATTATTAACAGTTAAACGACAGCGTTGCAATATTTCTGTGATCCACTGAACATGTTTAAAAATTCCATCCATCCATTCGCTTATCCTGTTCAGGGTTGCGGGTGGCGCTGGAGCCTATTCCAGCTGTCATAGGGCAAGATGCGGGGTACACCTTGGACAGGTCGCCAGTCTGTCGCAGGGCCAACACACAGGGACAGACAACCATTCGCACTCCCACCTAGTGGCAATTTGGATTATCCAATTAACCTATCCCCACAAGTTGCATGTCTTTGGACGGTGGGAGGAAGCCGGAGTACCCAGAGGGAACCCACGCAAACACGGGGAGAACATGCAAACTCCACACAGAAAAACCCCAGCCTGATGGTGGAATTGAACTCAGGACCTTCTTGCTGTGCGGCAACAGTGCTAACCACCGTGCAATGATAGTGTTGCAATATTTCTGTGATCCACTGAACATGTTTAAAAATTAATCCTTGTATAGTTAATCTACAGACAAGCTCAACTCCTCAGCATAGTCAAAAAGTACACTGTGGGTGTTTCCACTGTGACCTCCAGACTGCTCAGTGGACAGGCCTAGTTCCTGTTCTGAGCTGTCACATGTGGCAGCCGGTGGGGTCTTTTTGCCCATCTACTTCAAGGTTTGATGTGTTGCATGTTGCATACTGTGACTGTAATGAGTTATTTGAATCATTTCTTTCTTCCAATCAGATCAAAGCAGGCTGGATATTCCCCTTTAACCTCGGGTATCAACAAGATAGCTGCTGCTCACTGGATGTTGGTGGTGTAGAATATTATATTTTTTTATTTGTTTATTTTTTATATATAACTTATATTGGTAATTGAAGTTAAACATAGATGGCTAGGGACGTGGCATTTTAGGCTACATGTGCTTGAAAAAAAAGTTTAAAAATCTGTGAATATTGTAAAAAAAAAAATTAAATAATGGCCAGTTTCTGTCATGGTGGAACATCACTCGTGTACCTAATAAAGCGGTCGTGTACATTCAAAATATCTTTAAACGTCACAAATCTGAAAGTTAATCAACAACAGTTTCTATGTGGGGGCGGGTTTTTTGTACCTCCTCTTCAACTTTAAGCCTCGAAAGTGCGAATCACAACCTCAGCCTTTAGAAACAACCCCAGCTAACGTTTTCGTCGTCGTGGAGACCCCCGACTTCCGTGCACTTCCGCGATTTACCGAACTGTACGCTTCATTTCTTCATGAGTGGAGAAAAATGGCTTTTGAATTGTCCGAAGATCAGTTAAAAACAGCGGAAAACGAGCTGAAGAAATATTTACCCATGTCGCAGCAGGTATGCACGGTTAAATCTGTTATATTTTTATTTCTACAAGGAGTTGAATGTACTGCAAATAACCAACTACTGAATTAATTTAAGGTTTACGGTTTCCTGGTGCTCAGAAACAGAGTCAGATCCGACCCTGTACGCCGGGTTTTAGTGGACAGGTGGCCACAGTTCCGCGTCATTATGTGCAAACCACACGTTGAACAGGTACTGTCTGTGCAGGGGGGCTTGGGTGCACACAATACATTGTTTAAATGCCAATACAGATCACGTGTCTATTTTTCTTCCAGAAGAGTGACCTCTTCAAAGATACACTGCTTTTTGCAACTGATGCTGCTGTTCTAGAAGAAATCCTCAGCAAGTCATCTGTTTTTGACTGGACCAAGTACTTTTGTGTTGGTAATGGCAACAAGCTCTCTTATTGTTTGCATTGTTACTGAATCAGTTCAATAAACTATTTATTCGCTGGCTCCCACACTGCAGCCCTGCATATGGTCACTGAAGTCTATTACTGCAAGTGATTTTCAATTAAATAATTACATCAGACGGTGAAAAGTCATCCTAACACCTGGTGTTTATGTACTTCTACCTTGAAAGTGGAATTATATTTTTCAAAATGTTATTGTCTTTCATTGTGTTCAAAGTGTTATGGTATGTCATTTAGTGATAGAAAGATATGGCACTACAAAAAACAAAACCCATAAAAATTTGGGACACATCTATGGTTAAACTTTGTACTTCTCATGTTGGAAGTTAATCTTTAATAAATCTTTTTTTTTTTTCAAGACAAAAACAGGTTCACACATATAAGGTTTTGATTACTTGTGTTAAAGGAACCAGTGTTTCCCACACTGAGATATTCAAAGCAGTGGCATCAGCAAACGGTGTACCCTGTAAAAGAGTGGCAAAATGTTACTTGATGACACTGGAAGATGTGGGTAGGCTTCCTTCTGTTGACAGGTATTATTTACACATACACATATTTAATCATAACTTTTACGTCCTGATAATAATACAGGCTTTGCTCTGTTCCATGTCAGTTCAGGGATCTCAGTAAGCTCTCTTGATGAATCGCACATTGGCTTGGTGAACCAAACGTGGAAGTTTGGAAAGGACGATGTGGCCGTTGGGCTGATCCGCAACATGATTGCAAACTTCCCCTCCTGCTGCGTGCTGGATGCTGAAGGAAAGCCTGTATCCTGGATTCTGACCTATGCATCATGCGCTATAGGAATGCTTTACACGCTGCCAGAGCACAGAGGGAAAGGCTATGCCAAAATCCTGGTCAGCAGCTTGGCCAAGAGGAATCATGCACTGGGCTACCCAGTTTACAGCTTCATAGAAGAGGAGAACGCTGTGTCCTACAGGCTCTTTGCAAACCTGGGCTTCACTGAAGATCCCTCTTACAGGGAAGCCTGGTTTAGAGTAAATGAATTTCAAATATTTCAATGAGGGACAGAGTAGAAGTAAAACAAAATTAGTAATATAGTAGCTAGATTTATGGGTTAATAGCTCTTTTTTTGGCCCTCTTATTGCTCTGGAACATGCTTGATTTTTTTGTCTCTACAGCTTATCTCTTTTCTGCACTGGATCTGAAATGAAGAAGGAAAAAACATGAAATTATTTGCACTACAAATGAGCATAAGAATGTAATTCAGTGCTTAACGTCCAGCATCCAGGAACAAACTCAATTAAACTTTTGGTGGCATTTGTGATTTTTGTAACTGTAATTAATTCATATACATATATTGTAAAATTTATATACAATGTGACAAAATGTAGTAAAATGAGAACCTGCTCTTGACTGCTTTACCTTTGTTCTGTGAATTCTTCGAGTCGTAGCTGCCATGTTTTCCAGTACTCCAACATCAGCTCTGAGTTGAGCTGGTGAGCATGGGCAGGAGAGCCATCCTTGTATGCCACAACAATGAGTCCATTTTCAACCTGCAGCAGGAACAGATCAGCAGCACACAGTTATCACAAAGATATATTTTGAACAGTGCAACCTTTGTGAAAAATACAAGCTAATCACATCATTTATCTTAGTAGATCACCTGGTACTTGTAGTTGGAATCACTGTTCAAAGCCCCAGCATAGGCCGCCACTTGAAGAGGGTTATCGTACGTGTTGCTTAGGAACGGTTTGGGTTTATCTGAAGTTTTCCAGTCAATAACACATAGTACACCCCTGCAGGAAAAAGTTTGAATGAGTCAAGTTAAGGAAATTAGTTAAAAAAAGATAAATAACTCAAGCCTGGTGTGGAAAAGAGGTCTGGAAATCAGTTTTTTTCACCTGTAGCGAGCAACGCAATCCACAACTCCCAGGTAGTTCAATGTTTCATGCTGTACGGTGCTTTCTATAGCTCTCACCGCTCGGATGTCCTCCAGGATGTCAGAGACACTCTGCATGTATCCCTGTACCTCAGGTGGATACTCTGAAGGACGTCTATCTTTCCATGTTGCATGTGAAGTAAGAACATCCTCCAAGGCTGAATGGAAAAGCTTCCCTTGCCTAAATAAATCTGTTTTTAAGTACAACAAAAAGACAGAGTCACATTTTCATTTGATCTCACCACATTCACATTAAGATAATTCAAGTCTTTCATATCTTACTTTGGCTGTATTCTTTGAAGCCTTCCTCTCCAAGCTCCGCAATCATCTTCTTCCTCCACCTCTCCAGGTAGAAGATCTGGTCTGGGGAGAGGGTCTGCTGAAGGATGCGGGTCACGCTCGGTACCAGAGACCTGCCTTGCCCTCTGTTTAACAAAATCCGAGCTGGAGGTCCTGACTCTGGCTCTTCTGTTTCTATAGGCTCTTGACAGTCTAAGAATGGATGAAGGACTTTAGGTACCCTCGTCTTTGCGCTCGTAGGAGTCTGAGCTTTGACAACAGGTCCATAAATTTGGTCATCTTCCGCTTGGAGGGTCTCCGGAGTTTGAGAACTGACCCTGGTCGACATGACGGACTTCAGGAGAGAAGAGTAGCGCTCTGTGTCCACTGAACTGTACGGACTGCGTCTTTTTGACGATCGTAAACAATGATAAGCAGAAAAGTGGCTCACGGGGAGGGAGGTGCTTTGAGGTACAATGATGCCTCTGACGCATAAAACTCGTTTAAAAGTGAACATTCTGGCGACTTTCACACAATTGGCCAACAAGGCGATATCTTATTAGCTAAATTACTACAGGCAACTACAGCGGGCCCGAAGCTTCAAAGTATATTTAAGGATTTTGTATTTATTTTCACCACCGGTGGTACTTGCCCCAACATGTTCTCATGTGACTCCAAACAAATCGGACAGTTTCTGAACGACGCGCCTTTTCGTTACACAATATCCCTTAGCTGGGAAATGGAGTTCCGAGCGGTGCTTTCAACGAATAAACTTACGACCTTATAAACTACGTTACCCATAATGTGCGGTGTAACAGCAAAATACACCCGTCGAATTATTTACTCTGCCGCACAGTTGACTGAGCTGTCCTTTTACTTTTTTTGTTCGTTAGTACACAATTGTCCGTTACTTAAAAAGGTGCGACGCTGCTGTTTATAAAAATAAGTTATCACAATGCCCGTGCTTTATGAAAACTTCGTACAGGAGTGTGATGCGATTGAGTAAGCGAAGAGCCAATCGTAGCGTTTGTAAATTCCTACACTGTCCAGTCATATTCATGTGAGGCGGGATTGAATTTGTCGTCACTGGGATGTGGGCGAAAAAACGTTTTGACAGTTCGTTTTGGTAGCTAACTAGCCACCAGAGAGTTCGCTTCCTGCAAATAGTTGTGTTATTCCAGTGATCGTCTTCCTGGCATTCTTTCGATTTGAGTGCCATTATGACATCAATAGATGAAAACAGTAAAGAAAAGGTAGGTTAAACCTTTCGTAGCAATAAAATTGCATTAATAGTCAGCACCAAGATAGCTAACGTTAACGATTGCTTTCTGGCTAAGTTATTGAGTTCTTTTCGTTCTACATAACGATAGCCTCCGGCTAACGCTAGCCAACAGTTTATTGACGAGACTGTCAGGAAGGGTATTTTAAAACTCCTGGTGGGGGTGGGGATTTTGTTTTCTAATAAAATTTGTTGCAGCGAACGCGTCTAAACATGCAACACATTGCGACAGAAAAGTCGCTTAGCCGGTGCTAAATTCTGACTCCCCCACCTCCTCCGCGTAATTCAACGCTTATAATAAAAAGACGGTCATTTTCGGCTAGGCACCAATGTCATGAATGTGGCGCTTCTGCTGTTTTTTGTGTCCAACAAACTGGTGTATTCAGCTGCTGTGCAGCACAAAGCTCAGTGGCATCGCAGTGTGGTCTGTATGTAAAGTTTTTTTTCTGCTATTTTGACAGATGCTAATTAAACCTCACAGTAACTGTGACAGATGTAGCTTGTGGTGCTGCTGAATCATACCATTTATGTCAGTCGAGTTAGACTGCAAAAAAATAAATAAAAATAAAAAATACCAAAGTAGCATTAAAACCTCATCACAAGTTGCAACAAAACCTGAGGAAATGCAGGAATTTTAGATGGCTATATCTTATAAACTGTCAGTAAAGTGTAACACGTCGTTTCGTCCAGCAAGACTGTAAATGATGAGATATGTTTACTCTTTATTTACCAAGGGTGTGGACCTAGTTTTTAAGCTCAAGCAGGACTAGCGCATCTGGAGGCACAGTTCTGTACACTTGTCTTGAATCCCTGTGCATTTTAGATAAAATGTTTAGTTTTTAAAATTGATAATGTTTATAGATTGAGCTCAGTAGATTTCATAGTTGCTTTCATTCCGTTTGTATCTTAATTCCTTGTTGGGTGTTGAATCAGGATGAATGCTTTGGGCTCAGCACTGTATCTGCTTACAATATGCCTCAGAGATGTTTGTATATTGTGAAGTTGCAGCCACTGAGGATTTGTAGAAGTGCTTTAGTGGCAAGTTTTTACTGGTACTGTTGCAGTTGGGAAATGTTTTTTGGTCTGTTATTTCTCCTCAGTTGCGCTCTGTGTCTGTGGACCTAAACCATGATGCCTCTCTTCTTATTGACATTCCCGATGCACTCTGTGAAAGAGACAAAGTCAAGTTTACAGTTCATACAAAGGTAAAAAAAAGGAAAAGAAAAGAATGTTTGTGTCTCAACAATGAGAAATAATAATGTTTAAACTTAATCCTAGCCTTTAATCCCGTCTATAATAGTGTTTGCTGATATGTTGTCAGTAATATTTACAAAGTGCTATTAACTGTTTTCCCAGACCACACTGAGCTCTTTCCAGAAGCCGGATTTCTCTGTTCCCAGGCAGCATGAAGATTTCATCTGGTTACATGACACTCTGGTGGAGACGGAGGATTATGCTGGCCTAATAGTGCGTAGAACTATTTACAGAGATGGCTCACACCCAGAGACAGAAGCTGTTGATTTCACAGTTCAACTTAACTTTTAAATCGTTTGCACTCAGAAACCAACAGAAACCATAAACACAAAATTAAATTCCAAAAGTATAAAATAGACTTTTTTTTCTCTTTTTTTGAAGCCTCACAACCATTTAACTATCAGTGAAAATTAATTTGTTTCCTGCTTCATTATTCACAGATTCCACCAGCACCCCCGAAGCCTGACTTTGACAGCCCAAGAGACAAGATGCACAAACTGGGGGAAGGTGAAGCCACTATGACCAAAGAGGAGTACACTAAAATGAAACAGGAGCTGGAGGCGTGAGTGCGACACTCAAATCAAAACACTGGATTTTGCTTTGTATCCTTTTATCTTCATGGCATGCTAGATTTCTATTAGCAAGCTATGTAAAATATTGTCCACCTCACCAAAAATGTCCATGTAATATATTCTGTTTTATATTTTTTTAGTGAATACCTGGCCGTCTTTAAGAAAACTGTCCAAGTGCATGAAATCTTCCTGCAGAGACTGTCTTCTCACCCTGTTTTAAGCAAAGACAGAAACTTCCAGATTTTCTTGGAGTATGACCAGGATGTGAGTTCCTCTTAGTGCTGACTTCCTTTCACGGGTTATTCGTTGGAAAGAGAGGAAGTAGAGTTTATGACACATGGTTTGCATCCTGCTGTGATCAGCACACTTATCTGTGTGGTCTGTCAGTAGCAGCAGCCACAGAGTTCAGATAAGTGTTAAATATTCTGTATACAATTTTTAGAAATGTCTATGCAAAGTAATGAAATGTTGGTAGATTCACAAATAATACTAAAGGCTTGGGCTTGAACTATTGATTATTTAAGTAAACATGTAGTCTGTCCCATCAATTAATTGGATAAAAATACTTCTGTCATTATTAATGAGGAATAACAAATAATCAAAAAAGAAATATCACAATATCACTGCTCATTGGTTTTTATTTTAGAAATTGTAATTTTAATAGCACTTAATACAATTGAATTCATAAATAATTGTTTATATTTATGGTAATCTAAGTCTGTAGAATAATGTCATTTAAGCCCTGAAACAAATATTGTCTAGTACACCCCATGCTCCCCCTTAGACACACCCCTGCTTGCTGCAGGTATCGCTGTGATAGAATGTAGGACCGCTGCCATCAGCCTTCAGCAGCTGCATCATTTAAACATCATGTCACACTAAGCTAACGGTTCACCTGCACACATACACTTTTACTTTAACTTCTGTAGCTTTACTGTAAATAAATCCTGTGTAAAACAAATGGCGGTGAATGGGGGCAGCTACAGAGTTCTCTTTTCTTTATACTGGAGCTTTGTTGAACAAGCAGTTTGATGAGGGACTCCCGCCAGCTTTTTCCTAATAAAGGTTTTAATGGGTAGTGCAGTGGTCGCTAACGATAACGGCTCCACTTCTGTTCTTCAACGTGTGTGTAGACGGCTCCATGTCAAACTACTTACATGGTACTCAATGAATCATTGCAGCCTTATTTCAGTCCTTATTTTTCAAAGCATCATGTATGAAGTTCTCATAAATAAATTACAGAATTATTGATTACTGTGTTCAAATTCTGTCATTTTAGCTCAGTGTGAGGCGAAAAAATGCAAAGGAAATGTTTGGAGGATTCTTTAAAAACATGGTAAAGTCAGCTGATGAAGTCCTTATCTCAGGAGTAAAGGTGAGACTTATGCACAGTCTTCTTGCAGTTAATGTTGGATAGTGTCCCACGTGAAGCATTGTAGCCACTTCTTTAATGACTTTTGTGTCTTTCTGTTTCGCCTGCAGGAAGTTGATGACTTTTTTGAGCAGGAAAAAACCTTCTTGCTTGACTATTACAGCAAGATCAAAGATTCCACTGCCAAAGCAGAGAAAATGACCCGTGCACACAAAAGTATGTCATGTTTATCTTAGAGCATTTACTCGGTTTGGATGATTTCATTTATGTGTGTAATTTTCTACATTTTGATATTTCTCTTGTTACAGATATTGCAGATGATTATATTCACATTTCTGCCACTCTGAACAGTCTCGCAGCTGATGATATGACAGCAAATAAGAAGTGAGTGCAACACGTGAAATATGTGTTATTACACAGATGTACAGCATGGCTCTGTGTGACATTGTAGCGATTTTTTTTTCTTTTTTCCTGCAGAAATCTTGAGAAGCTGTCAGACTTGTTTGAGAAGTTTAGAGTAAGTAGAGCTTTAACTAATAACAAGCAGTGACACTTACTCTGCTCTGGTTTAGTTTGAACATAATATTGTCTCTGCAGAAAGTGGAGGGAAGAGTGGCGTCTGACCAGGACCTAAAACTCACAGAGCTGCTGAGATACTACATGAGAGACATCCAAGCTGCTAAGGTGAGACATGTTCATCTTCTGTCTTCACAGCGTGGACAGATTTATAACCATTGTGCCCAGTTGCTGTATCTCTCACTCTTTATACATTTAATGGCCACTTTATAAGGTGCAGCTGTTCAACTGCTCATTAATATTAACAAATATCTCTTTAGCCTGCCACACAACAGCAGCTCAATGCACTTAGGCATGTAGATTTGGTCAAGACAACTTGCTAAGTTCAAACCGAGCATTAGAATGTGTTAGAAAGACGATTTAAGCGACTGTGAATGTGGCATGGTTATTGTTGCCAGATGAGTCTGAGTAGTTCAGAAACTGCTGATCTATTGGGATTTTCAAACATAACCATCTTGGCATTTACCAAAAACTGTGCTAAAAAGAGAAAATATCCCATGAGTGGGAATTCCCTGGGTGAATATGGCTTGGTAACCCAGAGAGTTACTCAAATAGTCACTCCTTACAATTAAGATGCGCAGAAGAGCATCTCTGAATGCACAGCACATCAAACCTTAAAGCAAATGGGCAACAGCAGCAGAAAGCTACAGTGGGTGCCACTCATGTCACCTCAGAACAGGAAATTGAGGCTGCAGTTCACACAGGCTCACCGAATTGGTCAAAAGTAGGCTGGTCTGATGAGTCACAATTTCTGCCGCGACCATCAGATGGTAGGGTCAGAATTTGGTGTAAACTACATAAAGGCAAGGATCCGTCCTGCCTTGAATCAGCGGTTCAGGCTGCTGGTGGTGTAATGGTGCGAGGGATATTTTCTTGGTACTCTTTGGGTACCCATCCTCTGATGGCCACTTTCAGCAGGAGAGCACACCATGTCACAATGCACAAGTAATCGCATACTACTTTCCTCAGTATGTGAAAGAGTTGAAAGAAACTCTAGATGAGGAATGCACTTCCTTCTTTCTGTGAATTAAACTCAATATTGTCCATGCCTTTTTATAACAGTAACAATTTGAATATTGTAAAGTGTTGCCTGTTGAACGGCTTCTTTAGGTCTACTGCCAAACTTTTATTCATCTCGTAAAACTATTTCTAACATGGTTTTTAGGACCTTCTGTACAGACGAGCCCGGGCGTTGGCTGACTACGAGAACTCTAACAAAGCTTTGGATAAGGCCCGACTGAAGAGCAAGGATATTCCCCAGGCAGAGGAACACCAGCGGCAGTGCCTGCAGAAATTTGACAAGCTCTCAGAATCTGGGAAGAAAGGTGTGTGCGTTCATGCGTAACCGATGCAGATGCCTCTGTACTCGTTTCTTTGTGTCTAAAGTGACATTTTCTTTTTAAACTGCACAATCTTATCCTGACAGAACTCACCAGTTTCAAGGGCAGACGAGTCGTGGCCTTCAGAAAGAACTTCATAGAGATGGCTGAGCTTGAGATAAAGCACGCCAAGGTGAGCAGCAAAGTAAAGGAAGATGCATATGTACTAGCATCTTTTCCCTTCAACACTCCAAGAGACAAATGGCAAAATTTTAATGAAGACAAATATTTAAGTAAAAAAAAAAAGAGTTATAAATAGCTTACATGTCATTACAAGCATGTGATACAAAGCTTTTCTCAAGCCCAATGAATGTTCTGTTGCTTTTGTGTCCACAGAACAGCGTGGCTCTATTGCAGGGTTGCATCGAGCTGCTCAAGAGCAACTGATGTGCTGAAGTATTCCTGTGCTGCCATCACAAAGTGACCAGTCAAAGAACGGAAACTGGGCGTCCCCGGGGGAGGGGGCCTTGCACGGACATGAATCTCAGCTCTGTGCCCGCTCTCGCCTGGGTCTGATGCCACTTTTAAACCCTGCACAAGATTAAGTGTCTTGTATGCACAGTGTCTTCATGTTTACAGAGTCCCTGTCCTCTGGTCTGTGGTCCATCCTTTTCCATTAATTTAAGGAAGTCTAGCTCAATGTGAATGGCTCCAGAAGAGAATGTGGCGGCCCAACATCAAGGTCTTCCATATTTTTTTGCAGCATCAAATCATTTTGGGAGTTTTTTGTTTTGTTTTTTTACCTTAAACACATATTATATTTCTTGCCTTTCGATCATGTTTCTGCCTTCATTTCCTCCACTCTAACCTCTTTCTTTATATATACTTTTACACAACTTTAAAATACTTAGATAATCATTTCCACATAATTGATTGATTTATGATTTATGTGTTTTATCTTTTGGGGCTTTTATTTTTTGTTAATTAAACAATTTTACAGAAACAAAACCGATGCCTGGAAAAAAACATCCTCATGCTCTGCATTCCTGGGCTCTGAGATTAGTGAACAGCCAAACCAACCCTCTAGTAAGAAAACTCATGACTCACATAGAAGATAAGACAGAAAATCGTAGTGTACGAAAATAGCTGAACTTCTCCTCAGGAATTGGATTGGTTTCCCGCATTCTGGTTTGTAAGACGTGGCCTGAAATCTCACAGTTATCAAAGATGTGGGATGGAGTCAAATAGTAGGCTGTTTGAGCATAGAGCATAGAAAAGTATACATTGATAGTTTTGGTTTCATTTAAAGACACTCATTGTCGCTGCACATGCCTGTTTACTCCCACTGTGTCCATTGCTTATTCCTTTTCAGTTTGCGGTTATTTTATCTTTATTTACTTTTTCCGATTTGTTACTGATAGTTTCACGGAAACCTCCTATATTTTCCTGATCACCTCAACAGTTTGTTTGGGAAAAAAATAAAATGGAATAAAAATGAAAGATGCACTAAGCTGAAAACTACTTTACAATCACAACCAGGCTTGGTGAAGTGTTAAAAATGCATTATAGTTTTTTAAGAAATTGAATGTATTTCTAATGGATTCCAGCTGTGTGAATTCCTTCACATGATGTTTTTTCATACAGAACATTAGCATTTTATAAAAATTTTATTAAGGCTGTTTAATAAACCCTACTTTCCCAAATTTCATCTTGGTTTTTTGTTTTTATGCCACACATGCAGTCTCTTACTTCGATCCTTACTATTCTCCACTCACGTACCAAGAGCCTGAAGCTCTTCCACTACTGCCTCTAGGTGGCACCGTCAGCATTTCTACGGTGTCCTTGAAGTTACACACAGCTGTATGCACGTTTGTGTTAAATCCATCGACCACAGTGGATCCTGCAATTGGACGGTATCGTGTATTAGGTAACCTTTAAGGAAATGCCAGGGGGCTTATGGGAATTACCATGACCAACGTGCTCACTGTGTGACCTACTTTAGCAGTTGCACAAAGCAACGTACAGCTCAGGTAGAACTACCAATATTTTGTGTAACAGGTCAAGGACTTATTGCTAGTATGCAATGCACTCAGTATATATTTATTATTATTATTTAAACCCCAAAAAATTAGAGCCATTATTATGATGAACATCCTAATGGATAATACAGATTCTTTAACGAAGCTTTTGCTGTTGGAGTTGTAGAAAAGCAGAATTGCAATGATAATGCACGTAGAGTCTACTCATACATCCGTGGGGGATCTGTCAATATTAGACAGCCCCAGTCTTTCAGTCACAGTGACCTGTAAGGTTCGCGCTAGTCACTGATTGGTTAAAACAGCTGACTGTAGCCAATGACATTATAACAAATAATCAGTACAAACAAAGGAGCCTGCCAGCTGTGGTAAGAGCAAACAGGATTTAGAAGTGCAGCATCAAAGAGTTAAAGCAAGACCTGCCTTTGGAACAAGATGAGATTAAAAAAAAAAGGCATAGATGTCAACCGTAGACGTGTGTTTAAGGTTGCCAAAGAAGAGCCATTTGCTTATGTGGGGTTAAAGTCCCTTCACCACAGCTACAGAGCTAAATGAAGCAGAAAAGTATCAGTCCTAAATTTAGACTATTCATGTTCTCTTTGTGCAGCTCCACTGATCTGATAAGTCACCTCAGAAACAAAACCGTCTGAGAAAATGTCGCACTGTGTGAAATTTGGCTGCGTAAACCGATGTAAAATGATAAATGGTGTTTGCTTCAAAGATAGACTGTAGTTAGATGATTTTGTGAATTTCTGTATCTCCCCCTAGGCACACTTAGATCATTTACAGGCTGTGATAAGAAATGGGTTTTGTGCATTCTTAGAACTTCTGGATAGATTGTTAGTGATTTGCCAGTAATAATTTATTCAGTACCATCTTTATATTCCACTTTTAATCCTCAGTGGCATGCAAAGCACTATTACATAATCAGGCCCAGGATTTTTAAAGAAAGCACAATAGAGCGCGAGAAAAAGGGGACACTGCTTCAGGTGTACGTTTGTCTGCTGTGTCATATAGTCGTTTTTCACTTTGGTTTTGGTCATGGTTGAGTGAGCTGTGACATCCTCTCACACTGACTGAGCCTGTGAAAGCACCTGCCTCATGGCTCAGAGCTCAGCAGTGGTCACCAGAAAATCATCATAAATGCTGACATAAGCCTTACAGTAGGACTCAGAGCCATGACGCATGAAAACCTCCCCATAAAGAGAATGTGCCCTCTGAATGTTTTTTTTAACCGCACCTGCAGGGCTTATTGACGTAACTGGATCATCTGTGCTTCCTTATTGAAACGGGTTAGGATGCTTCTTCCTGGTCCTGCAAAGATCTCTGAAATTCTTCTCAGCTACATTTGCACCTTCTGAGAGTAAGAAGAGAAAGCAGCACTTCGATTTTGGCCCTCAGCAATATAAATATCTAACATTGCCTCCTTGCCTACCCCCTGACACAGAAGCACAGGGGACTGGCACATCTTGGGTGTGAAAGTGTGAAGGAATGTCTGGAGGACAGTGCATGTTCGTCCTTCAGTAATGGAATTCCATCATTAACAAAACATCAAAAGGACTCAAAGCAAGGTGCGTGTTATGACCAAACCTTTTCTGGGTTAGTGCACCCTGCCCTGCTCAGGGAATCGTTTGCTTTTATGCTCGCATTAGTAATACACCGTCATCTCAAAGTCAAAACAATTGCTGAAGAATGACAAGGACAATCTGCGAGCTTACTTGAACAAACAAGTGCCACCACTTCTCAAACTGCTTTTTAAAGGAGTTTGAGAAGTGGTTTGAGAAGTGGTTGTGTCAAGGATTTCGGAAAGGCTTATTATGGGATGTGAAAAGACCCCGATGTCCCCTTGTGTATCTGTGTATTGGAAAAATCTGAAATTCACTTGACACAAAATTGTGAAAGTGTAGAAAAAGATAAATGGAAGTAGTGAAAAGCAGAAGTCCTGCTCACAGCAAAAATACTTTGACAAAAGAAGAGGTCAGTAGGTTACACTGTACTTTGCATTAAAGAAAAGATACCTCCCATAGACCTACTCCTTTCAAAGTTGCTGTGGCCTTACAAATAAGAGCACTTTGTTTAAATATGTGGATATTTTGAATACTTCCTTTTGCCAGAACAGGGCAGTCCTCAAAAACGAAAAAAAGTGCTTTTAAGTGTAAAAAAAAGTGTTTCTTCTCAACTTTACAAAGCATACCCTCCTCCAGAGTGAGCGCACTTAAAAGATATAGTAACAGGAAACTTACTTACTTACTCTCCGTTTCAAACAAATCGCTTTTGTTTGACTGAAAAACCATCTCACTGTACGAACTTTTTCCATGACCGCAGTAAACTACAACTCCCAGCAGCCTCATTTCCGTCTTGAGAACATTCCAGCCAATCAGAAACCTTGTGGATTTATGGTAGCTATCTGGGGCATGGGGCCAGCGCGTCTAGCCAGCTCAAAGTGCCACGACTTCACAGCAGACCGAGGATTCTCCAGCGGAGTCAGGAGGAGAGCACTGGAAAAAAGACAAGTTAGCCAGATAACTGGACATATAGGTAGCTTTGCCCAAAAGCCACTTCATTTATAACTCGACCTCAGTATATTCCCTTTGAAGCGAGCAGACGTAGCGTTATCAGCGCCGGGGTAAGCGTGGGATTCTTGGAATTTTTTTTATTCATTGAACCATCTTTAGCTAGCTTGGAAAGCTGTTAACTGCTAGCCCCTAAGAAAACTACTGCCATAGAAACAGACCAGACGGAAGTTATTTAAAATGATTTTAGACCTTTTTCTTGCTAACTGTTTAGTCTGCATTTTTATTACAGCTTGTGTTGTCCATTTTTGTTGCGTAAGCGACGCTTATTGTGCAGGACGTTAGCCAATTTCATTGATTCATAGTGTTAGCTGCAGTGCTAGCTGGTAAGTATTGATTAAAACCATATAAAATTTAAAATAAATAAATAAATGAAATACTTGGGGCATTTGCACATCACTGTGCTTTAATGCGCGGCACGTGAAATAGGGTGTTCATAACGGTTTGTAAACTTTGAATGATCCCTTTCACTTGTGATCTTGGGATAATTTTAGGATTAGCTTGAATAAACTATCTTTGAAGTTATTGAAGTCGATGTGTGTGTATTAGATTATGGGGAACAAGTAAGCTGTTATTATATACATCTTTTTAACCTTCATCACTTATTCAATTTCACGCCTTTTATCTGAAGACAGTTTAAATATCTTCAGTACACCCTCTTTGAGAACCACTATAGCCATGAATTAAAGTCAGATATCTTAGGCTCTGTCTGAGGGATGCGTTTTTCGTAACAAAGTTGCACTTCTATATAACAGTTGGGGTCGAGTTGGCTTTCTTTCAGTCCTCTTCTTCAGTTCAGTCTGAGTAAAGATGCGCTGATGTGTGACATCACAGATAGGAGGCAGGGCTGTACCTTCCCCTTTGAGTCTAGCTTATAGACCCTGTAATGAACAGGGACTTTGGACTCTTACTCTGCACTTTTCCTTTCCGTGTCACGTTGCTTTGTTTTAAAACAATAAACCTCTACATGTGTTGGCTTCTTGTGTTTATGCATTTTCTGTTAAGATAACATATCTGTTACAGATATAAATGATAATTCTGCTAGAATAAATCAAGGTGTTTTAGTGACCCGCAAAAAACAGTCAGCCAGCTGTCCTATATTTTACAGGTGAAATGTTCTGGTCTGTGACAAGAACTTTTAAGAGCCTTGAAGAAAAAGCTGAATACTCTTGAAGGCATTTACTTTAACCACAAGTGAGCTTATGGAAATCTCTGCATTTTCTGTGTGTATTACATTGGTTTGTAACCATTTTTGATATGATCGATCAATTTTTTTGAGCATCTGTTTCAAAACAGTTTTTGATTTTACTTCAGAAGATATCGTGCCCAAAAGTATGGGCCTATTCTGTTATAAAAATACAGTAATCAAAATGATAATTCTAATGTTAAAAAAGTGAATGGCTTTAAATGACACTTTGTCTGAGGTTGTTGCACTTGCATTCAGTGTTAAACTGACTGTATGAGATGCAAATAAATGTGAGAAAAACGCATTCAACCCGAAAGTAAGCAACTATTTGGTTTCAGAGTTTAAGATTTATTGTTCTGCTTTCTGTGGCCACAAGTTATTGGACTTGACAGTGACACCTTGAGGCCGTTTGAGGTAAAAGCTAGGATTGTTTCTCCTAAGAGCATTAATGGTAATTCTGTCTGATCAGTTGCTTTGCTAATGCAGCTAATGTTACTTACATTTTTTCTTTGGTAATATTACAATTTTGTCTGAGTATGAATGACAAAGTGAATCCCCCCCACCCACCTTTTTTTTTTTCCAGGTTTACTAAAATTTAGCCATGGATATCTATGACCCCCAGACCCTTGGGATTATGGTTTTTGGTGGATTCATGGTGATCTCTGCTGTTGGGATTGCCCTCGTCTCCACCTTCTCCATGAAGGAGACCTCTTATGAGGAGGCCCTGGCTAAACAGCGCAGAGAACAGGGTAAGACACAGTCTGTTCGCACTGAGAAAAAGAAAAAGGACAAAGTGTCTGAGAAGAAGAACCGTGGAAAGAAGAAAGATGAAAAGCCCAATGGGAAGATCCCAGAGCAGGAGAAAACTGAAGACGTTTCTGAAGGCGATGCTGACACTGACGCTGACATAGTCAGTGAGGGTGTAACTGCGCCAACTGTAGCTCCTTCTGTTTCTGTGCCTGTCTCCACTTTTGAAGTTGCAGCAGAGATGCAGCCCAAGTCTGCTGCTGAACCAAACCCAGCTCCTGAGCCCTCACCTGCACCTTCACCTAAAGAGAAGAAGAAGAAGCAGCAGAAAGTGGCAAAGGTTGAGCCAGCTTCAACCCAGTCATCTGTAGTTGTGTCTGAACCGATCAAGTCCTCTGCAGCTTCTGCCGTAACCCAGGCTCCAGTCTCTGCCCCGACGAAGGTAACTGCTCCATCCTCTGCACCTGCCCCAACCCAGGCTGCCCCAGCATCAGCCAAGGCCGCTCCTCCACCTGCTTCAGCCAAGTCTGCTCCTCCACCTGCTTCAGCCAAGTCTGCTCCTCCACCTGCTTCAGCCAAGGCCACTCCTCCACCTGCTTCAACAAAGTCTGCTCCTGCTCCAACTTCTACAACAGCTAAGTCCTCTTCAACCAAATCTTCCACTTCTGCTGCTCCTGCATCAGCTAAGCCTGCCCCTGTCACATCCAAATCTGCTCCAGCACCAACCAAGTCTGTACCAGCTCCATCTAAAACTGCTCCGGTGCTGGAGGCTGTCACTAAAGACGTCCCAGTGATGGCTGTGCCCCCGGTGGGATCCCAGCAGGCTCCCTCTGTTGCAGCAAAAGCACAAGAACCCAAGAAAAAGGCATCAAAGAAGAAGACTGAGCCTGGTAAGCATTTATATTTTAGAGATCTCTGATTACTGTGTACTAGACGTTGCAAAATGTAGTATTATTAATCTTATTTTAATATTTATATAGTTTAATTTTAAAGTTATTAAAGAAAGAGGAATTGCTGCAAAACAGGCAGTCTACACACGGTAGATGACAATGCACATAGCTCAACAGAAACCGCAGCTTTAGTTTCAGATATGACCACAGTGCTGCACTGGCTGCTTTTTATTATGCTAATATGTCCCTTCATTTCCCTCACATATGTCTTTCTGGCATCTTTTACCTCTTCCAAAGAGAGATGTGAGGGAGAGATGAATGGGAATCCTTGGTTCCAGTGCTGGTGATTTTCTGTGTGTGCATACAGAATACTTTTTAGGATACACATGTTTCCTTGCTCTAAGCTCCTCTCGAAGCCTCCTCCCTGCTCTTTTTGAGGCACATTTAAGGGACTGGTCCATCTTCGGTGGTGGAAGGGGAATGAGTTCACATCGGTGTAAAACAGAAGATCTAATGTTGTACATGTTTCAAAATGAGAAGTACACACTGTCTTTACTTCCTTGGTAACCCTTCATATGTTTTAGATATCAACATTTTTTTCTGGGAAGCTGGTTGTTTGCTCTTTGATTAACTCTACAAGCAGCTATTCTTTAATGTAAACAAGTCATTGTTTGCTCAATGCAAATGCCTGCTATTATGCTATATAGCGGTCTGCTGTTACTGTTACAGTTTCTACAATAGACCTTCTCATTTAAATCAATGGAAATGGCAGGAACTACATTAGCCATAACACTGGTTGTTGTAGTGAGAGTTTAATGTTTAAGAGTTGGCTTGCATACACATACTTGCAATCTAAGTCAGGAATAACTTGTCAGTACTGATGAACTTGAGCTGTGGACTTGTGGAAATAGTGCCAATGGCAGTGGTGGGTAACGTCTGGCACTCAGCTCTGGAGGGCAGAGAGCACACCAGCTTGTCCAAACACTGTTGCTCTGTTTTGTTAACTTACAAAGCCTCTCAGTGCTGCTGACAATGAGAAGAGAGGTGGGGTCGGCTTTCTCACTTGCCCGAGGCTTGTCTCCGCCTGGTGCCACAATGCCCCATTATTTTGCCATCTGAAAATGCCCAGGGCCCCAGACCCAAAGGACATGTTGTAGCATTGTCCTTTTCCTAAGGCGGTGTGAGAGAATTCAGTCACCTTTGTCTAGACCACTTTATTTTAGATATTAAATAAATTCTGAGTTTATCTAATTCTTCTGCATTATTCTGTGTTTGCCTTTGCAGTTGCAGCAGTGGATTCTGCCGATGCTCCGCTGTACCTGCCCTATAAGGCCCTGGTATCCACCATCAGCAGCATGGTGTTCAGTGAGGGAGAGGCACACAGGCTCATCGAGATTCTGTCTGAGAAAGTTGGCATCATCCAGGACACCTGGCACATGGTATGGAACAGCAGAGTCAGTGAAGGAAAAGCCTCACATAAGAACATAGTTCACTGAATACATTTGAGAGTTGAAGAAAGATTCATTCTTTTGCATCTCTCTGTGTGTTTGTTTGTGTGTTTAGGCCACTCAGAAAGGAGACCCAGTGGCCATGCTGAAGAAGCAGCTGGACGAGCGAGAGAAGCAGCTGGCAGCAGAGCAAGAGGATGCTTCTGCAGTGAAGAATCGTCTTCGAGAGCTCACCAAGGTCAGACATAGAAGAGTCTCAAAAACAGCAGGTCTGCTCGATAGCCTTGTTTGCTGCCCAGTGAGACTATTGTTACTCATAATATGGACGAGAATCTTTGCTGCATTTAAATCCTTATTATAACTAAGCCTGAAAGTGTGGTTTGGCATTGTGGCAGCAGATAAAGAAACTAAATTAAAAGGATTAATATCCTGTTGCCATGACTGTGCACTGACAGCTGCACTATTCTTCTTTTGTCCTGAGGGTGGCACTATTGGAAAGCTAACTTGGTTATCTGGTTACGATATAGAAAAAAATCTTTAAGATGCAGGGGAAGTAGTTTCACCTTGATTTGGTAGCCACTGCTCTGTTTTACACCGTATTATGATATATTTTTTTAAAAACCTGATGGGTAGGTGCTAAGTGAGAGGTAAAGCCAATAATATGTTCCAAAATTTATAATCCTCTCCTCTCTTGTGAGATTGATGGACAGTTGGGGAGATTTCATTCTTAAGTGACTTGTTATAACACAATGAACGTGAATCCTTTCTCTGATTGTGCTGTCCATTTATCAGGAGTTGTCTGCTGAGAAGGCCAAGGTGGCCAGCGTAGAGACGAGGCTGAGTTCTCAGCTGAGTAAGAGAGAGCAAGAAATGGTTGCTCTGCAGGCTCGCATGCAGGCCAGCTACCAGGACCACGTAGCCCAAACGCAGAGACTCAATGCAAAGGTCAGTTTAATACACATTACATTGAATTTAAAAATCAAGCAGGTATATTTGTGTTTGCGTTTTATTATTTTATGGTTCTCTGAGTAATCTGACTCCTGTTAGAAAGGAAGATTTAGTTTACTCTTGAAACACATTAAACATTACTCTTGTGAAAGAGCAGTAGCACCAGGCTTAATGGTTTCTTTAGCAACATTAAAATAATCTTAAAAATGACTGCAGATCTTAAGCCTTCAGGACCAGCTGGAAAAAGGCCCCAATGCCCAACTTGCTCGCCTACAGCAGGAGAACTCCATCCTGCGTGATGCGCTCAACCAGGCTACGAGTCAAGCCGAGAGCAAGTGAGTTTTTACCAAACGCTGACACGGTAACTGACTAGTATGGGGCAATAAGAGATTTTTACCTCTTTATAAATACATTAAGTTTTAACTTCAGTACAGTGTGTACTGATTCAGATTCTTTTTATAACAGATCTGAAGGTTGACTCGTGCTTGAAAGGCATGTGTCTTTACTCTTGAGCTGATGTCTGTCTCCCCTCTGCCCTCAGACAAAATGCAGAGCTGGCCAAGCTGCGACAGGAATGTGCAAAGTTAACCAAGGAACTCGGAGAGAAGACGGAGAGTGTGCTTTCAGATGAGAACATAAGGAAAGGGCTGGAGGCCAAGGTCTCTGCTGCTGAGAAGCAGCTCTCACAGCTTCAGGTTGGCCGCATTATCTTTATTATCACTACATAAGACCTGATTTTTTTTTTTTTTTTTTTTTTTTTTTTCCCTGTCTGTTTTGCTATGGGACCACATTTATTCTAGCTTTTTTATATAATCTTGTTTCTGCAGCAAGTTGGTGTCTGAGCATCTACAAAATGCAAGCCTAGGCCTTTCCCCACCAATCTCTAGACTCTCTAATGTTAAGGGACGTCTAATTGCCTTGTAATCATAGAGCCTAGGGCCGAGAATGGAATGCAGCTGTAACAATGACGGGGGCTGTAGGTGCCAGCTGGAATGCGTTCGTGTCCGAGCATCGCTCTTCCCCAGCCTGTTGTAATCGGCCATAAAAACGTGACACCGTTTCCAGTTTTCAGACAGGAAGTACAACAGTGTGTTTTGGTCTGTTAATTTCCTTGTTTTATGCACTATCAGCCCACACAGTCCCACTCATGGAATGCTGCTGCTCTGAGCTATTACTGGTAATGTGGAACATGTGAGTCAGCACTTCTCACAAGTCAAGTGTGCCTTTTGTTTAATCATTTACTTACTGCCCTCCCAGCAGTCTAAAGTCTTTGTACATATTATGCAACAAATCACGCTCACATGATGAAAGAGTTATATTTTTTTGGACTGTGACTATCAACAACATGGAGACAAAGGAAATTCTGTCATTTCCAAATCAAATCTCCTCCTGTGATGCTCGTAGAAAGAACTGCTTAGCTTAGAAATAAGATGTCTGTTTAATGTAACTGTTAATATTTTTTCTCTTTGTGACATTTTCTGTTGGCTCTTTCTTTTTGTGGAACTTTTAAGGATGCTTATGACTCAATGCTGTCAGTTACAAGAAAAGTTTTAGTGATACTTTGCTGCCCTCTGCTGTTTGTAACAACTTAAGATTTCTTCTTCAGACCAGCCACGCAGAGAAAGAACAGGCATTGCAGAGGAAATTGGAGGAGGTGTGTGAGGAACTCAGAACAACACAGAGTAGAAATGGCAGCCTGCAGGCAACTTTGGACAAGGCCCAACAGGACAGTGGCACACTCTCAGGTCAGTGAGCAAAGGCTATCATATTTAAGTGTTGGCATTTTTTGTCAGTAGTTTAAATAGAAAAATTAATCTTAGACAAATCTTAGTCAAAGTATTTAAAGCTAAAGATTAACTTGCAAGTTTTTATTTCTACAGAGTTTCAAGTACGTGTTAAGAAGTTGGAGGCTGAGCTCAAGGAGCGTTCTGCTCAGGTGGATGCCTTCACTGTCCAGCTGGAGGAGACAAAGAAAGAGAAAAGACAGCTTGAACAGCAGGTGGCGTCAATCAACTCCCTGTTGGAGGCCAGTCAGAATAAAAATGAGGAGGATAACAAACAGGTAAATGTATTTTAAGTTTGACCTCTATGAAAGAGATGACGAATACGTAACCACACCTAAAATTGCTGACTAGTATGTAGTCACACCTAAAGATGTTTGTTATTTTTACATTTTCCAGGTGAACTCTGAAGATGTGGAACGTCTAAAGATCAGGTAGGTGTTTACTCTTCCTCTCTCATAAATCAATATCACATCCAATGCTGGTTTATTCACTTTCTAAATATCACGCCCTTATGTACAGCTTGCAAGAGAGAGAGAGCCAGTTAAATGTGCTTCACGAGGAACTGAAGCAACTGCAGATAAAGAAGGAAGCTGCTGTAAGCACTGCATGCATTTGACATTTAATTTGTTACCAAAAAGTATCACTTCTCAGTTTCTCAGGACAAATATAGATCGCAAAAAATGGGCTAATGGCAAATAATGTTCCCTTTCAATAGGAGAACACTATTGCTGAGCTTGAGCAAAGAAATAAGAGGTAAGGTGCTTTATAATTATCTTGGGCTAATAGAAAGTGCAGGTTGGTTTTGTTATGATTTATACCTCTGTGTAAATTGTGTAACCTTTTAGTGAAGATGCCAGTCAGGTCACAGCACTTCAGGATGAACTCAAAAACCTCAAAGAAGAAATGGTGACACTGAAGAACACACAAGTAAGCGTTCCTGTTGATGTGCATGATTCTGCTTTTAGAGCTGCCCAGAAGGAAAAAAATTGATTTGCATGTTGTTCCTGTTTCAGCAGTCAGATGGCTCTGCAGAGCTTGCACTACTACAGAACAGGTAATGCACTTAAATGTTGCTGTTCTGCCTTAACAGGCAAATCGTACACACTCAGGTTAATAAGTCTGCCACATGTAAAGATCAGCCTCACACAAAATTAGGTCAGTTATTTACATCTGTTTTGTCTTTTGTTTGCTTTAATAGTTTGACTGAAAAGGATGCTCTGGTCACGTCATTACAAGATGAACTGAGGGTAGCAAAAGAGAAGGTTGCCACTCACGCGGTAAGTCTTTTCACCTGCTGGTGGCTTATCAGTGGAAACCAGTTTGCTGCCAGTCACCTTACTGATAATGTTGTTCACTGCTTAAACAGAACACTGCGGCAGAACTGGCAGCTTTTCAAAATGAAACCAAAGAAGCTCTCCAGACACTTTTCCCACAGATACCTGTAGAGACAGAGCAGGTAAGAAAGGGGGATTTCACTGGGAGAGTTGCTGAATGAGCTTTTTATTCCAAAGCGGTTGGTAATTTGCCTGTGACTCATTTATGCCTACTTTTTCTCCTCTTAGTTAAACTGGTTAAAAGTGTTTACACAGAACGCTCAGGGAGCTCTGAGCCAGCAGAGCCAGGAGTCTCAGTCGAGCACAGCACATTCAGTAAGCCACTTTACACTGTTTCCACATACTGGTTTAAAGTAACCTGGCAGAAGAGGTTGTGAATGTTTGTGGTTTGTTATAGGAGTTGCTTGAGAAACTGAAGGAGGCGGAGGAAAGCCATGGTTCCCTGCAGGCTGAATGTGAACAGTACAGGACAGTACTGGCTGAAACTGTAAGTTTCTAAAATCCAGTGGTGAATTACGGATTACAAAGTTGATATGGTCCATCTATAGATCTCTCCATTTTCTCCTTTAGGAAGGAATGCTGAAACATCTTCAGAAGAGTGTGGAGGAGGAAGAGCTCGTATGGAAATCCAAGATGGCTAACTCAGAGGAACAGCTGAAAGAGGTGACTAATAATACCTACTAAAGATTTTATCTTTATCTTGACTTTAAAAACAATGTCACTTTCAGGGGTTTTCAAAACTAATTTACGGTATCTTGTTACATTGCCAGGCTTTGCAGAAAGTCAGTAAGCTGGAAGCAGAAAACCAAAGTATAGAACAGGTGAGGATTTCTCCACTCTATTTAAATCACCTCCTGGGGGTAAGTTGGCAGGTTTTAAGTTGTCATTTTTTTTTTCTCTACAGTTGAAGGAGCAGATGATGCTTCTGGAAGCCCAGCTGGAAAAGCAGACAGACAGTCATCTAATCTCAGTGGAGATGGAGCAGGTACACAAGCAGCTAACATCTTTAGCAGGCTTACTAGAATTGTATTATATGTATATTAAATGATAGAAACTTGTATATTACTGGCATAGTTTCACCTTTATTCTTGCATTCAGGCTATACACCTGGTTTCTTGACTAGTTAAAAAACAACTCCCAAGCATTTATTATAGTGCAAATGTAACACACTGATGTAGAAGTCTTAAAAACGTACAAAAGCTTCCTTTATCAAATATGATACATTAAGAGTTAAGGGGTTAAGCTGGAGAATATCTAATAATAAATTTGCTGAGTTATCTGTTCATATTTAAAATGTGTTCATTTACATCTTTTGTTCCACTTAAAACAACAACACTAACATTGGCTCCTGTCTGTGCTCTGCTCTGCGTTCAGCTGAAGCTGCAGCTGTCGGAGTGTCAGAGCCAGCTGGATTTGGCCCGGAAGGAGGCCAAGGCACACAAGGAGGAGCTCGCACAGGTGACTACACCGCCGTGACTCACTTTCCCATCGTCTAGCCAATAATATGTAACGCATTCTTATGAAAATGTACTTGAGTTGAGAGGAGGGAATTTTCGTTAAGGAATCCATGCGACTCATGACTTCACATGCAGAACCAGCTCAGTAAGCTGTCACTGACTTATGAGTGCCAAGCGAGAGATTCATGGATGGAGGTTACGTAAACAGTGACGAGCGGCGGCTTCCTTTTTCAGGTCAGAGAGCAGCTGAGCGAGATCACGCTGCAGGCCCAGCAAGAACAGAATGGCCCGGCTGAGGCTCAACCCACTCAGGTCAGGGTGCAAATGTCACCCTTCACTTCCTGTTAGAGAGTACTGGACAGTGACATGAACAGCTTAAATAAATCTCCTTTGTTTTTTTAACATTTCCTTCACAATTGGGTTTGGTTCCATTTAATAGGACATCGAAATAAAATTTGCAAGGATACAGATGTGTGTTGTCATGTGAATTAGAAATACATTTGGTCATTTCCTTCTCCTAAATGAAGGATCTTCCATGAAAAACAAGTCCTGATGACTCCGATATAGTAGGGCTGTAATTCCGGTCCGTCCAGTACTCCTCCAGCAGGGCAGCTGTTTATGCTAACCACTGTTTGCACTAACAGAGTGAGCCTAACTCTTAACTGCTGCTGATTCTCCACTTGCATGCTCACCTCTGTTTTGTTTCCTGATATTTGTTTATATGTTTAAAAGCCCAGAAACCTCGTGTTTGATTTTAGTCTTTCACCTAGAAACAGCGAGAGAAAGTACTAACCCGGTCCACAGGTTGAGCAGCTTTTGATTTATGTATGTTGGTGTGTGCACAGTGCTGGCACTTTAACAAAAGAATGTTTGTTTACGCATCACTGTGCTGCCTATTAGTGTGTGTGGATGTGTGTCTTTATAGTGTGCCTCTGTCTGCCGCCAGGTCCAGAACGAGTTGAGCCAGACGGCAGAGAAGCTGCACGGGGAGGCGACCCACAGGCAGCAGCTCTCAGAAGAGTATGAGAAGGTATCAGCTACAGTCTGTGCAGTATTTATGTTCTTCTTACACCTTTACGTTTCTCTTAAGTTCTCAGTGGATAACAGAGATGTGTGCTGTCAACTTCCAGGCCCAAAAAACTGTAGCAGAACTTCAGACTCAACTGGATCTTTTAAAGGATTCCTCAGAGTCGCCACAATCCGACACTGAAGACGTAGCTCAGCTGAAGGTGCGTAATGGCTACAATAGCGTTTTGTTAGAAAATAACAACCACTGTTTGTTTGTTTTTTTGTTTAATAAACAAAAAGGGCGACCGTGGTTCAGGGGATTGGGAAGCTCATCTTGTAAGCGGAAGTTTGCCGGTTCGATCCCCAGCTCTGTCTGTCTTGGTTTACCGCCTACTGGTGATGGTGCGATATAGCAGCCTCGCTTCTGTCAGTCTGCCCCAGGGCAGCTGTGGCTACAACTGTAGCTTGCCTCCACCAGTGTGTGAATGTGAGAGTGAATGAATAGTGGAATTGTAAAGTGCTTTGAGGGTCTCAAAAGCGCTATATAAATGCAATTCATTATTATTATTATTATTATTATAAAAACTACTGATATGGTTGAAACTGTGCATAAACATACAGATATAGCGAGCCTAGTGTGAGCATATTACATGAATAGGGTTGTAGTATTTCATAGGTGAGTGTGTGGCAGGGTTACAGTATAGGATGGATGAGTGCTGGTCTATTATAAATCTTTAACCCTGCAAAGTATGTCAGGATGACAGTGGCCCTGCTTCTAACAACAAAGAGACTTAATTGTCATGCAGTCTACACACCAAACGGTGCAGAACGAAAATACATCACCTGGCTCAGAATAGTGCAGCAAAAGAGAGTATAAAGAGGTCATGAGTCAAGTCACTTGACTTGATATAGAACATGGAACGAATAAGCAAGAACAAGATGTGCAAATATGTATAATATATAATAAAAAAGAATACACCTGTTTATAAAAACATGTAAAGCTATTTCAAAGTGTTTTTTTTTTTTTTTAATCTTAGTTCATTGGTGTCATGTTTGCTCCTGGTTGTTTGAACAGGAGCGCTTGGCGAAGGAGAAGAAACTGTCCAAAGACCTGGGCCAGGCAGCCACTAAGCTCCAGCAGCTTCTTAAAGCTACTCGGGAGCAGCTGACCAAAGAGCGGGAGACAGTGAGAACACTACAGGAGCACCTGGAGAACAAGGTGAGTAAATGCACTCCCAGTGTGTACGCTCATAACCTTTTGTTCTTATATATTTTCATGCTACCATTTCTCATATTTCTTTTCAAGGGAGAATACGTGGAACTGAAGGAAGGAACGTCTGTGTGAGAGGAAGTTCACTGCAGGCACTACAAAACTGCCAAATATGCCTTATAATTACCATAGTTATGCATTCCAAAAATTTCTTTTCTTGTACTGTAGTTGATTGCATTTATTGCAGCTGTAGGAATCAAGTATTTGATATTTTTTAAAAACATTTCAAACTAAGAATAGAGGAGATAATCCTGCTGCAATCTTTATTAAAACCCACATTCCCTCAACAACTCTGGCTATGTCAGAAGTTATTTATCCCCCTGCCTTCTATTTCTGACATTCCCCCATAGTTCAGTGTTAAAAGGGAAACCGAATGTACGTCAAACGTGCATCAACCTGTGCAATTACTTTGTATGTCTTTTCTATGTGGTTGAATGATGGGAACATAATGTGGTTCATCAGTGCAGGGCCTGCTTTTCCTCTGTAGCTGGTTGCCATTAACACACATTGAATCTGAATTTGTATGAATGAATAAACTACAGTGTTGGCACTCTGTAATTGTGTTCAGTGCGTGTGTGTTGTTGCTGCAATGCAGTCAATGTTGGCAGGAAGCGAAGCATAATGGCACATTTTTAGTTCCGGTGTGATTAAAAACCACACATCTTCAGTCATGTGTCCTGCACAGTACATTTACCTTAAGGCATTCAATAGAGTTTTATTTATGTTGCACCGATTCTCACAACAGTAGTCCCTGGCATTGCACTACTGTAAAGGACCTTATGGTTTTATAGAGGGTATACTCCAATTATCTTTGTTTTTCCTCTAATTATCTTTAAGGAAAGATTGGTCAGAAAGAAGAACGTGATAAGTTTTGACATTTGGCTTAGGACCACTACACTCTAAATCATTGTGTCAAGCTTAAAAGCTGTTTGCCAAACCATTGCTATGTGGAGAAAGACTACTGCTATCTACCAGGAAGTCCTGTTAGACAGCAACATGCTCCGTGTACATTTGTCATACAACTGAATGCAGATATGAAATCCAGCCATAGTGCTCAGACTAAAGCCACCTTTAGGGGGAAAAAGGTGCCACTGTATTTTCTTAAAGCTTTAATTTCAATAAAACTGTTAGAATTCCCCCAAGAGTGTTTGGCTGTTTCCTTTATGACCACTTCAAGGACTTTACGGAGAGTAGAGTCTCATTTTTAGTTCAAGTAACGTGAGAAAGCTCAAAGTGCGACTACTTTATAAATTAAAAAGAAAACTATAAATCTAAATAATGTAGTCAAAGCCTCACTAATTGCGCTTTCAATAAGAGATGTCAAAGTTCCGAGGACTGTTAAACTACTCATCTGCCGTAAATCACTTTGAAAAAAAAAAGAAAAAAAAAAGGCGTCGCTGCCGCGCGACTTTTTCCAAATCGCCGTGCGTCATTGGTTCCCTGAAAGCAAAACAGCCAATCACGAACCGACCAGAGCGCCCCTCTTGTTCATCCAGTGTCGTATCAAACCCCGCCAAATTCTGGTGCGATGGTTTCTTTTAGCCCTAATACTCGAAGAGCCACCTGCCGGTGTTTCAGGTCCTGTGGTGCATGCATTTTTTGGTAAGTAGACAGGGAGCGGGGCCAGGCGGTGCTCCCACACGGCTTTAAAAACTGCTTCCTGTTTTCACAAATCAAGTGCCGGAACTGGATTATATTTTGTAATCGAGATCCCCGAAAGTCTCATGACGTTCAGAAACATTCACATGTTGTTCCTGTGGGAAATCTCGACAATTTAAAGTCGAAGACAACTCATTTTTGAATTACGAGGACGTGACATAATATGCAAGAAGCAGTTCTTAGGGATGTGATGCTACAACTAGTAATCGGCAAATAATATCGCTCGGTTTGCTATACATCCAGGCTCCAGCTCTCTTGATTATACATTTTTAGTTACTCCCACCTCTTAAAAAGCACCCACTTTTGTACCTGTAATATATCCTGAACAACCTGTACCTGTAAGTCATATCCTGAACACTGAAATATGATAGTTGATACCAAATCATAATTGCACCGGTAAATCAAAACAAGAGGCAAAGAAAAAGATCAAACATTGCATTGAGTTTATTTGACAACACATCAACAGTGCAGCAATTCCAGTGATTTTTGTTTCCCCCTGTACTATAACTCTAGGTGTCCATCAAAGAAACACCCCTAGGAATATTTCTGTCAAACTTAAATCCCAGCCATTTTGGCACTACAGTAGGTTAATGTTGTTTTACAGCACACGTTTGCTTTCTTGTTGTGGAGAAATATTAAAAAAAGGAAGACAAGTGGCGTATACTGACATGTGCAGGGATTCATGAAGTTTGTATTTACACAGGGGAAAAAAGAAAAAAAAATATTGGAGAAATTTCAAGGTACCAAGAGTCAAGTAACAAAAAAAAAAAAAAAAAAAAAAAAAAAAAAAATCCCCCCCTATAAAACCAAAAATGAGTAAAATACCATCTGAACAAGGTTGATTTCACAGTCCGACTGTGTGCCCAGATCGTTTTGAGTTTCCCTGTGTTAACACTATCAAAATCCCATTCAGAGCCCAAGCCTCCCCCCCCCACTTTAAGCTTTGTCAACCATCTCCCAACCCCACCCCCAAAAATCACCTTTGACGTACCATTTCAAATCTGTTTAATTGACCTCATTTTGAAACAAGGAAACAAAGCAAAAAATAGATATTTTTCATTCATTTATTTATTCCTTATTGCTTAATTCAGTGATCTCACACAGCGTGGCCCTCAAGCTTGACTACACCTTTTCCCATTCTTTCTGCAAAACTTTCCCTGGTTCCATAATCTGAAAGGTCATTCATCTCCAGCATGTGTTTGACTCCTGTTAGAAAAGATAAATAAAATAAAAAGGGAAAGACCAGCTTGTGTTAACAATATAATAGAATTCCAAAGTAAATACATGTAAATAAGAACGTGGCATGTTAAAACATTTTCTAAAAAATTAAAACAAACCACAAAAAAAACAACAAACCTGTTTGGATCTTCTTCAGGGAATCTTTGGAGCTAGCGTATTTCATTTTTTCTTTGATTGGTGCCGTATCAGGAGCCCTAATAAAGAGAAGCCATTATCCGTTTGTCCAAAACAGACTGCTTAAACATTTTTCCTATTCGTGCAAACGTCTCCTTGGAACGACGTAGACTCTCAAACGCATCAGAATCCAGACATTATGTTAAGTTCTTTTACTACTTCCTGCAGATCAGTTGGGTGCAGGCAAAAAAACACTATAAATAAATAAATAAATAAAATGTAAAAGTGGAGGGAACACTCAGCAGAAATTTGAGGACTTACCACATCACAGCGACCAGTTCTTCTTTTCTACTTGATTCCTTTGTTTCAAAGTGGCAGTCATACATCAAGTAGCGACAGACTTTAGAATCCAGGAGGCTGATGAAGAACTTGAAGACATCGTCCTTGTCTGCCAGGTCTTTCTGACGGTAGATTTTATCGACGACGATGGCGCCCTCGCTGTCATCGATTTTGAATATCACCAATCTTACGCGTTCATTCTGGTCAGCATCATTTTTCACGACCTTCATTTCATTGATGAGGTCCTTAACGGCGTCAGTGACTTTAACTCCAGATGCCTGGTAAAAAGACAAGATATTATAAAAAGGAAAAAAAAAAAAAAAAACCCCAAACCTCCCACACACACACACACACACACACACACACCTGCTCCTACTACAGACATGTAGATTTGTGACACGCCTCTCATTTAAACAATGGGATTTATAAAGTTAAGCATTGGGAGTAATTGTATTAAATACCCAGATGCAAAATGAGCACTTTAAAATAAATTGGGCCTTGGGTCGTATATCTGCAGATATTCTCAACTTCGACAGTTTGTTCCGAGAGAAAAAGCAGAAATGAAAGATGAAGAAACAGGAAGCTCTTCAAAAAAAGTTCAGCTTTGGAGAGACGTGCTGTTCAGGCAATTAAATGTGCAAACATTTAACCAACTTTCTTTTAGCAGCAATGTGCCAAAGGGTGTTGCTATTCTTTCCCCAGTTTTTAAGGCCTTGAATCTGTCACATTCCAGTCATTGTGGAACAAGTTAGCACAAGAAACGCCGCCCCAAGGGATTCTCTCTCAACAAGTTTGAAGCACGAACGGAGCTTCCTCCATTTTGGAGGCAAAGCCACACCATGAATGAACAAACCTTCTGCACCAAGAGCAAGCCATCTTCTTATTTCCTCCCACTCCACAGTAATCACATGTAAGCCTTACACCATTGCTCTACTGACAACCAATTTCACACAGTTTTCCCTTTTTTCCTCCTTTTTCCCTCCAAATTTGGTTTTAAAAGGAGGCTTAAAGCTGTCATCACTTCTAAGGCTGCATTGTTTAGCAGAGCACACAAATCACACAAGAGTGGCAGCTCAAGCTAAAAAAAAAAAAAAATCCTAGCATAATTCTTTGTGAGAGGTACTCACCATTTTGCTTCTGATGTGTGACGGAAACAGGCAGCAGAGAAAAATGGCAGCAGCAGTCAAAAAGCTGAGGGGTCATAAGGAAGGAGAGCAGGTTGACTCATAGAGGAGGAGCCCTGTTGAATTGAGCACACCTCCAGAAGGCGGCCCAACCCTCCGTTCCCAGGTGTGACACAGTTTCATCTGCAACCTCAGCATTTGCATTTAATCTCAATTATAATTTGAAGCTTAAATCACAAAAAAGGTGTGCATGTGCTTAAGTGCCTCACACAACGTGAGCGTTTTTTGTTTTCTTTGTTACTTTTTTCTATGCGCTTTAGTCTTGTTAAGCTTGATATCTTTTATCTTTCTCAGGTGAGGCTCCCAGGTGTTATAGACGGGAGCGGCACATGACGTCCATATATGGAGAACAACCGCGTCTACACTTTTTAAGCCATCTGCAGCTCAGATGGATTTCTATGGCCTTATATGGTAATAGGTAGGATGAGCAAAGAGATGTGTCAAAAGAACTTATTTAGCTACCTGTGGAAACCAGACTGTTTCTGCATAGTGAGCTGTGAGATACACAAATGACTGTTTCAGGCCAAAACCACACTTATATCTGCATGCATATTTGCAACTCGTGAGGACTGGTTTAGAAGAGCATGTTAGTGTAAATGTTGAGTTGCCGGCTTTGTTTCTTAAAGGGTTTTTTGTGTGTGTGACTCAGTGATGACTCAGTTTTGTTTTTATAGCTCAGAAAAGTTGCACCGCTGCTCTTAAAGTCATAGCACCACTAGCCCTGTGTCTCTCTGTCGCATTGACCTACATGTAAAAGAAGTGTAATCATATGCACATGACATACAAGTGTAAAAGGAAGGAGGGGCCTGACTGGCCCCTACGAGGCCTGCGCCATGACTCTTTGAGCAAGTAATGTGCTAAAACGACAGTTCCAGGGTACAGGGTGTACTTCACTGAGTATCTCTCTCTACTTTTTTTTGCCCTACTGCCTTACATGCCCACTGCAATTCAGAGACAAATGTAATGTTCACATTTATTTAATATTTAATGGTTTCTTTTCTTTTTTTTTAGATTAGGATAAGTAGTATTCTTGATCAAGATAGGACAATTGATTCCAGGGGGAAGTTCAAGTACACAAGCTCCTCTCCAGAGCGAGGTATTTAAGATTAATTTAGATTAAAATGAATAAATTCATCCCAGTAGTGTTTAATCACAAATAACAGGACAAAATCCAAATGACATTCATGCAAATTTGAAAAGGCTTCCAGTCCTGTCAGAATAACTTTACTGAAAGTTTTTGTTTTTGTGTACTACTCCTTTAAAATCATACCCGTGCCAGAAGAAAACTGAGTCTCCAATCAATACATTCAGTAACTCATGTAGTAAATCATACTTTCTCTGTCAGCATCTTATCGTATCAGTAGATAACTTTTTCATTCTTTTCTTTTCTAATCCTTTTTAGATAAAGGGCACGGTGCTTTTGTCAGGCCTGTCCTTTTAATGGCACCTCAGACACTATTTTTAAATGCAGATACTCTGCTTCAGCAGCACAGTGGCCTCTCTTCCTCTCTGTGGATTCGTGGTTTACAGAGTCAAGAGTCCCGCCCCACATCCGGACTAACGTCTGTTCCAAAAAGCCAGGGTGTGCAATAAGTACAACGCCTAACATCAGAATTTGTGTCTCGAACAAGACTTATATTTATCCCACAGTTGGGAAGCTGTTTAGCAAAAGGTGTGATCGAACTGAGCATCAGTGTTCCTGAGATTTTTGTTTTTGTTTTAATCTTTTTGCAAGGCCCGTCTGCCAGAGCTGAAGGCAGCCAGCAGCAGCCACTCTCAAAGTTTTAAAAGAGGAAATACAACCCTGAACCACACAGGGCAGGAAATGGCTGCTGCATAGCTCTCTGTGAGTTGAATATTTCATGCTGCTGCAAGCATATTTGGAGTTTTGCCACAACCCACGTCAGAACAGCCGATAACCAAATCTGTGAGAACTGTGACATCTGCTGGTAAATCATGGGTACTAACATGGTTGACACTGCTGGGCTTTTCTGTTGTATGTATGGCATTTGTCAGTATCCTCTTCTTCTTTCGGCCGTTCCCTTTAGGGGTCACCACACTTGATCATCTGCCTGTTTTTCACTCTATCCTTAGCATTACATTTGATCACACCAACCTTCTGCATGTCCTCCTTCACTATATCTATGAATCTTCTCTGTGTTCTTCATCTTGTTCCTTCGGCCTGGCAGCTCCATCCTCAAGCTCCACGGTCCAAATGTAGTCGAGTGGTTAAAATGTAATTTAATAATTGAGATATATAGGTTTTCTCTTGGGATGTTAGAGTGCCCGTAAACATTTTCTCTCATCATGTTCTTTTGAATCTGTTTTTGGTTTTTAAAAATGGTTTTAATTTGGGGTTGTTAGGTACATTTACTTGATGTTACAAACCTCCGCCACGAGGTGGCAGAATTGCCAAGAACAGTAGTTTCTACGAGGGGTGGGTTTCAATAATCGATTTTACAATTCAAATCGATTTTACAACCACCAAACAGCTAAAACAGCAAATCAGAGCAGGTAAACTGATTCCACACAAAGACGTGAACACAAAGCGCGGACCCAATGCACCAGAATCTGCGAGATGTCGGCTTTCTCTCCCAACGACACGGACAGAGTTCCTAGTAAATATGCTTGGAATGTGTTGAGACTTTGTTGTGTCAATACTTAAAAAAAAAAAAGTTATAAAGCAACATTTTAATGAGATGGTTTATATGTTTGTAGTTGTTATTAGTGATCGGCACCTGCAGGTGCTAGAGACCGCCATGTCCTTACATGTGCAGCAAGACATAGTCTGCAATCTCCAGTGTGTCCAAGCGTGATCGCGTGGTTTTGGTTTGGCATTAGTTTGTTTATATGTGTAGCCAGAGGCATATTTTTTCATTGGATGTTTTGTGTTTTTTGTTTTCGGATCTTATCTGTATGCCATTAAATCTCTTCAAGAACTCCTGTTATTGTGTCCTGTGCGGCAACTAGTTTCCCAGGCTACACACGCTATACTCTCCACGACACATGTCCAAAATATCTCAGCCTTTCTCTCCAAACCGCTCAACTGAAGCTGTCCTTGAGATATACTCAGTTCCAGTCTTGTCCATCCTGATCGCTAGCTCTGCCACCTCTAGCTAGGCCTCTGGTCTTTTTGTCACTGCCACAGTCTCCAAACCATACTTGTAACCCAGAGATTTATTTTGTGTGCACTGACCTCATAATTTGTAATTTTGCTCAAGTTTAATTCTAGCACCCATGGTTGTAACGGTGCTGAAAGTAAGCAAAAGTGTAACAGGTCCACTTTATATGAAAATCTATAAGTGTTATTATTTACAACATATTGAAGAACATATGATATATACAGTGACTTTACTGCTCTAAAGCTGCAGTTGTCTGGGCCTTATTTGATGCATGTATGCAGGCCCACTGCACGGTGCGGTTTAGAATTACATTTCCAAATTTTTACATTTGTTTTTCAGGAGAGTTTCTTTTCATCTGGGAATATTGTAGAGGTGGATTTGGTTTGATCTCTAAACAGTAATTCCACACTTGCATGGTCAAAAACCATTGTTCTTCTGACCTTGGTTTAAGTTTCTAGTCTATGCAAGTGTGCTGTACTGTTGCTGTCGGGTGTGGTCAGCACTTTTCCAAGGTGAATCCAATTTCTTATTTCTGCAGATGAGAATGGTTTTACATCAAAAACAAACGGTCAAAGTAAACGGAAAGGATGTCATATAGACCTGAGACATAATTTCCAGGCAAAAGTAACAGTAAAAGAATGATTTACATCAAAAATGAATTTGCCTAATTCTGATCAACAAAAAGCAAAAGTGTGAAATTGAAAAGTTATTTCAAGCATATTCCTCGAAACATCACATTTATTTCATGCTAGTTTTTAAAGGACAAAAAGTGGAAAAAGAAACAACTGACTGTTGTTGTTGTTTTTACCCGAATAAAGATTCTTTGAGCAAATGCACTGTGCTATGTTTGCAGAATTAAAATCTTCAGATTCTCACACAAAGTTGCCATCAACTAATTGAGTTGCATGAAACACAAACAAACAAATGTGTAGATATATATGACTTTTCAGCACAAGCTTGAATTCTTCATCTGAGGTCCTCTACAACATTTATGCACTGTGGATTAAAAATCAAAAACAGGCACAAGTTACTATCTATCCATCCATTCACTTCAGTTCAGTTGAGTTTAATTCAGTTTTATTTATATGGCATCAAATTACAACAATGGTTGCTATTTTATTTTGCAGTGTAGAGACTCATGATTAAATGTGTAGCAGATGAGTTCTTACTTCTGAAAAATTCACCTCTATTTGACCTGTCCCATCCAAAGTTTTAAAGGAGTCTGTTGAAGTTAAGTGAACATTGAAATATTATGTCTCATGTCAGTGAGACAAAAATATGATCATGAGGACAGAAACTCCCTGAAGAGAGACTCCAAGCGAACCAGGCAGCACAGGAAGTCGTCAAAGTCAATGGTGGGATTTGCTTCAGTGTAGTGGCCACAATTATGTAATTCACAGGTTTTTTGATTGTGAAACCTGAAGAAAAAAACAAAGGCAAAACATACCTGACTGCTTCAGTCTTTACTCTCTCAGACCTTTCCAATCTTTGAAAGCCTCTTAAATCTTAGGGCAACGGTAGAGAAACAAAAAGGGTGAAATCTTGCACTTCTCGCCGGCGTCCTCGACAGCATTTCGCATCTCAGAGGAGCTCGTGCAGCCACTTTGGTCTGCATCTCTCTTGTTGTGAGAGAGTGTCATATGTGCAGTTCACCTGTCACCACACCCTTTATTTTGCATGCCAGAAAACTTGTTCCAGCTCAGCAGTTTCAGTCACAGACCACCTTCTGAATTTTGCTGAGTAATTTAAACATTTGATTTGTAACAAAAAAGAGTGCAGATGCCATAGTTTCTTAGTTTGTTTTATTTTTTTTTATTTTTAACACGTTTTTATAGCTTGACAGAAGTTGTAAGAAATTAAAAGCAAAATACCCACCAAGACTACCAAGTTTTTCCCTACTGAACAGAAATATTTGCAGAAAAACCAACTAACATGGCATTTTATACATGTGAGTCATAGTATAGCCCAAAGGGACTTTAGCATTTGGAATATACTGTGTGAAAAGTAAATCAGAAATGAAGGAACTCTGTTGATCAGCTGATCTTTCTCTGTGCTCACATCTGAAAGGGGTCCTTGTTGTGTCGCTGTCAGGGCTAGTAGATTGCCAGGCACAGCCACTGCAATAAAAAACAACATTATGCAGCTAGCGGTCCGAATGAGAAGTGCTGAAAAACCAGCAGCCTTTGTTATATTCCTACACACCTGCTGCATGTTCAGCTCAATCTTGCCCGAGTCGTCCCTTTCCAGGGTCTTAAACACTTCTGGTAAAGCAGCAAAGACAAAAAGACATTTCAGACAGCGATAAAACATGTAGAAGTGATGTTGCTGTGTTTAGTGACACTTACTAAAGAGCATTTCCAGTTTAATGAGACAGCCTACAAAGCTGTCAAAGTGTATGGCATACTGAGCATCAGCGTAACGATTCACAACAGCTCTCAGCACAGCACTGTTGATCAGGAACCCTGGGAAACAAAAACATTTCCATCTTATCTACGGTGACCATATTTTGATTTCCAAAAAAGAGGACACTTGGCCCAGTCATGAAGAACTTTAATAATACTGTTTGCTTAAAGAAAATTTTAACATATTTAAACGATGCCTTCTGTGTGCTGTTAATGAATGGTGAAATAAAAAATGTCATATAGGCATTTACAAGTCAACAAGTGCAAAAAAATAACTTAAAAACCTCTGGAATTAAATAATGGTACAGAAATAAGGCCTCATCTGTATAAGAAAAATTACCAGTATTGGGTCGGGACAAGGGAAATTTCTTTTGCAGTTCATCTGAAAAGCTGCGCTTGCGCTTTGGCATCTTTTAAACTTTTAAAGAGGTGCACTCTGTCCCGTCTGTGAGGCAGAACAACCACTCACAAAGCAGCAGCTCGTCGATGACGTCACACATATGAGTCCTCTGTAGGCCCATAGAAAAACCGGGACATTTTCATTAATCTCAAAAATCCACCCGGATGCCCCGGACAGAACTTTAAAAGTGGACATATCCAGGGAACCGTAATCTTATCTCCCTATATTTGAGGAAGATCTGATGCTGGGGAAGTGCAGTGTTGAAAAGATTTCATATATACGTAAATTCTACAATAACTTAGGAGTCGTGTTACACAGCCTCACCCATGCATGTTTAGTTCCTGTGGAACAGTACACCTGAATAGTACATACAAGGCGGCAGTCCCCTAACTGGCTGATATAGTTCTATCACTTCTTTTCCATGTCATACAAATTAAAACACAGATAAACATTAATATGCACACACATGCTTTTGTCTGTTTGTGTAAGTCTCAGTAGTCAAATACAATATAATCCCAGAAAAATAAACTTTTGAAATGTGAATTTCTTGGTTTTTCACAAGCGTATCAGACCTGGCAGTTTCTAATATGTATATCATCCTATAGCCACAATGCCACAAGGAGTGACAGTGTAGTCACACCCTAAAGCATTCTCTTTATGCTCTTTTTGACTGTTGGGACCATTAAATAAGACTTGAATCCACAAACTTCTGTACAGTCAGACTTAATGCAGTCAAAAGGTGATGCACCTGTTGGCCACTAAAATGAATCTATGTTCATAAGTGTTAATTATTAATTATTAAACATCATGCCATGGTCAAAAGAAACCCAAGAACAGATGAGAAACAAAGTAATTTCCCAGTAGTGACCACGGACTCATCCAGCAGGTCACAAAAGCACCCAGAACAACAAAACTACAGGTGTGACTTGTCTCAGTTAAGGTCAGCCTTCATGATCCAACAATAAGAAAGAGACTGTGCAAAAATAGCATCGATGAGAGAGTACCAAGGAGAAAACCACTGCCGACCAAAAAGAGCACAAAGGCTCGTTTCACTTTTGCCAAAAACATCTTGATGATCCCCGAGACTTTAGGAAAACATTCAGTGGACTAACGGGACAAAAGCAGGACTGGATGGTTAAAGTTACCTGCTTTACTGGCAGCATCTCTCATCTCATGGGAGCTCATGGTACCAGATTTGTCTGTGTCATGACTCTTGAAGATCTCCTGTATGAGCCAAGAAGCCATGCCTTGCGTTAACATATACACAGATGTGTTCAAGGATAAGCAGCATGGATTTGAAACTATTTAAATCTCACCAAGTATTTTTGGATTTTCTTCCAAATCAACTGGAATTCCATCAGTCCCAACTTCCCACTTTCATCTTTCTGGAGAATGTCAAGGTTACTATGAAGCTCACCATCAGTTATTTATGTACTTTAACTTCCAGATTATACGATTACTTAAACCTAAAAAAAATTGCAGTCGACTCCTTAATAGGATACATCCAGCAGACTGACCATAAGGCGACCTGTCTCAAGGCTGAATCCATCAGTTTTAATGTCAGACCCTGCAGGAAAATGACAACATATTTCTCACTCCAACTATTAATTCATAAAAAAAAAAGAGTGCTTTAAACTTTTGTTGTACTCACGCTGAGAAACTGCATTGTTTAAAATTTTGATCAGTTCAAAGGCGGACACCTCCGTGTTCTGTTTGAAAAGTGGCAGTCATTAACTTCAGAGCCAAATAACAGTAATAAAAGGTTCTCATGTCCCTCAACCTACATTGCCAGCCAGCTGCTTGAAGAGTTGCTTCAAATGAGGATCTACATCCTTTTCAGATACCTTGTCCTGTGAGAGAAAAACAGAGAAGATAAAAACAACGAACTGATCAATGTGGAATTAAACATTTAAAACCATGAATGTTAAGCATTTAAGTTTCAGGATGGCATATATGCTTCAGTTTCAGATGTAATGAAGAAAGAAAAGTAAGTCTCAAAAAAGCAGTTTTATTTTATGCACGAACAGCTGTCAGGTGTCACATTATTACCTCCTTTATCTTAGCATCAATTTTCTGCTCCAGTCGTCTGAGGAAAGAGAAACACACCTTTAGCACAGTCTTTCTGATTAAAAAGCTTACTTTTTTAGCTTTAGCTTTGCTTTTCAACTTCAATGGCAGTAGAAAGTAAAGTGCTGAAATCTGAGAAATTATTCTGCTTGTCACATTACAGATACCTGGTTGCAGCCTCTTTTTCTGTGAACACCCTGAGAATGAAGCTGCCTTTCTTGTGGGGATGGAAGGTTGAGGGAATTATGGCATATTCTCCCGGTGGGAGATTGAAGCGGCCACACACTTCCCGTGTGTTGATGAAAGTGGGGCTCATGGCTACATGTTTCTGACGCAGCAGGACGTCAGGCCCGAGGCGGACATTTTTGCAACCTTTGTACTGAACAGATACAGAGTGTTGTTACTGCAAAAAGTCAGGCTCCTCTCAATGCAATCAGTCGAGCTATGTTTGTGATTCTTGTGATTTCCGCTTTCTTTTTGAAATTTCAGCTTAAAAGAGAAGGAAAGAGTTAAAGGAAAGTAGACATACAAACCTCATCTGGAACCTGCAAGAAAGGAAACAAATATATCTTAGAAAATTTGTCAGCTGTCAAAAAAAGTATGTGATTTTATGAGCAATATGAAATGAAGCTAAGGTACCTTATAAATGGCAAAACCGATTGTCTCGAGGTTGGGGTCAACCTTTATCAGCCGTCGTCCATCCTTTTGCATCAACCCCACCAGAAAGGTGCATCCGTGCTTCCCATCCAAAGGATTGTCATCCACATCCTCCAGACGCAACAGGAACTGAGGATTGGATGGGAATGTGGCTGGAAAGCAAGTCAAAATAATAATAATTTTTATAATCTGGACCATGAAAGGAGTTCTTATTCAGACATACAAGGTTTTGATTTCATTCTAACCTGTGTGATTCCGGCAGCCGCCAGCAGTGGAGCCGACCCTCCACATCCCTTCAAACTGGCAGTAGTTCCAGTGACCCACATCATCACTAGTGAGTGTATCTGGGGTCAAATTACAGATCTCCAGCTTGGAGAAATTCCTGATGAAGTCTGAGTAGGACATCCTGAGGAGAACAATTTCTCCTTAAGATAATATTCAGATCATTTTTTAAAGCATGTGTCTTAATGTTTAAAGGTACTTTTTGTCCAAACCCTCTGCACGATTTAAGGAAACCACATGGTGGCAGCATTTTACCGGAAAGTAGTTGACCAGCTTGAACAGGATTACATTTTAAAATATTTTTTCTTTCTATGTTGTTATTCAAAGTGGTATTACATACAGTCCAGCCTTAACTCAACTTGGGCTGATGTCTTTTGCAACATAATACCTGGATGGTTTGTCATTCTTTTGATCGTTTTGGCTCGTTTTAGAAACTTTTACACGATTCTTCAATGAAGGCTTTTTTAAAGCAGTTTTGATCATAAAGAGCTTTTTGATATTATTCTATTATTATAAAATTGTAATTTTCAGTCAGTATAATGTAGAAGCATGTAGAATTACCAGAACTCTCCATCTTCAGCCACGTTGTTTAACTTCAACTTCTCATCTTCAGTGACGTGGCTCCATTCACTGGATCTAATTTTGATATTAGGAAGAATCCTAGTATTAATAAATAGTAGCTAATGATCCATCCATCCAACCAAGCATCCATCCATGCCACTTATCCAGCTCTAACTTATTCCTGGTGCACAGAGGTGTTCCCAGGCCAACTGAGCGATATAATATCTCAAGATTGCCTTGTGTCTGCCAGAAACACCTCACCTAAGAAGCATCTAGGTGGGATCCAAATCACATGTCCCGAACCACCGCCACTGACTTCCATCAATGTAGAGAACCAGTGGCTATATTCTGAGCTCCTCGCACAACCTTTATATGTACAAAATATAAATATTCACCCATCACTCCAAGGGCCTGTCCATTCCACCTCACCCCATGGGTTCCTGATGCGAACCAACTGCACTTGTTGCCCTTTAAAATTAGCCTTGAAGAATAAAGCACATTTAATAGGAATCCAATGTAGTGCACGCTTTTTTTTTGTTTTCTTTTTTAATTTGAATACCAGTTCACAGTCTATATAATCCACGTACCTCCTCTGCACCGGTGAGAGAGTATGCATGTCCTTTTACAAGCTTTAGAGATGTAACTGCCTCTGACTCATAGGCACTGGTGATCTGAAAACAGCGAAATTTAAATCCAGTGTGATAATGTCTATCAGACTGATGTCATGCTTATGTGCAAACTGTAATGCAAATCATGATGCAAATAAGACTTACATCAATAGAGCAACCCATCAGTGAACCCAGGCTCAGGGCCCTCTGAATAATGTGAAAGAGATTTGCTGGAGCCTCTTTTAGGTTGTATGTTTCTGCAATTCCCCCGGTGAAATCCTCAAAACCCTCAATAGTGTTTCCTCCTGTCAAAGCCTCGTAGCTGCCATACACCCTGTCAGACAAAGGAACATGGGTAGTGTAAATGTATATTTGTACACATACACGCCATTATGATGAAGCAAAAAAATATACGAGGAGCTATCCATACTTAGCGTAGGCCTTCTCCAGCAGTGCACTCCAAAACTCTGAGCCCTCCGCTGAGTGAACAAACAGCAGCTTTCCATCTTTGGTGGGCAAACGATCATCAACCACCACATCCACCCACTCACCAAACTGCCAGAACTGATAGAAAACACTGATAAGTGTGAGTGCTTTTTTATTAATGAACAAGATTTTGAGATCAAGTTTGTTGAACTGTTAACTTAGCACTGTTACCCGAGCTTCTGGTCGGCTCTTAGTGACAGGTTATACATAATCTGGTGAATGGACGGGTTCTTAAAGCACTTTCCTAGTCTGTTTGCACACCCAAAGCGCCCTAAACCTCTGAAAACATTAAATACACACTCGTCTTGTAAAAGTACAAGGAGACTTTTTTCCTCGGGTGTGATTATTCTATCATCTAACTAGGCAAATAATAAGTAACTTCTCTAAATGCTTTCTCATACATTTTTACTGTATATGTGTGTGTGTGTGTGTGGGGGGGGGGGGTTGGCAAGCGCATCACCTGGACATGCCCTCAGGGGTTGTCAACATTGTCAACATTGTGACACGGAGTAAGTGCTGGCGCTTGTTAAAACTTATCCAAACACTAGTGCTGCGTGATATTGCAAAATTTGGTACCGATCTGATAGCAAGTAAATACGGAGCCAGTATCGTTGATACTTTCAAATTAAAAAGGGAACTGTAGTGGTGATCTGCGTGCCGAGAGTTATGAGATGAATCATCATTAGTTTTCAAATTCTGAAGACATTTTAAGGACCACTAAATCTTTGTGATTTATACTAGTTAATTTTACAAATAGTAATCCACAATACACAAACTATTTTTTTAGACACTGAATGTAAATGTGCTTGTTTCACAAGGTCTTTGGCTCAACCTCTGTTGTTTAAATAGGCTGTAAATAACATATACAGTCAGCACAAAAAGGTTCAGACATGTTTAATAGTGTATGTCTAAGGTATATTTTTTCATAGCCAAAAGTAAATCATAATTTATTTGACACCATGCAGTTGGCTATAAACTGAACTAAGAGGATATAAGCAGTATTGATCCTAGTATCAATCTGATACCAATACCAGCACTTGTATCGATGCAGTCACATTTGGACTGATCTTCCCTTCAGTAGTTGGCAGAGGTGGGAATAAGCACTTTGGTCAAAAAAGTTAACTGAAGTGCTTTGAATGACAGTACAAATAGGAATCTGTTTGAACTGTCACAAGGTACCGCAGAGCGTAACCTAATTAGTATTATATGTATGTCACTTCTTACCAAAAGTGTAATTTTATTTAAATTTATTAACAAAACCAGATAAGAAAATTAGCAAGTGGAGCAAAAGTTTCCTGACCTGAAAGTGAAATATCCCAGCATAACCTTCAGTAAAGCTTTGGTCAGGAGGCACCACACGAGCCAGAATGTCCTGGTTCAAAGTCAGAGAAGCTATGGCAGCTAAGAGCCAGCAGTCACCTGCACGGTAAGGACAGATATATGACTACATGCTCTGAGATTGGGCAACATGTGCTGGTCTCAACAGCGTAGCAGCTTTGCAACCAACAAACAACCATTGCAGAATATGTGGGTGCTACTCACAAATGTCTAAAAAACACAGCTCACCTCATCATTGAGCTGTCATCACTTACCCAGAGTTCCCTGCCGAATGTCCGTCCTTGTAGCGCCGTCATCAATGAACTGAGGGTTGGAACAAAGCTCCTACAATGAAAGCAAAACATCCTTCAGTAATGGGAAGTACACTATAATTAGATTAATGAATAAAATAATGAAAGTCTTGTAAATATGATATGTTTGTGTTAAAAATGATTGTTTGCTTTGTTGGCCTCTTACCGTTGGCCTCTTCCAAACGATGCCCTTAGTCTTTGATGAGTATGGTCCCAGCTGGTTGTAGCCCAGTGATTTAGGCTCAGGAGGAAAGCGATTGTCCTGAAACAGGTGGCCGGTCTCCAGACACTGCTGCCGCAGAGCCTCATAATCTTGCTTGTAGAATTTCACTGCCTGTGCGTTGGTGCCAATGCCCAATTCCCTGTCTTGCTGACGGGCCAGTCGACTTGCTGTAGATGTCATCTTCACAACTCTGTATGTAGAATCCGGTCGCAGTAAATGTCCTTCTTTGTCCTTTCTTTCAGGCTTCACTGATGAACAAATCTTTCGCCAGGTGAGCACAATCCGAAGTACCTTTGTGTCAGCCTTCTTTATAGCTCTCTCAGGTTCTTGGAACACGGGGTCAGGTGACAAATAGGGTGGGGCTGCTAGGACAGGTGAGGCAAACAGCAGCCAACAGCAGCTCTAAGCAAATCTGCACTAACATGGCAGTGACCACAACTGAAAGACAAATACGGACTACACCCAAGGGACATTCTCATCCTACATTTTAATGTCATCTGTATGTATGGTGGAGATAGGTATGCCTCCCACTTTAAATTTGGACTTTTACACATTCTGTAATAATCTATAGAAGTACCATAACCCAAAAAAATAGAGATGTTTTCTCTCCAAGCGTGATTACATGTGGTAACTATAGTTTAGAGTTGTGAAAGGGACTCTTAAAAACATGTAGAATGAAGCAACCATCAAACTGAGCTTGAAAACAACTGGGATCTAAATGACACTGCAACACTAAGCCCGGTTGATGCACAGATCCAATTGCGTGTAAACATATATTCTTATTCATCACATCCTCCATGCAGAGCACAGCAAAGTTAAGCCTTAGTCAAACACTTCCTAAAGTCAGTTTGATCAGGAGTTACACTGACTGCAAGCTGTTGGCACGAGTTGTTGTTGTTTTTTTCTCTTTTAACAGAACACGATTCATGTGCGAAAGGCAGGAAAACAGACACCTGAATACATACGACTTCTTTTAAGAGCCAATTTCCATCTTAAATCTTATCCAACACTGGAGCAAAAGCAGCTCATGAACGTTGCATCATAAACCCCTAACCGCTGTGTTTACACTGTCTTGTTTATGAACATAACATGGAAAATGAGTGTCAAAAACAAGCATAGCCTTCAGACATAATAATTCATTATTATTTACCACAGGGTGGGACTGCACTGAGCTCCCTTTGCAGCTACTTTGAACCAAAAGTTTTGCATGAGAGACAAAAACAGGAAGAAGGCACAATACAGATTTCCAGGGGCGGACTCAAAAACAGGACATTAATCACATGATGTCTGTTACCTTTGACAAACAGACTTCACCTGCTGTCTTTGTGTCAGCAAAATTTAATGTTGGTCTTACTGCAACATTGCTTTACCAGAACACAACAAACCAACACTCTTACAGCTAAATAAATCGAATCCATCTATAAGTACAACAGTTCTTGTGTGTTTATGACATGTTGTTTTAGTTCTCTGCAAAGGCCTCAGCCGATTCACAGACTTGAACTGCAATATTAACTTTTTTGGCCACTTGGAGGCACTGTGTTAGTTGCGTATTTTTAACTTCCGTTAAAAACAGGCCAGTTCAAATACCTGCACCTGAACAAAGGATGAGATCATATTTACGCCAGCTATATTTGTGTGTACCTTAATCTTTGTAGTCATTTATATGGGCTCAAAATGTGGTCATAAATATTTTGTACTTGTAAAAAAGATTTGTATGTGTAAAAAAGATTTGTATGTGTAAAAAAGATTTGTGTGTGCGTAAAAAAGATTTGTATGTGTAAAAAGAATTTGTGTGTGCGTAAAAAAGATTTGTATGTTACGGAGCCCCGGAGGGGACATGGGAGAAAAAAAAATTAAGACGGAGTTTTGCGAGATCTCGCAAAACTAACTCGGGATCTCGCAAAAGTTTTGCGAGATCTCACAAAACAAACTCGGGATCTCGCAAAACTTTTGCGAGCTCTCGCAAAACAAACTCGGGATCTCGCAAAACAAACTCGGGATCTCGCAAAACAAACTCGGGATCTCGCAAAACTTTTGCGAGCTCTCGCAAAACAAACTCGGGATCTCGCAAAAGTTTTAGCCGCATTCTTCCCGTTAGCTCGAAACAGTCTGTGGTCGTCCGAGTTTGGTGATTTTTGTGTCACAGGTCTACGTGTTTAATATAGGGACTTCCACAGCCTTTTCAACAGCGCTGCGGACCGCGGGGTGGGGGCGGGCAGTGTTTTGGAAATGACAGTCTTCATTACAAAGCTTTCTTCGTTATGAATTAGCATACATGTTTTTATTGAACATTTGAAGAACCAGCAAAAAAAACAGAAACTCTTGTAGAGGACATAAAGTCAGAGATAGAAAAGACAAGGAGCAGGTGCATCTAGTACAGGTAGAGCTGCTGCAAAAACCCACAGAGCCCAGCAGCCAGCGTAACAAATTCTGGATCCTTTGCTTTTAGTTAGCAGTTAGCATTAGCAGCACATCCTGCCTCTGATGTGAAAGGACTTTTATGCTGCGCACTGTGACTCACAGCAATGGTCCTGGGTCAGCCCTGACTGTGTTAAACTAATCCTAAAGTAATAATGGTATTTCTAACCACTGATATACCACAACTTTTTCCTTTCAACAGCTACTGAAAGTTAGGGGACCTAGCTGCTATGGATATTTATATAGAGATCCTCCAGCTTCAAACTGTATCACCCTTCAAGGACCTGCAGTTCAAAAAAGCGCCCCTCCGACAGCCAAACCCATCTGTTCTCTGATTGGATTGTTACATTTGTGATTGATATGACATTGACCAATCAGATGAAAGGAAGAAAAATCGGGTCAAAATTCGTACTTGTAACTTGCAGGGTTTTTTTTTCTAAGTCCACACACAAATCTTTTTTACGCACACACAAATCTTTTTTACACATACAAATCTTTTTTACGCACACACAAATCTTTTTTACACATACAAATCTTTTTTACGCACACACAAATTCTTTTTACACATACAAATCTTTTTTACACATACAAATCTTTTTTACAAGTACAAAATATTTATGACCACATTTTGAGCCCATACATTTATAACACTTTATCTCCCTGGTAATAATTATTTGGTGTTATCAAAGTGTTTGCTATAGATCAGCGCAGAATTTCACCCAGCTGAACATTACACACGAGCTTATGATTAACCTTTATAGCGATGATATTAAACTCTCACAAATGTAGTTTTGCTTTCGGTCCTATAAACACCTTTTGAATATAAACATGAGAACTGAAGACAGAATCATTTATGATTGCATTTACATTTTAGGATACATTGTTTGTATTTCGGTGTTTCTTTAGCTCGCACTTAAAGAGTGCGGTTCAGCTATTATTGGGTATTTAATATTTGGTTACCCTTTTTCAGAAAAGCATGATTGTTAGTGTTTTATTCATCTACTCTTAACCCAAGATAAGCACTGATGTATTGGTCAAAATAAACTCTTCATTGTTTTAAAGACAACCTGAAGTCAGTGCAGGGCAGAGGGTTATAGCATATGAGACAATGTGCCCTAAAAAATGACAACTACAGAAACTGACTAAAGAGACTTGAGAGCTCTGACTTGACTGCAGTTCATTTATAATGCTTCTCCTGTGCTGGCACTGCGTTTAGGATAATTACCATACGAAGTCACTGTTAATCAGATGCTTTCCAGATGGTATTCCATGGTGGATCAAAATCTGATGGTACTTTTTGTGTTCATAATCTCCAACATTACTGGCAGAAAAATATCCGAAAACAATGACAGAGCCGCAGATGGCTGCAGAGGCTCTCTGTTGCAACCTCTCCTGAACCTTGTCTGTACATATCAATCAAAAGTTGAACCAGAAACTCCAAATTTTGGATTCATCACTCCATTCTTAATGGTTTTTAGTCTGGTTCTTGTGTAATTTGTCAGACCTCAGCCTCTATCTCTGTTTCCTTTCCTTTTTCTTGACAGGAAAAACTTAATTTTCTGATAAAACTTCAGAAAACAGATGGTTTAACTGAAGGGCCAGATGAATCCTGCCTCAGGTCTTTGATTAACCTTTTCCTATTTCTTAAAGAGATGACTTTCAGATACTGTTCCTCTCCCAAGGATAGTTTTTAGGCCTGCCACTTCTACTTTTGCCCTCAGGTTGTCAGGACCCACCTCACACTGTGCCAATATACCAGGTTTTAGGCTAATAGCTCAAAATAGTCAGCTACAATAATCAAGAAGATTTCTATTTAGGCCTAAATTTGACTGTGTTATACAGTATTACAGAATAATGTTGCAGTCAGTTGTAATTTCAGCCTTTCATATTTTCATAGCGTGATATTGACCAATGTAAGTGTTTTGTTCATGGTTAACTGCCATCTTTAGCGCCTCCAGTGGCAGTGTGTGGTGGGTGTGAGCGGTGGCCCCTCCTCCTGTAGGGGCGGGGGCGGTGCAGCAGTGTGGACGGCGCAGAGGGGTTGGACCTTGGCCTGGACCTGCGATCCAACAGAACCAGTGTCTCCACCAGATTTATACAGTTTACTACTGTATCCAGTTCATTTGCAAGGAGCTGGAAATTAGCGTGAAAGCGGCGGTGAGTGTCGTTTTGTGCGTTTTATTTCTTTGTTATTTGGAGAGCTTGAGGTTAACGGTGCCTTGTGAAGTGCAGGCCACAGTGCGGTTTGTTTGATTTAATGCATGCTTTATCTCTCGCAAGAGTCAAGACAAATAACAGCCGTCTAATTCTGGGATCACAGATTTAATTCAGCTACGTTATCCAGGGTAAATGAGAGTGTGAATGTGCTCTGCTGTTACCAGAATTCTTTAAAGCGGGTGCGCGTAAACACAGGCCTGCAGCACACTTCTGAACAGGTGCTCTAAACCATTTGTGTAATGACATAATGTCACTTTTAAGTCTCGGGCCTGTGAAATCACAAATGAACTGAAGCAGCAAACGCGCATTACTCAGACACTAATACTGCTCCTCTGTTTTTTGTTTTTATTTTTTTATTGACAGACTGTTGTTTTTTGTTAGGGTGCTGCTGAAGTCCTATTGATTACTTTATTGGGAGGAAATAAAAAGATCCTTGTGATCAGCAGCCTTTGAAAGAGCAGAGAGGAATTCCCGCAGCTCAATGGGGAGTGGGGCCTCAGAGCAGGGGCACGATGGCCTTTTAAACAATGTTCCTGTCTGCGGATTGTTTTTACCAAAAGCATAGCCTGTTTTTGCACACCAGCTCATTCTCCAACCTAACCATTTTTCTCACGAATGTCCTGGCCCCCTCACCACTGCAGCTCCAGCCAAGTTTACCCTTCCAACTTTCAGCGCCCAGACTATCTACCTAACTTGGCTCATTAGGATTCCTTTTGAGGCAAGTAGAGAGCCAAAGGATCTAGTCAGCACTGATTCATGAGGTACCAAATTCAAGTCTAAGGGACATTTACTTCTTTTGAACTCATGATTTCCTTGCATAGGTCTTTTCTTTTCCTTGAAGATTTGAATATAGCCTGCCCCCCCCCCAATCAATTTTAAACTCTGCATTTCCCTTGTATTGTGTATCTGATTTAAGAAAAAAAAAAAGCAGCTTATGTGAATGACCTTTCTCTCTGTTTTTGTCTGATTCTCCCTCTCAGCTTGCAAATACAGACAAGGTATCACATTTCTTCTTTTGCTGCTCTGGGTTCAGGGTGGTGATTCTTATAACACAGTTACCCATAGTCACTATTCTTCTGTCTGCCAGATGTTTTGTTTATCCCATCACTTATCATTTTGTTTTCATGATAATACAAAATGAACTTGGAGCTAAACTAAGAATGAAAAAACTGAGTTATGACAGGTTTTACCAGGGAAACTTGCAGGATTTGCTTTCTGTGGGGCCGTAACCTGGAATGAGGAAATACTGAGGTCATAAATCTGGTCACTTTGCACCTCACTACACTCAGAAAAACAATTCTTAAACATTTTGAAAAATTTTGAAAAAATGCATTTTATTAAGTGAAGGAATTGTTATTTTTTTTGCATATGAAATGTAAAAAAAATCTGAAATGCCTATTTTTTTTTAAGTTGTTTACATTACCTATAAGGGACAATAATAATAATAAATTACTTGACAGACCTCAGTGTTCTCAGAGCCTACAGCCTTCACTTTTATGCTAGATGCAAGCTAACAACATAATGCTGAATTTCTGCGTCACAAAAGGTTGCCAGCTAGCTGAATGCAGGTTTTGATTGCTGTATTATAACTCTTAGACATGAGTGTGTCACAGATTAGCTTGCTGCTATTTATAGATGACACCGTGCATACCCAACCACCAACTCTGTATTTTTATCTTGCACCAGCATGTATTCAGTTGGAGGGATATCTGCAAGCATATATGCCAACAGGCTCCGGGCGGAAGGGATGGGCTCCAAGGACCAAGCTGTGCACTTTGCGGGCCAGGATTACGAGGCACTGAAGCAGGAATGCCTGGAGTCAGGCTGCCTGTTTGAAGACCCCTATTTCCCTGCCGAGCCTCCATCTCTGGGCTTTAAGGAACTTGCCCCCTATTCCGCTAAAACAAAGGATGTGGAGTGGATGAGGCCCACGGTGAGATAACCGAGAGGATGCACAGGCACCGTAGTCTGTAGTCTCATATGAGAATCTGAAATTAAAAAATAACATTTATTGTGCAGACATTTATACCAAGACAATTAAAAGTTTATTGCTTTTGGCCCATCTCATGTGATATTTCACAACTTGTGTGCTGTTTTGTCTGTCGCTGGACATGACTGGACCTGCCAGCAAACATATCGATGGCAGTTTCTCATTTCATGTCTGCCAGCTCAGACAGAATAAGACAAGTAGAGACAGGGACTTCTCTGACCACGGCAGCTGTTGGCATGTAACACATTCTCTGACCGCTCCCTCGCTGGGACATTTGTTTACAGTGCAGGAAGTTGGCACATAAATGATATGATGCCTCAAACATTACAGTCATGATAACAAGAAAACACACCCTCTTTTCTAAGGTTTTACATATCAGGACATAAACATTATCTAGTCCTCTCCAGTTCTTGGAATTAAATAAATACATCCTCACATGAACAGCAACACGCAATGTGTTACACAATGTTATTCTTCAGTAAAGATGACGCCGTTACGGAGAAACAGTGTTTGAAAAACTAAGCACTGCCCATGATTCATTAGCTTGTAGTGCCACCTTTAGGAGCAATAACATTTTGCTTTCTTTATGACTTTATTAGTTTCATATCACTGAGGAGGAATTTTGACCCACTTTCCTTTATGGCAGTGCTTCAGTTCATTGCTGGTATTTGTTTATGCACAGCTTTTTAAGGACCGACCACAGCATTTTAGTCAGGTTGAGGTCTGGACATTTGCTGCTGTGCTTGGGATCATTGTCCTGTTGCTGGATCCAGTTTGGGCCAGGCATTAACAGTCAGACAGATAGCTTCATGTTTAACTCTAGAAGTCCCGCAGCTGCAAAACAAACCCAAATCATCACTCCTCCACCACCATGCTTGACAGTTGCTACAAAGTGTTTGTGCCGGTATGCTGTGTTTGGGTTTGTGCATCAAGACCAAACATCTCCCCTTTGGTCTCATCTGCCCAAAGACTATTGTTTCAAAGTTTTGTGATTTGTTCAAATGCAACTTTGCAATTTTAAGCCATGCTGACATGTCCTTTGTTTTGTTTTTTCGGAGAAGAGACTTTCCTCTGGCCACCCGGCCAAATAAGCCACACTTTTTCAGTCTTTTGCCAATTGTGCTGTTATGAACGTTAACATTTTACATGCTAACTGAGGTCAGTAGAGTTTGTAGCTCTGGGTTTTTTTTTATTTTGCAGTTTAACTTGCATGATTTGACATTGGGATGAATTTGGCGAGGTTTTCCTCTCCTGAGAAGATTGGTGACTGCCTTGAATGTTTGCCACTTGAGAGTTATATATCTTACTGTTGAATGATGCCCTACATTTCATTCCTTCTAACACTTGCCAGATTGACAAACAGCACCGGTGTCTTTCTTGCTTAGCATTATTTTTAACACACTTGCTTCAGTGAAGCAGTAAGGGTTTTCCACAGTCAACTTCTGTGTTGTTCTCAGACATGCTAAAGGCTGTATTGTTTTTATTATGTCCCAATACATAAAAACCTCAGAATTTAAAGAGGGTGTGCTTTCTTTATACCATGACTGTAGATTAAAAATGTTCAAATCTTTGACTGTTTGATTTTTGATTTCCAAAAATAATTCTCAGAAGGACTTATTTTCTTTTTTTCTCCATAGGAACTAACACAAGACCCTCAGTTCATCGTTGGTGGTGCAACCAGAACAGACATCTGTCAGGGAGCACTGGGTGAGTCATTAATGCTGAATCTGCCATGAAAACCAGGAAGCCACAGATGGATGGAGGTTCCTAAAGCTTTTTTTTTTTTAAACTTGCAGGTGACTGCTGGCTCTTAGCAGCAATTGCTTCTCTCACGCTGAATGAGAAGCTTCTTCATCGGGTTGTCCCACACGGTCAGTCCTTCCAAGACGACTATGCAGGAATTTTCCACTTTCAGGTAATTTCACATCATCTTCTACAAACTCTCTTTGCAAGCACTTCATTTGGATGGAGTTCTTGATTATTGCTCTGTGTTGCAGTTCTGGCAGTTTGGCGACTGGGTAGATGTCGTGATTGATGACAGGTTGCCAGTAAAGGATGGGGAGCTAATGTTTGTCCATTCAGCTGAGGGTAATGAATTCTGGAGTGCACTCCTGGAGAAAGCTTATGCTAAGTAGGTGTCTGCCCGCTACATCGCTTAGCATTTAACAGCAAGCCGTAATCTGAAGAGCTGTTGTGTACGGCAATCAATGTGAAGTGTGTTCTTGATGTGCTATCAGGCTGAATGGCTCCTATGAGGCTTTGTCTGGAGGGAGCACCACTGAAGGGTTTGAGGACTTCACTGGTGGTGTGTCTGAAATGTATGAGCTCCGCCGAGCTCCAAGAGATCTCTACAGGATAATTGGCAAAGCGCTGGAGAGAGGCTCCCTGCTGGGCTGCTCCATCGATGTAAGTGCTGAACACATTTTATTAAAAGCACCCCTGTTTCTTTCCATGCTAAAAGACTCATACTGAGATGCAGTAATCATGTTTTATATAAATACAGATCACCAGTGCCTTTGACATGGAGGCTGTTACATTCAAGAAGCTTGTGAAAGGCCACGCCTACTCAGTCACTGGGCTGAAGGAGGTCTGTTTGCTGTTGTTTGCTGGATTGGGCATCGTTTTTAGTCTCTGCCTGACCATGAAAGTTGTGGTTTTAATTTTTCTGTCATTCTGCTGTTATGTAGGTTAATTTCCATGGCAACACCGAACGCCTCATCCGAATACGTAACCCTTGGGGCCAGGTGGAGTGGACTGGTGCATGGAGTGACAAGTGAGTGTGTTCAAATATGAGTATGCTGTATTTCTTGTTTCCCATCTGCTTTGACTATAACATGTGTGGCTGTGAAAAAGTATTTTCCCCCTTCTTGATTTCTTAGTTCTTTGTATATTTATTACACTTACATGTTTTGGATCAAATACTTTGTTGTATTAGACACAGATAATCTGAGAAAATACAAAATCCAGTTTTAAATTATGATTTCATTTATGAAAACTGAAACTTTGTCATTCAAACTTACCTGACCTTGTGTAAAAAGGTAATTGCCCCTTAAACTGTAACTGGTTGTGCTGACCTTGGCAGCAATAATTACAATCAGGCCTTTGAGATAACTGGCAATGAGTCTTTCACATCACTGCGAAGGATTTTGGCCCACTCTACTTTGCATGACTGCTTTAATTCAGGCATGTTGGAGTGTTTTTGAGCACAAACAGCCTGTTTAAGGTCATGCCAAAGCATCTCACTCTGATTCAAAGTCCAGACATTGAATAGGCCACTCCACTTTGTTTTCTGTTAGCCATTCAGAGGTGTTTCAGATTGCTGTCCTGGTGCATAATCCAAGTATGCTTGATTTTTAGAGCATGAACTGATGGCCACACATTCTCAGTTAGAGCAGAATTCATGGTTCTATCATTTACAGCGAGTCATCCAGGTCCTTTAATGGCAGGTTCTATTTGGTCTCTCGATTCAGCAGGTTTGGCAGCAAACAGGCCGGCGTGTGGCTAATGAAATTGAACTCAGCTTTCCAAAAATGTGGATAATCACAATTAATTCACGATTTAACAAGGAGGGCAATTTTTCACAAAGGACCAGGGAGCATTTTTCTTTTAATGGACGAAATCATGATTTGAAAATGGCATTTTGTTTTAACTTAGTTTGATCTGAAACATGTAAGCATGACAGATATTTAAAAGAAATAACAAATCAGGAAGGGTCAAATACGGTGCACCATCTTCACTAATTGTTCTCGCCTGCTTTTCTTGTCATTTGTAGTTCTCCTGAATGGGATCAGATCGACCCTTCTGAACGAGAAGACTTGCATCTGCAGATGGAAGATGGCGAGTTTTGGTACTAGATGATTTTATAGAAACAGACAGATATTTTTGCCTGGATGAGAATATTGTGTCTTTGTCTTAACAATAAGCTACAACAAGGCTTTTAGCAAAAACTCAGCATAAACAATCAAAGTTTAAGAGTAAACACTAAACTGACTCTGACCATAGATAGAAAATCTTTGCCTTTAAATCCATTTTGTAAAGATATAAATGTGATTTTATTCCATCCAAAAACAACTTAAAAGCAGTGACTTGCTGCTGGAGTGTTATCTTGTAAAAAAAAAAAAACCCCAGCTGGTTTGTTTGTACAGCTGTAATTGCGAGTATAATGTGCTGTTAATTATTTCCTTCTGATCTATTATAGTGCTAAGCTTACTGTTTCCCAGCTTCAGGTTTATCATTAACACACAGATATGAGAGTGCTGCACATTTGATCATCAAACTCTTATAGTGAGTGAAAAAGCACAGTGTTGAACTAGCTGTTTAAGGAAAGCTACAACTACATCTTCCAGGATGTCCTTCAGTGATTTCATCAGGCAGTTTTCTCGACTAGAGATCTGCAACTTGACTCCAGATGCTCTGAGTGACGACAGCCTGAGCCACTGGAACACCATCAAGTTCTACGGCACGTGGAGGAGAGGGAGCACCGCCGGGGGCTGCAGGAACCATCCCAGTGAGTCCTAACTGTGTATACCCCACAAACATGACTTTTACAATCAAGTGTACACAGTTTCCGCAGGTGAGTGACTGTTGGACCATGAAGCAGGCTAACATAAATGTCCCGTCTGTGCAGACACGTTTTGGATCAACCCTCAGTATAAGATCACGCTGCTGGAGGAGGACGACGACCCAGAGGACGATGAGGTGGCGTGCAGTTTTTTAGTAGCCCTCATGCAGAAAGACCGGCGCAGATACCGACGTCAAGGTCAAGACATGCACACCATTGGCTTTGCTCTGTATGAGGTGCGAACAGAGAAAATCTGTATTGTCCCTTTGCCTTGTGTGTATGTTTAAAACGATCCTCATGCTCATTCCTTAACTCTTTCCCCTGTTGTCTTTGCAGATTCCAGAAGAGGTAAGCAGAGCATCACTTTACTACTTTTTAAAAAAATTCATTACCATTACTCTTAGTGTAATGTGAACCATGTATGACTGTGATTACAGTAAATGGAGCTAAAAGCCTGCATATGTATTTGAACCAATGTTCTGCTTGCTGCTGCCTTTAGTACAGAGGCTGCCAAAATGTCCATTTGAAGAAGAATTTCTTTTTGAGCCATTCCTCCTGTGCTCGCTCGGAAACCTTCATCAACCTCCGGGAGGTGAGCACACGGCTCCGTCTGCCTCCAGGAGAGTACCTCATCGTTCCCTCCACCTTTGAGGCCGGTAAAGAGGCAGACTTTGTCCTAAGGGTGTTCACTGAGAAGCAGTCAGAGACCGAGTATGTTTACGCTTGTATTTTGTTATTTATTTTCACCCATTACAATGTGTGGAAAAGGAGGCCTTGTACCAATAGAGTTTGTCTGTTGCAGAGAGCTGGATGATGAAGTCTCTGCCGATTTGGGAGAGGATGTACGTATACATCAGTTGGAAATTTTAAATTATTACACGTATTGCAAGAATGCTAAGGCTTTTTGATTTTACACCCTGTACCTACCATGGTTTGCTTTCCTACAGGAAGAAATAACTGAAGATGACATTGATGACTCTTTTAAGGCCATGTTTGCTCAACTTGCAGGAGAGGTAGGTTTTGAAAAGATCTCTCTTACTGGTTAGCATCTTTTCTCCTACATACTACTACTTTTATATAATTATCTGATAAAACACCATATGTAGTGGTAATAGTTGCGTTTGCAGTATTCATGATAGAAACAAAGCCAGTAAAGTTGCTCTTAGTGGCAAAGTTTAGTTGTCCTTCATTGTTTTGCAGGACATGGAGATTTCTATTCATGAGCTGAGGACCATTCTAAACAGAGTCGTCGCCCGGCGTGAGTGTTCTCTTTATTTTGGGTGCAATTCACATATTACTAATACATCTCCCATTACTGTATTAGATTCCACTGTAGTGCCCATTCCCTTTAACTGTGTGTCTTTTTTTAGCCAGATGGTTTGAAGAAGGTTTTTTTTTTTTGTCATTTCAGACAAAGACCTGAAGACTGATGGCTTCAGTATGGAGTCTTGTAGGACCATGGTGAACCTGATGGATGTATCCTCTGGTGTTATCACACCTAAATCTTGCAAAACTGACTATTTTAGGCATTAAATTGTGCCTTTACCATGTGATTTGTTTGGCCCCTTGACAAAATGTTTAATAGAAAGATGGTAGTGCTCGTTTAGGACTTGTGGAGTTTCAGATCCTCTGGAACAAGATCCGAAAGTGGCTGGTAAGAGCGATTAAAACAGGAACGTTATACTTAGATTGTCTGTATTTCTATTTATGTTACCGTCTCCTTCTCTCAGGTCGTTTTCAGACAATTCGACCTCGACAAGTCAGGGGCCATGAGCTCATATGAGATGCGACTTGCTGTGGAAGCAGCAGGTATAATTTTTCATATCAAAGCATCATATTGACACAGCTTCACACACCGGTCACTTCACTGGCTTGACTGCTTGTTAAACCAAGTATAGGTTAACAGCCAATCACATGGGGTCTCTAGGGTTTACAGAGAATGGTCGGAAACAGAAAAAAATATCCAGTGAGCAGAAGTTCTCTGACCAAAATCTCTGATGAATTGTTTCAAGCATTTTGACTCTGTGCTATTAAGAACTAAAGCAACTCTGAAGGCAAAAGCAGATCCAACCTGGCAGTAGCAAGGCATACCTAATTATGCTATAAAGTAGTCATACTGACCACTAAGTGAATACTAACCCGTTTTAAACTCTTTGTAGGTTTCAAGCTGAATAATCGACTCCACCAGATTCTGGTGGCCCGGTATGCAGAGAATGAGATGATTGACTTTGACAGCTTCATATGCTGCTTGGTTAAGCTTGAAGCCATGTTTAGTAAGTAATGTTGACAGACACATTATTAGAAATAAAAGCAGCATAGTGGCACCATATTTCATTATTAATGCAGTGGCAATAAATGATGAAAACTTTGAATTAATAGGGTCTTTCCGAAACTTTGACGAGGCGGGATCAGGAGAGGCAGAGATGACCCTGACAGAGGTGAGTCCTGTTTTAAAAAGAAAATGTATCCAGTATCCTTTTGTCAAACTTTTCTGTTTGTCTAACTTTATTTGTTACCTTGCTAGTGGCTTTATCTGACCATGTGTGGTTGAAGAGAACCTTCTGTTAAGGTGTATCGAGTAAGGGCACAGTGCCTGCAGACTGCCGCGAAGCTGGAGCTATGAAGACCCTTTCGCCCTAGAAACCTTCAGATCCTTTTACACATCCCACCTCAGCTTAAATAAAAGTTGCAAAATAGCTGTGTAACAGAAAACCAAAGTCCAGCAAAGCCAACGTGGTGCATCCTGGACATATTTTAGGATCTATGCAAAGCTACAGCATGTAGCCGTCACCATATGACATAAATGTGTCATCTTTATTTACAGAGCATGGCCATGTGCATGTAGAAAATCACTAGCTGCAATGTTTACTGCGAGTTGGTTTTACATGTTTTAATTTTGATGTCACTCTCAGCTGACAATTTCACTCTTTGAAGTCTGTCTGAAAATCTGTTTCTGTGGTATTTCTAAAAGTGCTTTAGTTTCTCAGTAATTGTGCATTAATTTGTTTAAATCTTGTTTTAGAAAATCTGAAGTTATCGTCAGGGTGTTGAGTCAGTTTCACTCTTACTCCTGTAGGTGTCACTACAGAGCCAATCTGATGTCAGTGACAAACTTGAAACATTTAATATGTACTGAGTTGAACCTGTTTAACATGACGTTGATGAATTGAAGCCACTCACCTCTTAGTGTTTTTTTTTTTTACTAAATTGCACTTGAATTATAGTTGAAGCTGCTTGAGAAGTTGCCTCACATTAATAATGTATCCGTTCACTTTTAGTGACCTTTACAGGAATCACATGATACTGATGATTGCCTTATACACACACAGGAAAAAAAAAAATCATGGTACGAACAACCAGTAAAATGTGCCAGTCATGTGTTTTGTGTTACGAATGTATTTCGTGTCTTCAATAAATATTCAAAGGCTCATGATATTTTTCCAATGTTTCCACAACACAAGTTTGCCCCACATTCTCTTTGGCTACTGGACAAGAAGTGTCTATGCTTTAAAGGTAAAGCCTGTATTTATTGTAAGCATTGGGATGCTTCTGTAAAAAAGACATGTTGATAAAGATTTGACCTAATTGCAGTACCAAGTTAAAAAACAAAAACAATTGCAATAACATCTGTTCTTTTAAAGTTTATTGAAGACAACTTGAGCACAAAATGTTCACATATTTGACACAATTAGACAAATGAATTAGCAATTGCCAATACTTTAGAGTAATCTCCCTCTAGTTTACGTAGATGTGTGGGTACAGGGACTTTAATCCTTGTTCCTGTGGGGTTCCCATTGTCCTCAATGAGTACAACATTGTTAGAATCAAAGCGTGGAGCCATCCGCTCTCCGGGCATTTTGTGTCCAACGATAAGCGCCTTCTTCTTTTGTCCTTTAATGGCAAGTAACACTCTGTCACCAACTTTTCCTACGCCGTTCTTGGTGTAGACATGGATCACTCTCGGAGGACGGTGATATGGAGTATTTCCAAGAGAACTGTTGTCCACTACACGTACTCTTGTCATTTTTTGAATGGCTGCAGCAACAGCAGATACACTGACAAGACAAAGAGTATATTAGTCATGTCCAACTTAAGGAGTTAAGTTCATTACTCATTACCAAGCATCACTGACCATGACAGTCACTTAGATCCCTCAGTCAGCAGGTATGCAAGTAATGTCTGTGAAGGTTCTCAGTCATCCAGGTCATCGTAGTCAAAGGAGCTTGCAAAGAAAAGCGTCTGGACTTCTTTAAGTTACTTGGGGGGGGGGTCCTTTTGTCCCTCTGTGGGGGGATACTCCCACTAGGTTTATATCTGGGACTCTCCACCATTTGACCTTAGAACTGAAGAAGCTTCTCGGATGAGAGGTGAAACGTCTTCAAGTAACTTAAAGAAGTCCAGACGCTTTGTATGCAAGTAATCCACTTTTCTACTAAAATATAAAGCTAAATATCATGTGATATTATAAATTGAAGTTGCCTCTTATGCTGCTCCATAAGCACTTAATAAAGAAATGATTCAGGGCTGGCTCATGGGGGTATTTAAGGGCACAAACTGCACCGGATAACTGAATTAGAAAATTCAATTGTATAATAGGACATTGAGGCAGAGGGGCACGCCACTGCTGTAAAATGAAAGTGTTCAGCCTGTCCTATGAGACCAGCTCTTGCATATATTTCAGGAAAACTGTTTACATGTTACTTTAGAAGAATAGGGAAAAATACTCACACATGGAAGGACTTTCCCTTCAAATAATAAAAAACAAACCTCACATCCTTTTTTCCGCATGTCTGAAAATAATCAGCTCATAAAACCCAGCACTACAGCTTGACTACTAATGACTTTAGATATTCACTATTCAAAAGTTTATTCGGGTTTCCATCCACGTCTTAAACTTAGATTTACAGTAAATGCAGTTTAAATATATAAGAGTTTAAAAACAGCACTGGGGTGTCACATACGCACATTACGCAATATATTTAAAGCTGCAATAAAAATGCTACGTTTTCTGGTCAGCTGGATTATTTTTGCTGAATTGGTTTCTTTAGATGGTCTAACAATGGACACAATACAACATTTCTAAGAATTTTACCTGAAATTCCTCTGACAATTTAGGGACGCCGTCTCCATGAGCAGCCCAGAAAGGGATCTTGAGAGCCAGGGAAGAGCCATAATTACAGCAAATACTATGTCCGCTGAAAAGAGAAATAGTGTGTAGTTAGCAGCTAGTAAGCTAAAGGCATTAGCTAACAATCACATGGAAGCCAGACTAAAGCTTATAACAGAGCCGAACACTTCTTGCTTTATAGTCTTTGCAACAAATACTAAATCACATATAATAATTATAGAAAGAAGCTTTAAGTTTAAAACAAATGTCTCGCTAATCGTTACCTATATTTTAATTACGCCCCATGCCAATGTCAAAAGTATGGCGTCATCAACAGGCGACCACCAACCGATCTACCAGATATATGCGTTATTATGTTGTTGTTAAATAATTCTTATTGCACTTAAGAAAATATGTTTTTATTTATTTAGTTTTATACGTATTACTGAGAACCATTTCATATCCGTACAGACAGTCCTCACAAAAAGGAAAAGGTTAAACACAAAAACGGAGCTTGTTTGTCATTTGATTTACGTCATAGAGAGGCGCCAGTGGAATTGTAGAAATAAAACAGAATAGAAGCTACACGGTGAAGCGCTCCCTTATGGAGACTATGCCTATGTGATCTACTTCTGCATAAGACACGCTCCAACCCGGGCTGCCTCCAGTGTAACTGGTTGGGTTAGCGATAGTTGTTTAACCGGCTCACAGACGGTGATAGTAACTTTTGTCTTAGTACTGACACTTCGACAAACTACTTCCAGCTGGCTGTTGGTGGGCACACAGTCACTGGGTCGAAATCAGTCGACGGTCTTTAAATGCTGGACACTCTCCACCTGTTATTTGCAACGTTACGGGGCTACGTTAGCTGAATTGATTGCTAGCTCACCTTAGCAATTTGTTAAAGTTTCTGTCCCTGCTGCGTAGCATATCAAGGTAAGTTGATTTTCTTATCAGTAAACTTATACCAGCAGTTCGCAGAAATAAAAAATAAAAATATTACATTGTCGTTTACAGTAGCGAAAGCCCATCGTAAGCTCCTGTCAAACAATAAGAGGGTAACATGCAGTTACTGTTAGCGTCAGGCTAACTAGCCTCAGCTGTATTGAGAGCTGGTTGTTTACACAGTTCATGGAAGTTAAAATTAACCTCGTTGATAGTTATTATTCTGTTAAAAAATGTGCTTTAAGGTTGGTTTTATTTCAGTTGCCCTTCTCGCACTACACGCCCAAGAACAAGCCAGTTTCTTAATGATCTTTTTTTTTTCTTTTTTTCCACGATCTGGTGGATCAATGGAGACATGCCAGAGTGTTCGTGATAAAAGCTTTTAAGAATATTTGGAGTTCCTTATAATTTCATGGCTACGCAGAGACTGCTTGTGCATGGAGGCGTTAGACAATCAAGCTTTAATTTGTAGTCGTGACATTAAGCTGCGTGTTCAAAGGCAGTAGTTTGACAAGGGTTTAGCTAATCAATAGAAGATCAATAATTCCGAACATTACTCGGATGTCCATCAGGGTGGTTTTAATCGCTTTGTCTTGGGATTTGCATCATAGTAAAAAGCTAAAATCTACTGGCTCTTCTGACTTTGGCTTCTTCACGAACTGATGGCTGGTGGTAGCTTGGATATAAAACTAAATGCTATACTTGTGCGTAGCCTATACAGGGAAAGCACAGGCTGCTACCAGGCGTATTGTTTGCTCATAATGTGGTGCAATAGCATGAATAAGCATAAATGGGGAAAACCTTTGAAAAAGTATACGTCTGACATGTTGCCACTGATACCGTTTTCATATAAGCTGCAAAACAAAGGGCCCTTCCATTTTTCTTCTCCTTCTTAAATGCCTTATTTTAACTGCTTTGTGAAATACAAGCCTTTCTTTGGTCAGGCCTTGCTTCCATAAATATGAAAAATATACATAAAAGCACCTTTCAGTCTGGATGCAAATGGATGCCTTAAATTCCATCCAGCTGCCCAGTCTTGAATTAATAATGACACTGAAATGGATAACCTTCCCTTTGCATTAAACCTCAGTACAACCACTACAACTTTAAAAACAGATTTTCTGTCCTATCAGTTTAAGTGAATTCAGTAGATTGGAACATGTGCCTCCTTTTAGTTTTATTTAAATTGGAATTAAATTACAGTAGCTGGATTACTTTTACAGGCATAATGCATTTCATTGGATTTATGTAACTCTTAAGGCTCGGTTGTACTGTGTGGTAGTCTTCTATAATATGGCATCAGCTGCAATTTGTTGTCTAGTTTTATTAGGATAGCAAATTATCTTTGTTATTGAATTTATGCATTTTCACTGTAACTATTCTTGACCACCAAATACAAATTTTTATTTGAATTTCAATGTGTAATGTTTCCTAGTAGGGAATGAGGTCTTATTAGGTCTTTGACTTAATGCTTGAAGACATTATGAAATCAGCCTGACATTGTCAAAATCTGTGATAATCAAAGCTGAGCCTTTGTGTGTTTGTCAATGATTTACTGGCTAACAATTCAAATAGATGCAATTCTGCATTATCAGCCATCAACGTTATTGGAAAGCTCTTGTGAAGTCTGATAATTGTCTTAATGCAGAGCACAAATTCATTAAAATGTAAAGGAGGTTTTTTGATCACAAAGAGGAAAAAGTACCAGTGGATTCAAAAGTAGAGTTTGAATAAATGAACAGTTGTGGACATGCTGTCTCTGCCAGGTTCCCTTGGCAGTTTTCTTACAGGGTGTGCACGGATTCTTTGTTTTTCCAGTTTCACATTGCTGATAAGTTTATCACGCAGTGCTTGAAAGCTGATGGCAGAAAGTCAGTAGGAATGAGATGCATAAGAAGTACTTGTTCACTGGTTGTATACATTGAGTGCTGCTGTTATGAGCGCCAGGAAAGAATTTACAAGGTGACTGCTTTGAACCAACACTCGTAAAAAATACAAATGAAATAACAGTTTTTGTTTTTTCAAGTCACATGTCATAGCAACTTATTGTGAGTTTACCAAAACCAGTTCAGCTTCCTGCAAGCGCCTCATGTGTGTCCACCATGTGTTATATTTCACTATATTTAGCTGGCAAAGTAAGCCAGTGTTACTTGACAGCTGCAAATCTACGACCTAACCCAGTGTTTTAAAGCACAGGTAGGAAAAAAAAAAAAGCCTGTTCAAATATTTGACTTAGGATGGTTAAAGAAGAAATGACTCACATGCGGTAATGGCATAAATATGTGTGCTGTTGCTAATTATAAATGTAAAATATGAGAGTTTTGCAACATTGTGCATTAAGATGAATGTGGCCTTTAAAAAAGGGGTGTGCGTATGTGTCTGTATTAAGGCATCAAATTGAATTAGGAAGTCTGTTTCTCTGTTTTCATTTCATTTGTTGCAGTAGAGATTTTCCTGTGATTATTGCTGACTAATTAAATGGCTATAGTATCTGAGAAATTTAAACAATTTTTTTTCTTTCTTTTAAGCTGCAACAAATGGTCTAAATTGAATTTTCATCGAGCTTCAGATGGAAAAGCTTTGACTATCCTCCCATTACATTCACCCTCCTCATATTTGTAGTTGGAGGAAGCAAGCCAGACTGATGGTACCATGACAACTAGCGTCAGGTGGAAAGGTTCTACAATATTTATGCAACGCTGAGTCATGCTATGATCACACAGTGATGGCGCTGTTCAAATTTTAAGTAATTCAAATGCTCTTTGGATTTGATGTTAGTTGCAATCCAAAAGCAAGAAAAATCAGCCCTTGATGAAAATTTCATTGGTTTATTGGTTAAGGAAATATTGCAAATTAAAGTTCCTTATTGTGTATTCCAAGTATAATTAGTTTTTAGTTTTTTTTTACTAACAAAAATTGAACAAACCTCCAGGTTTTGGATTAAGTTTGAGGTTGTATATCATCTTCATTATAGTTTATTTATCTGTCATTCTTTCAGTCAATATCTTCTGCTTAAATTATATCAATGTTAAATGTTTGGCTTGGAATGACCATGTAGTGGTGACACATTGTTTCCTTATTTGACTGAAATCTATACATTATATTAATAAAACTGGTTAAAACATTATTACAATGGAGCTGATTTGCTTTGGATCTAACAAATTGTGCCAAAAATGACTCCATGCAGGAAAAAAAAGAACTCTTATTATTGATTGGTGTCGCAAGTTTTGGTCTAAAAAGGCAATTTTAGGCTTCTGTTTTCTTTGAATCATTCATATGAGTAACGAATTTGAAGGAAATGTCTGCAGTAGAGCTGTCAAACAAAATATCCCTGTGAGGCAGAGCAAAAAAAACCCGCATATGTCTGTAAACAACACAGGATGGTCTGGAAAGAGTGCTCTATACAGATAAGTTAAAATGCTGCCCTTTGGCCACAGTTGCCAAAGGTATAATTAGAGAGAATAGGAAGCAGTACTGTACTTGTTAATCATAGGGATGGAAATTTTCTGTTTTTGCAGATGAAAATGCTGTGTCATTAGGGAAGATACTGACATTAAAAGGAAGGCTGCACTCTAAAATGTATTAGTAGTTCACCCATGAACTATCAAACATAAGCTGGAGATTTTGGGCCCTCACAGTGCCCAAAATTTGAACTTCACTTCATGGGATAGCTGAGCATAGATCCTAAACAGAATAGATGGGCTAGGTTATGACTTGAAGTGATTTGCAAGGATGAGTAAGTGCACATTCCTAATGCAGATTGTAAAATGGCTTGGGTTACTAAGTAACATGTTGGGTTTGAAACAATTGCCCCAGTTATAGTTTCGTTTTTGTTTGGGTTTTTTTGGATTTCATGAAATAAAAAGTAACCTTGCATTATCATTGTAAGAAATGTCCACACTGTATGTTCTCTACAGAACACAAGCACTTTATTACTGATGCTACTGATCCTTTGAACTTTCAACCACAAGTTTCACTGTGCTAATGTGAAGAAGCTGCTGGTCGATGTACACAGAGTCTATTCCTAAGCTGGTATTAGCTAATGTTACACACTGTTTACAGTAAAGGGAAGGTGGAAAATAAAGATTAAGACGATGACCTCATGGAATGCATGTGAGCGCCACATCCTTTCTCCATATCAATCGCAACTGTTATAGCCAAAAATCTGTTACAATGCGTTCAGACATTAAAATCCATTTAAAAGCAATTAATACACATAAAATGCTTGATGTTTGATGATCATTTGTCGATAAGTTAATATTTCTTTTTACTTTTGATGTCTCTAGAGGCAATGTAGAAATGCACTTCAAATACGTATATCGGCGTAATCCTCAGTCTTTTTTTGCTTGATAAGAAACTTAATGCAATGAAATTCCAGTGTGTAGTCGATGCATTTTTAACAAGAAATACTAAATGGAAGGGAAGTTATGTTTACAGACACCTCAGTGTGATGTGAATGCAGATAATTGGGTAAGAAAGCATGTTTAAGGAGACAAGATGACAGTAGTGACCAAAATATGAATAACAAAGGTGTGTGTGTGTGTGTGTGTGTGTGTGTGTGTGTGTGTGTGAAGCCCTTTGAGTCAGTAAAACTAGAAAAGTCCTAGTGTAGTAACACCATTAAAACATTTTTTTTTTTTTTTTTTACCCCAAAATACCTTTTTTAGTATAGTATAATCAAAAATAAGCATAAAAAGAAAATTCTTTATTGCAGTTTTACTGTATTGTTAAAAAACAAACAAACACAACTTTCTACTTCAAAGCTTTATTAAAAACTGTCAACTTTTTGCATTTTCCAACAATATTTGATTCAACCCACAACTGGATGAGTTCAGATTATTTTAAACTACATTACATAACAAAATACATTCGGTACTTGGTTAAACTGTCAGATGTGTAAATCTATACAGTTGTGGGATTTGTATATTATGGTGGATGACATCACTCTAGAATCCAATTAATACTTGATTTGTTAGGCTTACTATCACAAATAATATATAATGTAATGTGTATATCAGGTCTTACAGTATGTTCTTCTTGATATACTTAAGTTGCTGGTGTCTGCTTTTGCAGTGGTTCAGTGTTGCTGAATGTACCGTGGGCATGTGCGTTGTGTCCTCATTGGGTTGAGACCGGTCCAGTTGAACTCTGTGGTCTCTATCGGCGTATTGTTCAGCTCCGGCTACGTCCCTCTTGAGTGAAGTCACAGCATTCCAGGGAGCGGATAAATGACTTAGTGTTATGGCAGATGAGCAGCATTGTGGTTGCTGCTGATAATAGTGGGTAGAAGGGCACAAGTATAGCAGTCCAACTATGAAAACGCCCTCTCCAGCTCTTCTCAGAACAGCTTTTTGGTTAGTATGTGTGAAATAACCAGTCTTCTAAATGTGTTGCCCTGTTTAATTAGGTTTAAAAATGATGTTTTGTGTCCTCCCTGCCAGCCAGAATGCTGTAATACTTTTACATTTATATGACAACTCTGTAGCATGGTGGGTCCAGAGCTTCTATATGTTAAAGTCTCATTAGAGGGTAAAAGCGCTGAATGGATGGCTAGTGTTTTATCTAGGCAATACTTTTACCCCAGCCCTAATATTTGATACAGTAGTAGTAGTAGTAATTTACATTTATTTCCAGACAAATGTTATCCTTTTTCTGGGTCAGCAAATATTTACCTTAAGTAGTCTGAAGTAATCCATCATTTTTCTGTGTGCTAGAGAGGAAAATTAAGCTAAACTTAAACTCACTTTGAAATGTTTGCAGTAAAATCCTTTTTGGGGGGGTTAGACTGTGAAACACTTCTCCCATAATTCATTATAACGCTCAGACTTTTAAACATGTCAGTATCTTTTCATCATTATCCTTTAAGTAGATTTTTAAGTCAGCTGTTTGTTTCCTTCTGAAATGGATTAGAGAAATTTTGCTACTGGTAGGCTTATCCCAGTAGGCCAGATCTTTTAAGCCTGACTGGACTCATGTTAATGACGTAAACGCTGACTTTGATGTTGTCTAGAAACAATTCTCTCGTGCGATTACAGTGTTGGTCTCTTTACTGTTGCTGGAATGAAAAGGAAATATCTGCTAGCTGACTGCCAAGATGCGCAGAGTATAATTTGTGCTTACCACAGTTGTTTCCCATGAATTCAGTACAAAGTTAAATATGTGTCATTAACACCAAAAGTGTCTGTAAAGAGGGAACAGAAAGTGTACTATGTTTTAAAAGCAGGATTTCAGTTGTTGTGGGGTCAGAAGTTGCCTCTCTAACATGTGATTATTGACATGACGGAAACACCAGCTGGTCATTAAAATGGGAAATAAAATGACATTATCTTGCGTGACAGGGCCTTTCTGGTTGTCCCCCTTCCATTTCTGATCATTTACTGGGTATGCAGACACTGATGTCGTCTTCTGAAAGTAGCTGACATAGACGGACGGCGTGACCGATGATTTCAGTGTATGTACTTGTGTAAAAAATGAATAAATTAAAATTAATCTTTCTTTTTACAGGTTCTTGTCATGCTGCAGTGATGTACAAGGTACTGATTTTAATACTAACCTTCTGGGGGGTGACAGTGAACTGCATTGGAACATCGCCAGCACCATCCCGCAATAAATCTACGGAAATGTGTTACTCTGCTCGAATTAGGAGTACTGTACTCCAGGGTTTGCCCTTTGGTGGGGTGCCTACTGTCCTTGCCCTTGACTTTATGTGCTTCTTGGTGAGTACTTCTGTCACTCATATGGACCATAACATTACTATTTATGAGCACCTTTTTACGTAAGTCATAATGCTATCCTCATCATCACATGTGGGCCCTTTAATATTGTGTATTGTGTTGTCATTACAATTCTAAGAACTGAGATAAAAATAGTTCCAGGAAAGTGTTTTTAAACTATAAACAGCCCAAAGCACTTATGCAACTTTAGTTCAGTAGGTCCCTGTAATGTAAATAAAGGTACTGAAGGTGTTGACCTGCTCTTTCTCTTGTGCTTTTAGGGTCTGCTGTTTGTGTTCTCTATCTTGAGAAAAGTGGCATGGGACTACGGGCGCCTCGCTCTAGTGACTGATGCTGAAAGGTAATAAGAACACACTGGTCTGCTAGACTGGACCAGTCTAGCAACAAAGCTGTTAACTTCATTTTATCGTACATTTAATGGATTAACATGATTGGTAATGGTTATTCATATCTCTGGATGATGTAACAAGGTATTACGATGGTCTTCTAAAAATATGTATTTAATGTAGTTGATAATGGAAAACATTCATGTATTCACATTCATGTTTTTCAGAGCTGAAAAACACATTCGTTACCTTTTGGTGGATAAAACAGACTGAAAACATTGTTCACAGGGTGCCTTTGAGTTGTTACCACGTTCTCTAAACTACAGATTTTTAAATCATTAACCTACTCATTGTGTTACACTTATTTAACTACAAAATAATTTATACTGGTATGGTTATGCTATATTTTACGCACCAAATATTTATACTAAATTAGGTGTAACTTTACAAATGGCAAACAGCAAGCCTGATTTTTCTGCTGGGGTTTGGACCAAGGTTTCATGGAAGGCTTGTTTGTTAGCGTAGGTGCGAGCAGCTTGGGACTTTGCCAGACTTTGGTTATCTGTGTACACAGTTAGATTGTAATGTTGCCTTTTTTAAAATGGTGAAATCATGACGATGTGTGTTTCTGGGCACGGATTAACTGGATAATTTGCAAGAGATTTGACTCTGCTGTGTATCCAGCTTTCTTTATCTGCGGTTTATTTACCTTTAGACATCTGGCCCAGCTCCGAGTATAACACTGTGTCTGGCTCACTCTATCAGTGTAAAGATATTTAACTACACATTCAATTCATGAAATGTGGTTCTATAAGGAAAAAATGGTAAAATTTCAACAGCATGTCTGTTTAAAAAAGATTTATATAGACAGAAACTTTATTGTCGTGTATCTTGTGTATCTTAATCCCTTTGGAGATAAAAGTCCAAAACCTTTTGCCATCTTTAACATTTCCAGCCTTCCGTTGGGCTGTGTCAATTCTAGATCTTATGGATCTTATGTTTGACACACCTGCTCCGCAGGATTGCTGATTTGATTTTTACATTTTACAACTTTTCAAACTAGTTTTCAAGCTTTTTTTTTTTTTTTTTTTTTTTTTTTTTTAAACTAATTTTAATCATAATAAAATAACCTAATAGATTAGGCCTGAAAACAGAGAATTGATTTGTTTGTAAAAATATTAATTATATCATTTAGCTCTACAGGGGTCGTAATTTAAGTCCTGCCATCGTTTCATTTTGGATGTTTTTTGACCCAGAAGAGGAGGTTAATTCCTCTGACAGAAGCAGACATCGTGAAGATTTTAGCGCAGACAGGAAGTCAGTTTCAGAACTTTTTCCTTGAAAAGCACCCTTTCAGTCTGCCATGTGATGGTTTGTACTTCAATACATAGTTTATCCACTTTGACATTATAAGGAAAAAGCCTGAAATTGACAAAGAAGCAAAAAATAATTAAACTATTGGTCCTTTATGTACCCCTAGTTCATCTCAACATTAATGTCCACATCTAAGCCCGGAGGACTGTAGTTCGTGCTATTGTACGATGATGTATTATTGCCAGATAAATTAGGATGCTTAACTAGAAAAGTTTTGGAAGCAGCCAAATGGATGTCTATTAACAAAGAATGATTTTAGGGCTACACCATAAAATTAAATGGATCGGATTAAGAGACTGAATTCAGACCTCTTTGACTGTGAACTCTGGGAACTACATGACACAGTGCTCCATTACCCATGTCCCCCCTGCTGTGTTTGTGTGATGTTGCAGCTAGACTATTTTTGCAGCTGCATGTGAGCAGAGGATGAGGTTGCAGCATGGTGGGAGGATGGGAGGGGGGTGGCAGCATGGAACACTTTTGTAACAGACAGGAAATGTAGTTTGTTGTCCCACGACACTGTGCTGACTTCAGATCATTGTCTTTTTTTCATGTTTTGAAAAGAGGCTGTTACCTTTCCAGGAAAGTTGGACAATCAAAAACGGGGATTACATATGATGAATGTTTGTTACAGCTGCAAAAACAATTGCAATACAATAAACAAAGTGGTTACTACATCCCAGGTCCTGAACACGTGTGTATGGCTGGATAATGTATCCTAGTGTGAACAGAAACCTTCATTGGTATGCTTGTGGTGTAATATGCCTAGCCAGATTTTCTCTAAACCAGTTCCCCTGTTTTTTCCCCAACAGAGTGATTTCCTCTTAACTAAACTGAATGGCTTTGATTTACTTTTTTTTTTTTTTTCTTTTTTATTATAGAAGAAAAAGGGATACATTTTACAGTCGTCTGGAAGAACAGGAATTGTATGTTATCTCTCTTTATCATTGAGTCTTTCTTCTTTCCTTTTGACTTTCTGTAGACCGTCTTACTCATAATTCCTCTCTGCTCAGGGTACACTGGTTTCTTCGTGTTTTTCCTCTTTTTTTTAAACTCTTGATGGTTTGGCATTTTCCTTCTTCAGGCATTTCCTAGCACCAGGCTCCGACTCATTCTCCTCTCTTTGTCGCTCTCATGCTTTTGCCGTTGGGTGTCCCTGTCCTCTCTCACTGTCCTAATCAGATCTTTGTCTGCTAATCTGTGTATTGACCTCTTTATGAAGCACGGGCTTCTTCTGTGTGAGCACACCGCATGAGCAAGACACACAGGATGCTTGCGGGGAAAGGTAATACTTCCCTGATCTGTGGTTATTCATAGACAGGCCCTAACATGGAGCACCTACAGTGTAACCTGTGTACTAGACCTGGCATGTGCAAGAGGACTGATTTTTCCAGCGTCAGGCTTCTTACTCATTCCATCAGAGATTTCTTAGAATCCCGGGTGACGTCATCTTTTAATGTAGTATTGAACTCTGAGTAAAATAAAAATTCCAGCAGAGTCCGAGTTCTCTTCATAATGATATATGTAAAATCAATTGCCATTTCCTCCCAGGGGCATGCATTAAATTTGTATAAAGTAAATAGATTTAGCAAGGACAACCTATGGCTCTGCTGGAAGAACTCCCCAAGTCTGTCTCTGGATTGTTGCTTTGTTTCTGTTTCTTCCTCTGTGAATGGTTTCTGCCGTGTCATTTTTATTGCACCATTTATTCTGACAGCAACGGTGCCAATAACCTGTAGCGCTTAGCTCCTAACACTGCATGAGATGTGGCTGCAGAGATTGTTTCTGAGGTTTACTGGTTTACCACCTTAAATCTGCTGTGAACCACACACAGCATTACCTTGGGTCAATCTCTTCAGATCATTTCACAGCGTGTTTGTTTTGTGTCATTACCTTTGCCATACTGAAGGTTTATCCTTTGTCCTGAAACCTAGAGCTAATATCCTTGTATGGTATATGGTGATGTTGGGTAGTTGTGTAATGTCATGCAAATGCTGTGTGTTGTGTCTTTTTCATATAGCATGGTTTCTCCTACTACATCTGACATGCATGAACGCTATGAGCGCCTCACATCAGTCTCTAGCTCGGTGGATTTTGATCATAGAGACACAGTAAGTGTGCTATTGCTGCTGCATAATATTGATGATGATGATAGTAACAATAATAAAACAGGAAAACTGGTACAACATTGTGAAATATGTGCTGTTCTTTAGGGGTTCTGCGACTGGTTAACTTCTATATTCCGGATCAAGTGAGTCAGCCTGTTTAAAGCCTATTTTATATAAAAGGTTGCAATTTTCTTTGTTCTGAATAATGATCAAGGTGTCCCCTGTTTTCTTTCTAAAGGGAAGACGAGATAAGGGAAAAGTGCGGTGACGATGCAGTGCATTACTTGTCCTTTCAGCGCCACATCATTGGCTTGTTAGTAGTGGTGGGCGTGCTCTCTGTTGGCATCATCTTGCCAGTGAACTTTTCTGGAAATCTGCTAGGTGAATAAGAGTAACATTTAAGAGTCTACATTTTATTTTAAATATTTACGATAGTTTTTCTCTAAATGTTTGACCAGTTTGCTGCTTTTGTTTATTATTTTATTTCTTTTCCTTTGGTTTTTGGTATTTTATCTTTATTCTGATTTGGGGTTCTTGTTTTTTTGGGGGGGGAGGGTTTCATCTTTTGACAACCTTCTCTGCTGCATAGATCTACGCAGTTCTGTGACTGTTTTAGAAAACCTATAATACACAGAACCAATGCAGTTGTTGGTGTTGTATGTTACTGCAGACCAATGTTGTGTGTTACCAGTTATGTTCTTTAACTTGTGCGAGGATAGTCATTTGCTAAACTAACAGGTAATTGGTTACTAGGGTATAAGCACTTTTTAGATTTTTGGAAGGTCAGTAGTCAAAAGATTCTTTTTCCTACAAAAAAATGATCCTTTTACTTTTCTCCCAATTAAAACCACTTTCCACATTTCCTTGCTGTGTTCTGTGCAGAGGTTGCTTTTCAATCAAGTGATTCTCTTGCTTCGCTTTTTCTTTCCACAGAAAACAATGCCTATAGTTTTGGGCGAACCACTATAGGAAATCTCGGAGCAGAGTGAGTAACGGAGCGTCCCTTTTATACAGCATAAAATGCTATTAAAGAAGTTAATTGGGTCTTCCCTTTGTGCCACTAATTAAATCCTTTTTACATTCTGTTTTTCAAGTAACGCACTACTGTGGCTGCACACCATCTTTGCATTTCTTTACTTGTTACTCACGGTGTACAGCATGAGACGGCACACATCCAAAATGCAATACAAGGAGGATGACCTGGTGGGTGGCACGGTTTCAGAAAATCATGTTTGGATACACGTCGGTCTGTGTGGTGTTAGTGATTGTCGCTTTTTTTTTTCATCTCCATGTAGGTTAAACGCACTTTATTCATAAATGGGATCTCCAAATATGCAGAAGAAAAGGAGATAAACCAGCACTTTGAGTAAGGATTTTGCCCCCAGCTCCACGGTTAATTTGAACTATAATGAGACTTTATCTGTGTATATAAATGGTACAGTACTTTGGTGTCATGGCTGCTTTGCAGTAACTCTATTAAGTTAGATGAGAACCATTCCTTTTTCTGTTAAGAGTTGCATCGTCATGGCTTTTAAGGTTAGGATCAGACAATGGCAGGACTGTATGTGTAATTCTCCATAATAGAAGGCAGATGAGCAGAATTAAGTAAGACACGTGCCACAGTGGTTTAAGATTGAGATTGGGGTGGTTTGGCTCAGATCCTACCTGACCAAACGGTATTAACTGCAATCGTATATGTGTCCCCGGTATTTTGACTTGCAGATGCTATTGTAATATTTGAAAAGTCCCTGTGCTGATATAAGGAATGTGTTATGAATCGTTGTACTTTAAAATGGACTCATTTTGTCTCCTTCTCTGCCCTTGGTTCACAGGAAGGCATATAATTGTCGTGTACTGGAAACTCGTCTCTGTTACGATGTAGCCAATTTGATGTATCTTAGCACTGAAAGGTAACAATGTTTTAACCAAATATGTGTTTGCGTGTTTGAAGATTTTTATTTTTTAAATGTGTACTTAAAATACTGGAAGCTCTACATCTTCAGTAATCCTAATTGCTGATGCGTTAATTTCAGGAAAAAGGCAGAACGCAGTAAGAAATTCTTTATTGACCAGAAGACACAGGGGAAGATTACCATGGTCAACCCAAAGCCCTGTGGACACCTGTGCTGTTGTATCGTTAAAGGGTGTGAACAGGTGAGTATGATATAACTTTACCTTAAAACGGTGCATTCTAATACTGGTGTAGCTTATATCGAAACATAATGTATGAAGTGTGGACTCTGTAGTGAGATCAGTTGAATAGGTATGGGTATGAACTGAATCTTTTTGATCAGGTTAAAAATTCATGGTTTTTCCACTGCTCCTTCATGAAGCTATGGGACTGTGTAACCCCTTAACACACTAACTGGCTTTTACTGGTTAAATGCAACAGTTTCACATTGGTAAATGGTAAATGGCATGTATTTGTATAGCGCGTTACTAATCCCTAAAGACCCCAAAGCGCTTTACACATTCAGTCATCCACCCATTCACACAGTAATCCCAGTGTATCCCAGTAAACCATTAAAAAATATCATCACTTTTTTTTTTTTTTTGTCTTTCATAGGAAGAGGCAGTGAGCTTCTATACCCGTTTGGAGGCAAGCTTAAAAGAACAATGCAGGAAGGAGAGGGAGAAGATCAACTCGAAACCTTTAGGAATGGCTTTTGTCACCTTCGAGGATGAAGGCACAGCTGCAATGTACGTACGCTTACCCTCATGGGAAAATAAATGTATATGTGTCTGCTGCATTGTTTTTGAACTGACAAGCTCTTTGGCTCATTACCCAACGATCCGATCTCTGTTCCCAGAATTTTAAAGGACTTCAATGCCTGCAAGTGTCATGGCTGTCAGTGCCGTCGTGAGCCCAGAAGCTCTATATTCAGCGGCAAACTGCATACACAAAAATGGACCATCGCCTATGCCCCTGATCCACAAAATGTTTACTGGTAAGAACACATTTAAGTAACAAGTGCTGCAATTCTAACTGTTTGTAACTGTTTATTCATAACGCTCTTAACTGATTAATTTGATTCAGTCCCATTACTTACCCATATAAGGCGACGGGATGTGGGGAAGTAATAATAAGGTTTCTGGGTGAAATAGAAGTCACAGAGACAGGGTGGGTGGAAGGGAACTAAAACTGAGGTTTTATTTTATCAGCCGTTCTACTCTAAGAAAATCAGCCAAGGCACATCTGCTACTAAGCAATTGTGGCTTGCTTAGTGGGGTGAGATCTACACAACACCCCCACACAGCAAAACCACAGTAGGGCTGCTTGGGATGTAATGAGTCCATTTTTCAAAAAAATACTACCTCACTCCAGATGAGCTATTGTTTTTTAAGCTGCAGTATCAGTTTACCAGCCAGCTGTGTCCGTAACTGCAGGTCATCAGACTGTGTCAGTCTAACCGCTGTATAACCTTTATCCCACAGGGATCATCTGTCACTGGGAGGATTGAAGTGGTGGCTCCGCTGCTTGTTAATCAACAGTATCCTCTTCATCCTCCTCTTCTTTCTCACCACTCCTGCCATTATCATCTCCACCATGGACAAGTTCAATGTTACCAAACCAGTGGAGTACTTAAATGTGAGCGTCCCAAAATTTGAATGCTTGATTAAATTTTAAGTTATAAGCATATTCATGTTTTTCTCTTAGCATTTGAGTTCAAGGCATCACAAGTCTGCATCCTAATACAGAAGCACATGAATTCACCTGTTTAGTTACATAAACATATCCTCGTCTGTCTGATCTGTTCCTCAGAATCCAATCATCACCCAGTTCTTCCCCACCCTGCTCCTATGGTCTTTCTCTGCCTTACTTCCTACTGTCGTCTACTACTCTGCCTTCTTCGAAAGGCACTGGACCCGGTATGGTTTAAATTCTCTGCCGTCAACAGTATTTGAGTTATGTAGTATTTATTTTAAGTTTAAAGTGATTTGGTGTATTGCATAATTTAATGCGTTCACCTTTTTATTTGGTTGTTTAGGTCAGGAGAAAACAGGACTACGATGCATAAATGCTACACTTTCTTGATCTTTATGGTCCTGTTGTTGCCCTCTCTTGGACTCACCAGGTAAAGTATGTTTTTATTTTGCGCTGCCCAGCAGTACAAGCATCTGAAATATTTCAGATAATTAATTTCATTTCCTGTTTCTTTGCAGTTTGGATGTTTTCTTCCGGTGGCTTTTTGACAAAAGTTTCTTGCAGGAAGCTAAAATAAGATTTGAGTGAGTAGTGTACGGCACAGTGCTATGCTATTATATATAGAGCAGTATGTGATTTGAATGTATTTTTAAATATTTATCAGTCCTTTAGCAATACCAAAAACATCTTGAATTAATCTGTAATGAAACTGAATCCTGCAATAATTTTCAAAGCTCATTTTAGTATTTTTGATTATTGCTTCTATTTTTTTTCTTTGCTTTTTAGGTGTGTTTTCCTTCCTGACAATGGAGCCTTCTTTGTAAACTATGTCATAGCATCTGCATTCATCGGTAATGCCATGGACTTGCTGAGGATTCCTGGTTTACTGATGTACATGATCCGCCTCTGTCTGGCTCGCTCTGCAGCTGACAGAAAGAATGTCAAAAGGGTTAGTGAGACCATATGATGTGAATAAGGGCACAGAAGGGTAGATGCACTATGTGCATTCATGTGTTGTGGCTGTGCTCTTAATGTGAAAAGATATTTACATAAATGTCTTGGGCTTTTGGAGTATTGCTGACATGAGATACTTGACTAGTTTGAAAAATTTTCTCTGACAATTTTCATATTGGATCAAATGTTTGAGTAATATTTTAAATCGCCTGGTGTGATTGTGGTTGTTTCACTGCCACTTTTATGTTTGTACTGTGTGCTGAAATACAATGGTGAAAACTATGTAATCCAACCTTTTTATAACAACTGTCGATTATTACTCAAAGAAAAAAAAAATGCCACATTTGGTAGTTAAAATGTTTATGTTTTAAGTTGCCTTGTTGTCTCTTTATAGCACCAGGCTTATGAGTTCCAGTTTGGGGCAGCTTATGCCTGGATGATGTGTGTCTTCACTGTGGTCATGACCTACAGCATAACCTGCCCAATCATAGTCCCTTTCGGTGAGTTCTGCTGTTTAATAGCCCCGCTAGCTTGCTCCTGTTTCACTTTAACATGGTTTGCTGATTAAACTACAGCAGGATAAACATGTAGAGGACAGACAGCATGCAGTGATTCAGTTCTTTATACAGTGGCTTATCGGCAGGCCTAATTGGATTAGCTCTACTGATTGGCTTGCCTCTGTTCCCTGTGCAGGGCTGATGTACATGCTGCTAAAACACCTAGCAGACAGATACAACATGTATTATGCGTATCTGCCATCTAAACTGGACAAGAAGATCCATTCTGGAGCTGTAAACCAAGTGGTGGCTGCTCCTATCCTCTGCCTGTTTTGGCTTCTCTTCTTCTCCACTGTTCGCTCGGGTAGGAAGACGACTCCACCTAGAGGCCACTCTGATCCTTAACACATGCCTGGTGTTATTTATGAAAGATGGATCCCAGTGCAATAAATGTCTCTCCCGGTTCTTTCCTGCAGGGTTTTCAGCCGCAACATCCATGTTTACATTTGTGGTTTTGATCATCACAATCATCATTTGCCTCTGTCACGTCATCTTTGGGTATTTTAAATATTTCAGCGCTCACAACTACAAGGTTGGTAGATGGTCACTTTTTATAGCGTATTGCTGTTTAGAATCATGCTGATTAGCCATTCTAGTGTTTTACTCTAGTCTCATGCTCAACTACTTACTTTCAATGTGTGTTTTCTCTGTCAGATTGAAACAGAGGCTGTGGACGGATCGGAAAATGGAGACTCAGCGTGTCCTTCTGCTGCCAACAAGGCAGCGGTATGTATTCAGTGGTTTATCGATGTTAACATGAACCTCAGAGCATCCTGTTAAAAAGCAGGATGCTCTGCCAAAGCCTTTAGTAGCTGAAGTCAAAAACAAAGGAGAAAGATGGGTAACATATAGTTTTAATGCAGAATTGTGCTTTTTCAGTGCATGTGGAGCAATGTTAGTTTACAGATGAGTTATGGATGGGGTGAGATTGTGAAGAACTTCACTACAGCAGGCTGTACAACCAAAATTATCTAACTTGCCTGATTTTGAAATTGATACTGTAGATATATCTGTTAGGAGGCTGAAGGGTGGCAGTGGCAGGTGCTAGTATTTTTAATGATGGCAAAACGCATCCATATATGAAGACAAGATACATGCATCAAACAGAATCTGTTAAGAAACCTACCTATCCAAGACCACGATTGCCAAAGAGATATACTCCCGTTGTCCCCTGCATGTCCAAAGACATGCAGTTAGTGGGGTACGGTTAATCGGTAGGCCAGCGTGTTAGCACGGTGGTTAGCACTGTTGCCTCACAGCAAGAAGGCCCTGAGTTCAATTCCACCATCATGCAAGGGTCTTTTGTTGTGTGTGTGGAGTTCTCCCCGTGTTTGCGTGGGCTCTCTCTGGGTACTCTGGCTTCCTCCCACAGTCCAAAGACATGCAGTTAGTGGAGATGGGTTCATTGGAAACACTAAATTGCCAATAGTTGTCTGTGTCTATGTGTTAGCCCTGCGACAGACTGGCATCCTGTCCAGGGTGTACCCTGCCTCTCGCCCTATAGTAGCTGGGATGGGCTCCAGCCCCGCCCACAACCCTGACAAGGTTAAACAGAAGAGACAAAGGGAGTATAATCAGCATGCTTCTTGTTTAACAATACATTTCAGTTAAGGATAAACTAGGAAAAACACACACATATGGTAGAACCTGTAGAACCAAGCCTTAAAAAAACAAAAAACCTTGTAGAGAAACATAAAGATGAGTACCAAACTGTAATACTCTTTTATTTCTGACTGTCCCCTACAGCAAATGTACATTGCTGAGGTACTACAAGAGCCAAATTCAGATGAGACTGGTTCTGGCAGCGGTGAGGACGACGGCCAGGGGTCCTCACAAGACGAGGAAATAATCAGTGTTGACAATGGCTTAAATGAAGCCTTTCAGTCTGGTGAGGACAGCCTAATTGATAATGAAGTGCGGCAATGATTGCACCTGGGAATAGAAAGCCAAGTCACTTTAGGAGCGCACTGAATGAGTGAATTAAATGAGGAACTGAACCAACGGTTCTCCGAAACATCTCATCCTCCTTGGGGGACCTTCCACTAACATAAGCACCCTGCCCTGTCTACTAAGAATTAAACGGACTGTCGCACAAAGACTCTCACATTTCCTTTACTGGGCCTCGCCAGGCCGCATCCTATGTGTACCTACTGGAGAAGGAATCTACTCTGGCATCGAAAGGGTAGCAACATCTTCGTGCTCCTGACGCAACTGAGGCACACCCCAGTCGCTTTCTCTGGACCAATGGAAAGAAGACATTAATGCATAAGGAAATCATTGCCTTGTCTTGTAAGGAGAGTTACCTTGGTATTGCACCCGAATGACAGGACCAGTACGCTCCACTTTCACTAAGGTACTGCAGTATGGCATGCAGCTTCAAAAACGTGGAGAGATTTCTCCCATAACTGCTAACTGCACTAGATGTTTTCAGAAAATAAGCAGATTAGGAGAGATGAGCGCATAAGATGATGGGAGCAGCCTTTATGCCAGATAGTGCTATCAGTCCAGATGAGATGGTCTCACATGATTCTTCCAGTTCCATAGAAGCCTTGAAAAACTGGGGAAAAAAATGCTACTTAACACTCCAGGAAGCTTTGACACTGTACAGCTATTAAAAAAAATCTCTGGATTTGTAAAATAGCCTTTTTCGACATGTATTTATTGGTAGGCATGGAGTTTTTAACGCTGTCATGCTTTACACACCCTTTAAGCTGTGGAAGAAGATAATTCATGTCTCGGCACACTACACTGATAATGATCTTAGTTTCTGGGTCTGAACCTTTTGTTGGGACTGCAGTTGGAATGCTGCTACTAATGCTGCCTCCAAATAAAAAGGGGGGAAACCTTTGCACGGTTGCTGCAGAAGGACCAGAGCTGAGAGCCTGTGGAAGTTCTAGCTATGAGGAAGGAGAGAAAGGCCTTTTTGGTTCCCCCTTCCCCGGGTCAGTTTTAGATGATGCTGACTGTGCTTCTGTACGCGTTGTTCTCGTTTCCTTTTTGTTTACGTTTTCCTGTAAGTTGCTTGAAATTAAGATTTAGTTCAGGTGGCTGCCATTTTTTTTTCTTTTGTCCTGTCAGGCCCTCTTTAATGTCAATGTTTATGTAGACACTTTATCATGCCGATAGCTTATTTTAAGTTTCTGTAGTCAATGAGGAGAGATTAGGGGTGTAGACTATGTTCTTTTTTTTTTTCTTTTTTTTTTTTTTCTTCGATAACACTAAATAATGGGCAAGATTTAACTATAACAGTTACAGATTTTTTTTTTTTTTGTGTCATACTTGTCTTTAATAGGAAAGAGGGGATTGTGAAGGAATCGAGTTTGACCCAGAAGTGTCTGTGAGCATATAGACATGCTCTAAAAGACCACATTTGATCAAGAAACGCAGCAACTCTAATCAGAATACTTTAACAACATTGCAACACTACAAGCTACCCTATGAAATATTTAAAAAATGAAGAACATTTATGATAAAAGGCAAAGCACAACTGCTGTCTGTTGACTTAATGATATGGGATCATATTAAAACATGTTTTGTACCAGCTTTTGGAACCATAGACAAAATAAATGTGCGCTTACTGATCTTCCACTTGTATGAGTGATGGAGAAGGGCACACCTTGGTGTATTTGTACCACGTATAGGTTTATCATCATGGTACTAACAAGACAATTGTATGACACCGCTGATTCCTGTGCTCTTTGCATCACGATTAGGTGATTTAGTTTATCTTTGTTTTTGTTTTTTTTAAATATACCTCTGAGCTGGCTTGAACTGTCTGAATGTGTCAGCACAGGTAATACATCTTTTCCAGTAACTCTAATTTCAGCTCAACTAACATTTCCACGTCTCCACTAAGCACTGGATGTAGTTAAATATATCGTATTTGGTGAGATAAAGGTAGGATACGAGTGGTTCTGTATTTAAGCAACTTTAATGGGACGGTTCTCTCACATGTTTTATACTGTATTCAACCTTACTGCTGTCCAGCCCAGTGCTCTTGTATTTAATTTGCTTATAGATCTACGTTTGTTAGTCTCATGGTTTCAGTGATTTCTGTAATGATGGATTTTTCTTTTTTGCTATCTTTGTAAGATCTGTATAAACTTAATGCAAATAATGGGGTTGTATTTTTTTTAAACAGCCGATCTCTAACGGAGGTTGTGGGCTTGTTTGTCTCTGCATCTCAAAAAGTGCACAGTCACAATGTTTTGTGTTTGTTCTGTTTGTGCTTTGCCTTTTTTAGGTTTAGATCATTCTAGATATTGAGAGTAACAATGGCATATCTCAACATTCGACTTACTCGTCGTTTATCATTCTTTCCATTGGTCTGTCTGTACAACAGACATATTCTGTACTTCCCCTGAGTTCATTCAACAATAAATGTGTTTAATCAGCTTAGTTGATGATAAGAGTTTCTGTTCAATCGTCCAGTGGTAGAGGAATTTAAAGTAATATCTCTCTGATATTCTAATTTTATTTTATTCAGTTGCACATGAAAGCTGAATTTGTGTTCAGTTCTATACAGTCGGGGTTTTGCTGTTGCAGGTTTATTTGGTCAATTAGCAGCAGCTTCATTAGTTATACCTCACTAGTACTGGGTTGGACCCCCTTTTGCCTTCAGAATTGCTTTAATTCTTCGTAGCACAGATTCGGCAAGGTGCTGGAAACATTACTCAAAGGTTTTGGTCCGTGTTGACGTGATAGTGCTGTTTAAATGGATTAGTTGGTACCGAGGAGCCCAGAGTGTGCCCAAAAAAATACACCACCACCACCTCTGAGCCTTTGATACGAGACGGGATGGGTCCATGCATTCACGTTGTTTATGCCAAATTCTAACTCTACCATCCAAATGTTTCAGCAGAAATCAAGACTCGCCAGCGGGCAACTTTTTTTTTTTTTTTTTTTTTCTTCTTCTTCTTTTATTGTCCAATTTTGGTGAGCTTGTGCAAACTGTAGCCTCAGTTTCCTGTTCTTACCCGACAGAAGTGACGCCCACTTTGGTCTTGTGCTTGCTGTAACGAGTGGTTATTTTAGCTGCTACTGCTTTCCTGTCAGCTCGAAGCAGCCTGGTCATTCTCCTTTTGAGCTCAGACATCAACAAAACATTTTCATTTAGAGAACTGCTGCTCACTTCTCGTTTTCTGACCATTTTTTGTAAACCCCAGAGATGGTTATTCAGCCATTTCTGAAACACTCAAACTAAAGCACCTTTCTGTCTCAATCTGTTTCTCACTTTTGAACTGTATGGCAGGCCAATACAGAAAATAACATATTAAATATTTAATTAAATGTGTAGTGAATTAATTTAAATTGGAAATGAATAAATATTTAAATAATTAAGCATCTGTTCATTTCATTTATAAGAATTATTTCCAATTTCAATGAATAAATGAAATTTAATTCTTTAATTTGTATGTAAGTTAATTTATTTTGGCACTTGTGGCCCTCTATACATTTTCTTGTTGTGTTTTACTCTCTTTTGATAGCGTGTTTTAATTGTTGCACAGTGCTTTGTAACTTTTATGTCAATGGCTATTAAAATAAACTTTACTTACGTACTAAACTATATTAGTGGTATGCAAAAAAGGAGTGTATCGACTTCTTATGTAACCTGTCCTGCCAGTGACCTACACTCCCTCTTCTTCCATCAGGAGCCTCGCGTTGTGAAGGAATTCGTCTTTAACACACTCACTGTGCTCTTTATAGTGTCCACTTAGTGTGGTCTGGGAGTACTTTGTTGAGATTGAGAGATGTTACTCCAAACTGAAAACAAGTGGTGAACAATTGCGCAATCGAAGCCCTAAAAGATGCAATTAACGCCTTTGTAGAAAGAAAAGTTGGCTAATGTGTGTAACAGATGTGTTGTCCTACAGTGTAAGATGGGGGCGTAAAACCTCTCCAGAAAATACCTTTTAACCCACCCTGTCAAAACCGGCCTGGGTTATGTTTAACTGGGGCACAGAGGAATGGAGTTTTGCTTCCACTCAGGTTGCAGTTCTCGCTGTCGGACACTTGGTGCTGCTGCTTGGGAAGCAGCTGTGTAGCAAAGGAGGGGGGCGGCCACGGCGGTGCGACGTGGAAAGGCTGAACAGCATTCTGGTGTTCTCTGATGGTAGAGATTAAACTCCAGCGACCCAATGAGAACGCACACCGACCCGGATCTCAGTAGGAGCTAACGCTGAAATGAAAGCAAAGGGGCGAACCGGGTAAATACTTGTGTTAGGAAGAAGTCGTCGCCATGGACGGAGGGCTGATTATTACATTTATATCTGTGGCGATGTTTGTAGGCTCCTTTCTCCTTGGATTCATCCCACTGTTGTTCAGACTGTCTGAGGTAAGTGATTTCCCACAGTCTTTGTTTATAACGGACTGTCTGGATCTACTTCATCTTGTCTTATTTGTCGTGCCCTCATAATGTGCAAGGCTGTTGTTTTGGAAACTTGCTGAACAACTAGAACTTGTGAGGAGAATCTCAGTCATCTGCTGAAATCACGTGTCTTAACCCTAGAAAAGCCTGCAGTTCGTTTCCATCCTGGGGGCAGGTCTGCTGTGTGGGACAGCGCTGGCCATCACCATCCCAGAGGGAGTGGGTTTGCTGGAAGACTCGTGGAAAGGTGAGCAGGAAAGCTCAAACATGCACATGAAAACGAAGCAGAATGGTTGCTGTGCAAGCTTTGTGTTTATGTGGGTGTGCTAACCCACCAAATTTGCATGTGTTTGATTGTAGCCTCCAGATGATTGATGAGGCAGGTGGGAGATGAAAATGCTGCTCTCTGTAAAAACAACAAAAACAAGCTTATCAAAAGCTCTTTCTGTTCTTCATCTTCCGTCTCCAGCGTCATCCGGTCTAAATTCCAGTAAAGAAAATGGAACCGTGGCAGAGAGAGGCCTCCCACCTCGGTTCCTCATTGGGGTGGCTTTGACGCTCGGGTTCACCTTCATGTTTGTCGTCGATCAGATAGGAAGCTACCTTTCCACACGCGGCAAGTTATCAGAACTCTCACGCCAGCTTTACATTGCAGAGTGTTGCCTCCACAGATTTGTTAACCACCTCAGCGTGTGCGATGTCTAATTTCAGACCAGACGACTTGTTTGTCCAACAGCGTCCACTTCACAGCCACGTTGGGCCTGGTTATTCACGCTGCAGGTACGTGACACAGCCAAACCTCTCCTCTGCATATTTATTCTCTTGCTTTTGCTTGAGACGCACTGTTTCGCTGGCTTCGAGGACACAGGGGTGGAAAGTTTACAAGGAAACGTTCCTTATGCCCCCGTGTGACTCGGCATGTGATTCTGCAGCACAGCCTGCAGGATCTAACTTTAAAGTTATTTAAACAGGGACAACCAAGCTTGACAGCAGTCACAAATCAAACAGCAATCATCCATGATGCAGATCTTAAAGACCGGAGACCTATACAAATCCGCATAAAAGAAGTAGCTGTACCATCACAGTAATAATCTCTTTGTTTGCTTTTAGCTGATGGATTTGCTCTGGGTGCTGCTGTGGCTACAGGTCAAGTGACAGTACAAGTTGTAGTGTTTTTTGCTGTGATTCTGCACAAGGTGAGAGAACGTCTCATTGAAATGAACAGATGTCTGGGTGACGAGCACGATGCCATTGACCGTCTTTCTCGTCTCCTGTTTAGGCGCCCGCCGCTTTTGGCTTGGTCTCCTTTCTGATGCACGGAGGCCTCGAGAAGAAGTTCATTCAGGGACACTTACTGGCCTTTTCAGCTGCAGCACCTATAGTTGCTATTGCCACTTACTTCATATTATATGCAGTAAGAAAGCACAATCTGACAGTTGTGTCTGCTTGAAAGGAGATGCATTAAATCCCAGTGACTAGACGGTTGCTGGTTGTGAGTTATTTAACTTGATATGTGCTGTGTCTGCAGTCTGGAAGCTCATCTGAGAATCAGCTCAGTGCAACAGGAGTGGGAATGCTCTTCTCAGCGGGGACGTTTCTCTATGTGGCCACGGTGCATGTCCTCCCTGAGATCAGCAGCAGCAGGACTGATGAGCTGCCCTTGGACTCCGAGCAGCAGTCTGGAGCCGAAGCCCACCAGCAGAGACACTTGGGGCTCCTGGAGAGCCTCACCCTCATCATCGGTGTGGGGTTTCCGATGTTGCTGGCCCTCGGACTGCACGATGACTAAAAGAAAACATGAGGGCAATTTATTTTAAAAGGGGGTGAAAGGAAAACTCTGAGCACCTGTACTGTATGCCACAATGATCGGAGGACAAAATAGGCTTTGACAGAGTCTACCTTGGTCCTCTTATTTCAGTGTAACTTGGATTTGTGTCAGGCTATTGTTTGGGTGTCAAAAAGCTTTCCGGGAGGTGATAAAGAATCAGGTAACTAATATATTTTCATAGCTGAATTGAGTTTCCATTCAGAGGAAGCAGAAACAGCTCTCATTTGTTGCCACGGTCCGCTGAAGGCGTGTTGAGGTATTAAATATCCTGAAAGGTGAATAGATTTACAGGAACAACCAAATAATTCGATACTCTCTCACCTAGAAAATAAGGTCTCTAGGGCGTACACTTTATATTATTATATTTTACAGCTAAGAGTTTGAAAATATGGCCGGATTTTCAGATTATAAATGTGCAATAATACAAACTACAAAGTTATTTTATAATGTTGTTTGTCTGAGTTGGTTTATGGTGGGGATCGTGTCGAGTGAGAGGCAGCCTGGACAGGTTACCGTCTGTCTGCTATCACAGAGGCACGGGCCAACTGTTCACACTCACAGCTGCAGCTAACGCTAATTTAGAATCATCTCTCTGACTCAGCATTCATGCTTGTGCAGTGTGGAATAAGGCTGGGACAAAACCAGGGACACGCGGAGAACATCCAAACACAGAAAAGGGGCAAAGGTTTGAACCTCTCAATGTGAAGTGATAATAACTGCAGCCAAATGAGAAGACCAACCGGTAAACTGGTCCAGCAACTCTCATGTTAGGTGATACGTTAGACGGAGACGGCTTCCTGGCAGCAGGTGAGGTACGCATCAAGAACTATCAAGCAGATTCTGGAGGTTACAGATGTTTTACTGACTCACTGCCACTTAGAGCAATTTTTACCTTTACTTTCCTTCTTTCTTCTTTCAGCTCCTTTAGTGTGTGCAACATGTGAAATATTGAAACATGTGAAATGTCTTCTGGTTTTATAATGGCTTATTTATTTACTTTATACTTGATTCTTTTCGTCACACAACGCTGTAGATTGCAGCATCGACTGACCTAAAGCTTGTTTACTTCTTATGTTTAACGTGTGGAGCAGAATTCCCCTTTTAACAGCTACGCTAAATATCTTGAGATTGGTTTACTATAGAAAAACTATGAAATTAAAATTTAAAGTTAAGATATTTTACACTTAAATTTGTCCTTTATTCATTAAGCTCTAAACACAGTTCATGTATGAACCCATATGAAAACACATGCACAGGTTAGAGACCAATTAGGTTTCCATGAATGTAACCCATCTGCTTTACAAACCTTTGGAAGTGACCACAGAAGACATGACAAAGGAGTATTAGCCAAAAGGAAGGTTTTTGGGTTTATAAATGACAGGCCACCAAATACCCTGATTCAACCGAGGACTTGGATTTTAACTACTTTAAAAAAAAAAAAAACAACTTCTTTGTCTTTAAGGATGCCTTAAATCACTGTCTGTGGTTGATGTTGTCGAGTGTTGCTTATTTAATTTTTGTTTCAGTCTGATAAATATTGATCGACTCCTGTTTCCTCCTACTGGTGGAAAATTCCACTCTGACCCTCGGTGGAAGCTTGCCATTGGTGGAACACCACTAGAATAAAATCCAGTGTTTTTATGAACTCCCTGATCAGGGCTCATTTGCTGGATTTTTTTTTTTTTTTTTTTATTTTTTTTTTAAGTTGAATACCATACCATGAGAATAAAGATTTCTTTAATATTGTCTGAAAAGAGAGTTCCTTGGAGTTCTTTGATGATTTGTCCAACATGTGACCCCAATTTGAATACAGGAAGTGCTCCCGTTTACAGTTCATGTAATTATTAAAAATGTGGCATACATGATCACGCTGCTAATGGTGAAATCAAACATCTGTTATGGCCTAGCATTAAAGTGATACAGCGTTGTTCTGTTTGAATCTTGCACGTAATAAAAATCTTCAAGTGGTATAAAGATTTTATAACACACTAGCAGTAGTCAGACTAACAGGAAAACGGGCAACACCGTGGTCTAGCAAACATTAACTCTGGCCTCTCGTGTCCTCATAGCTCATTCAGAGCATTGCAGTAGGACTGCACTTTGATTCCTTTCCAACCTCTGCAGACTTTCCCCTCCCCTCTTATTTGCAGTCTACTAACAGCTAAACGCTCTAGCCATCAATCTTTAAGTGCCGGATGGTTATATTTGTTGTCACTAGTTGAATGTGGGTTGCATATAATGTGTTGCTACACAATCAATCTCATCTCAGGCTTAAGAACTAGCCAGGGGTCAAATATAAATGAATACACTGTTGTGAAGTACTGAACACAAATGGTGCCTGTAAAGTTTACCCTGACAGGAGGTCACTCAGAGGTCTTGCTGATCTAAGCAGTTAACCTCAACTAGATAAAATGAAATGAAACCGTTTGGAAGTCTTTGAAACTGTATCCCAGCTACTGCACTCTATCAAATAAAAAGTTGACTTTTTGGATTATTAAAATCACCAAATGTTCATGTGTCTGTCATTACAATGGCCAAAAATGATTTTTTAAGAACAGCTCTGATATGATGTTCAAGGGCCCTTGCATCTCGGGGACCATTTATAATGAATTTAAATTCATTTACATTCAAAGTGCAGAGAACAGTGATGTGTCTCAGTATTTCTGGAAGTCTCTGGAGCTATTATTTGACTGCAGATCCTTTTCTAAGCAGCTCTGGGTGAGTGTACAGGTGCAAAACCGAGTCTGAATAGAGTTCACAGATTCATGCGGTTTAAAGACGCAGTCAGCTGAGCCTCAAGCGCCATCTGATCAAAGGTCCGGCTGTGCGTCTGCTGCCTCACTCTCTCCCTCATGTGAAAGGAGGCCCGAGCCAGCCTCTGTGCCTCCTCCTGTATCTGCTCTCGCTGCCTTCTCAGCCACTCCCTCTTCTGCTCCTTTGTGGAGATGCGGCTTTCTCTGACTCTCCTCGCCGCCGCCTCCTCTCTCTGTAGTTCCTCTCTGAGCCTCTGGTGGCAGAGCTGCCTGTGTTTGTTGTTCTGCCGGGTTTTCTGAGCTCTGCGTCTGTGCTGCGCTGAGGCGTGCAGGGCGGCTCTCTCCATGCGTCTCTGGCTCAGCTGGACCAGGATCTGCTTGTGTGTGAGCTGCTGGACGCTCTGCAGCTCGGCCCTCAGCTGCACTCTTTGACTCATCTCCTCCTCCCGGGCAGCCCGCTCCTGAAGCTCTTCGAGTCGTGCCTCTACAGACTTGGCACGCCTTTGGCAGGAGTGCTGCAACTTCTCCTCCTCTGCGCCTCCTCTTCCTCCCCCTGCAGCTCAACCTGGTGTTTCAGCAAGATGTGTCTCAGCAGCTCTTTATGGTTTTCCTCCTGCAGCCTCTTCCGCTCCCCCTTCTCCTTCAGCATCTTGCTCCTCAGGACCTTCTCCTCCTTCTCCGCTTCCACCTGTCTCTCCCTCTTTCGCTCCCTCTTCCCCGCCTCCTCCTTCTCGCTCAGCAGCTTCTCCTGGTAGCGTTTGCGCTCTTCCGCCTCCTTCTGTGTACCCTCCATCTTTGCCCTGCGGTACACTTCCACCTCCTCTTTTAGCCTTCTCCATCGGTCTTCTTGCAGGAGCACCTCCTGCTTAAGCTGTTCTGCTTTCTCTTTTCTCGATGCTCCCTCAGCCTCCTGTGGGCCTCCAGCTCCTCGTTCCAGCGTTTCATACTCCGCTTCAGCTTCTTCCTCCTCTTTTTTTCTGCCTGAACTTGCTGGGCCTCCTCCTGCCTGCGGGCCTCCTGTCGCTCCCATTCCTCCTGCTGGCTGAGCTTCAAACGAGCCTGTTCCTCCTCATGCTTCACCAGCATCAGAGCAGCTATCTTCTGGTCTCTCTCCGATACTGTGACACACATCTGCTTTTGGATGCTCTTGGTGAGCCTCTTCAGCTTCTTCTCGGTAGCTGGGGAGTGTATGAGGTCTCCCAGGTTGAAGCTGGATCCCTTTTACTAGGAGCAGAGCAGGAGGACCTGCTAACAGCCTTCTCTTCAGAGCAGAGATCTGCATAGGGCATTTCTGTTGAGCGCTCTTCCAGTCTGGTGTCAGACAACACCTCCAAGCCTGAGGCTTTACTGCTGCATGGCCGCCTGTCCCCGGCCGCCTGGATAATCCTCCGCCGTTCCTGGCCGCACTTTTGTAAAGTCTTCAGCCTCTCCTTTTCATAAGATTCATGCATGACTCTCATTGTCTCAAACGGCGTGTCCTGTCGCTCAGCAATGAAGTCGTTTAGAGATTTAATTAGAAGCTGAACCGGTTTTACACCCAGCCGAGCGCAAGACTCAAGCGAGCGAGGGTTCGTTAAGACATGTTGGTTGCTCTCTGCTCCGGGAGAGTCGAAGTTGTTCAGGTCCAACTTAAGCACAGGGGAGCTGCACCTCAGCTCCTCCATCCTAAAACTAAAAAGCTAAATTAATGGATGCCAGATACGGAGGTCCTGAGGCTCACAGGTGCTATACCGAGCAGCGCTTCCGCACGGTCTGCAGCACAGAGAGGTCAGCAGGGGATTAGCTACTTCCTCGCGGACAAATAACAGTCGGTATCTCATTAACCATCTTTACCTCAGCTGTGAGCAATGACAGGCCGAATAATAAACAAAAAAACCCAACTTTATTTAAGCAGACGGGAACGTGTTAAATAAACGCTTGCAGTCAAGCATGGATTTAAAAAAGGGTCAGTCTGTTGAGGTTTACAGGGATTTATTTATGCACAGCTCACTTAGGATCCCACCAGAGCGTTTCATTCAGGTTTACTTTCCCTGGATCACTGCAACGTCTTGATTTTTTTTTCTTTTCCAGTCTCACTGGTCTGTTGCGTGACCCTGCTTCAGCCAAGCTTTAGCTGCTGCCACAAACTAAAATCACCACGATGTTTATCAAAAGAGAAAGGTTTTAAAATGCTAAACTATATATAACTGGGACTCGGATGCGTGGCTCATGGGCTTTTGAATTTGCTGTTGCTGTTTGCTTTTGATGAGTTTAAATGATTATATATCCCTGCGTCGCTGTATGTATGACAATGCAGTTTATCTGCAAAATAACAAGTAAGGAAAGCTCAAATAATTAGTATGGAGTGAAAAGAACAATGTTTTCCAACAAAATACAGCCAAAACTGAAAATAGCATGACCTAGACCTACTTAGATCAAGTAGAAATACATTAGAGCTATTCAAGTTGCATGCCTGCTGTTCATGCGCTCATCCAGCAGTGCTGGGTTGGGTAAGATTAGATTTTGAACTTTTTATTGTCTTTATACATGTTGACTTATTTAGTTTTTAATTTTTTATTTGGTTTAGTTGTTTTTGTGAGTTGTAACCTGGACTTTTTGATTTTGAAGAATATAGGAGATTTTTATATTCTGTGGTAAATACACCACAGTTTGAATAAACATCCCAGAAGGCATTTTGGATTGGGTGCTGTCATAAAATACTAATTTCCCCCTGAGCAAAAGGTTATCCTTAACAAGACTCATTCTTTCTAGTTTGCCAGGTAGGTGCCACTTCCTCTTTGTTCTGCGTTCACATACCAAGCTATAAATGTGTGCGCCTGTCTTATTTTATTGAATCTGAAGATGAAACCAGGAGATGTCCTTACTGAATCATCAGAGCTGAACAGGTGATGGAGAAACAGGTTTACCTTTTAGGTGACATGAATGGGTTGAAGGAAAGCTATGAACTGTTTCTGAGAGACAACTTACACCAGGATCCTTTTCTATGTAGCTGACAGCTGGTAACTGTGCAGGGGCGGGTCTAGCAAAGTTTTGCCATGGGGCCAGGTAGAGCATTAACAGGGAAAGGGGGGCACAAAGAAATACTTTTCTTTCTTATTCTCATTTAAAATTTCTAGCTTTTAACAAATAATTATCCGAATCTTACAACCAAAGTTTTCATCTGATGTCAAATTGATAGAAATCCATTATTGTACATAGTAAGTTTTTTTCAGGGTCCCAACATAATTTCTTCAGAAGAAAGTACTGTACATGATGCCAGTATTTTCCCACATTTTCTAGATACTGTACTAGTACTTTGTGTAAAATGCCATCAAAAAGTCAGTTAAGTTTTATTCGTTCTCACCTGTCTTTCTGTCTCCTTTCACTTTTAAAAGGTTGCCATGTTAGAAAAAATATTTTGCCCTGCCATGCTGTTTATTGATGTGGTAAATAAATAGTTGATGAAAATATCACTAAATCTGTCATTTATTATTTTTAATATTCAGTAATGGTCATGTCTCACCTCTAGTCTTCTCTGTCTTAATTTCAGGTTTCCACCATATGTTGTAGATAGTTCAGGAAGTTAACTCAACCAAGCAGTCTTTGGGTTTCGGCTAAGTACTGTTTAGAATAGCAGAATAGGGAGGATGGTGTAGGTTTAAGTTTATTAGATTGATACATATGTACCAACAAGACAGTGTACATCACTGTCACAACGACGTTTGTTTTCATTCAAAGGCTTTATGGTTTTTCCTATAATACCTGGTGGGCCGGTCTCTAGTCAAAATGCCCGGGCTGATTTTTTGTCCCAGTCCAGCCCTGCCTAAAATTAATGTATATTTATTAGGGAAAAAACATTGATTTCTCCATGTGACAGTGAGAACATTGAGCTTAACAAGTAAGGTCCAGTTATTTGTTTTAACAAACATTTCAGGCACTTCCTCCACATCCTAACACCAAGACTTTAATATTTGAGACTGCTGTTAAGCAGGTCAAGTCAAAAATGAAATTTCATGCTCATCTGAGGCTACAGATATACAAAACCCGATTTACTTCACACCAGCTCATTTCTCATATGTAGGAAAAGGTAAGTTCATTAAATGAAACTTAAAGGCTCTTTGGCTCACGTCTTCATCTGGATGGTACAGCATAACCAGGTTAAGACAAATGCGTCATCTCTACAAAATATATTTGTGAGTGTTTTTCAGTGTTTTCAATTATTTGTTTTAATTTTATTTTTCATTGTTCACTGTGGCCTGGTAAACATTTTATCAATATATATTTCACAAGGCCATCGTTAAATATTTACAAGAAATCAGGCATTATACAGTGTGTAAACCTCAATCCAGTGTGATTTGGATGCTCACCAGAAAATGTAGCCAGATATCAGCTGGGTTTAGATACATTTCAGATAAGATAACCTTTGTTAGTCCCAGAGTTGGGGAAATTCAAATTATTACTGCAGCAGAGGACACAAGGCAGGAACAAATGAACACATGCAGCATACCTGACATCAATAATGCTATGCAAAAATAGAAGAAATAGACTAAGAAATAGATATGTACTTATATATTTAAGTCTATATATCTATATCTATATCCATCTATCTATATATATCTGTATCATTGATCTGTATACATACATATACATATATATGATGCAATAATACAGATTACTATTAGAAGAAGAATGAAACATTTCATAGTGCAGTGTTTGGGTGTTAATAGTAGCAGGTATTTAGTGTTGCACACTGATATATGTAAAGAGCCCAGTGTGTGTGCATATGTGGTGTACATTCACTGCTGTTGTGCAGTGTACAATTTGACAACAGCTGGAGGGAAAGGCCTCCAAAATGTCCCCTTTGCACACTGTGGGTGCAGCAGCCTGTCATTCTCTGGATGTTCACTGGTGTAGGTGGAGTCCACTACCTGCTCCTTGGTTTTCGGAGTGTTGATCTGGAAGTGGTTCTGCTGGCACCAGTTGGAAAAAGTCCTCAGTCAGTTTCTCTGTATTCCCTGTTGTCCTGTTGTCAGTAAAGTACACAATGAGGAGATGCTCTCATTGCCCACTCATTATTTCAAAATAGAGATAGCCTACATAGTTCATACATATGAGAGACTGTTATGAGCCAATTAGGAGAAAGCATTAAATGAGCTGTGGGCCACTGCTGGCACTGTCATCACATTGGAGGGTCACTTTAGTTTTCAAGTAGTATAAAAACAAACAAGAAAAACCCCACAAATATTTCAGAAAATGCAGTGTTTTGTTTGTTTGTCACTGAATAGTGTTGGAATAAAGTGTGAAAATTGTGAAGGATTAAAATATTCCAAGAGCTCAAATTACTTCACCAAAACATGTTTCAATCATATTTTATCAACACAAATTTCACAGGTTTATTGAATATGAATAACTTGTGTAATTCAACTCAATTGTTTAAGCTCGTGCCAAAGCAAAACATCTGTGTGCAACCAATGTCGACTATTAACGGCTGGCACGCTTTGGAAGCAGAAACTGTTGGTTTGAAAGCCTTTAGTGTCTCCTTGTGGCGGGACTCTTATACTGCACTGTAAGATGTCGAGCAGTGTCAGCCGTATGCTAGAAAGTGATACATTAAAATTTCTGGGGTCACCATGAAGAGCTTACCTCCTTTCTTGGTCAGTGTGTAAAATGTGGCACTTAATGGATTGAAAAGAAAAATGATGGCACCCTTGTAGCTCACACAAGTGGTGATGATTCAGGGTTTTAATTTGTAAGGTTTGAATTTTGAGCCATCATAAATTTTAAAACAGGAAAGTATACTATTTAACATATGTTGAGTCAAAGCTAATATAGCTGCTCATATATAGCTACTTATAATTTGAAGAGCTGTCTACACCAATGAGTAGACTTCCCAGAATGGGAACAGCACTCTTTGTGTGGTTTGAGAAAACAGTCAAGTTGTTAACTATGACTGAGAAGAATCCGCCTGTGTACAGCAGCAGGCTGCCTTCCTAGAATTTGGATATCCCCCGTGCGCTTGTCTCTGCACTGTGTGCATTACCTCTCTTGGAAAATTAAAACCACAGCAGCTTTTTATGTTTTTTTCATTCACTATCCGCTTACACCAAACGTCTACTCTGAGTAAGATTATTCAAAACATGCAACACAGTCACCAATCCCAGCAAATTCACTCCTAAGTCAGACTGTACAATACAGAAAATAAAAGAGCTACATCTCAGAGTCTACAGGCTTCAGTTAGCATGTTAAATGTGAAAGTTCAGTTAGAAAAAGACTGAACAAAAACGGCCTGAGTTGAGCCATTAACTAAAGTGACGAACATTGCTCTAAATAATACTCCCCTAATCCAAGTAATCACCCAAACCTGGACGTGGATTTAGAGGCCTGAGGGCCATCTCACACATTTATTCAGAATAAAACAAGTTTAAATTCAAATTAAAAAAATCAAAATCTCGAGGACGTATGCCTTTTACATGTTGGTAAAATGTTTAGGATGAGATGGAAATATAAAACTCATGCACTCTGAAAATTATGAAGGTCTAAATATGTATCAAAGTGACTCACTGAACATCAGTGGATTTCTATGGGCTGTGACCATTGCTGCAGAGCAGAATGAAGAATACTGATGGGCAGGGCTGGACTGCGACAAAAAATCAGCCCGGGCATTTTGACTAGAGACCGGCCCACCAGGTATTATAGGAAAAACCATAAAGCCTTTGAATGAAAACAAACGTCGTTGTGACAGTGATGTACACTGTCTTGTTGGTACATATGTATCAATCTAATAAACTTAAACCTACACCATCCTCCCTATTCTGCTATTCTAAACAGTACTTAGCCGAAACCCAAAGACTGCTTGGTTGAGTTAACTTCCTGAACTATCTACAACATATGGTGGAAACCTGAAATTAAGACAGAGAAGACTAGAGGTGAGACATGACCATTACTGAATATTAAAAATAATAAATGACAGATTTAGTGATATTTTCATCAACTATTTATTTACCACATCAATAAACAGCATGGCAGGGCAAAATATTTTTTCTAACATGGCAACCTTTTAAAAGTGAAAGGAGACAGAAAGACAGGTGAGAAAGAATAAAACTTAACTGACTTTTTGATGGCATTTACACAAAGTACTAGTACAGTATCTAGAAAATGTGGGAAAATACTGGCATCATGTACAGTACTTTCTTCTGAAGAAATTATGTTGGGACCCTGAAAAAAACTTACTATGTACAATAATGGATTTCTATCAATTTGACATCAGATGAAAACTTTGGTTGTAAGATTCGGATAATTATTTGTTAAAAGCTAGAAATTTTAAATGAGAATAAGAAAGAAAAGTATTTCTTTGTGCCCCCCTTTCCCTGTTAATGCTCTACCTGGCCCCATGGCAAAACTTTGCTAGACCCGCCCCTGCACAGTTACCAGCTGTCAGCTACATAGAAAAGGATCCTGGTGTAAGTTGTCTCTTAGAAACAGTTCATAGCTTTCCTTCAACCCATTCATGTCACCTAAAAGGTAAACCTGTTTCTCCATCACCTGTTCAGCTCTGATGATTCAGTAAGGACATCTCCTGGTTTCATCTTCATGTTTCCCTCTCACCAGATAACCAAACCGATATCATGACCAGCAGCTTTTATGGCCGTGGCTCTAACAAACATCAGCGGATACTAGAAAGTAATATTAAATAAATTCTAACAACAGCTTATCAAGTTTAAAGGCGCTTCTGCTGTTTAACGCGACCTCCGCTAGTTTCCTCTTTCTGGCGCAAAGCGGGAGATAAACAAGCAAGAGAGACGGGACTTGTGGCAGAAACGCTGATCAGCTGATCATTGATCAGTTTCATGATTGAAGTAGCAGCAGGAGAGGGAGGGGGGAGAGTGAGAGAAGAAGAGGCAGCTGACAGCGTAAAGACACAGAATAACTCCAGCTTTGTGTCTTTTTTTTATTGTAGCTGAAGTACGGGACAAATCGCGTTTATTTTCAGCTCAATACAAACCGCATAATATTAACTCTGAATACCAGAGGATTCCGTTTTTTATGGGACAGTAGGCAACTCTACTAACTAACCTTATGAATAAAATAAAGTTCACCAGTAACATCATAGCACCCACCCAACTGTACAGAAACTCCATCATGCTAGCTAGTACACAGTACCAGTTATTGTAACTGACTGTAGCACAACGTTAGCACAAGTTAGCACAACGAAAATAAACTACACTTAAACTTGGTTTGACCCAGATAGACTGTAGGTCATAACTTCTTACCTGAAGCTCATTTCACCTGACAGTCGGACTGGCGGCTGCCTTGGGTCTCTCCACCTCCAGTCCTTTCCCCCATCCACCTGCTGGCCTCCACCACTTGCTAATTTTACTGAATCCGTGTAAGCTCCACCATAGCCACTACCAAACAATTGAGTTATTTTTACACGTCTGCCAGCATCTGTCCAATCCGCCACCTTTCACTGTTTACACGGTTATGGAAAAAAAGACAACAACAACAAAACCTCGGCCCATTTAAAACGAAAAATGACCATCGGCCCACCGGGCAAATGCCCGGTATGCCCGATGGCCAGTCCAGCTATGCCCCACAGACAGACTGAGGCCCCGCTGCTATTTTTCGTTAAGTTAAATGTGTTTGTGTCCACTGTCCTTAGCTAGGTCCTGAAATCTAGGCAGCTAAGATGAGAAGTGGGCTCTTCGGGGAAACTTGTTTTGTAAAGTTGGTTTAGCTCATCCGTAGAGGCGAATGAATTGAGCATGACTAAAGAAATGATGAGAAAAGCACTGTGTTGCTCTTTTGTCCAGTCATTGATGCTAGCTAAGAGGATGTAATAAAGGCAAGGTAACAGAGATGAAAAAGGAGTGGTTGTTGAGAAATAAGTGGAGAAAGAGGTGTGCAGGCAAAAAAAACAAAAACAGGTGTGAGTGTGTAAAATTTGGTGAGTATTTGAGTGCAAAAATGTGTGGTCTCCAGCTAATGGAAAAGGCTGATCGCGCCATGTGCACGTAGTGCTCTTTAAATAGAAGAATTTTCCCTGCTCTCTTAGCCCTTCATGTGGCCACATGTGGCGGGCTAGCAGGCTAGCAACATACAGGCCCGGGTTCGAGCCCTCGGCTCACCTGCCTCTGTATGTTCACCTGCTAGGGGGAGGTGCAGGAGGGCGATCTTGGAGTGAAAATCCCAAGGGATGACCCCTGTTCAGCCTGGGCTTCCCCTGACTTTTTTCTTTTCTTTGCTTTTTTTTCTTTTACCTGCCAGCAACAAACAGACCTCCTTGTTGTCATGGCTACCAAGGACCACTCTTCTTGTGCCAACAAGTCATTGCCTGACAAAACATTATTTCCCATGTTTCCCTGTGTTTTGTTTTGTTTTTTAAATTTTTTATCTCTTGTGTTTTAGACAAAAATAAAAGAAAAAGATCTACAGATTCTGCCTTTTCTTTACCTGTGGTAGTCGCGTAGAATGACGTCACTGACACTGGTTTAATATGAAAACAAACTTTCTCAAAAAACAAAAAAACAAAAAAAGAAGAAGTGGGTCGGTGTGTCATCTTTACCGAGCACCATACATGTTTTGCCTCACATTAAAATTATTATTTTTCCTTTTCAAAAAGAATTCAGAGAGTAAAAAACAGAGAAGTCAAATATATCAAATTTGCACCAATTCCACGGCCGGCAGGTGGCGCAGAGCACTTGCCGGCCCCTGGCAGGTTGAAGCTCAGACAGGCGCCAGTTCGATTCTCACTCAGTCAATCACACTCTCACTCACTCCCAATCCTCTCTGTAGCTTCGGTCTGCTAGGGGGATTCCTGGTCTGCGCAGGGAATCCCGGTGTTTTTTTTCTTTTTTGGGCTGTTGGGGCCTTTATTTATAAAGCTGGGACTATCTCCGTTGTCATGGCTACCAAGAACAACGCCTGCTTGGGGGAGAGCGGAAAGCCGATAAGCACAGACTCATTCATCCTTTTGCCACTTTCTTTTCACAGCTGCTGCTGCTGCGGTGGCAAACGCTGGGACTTGTGTGGCTATGCAGTTTTTGCGTTGTTGGGAGCTTTTAAGGACCAGCCTTGAATTTTACACATTTGATAAGTGAAGACTGGATGTTTAGTGACGAGAGCTGGGATCATCTGGACAGAATCTGCAGCCTGCATCTCCAAATCAGAAATGGCTTTAGATCTGACGCTAGCAGACAGGCATGCATGTCTCAGGGTGATTACACACTAACACATTGTGAATAATCACACACATTTGTATACATTTTATTCACAAGATAAAAAAAAAAAAAAAAAAAACACTATACAAAATGTGTTTTTGTGACAGGCTGCTAGTAACAAAGTGCTTAAAGATTTAAAATTGGTTCTTTCCCAAGTTTTCTGTTATGTGCACACACATTCCTCGACTTAGGTGCTTTTTAATTCTCCAATAATGGTCAGTGCAAAGTGTTTACACAAACATAAAACAAACAAACAAAAAACATTACTCAGAAAATGGTCAGGTACAAGAACTGGACTAAAAAGGAGTGGAAAAACCAGATAATGTCCAAAGAAATACTTCAGCATGTGGCTCACGACTTTTGCACAGTACTGTAAATGTTATTAATAATGAAAGATGTCAAAATGTAGCTTTCCCATTTTTAAAAAATTCCCATACACATTATTCTTTTCTTCTAGCGAAGGTGCCTCCTCCTTCTGACCTTAGGGTAACTAATTTCTCAGACAGTGACATCACGGTGCGTTGGGAAGTTGCAGCTGATGATGATGTTTCTTACCTCACTAAGTGGAGGCGACCTGAGACAGGTGGGGAAGAACTATTGGATTGTTGGAGTACATATTATGAAGTAAAAAAATACAATATCTCAATAAACTGTTGTCCTGTGTCTTAAGGAGTATGAGATATCACTGTCTGCACTCTATGGAGATGGAGCTCAGAGTGAAGCTGTGGCCATACGCTACAGCACCTGTGAGTCACACATTTTCTGATCCTGAACCTTTCTCAAAGTCAGGAGGGGAGAGCCTGAAACCATTTACCTAAGTCACATTAGCAGCAGTGTTCAGCCTAAAAAATAGACACGTTAAAAGTCATGCATTTGAGTCATGCATCCATATTATTTGTTTATTTATGAAATTATTTTCGAGACACTGTTAGTTGTTAAAAGCCAGTGTTTTAATGATAGGACATATATGACAGTAATGAGACAAGCTAAGATATCCAAGATTACCACAAAAACACAAATAGAATCACAGAAAGCTTGTTTGTCTCCAGTTAGTCTTTAGGCCCAGTTACCTTTTACTTTTCTGTGGTCAGTAGCCCTTCATGTCATATTCTGTCTCTATGTACAGTATAGCATTATTAATACAATAACCTGTACGTAAATGAACTTCAAAAGACAAAAAGCTGAGGGGAGGGAATGGAGAGGAGGAAAGCTGAGCTGGCAGCGGGGTTGCTGGAGGGAAGCGGGGAGGCAAAAGTTCTGTAGAACTTAAAGGTTTGAGTCGCATGAAAAGAGACTTAAGCCACAAGTCTACTTACAAGAGAAAACCATCAAGAATCACAATGATGAATAAGTTTTAACACTTGGTATTTTCTGTATTTTCAAAGGCTTTTCAGAAAGGATGGAAGCGGTGGTTTTCCCGCGTACCGCTCCGCCCGATCAGTTCTTCGTCAGGCCGCCGCACCAGCTTAGATCTGCAGGGAGAGTTTTACGTCTATCCTGCCTCCGACGTTTTGCTCACCTTGGTGGCCAGCTCCTTCTCACGATCCACCAGCTCTCCATGTCAGCGGAATCGTAGCCGCTGCTCTCGCTCGGCCTGATGGCGCTTTCAAAGGTGGTGCTTGAGATCTGCAAGGAGATGGAGGTGGACGTGGACAGAGTGCCCCAGCTCACGCTGGGGGACAGAGACTCGCTCAGGGACTTGGTGGTGGGAGCTGTTCCCACGGGAGCCGCCTCTCCCAGCTTCTCTCTCAGCGCCACAAGGTGACGGGTCTTTTCATCCACCTGGACGAAAGATGGGGACGAATGTGAGGTGGGGAGAAGAGGGGAGGGTTAGTCATGTAAAGTCTGTACTCTAAAAAACCCTTTTTAGAATAGCACTTTGGTCTTTGAGTTGAAAAGTCTTTTTTCCCTCTACGACATTAAACAGAGATTCATTTCTTTATAAATCTTTTAAGGCCCCACCTCCTGCAGCTGCTCCATCTTCTCTAGCTCCCACTGGTGCTCTAGGATGAGGCTATCTAAGGAAAGAAGGAAACTTTGTAACAGGGCAGATATCTTTGATTGTGAAACAGAGATGGCCACAGTGCAGCAGCCCAGATTTACCAGTCAGGAGTTTTGGAGTATTCAGTCCCAAAGAGGTTCTTGAGAGAACGGGGTGGGGACAACTTGGCGTCTCGGGAGTAAAAGACCATGCAGATGTCTTTGGTGATAATGGCAGGCTGGATGCAATGGTCCAGCTGTAAAGAGGAGATAAAGGGTGTGTGTTAGACACGATGACATCAAGAGACTTAAAAACACGTAAAAAAACAGGTACAACACGGCAGAGCAGCGGCTGACCTCCAGATACGCAGATAAGGTCATGTAGATCTTCTCTCCATAGGGAGTTACGCAGTTGAGCAGGAGGGAGTTGTGCAGGGAGCTGTCCCACACTGCCTCAAAGCGATAGAAAGTGCTGAAAAAGACAGAAAGAGGAAAAGTTAGTGTGGCAGCACGAGGTGAGAATAAAGTAAATACTCTTCACAGTTTAAGACAACGCCACTCTGGGAATTTCACCCAGAGAATACTGGAAGTAACACTAATCACCAAGGAGGCAGTTAGGTTTGTTATACTCAGTACAGAGATGAGGTTCAATGATAAAACAAGTTGACAATTTATTAAAAATTATTTAAAACACCGTATAAAAGCACAATCATAAATATCCATGTACAAATATGCTTAAAAAGGTATTCAGAGCTGAGGCTTACCAGTGGAGGGGCAGGGATGCCACGCACAAACTCCAAAAAAAGAAAACACACCAAGACACAAGTGCAACACAAAATCACACACACTAATAAACTAAACAAGGCAGGTGTGTACACTCAAGGATCCCACCACCAAGGCACCCTAGTCTCCTCCACGTCGGCACTCCGCATCTGAATAAAAGAACAAAGAAAATTTTAATATATTACAACAAAACTAATGTAGCGCTGGGGGATAACCCAACTGCAGAACCACACTGGTGATCTGCAGCTAGAAAAAGGGCCTCCCACCAGTGGCGTAACAAAAATCAAAACTACAAATCAAAACAACAGAAAACATACAATCGGGATAAAACTTTAAAATCTGGAGCAAACGGAATCGCCGTGTTGCTCCAACTTGCCGTCTGCCCGACTATAAGTTAATCATCCGGTCCATTAATATGTACGCCAGCCGATTCCCATAACCGGCATGCATATGGCCGCTGTCCACGCCGACGTCCACTTTAAAAAGCTGGCAGCAGCAGGAAAAGAAACCTCACAACGGGGACAGACGGTAAAAGCAAGGCAAAGCAAAGCAGCAGCACTTCTGTTAGCGTGGCGTTGCGTAAAACTAAGGCCCACACTTCCTGCAAAGCATAATAAGTAATTACTATAAACGAACAGTAAAAGGCAGCGATCGTAACAAAATTGAATTACGTACCGAGTAGAGCGCGTCATGAAACATGAGCAGAGTGGCTCAAAGGAGGCTTCTACAGCTATGACCTAAAAACAATATCTGTTTACCACCAAGTAAGGTAATGTACACACTACAATGAGTAAACACCTACCAGCCGCGATGGAGGCTTCAGAATGATCTCTGCAACACCAAAGGAAGTCAGGTGACCAAAAAGGAGATCATAGGTAAGAGATACAGGGATGCTCAAATGGCCACTATTTATACTAGCGCCCCCCAATGCGCCAGGCTGAAAGTGGGCTGAACCAAGGAATAACATTCATCCTGCCACAATCTACCCCTCCTTTTTGCATCGTCGCCCCGACGATGGATTACAAGGACACCCAGGTTAATCCGAAGGCCTAAAAAATGCAGAGACAGCATGCACCCTAAGCTCAGAAATAGAGTTTGCAGCCCCTGGTGCCACCTCCCCTGTTGGTCTTGGGAGATGATGGATGTTTGAATGCTGGCCAGCCGTGGACCGTGTTGTTCTTCGCACCACCATATTTCTTGTATCAGAGCTCATAGTGGGAACAGGAAGAGAGCAAGATGGAACTGGTGCTGCCCTCGGGGTCGCTGTACAAGTGGCTGGAACGGCGGAAAGCCGGTCTTCTGGTGAGAGCAACAACTCAGAGCTACTTGGAATCACTGCTACTGGGCTATAAGATGGTAAAACATTTACTTGAGGAGCTCCTACGCTCAGGAATAGCAGGTCACTGTCACTTGATGAGTCATGTTCTGAGGATGGCATTTCTGGGCCATGTGGACTACTGCTCGGAGCAGGCCCTTCTGATGGTGTAGCTGCTATTACCACAGCCTTCAACAATGTACGATGAACATGCTTCACACTGCTAGGATCATCTGCAGGTGCAATGGTATATACTGCCCCACCTCCTTTAGGTGCCTTCAGGATCCTATATACCGCTGGTTTCCATCGATCTTGGATTTTACATCTCCCTCTTCCACTCAAATCACGCAGGAACACCAACTGCCCGTCATTCAATGGTGCCTCTTTCACCTTTTTATCATGGTGCCTCTTCCTGCGGTCGGCAGCCAGTTGCAGTCGTTCCTTGGCTCCTTCATGTACAACCTGTAGCCGAGCTTTATGCTCCTGAATCCACTCGTGCACATCTCCACTGATGGGATCCGGTACTCTGCCCAACAGAAAGTCCACTGGCAACCTGGGTTCTTGCCCAAACATCAATAAAAATGGAGTTTCCCCAGTAGCCTGATGGGGAGTGGTGTTGTAGCAATAGAGTAACTGGGGCAAACATACATTCCAGTCCCTTTTCCTGGATACTGGCAGGGTCCGCAACAAATTGTGCAAAGTCCTATTAAAGCGTTCGCACTGACCATTTCCAGCCGGATGATAAGGAGTAGTATGGGACTTCTCAATACCATAAAACTTGCAGAGCTGCTGGATCAGGGAGCTTTCAAAGTTACGACCCTGATCAGAATGAATACGTGCAGGTACACCAAACTTCGAGAACCACTCTGTTACGAGAACCTGGGCCACTGTAGCAGCACATTGGTCACGAGTGGGGACAGCCAATGTATACTTGCTGAAAACATCAGTCATTACCAAGACGTTCTCCAGCCCATTCCGGGAAGGTTCAAGCAGGGTGTAATCAATAGCCAAGATTTCATTTGGTCGAGAAGCCAACAAATGTCCCATGAAACTTTGAGCTGCTGGTTGGGTGTCTTTTGCAACTTGGCAACGTTCACATCTCTGACACCAGCGAGCTACCTCAGCAGACATACCTGGCCAGTAGCACCGTGAGCGGAGAAGCGCTAGGGTCCTTTCCACACCTTGATGGCCGTGCTCCTGATGAACATGAGTCAGCACCTGCTCCATTAGTGCACTAGGCAGCAAAAGCTGAAGTACCACCTCGGCACCGTCAGGGCGATGAACCTGACGATACAGAACTCCATCCCTTTCAATCAGACGATCCCATTGTCGTAGCAGCACCAGAACAGGTGGGGCAAGTTGCTGCCGCTCCTCGAAGCTAGGTCGCTGCTTCCGTCTCCAGAACACCAGGATCTCTTTTATCACTGGATCGACCTGTTGGAGGGCATGAAGATCAGGAGTAGTGAGATGGGACAAAACTGTAATGGCAGCTTGGGATACCTCAGCTGGTCCCAGCTGCAAGGCTTGTTGAAGAGGTTCAGGCAAGGCTGTACCAGGAACCATGGCTTTAATTTCCTGAGGATCGGGTGGATGCTGGCGAGATAAAGCGTCTGCATTCTTATTACTCCTTCCTGACCTGTACTTTAAGTCGAAGTCGATCGAAGCAAGCTGAGCTGCCCAGCGCTGTTCAGTAGCCCCAAGTTTAGCAGAAGACAAATGACTAAGAGGATTGTTGTCAGTGTAAACAATACACTTGTGGCCCAACAAGTACTCTCTAAACTTCTCAGTCATGGCCCACTTAAGTGCCAAAAACTCCAGCTTCATTGAGCTATAATTTAGCATATTGCGCTCAGTAGGCCTCAAACCCCGACTGGCATAGGCTATTGGCCTCACCTTACCTCCCTGCTCCTGGGAGAGCACTGCTCCTAGGCCGCCATGACTGGCATCCACTTCTAAAATAAAAGGCAAAGAGAAATCTGCATAAGCGAGCACTGGTGCTGTGGTCAGTTTAGTCTTTAATGCCTCAAAACTTTGAGCACATTCTGTAGTCCAGTTCTCCATTACACCATGCTCTGACCTCTTCTTTGATTTTCTGCCTCCCCACTCTGCCACCAGTCTATGCAGAGGTGCCGCCAACTTGGCAAAACCCTCTACAAAACGGCGATAATAGCTGGCAAACCCAAGAAAGGACCGCAGTTCTGAAACAGTCTTAGGAGGCTGCCAGTTAGCCACCACTTCAACCTTGCTAGGGTCCGTGGAGACACCCTGATCGGAGATGACGTGGCCCAAGTAGCGAACCTCCCGCTGGAAAAAGGCACATTTGGCAAGCTTTTCTTTCAAACCCTCCTGCTGAAGCCGACCTAGCACCACATCCAGCCGCTCAAGATGTTGCTGTACTGTTGATGAGAAGATTACAATGTCATCAAGATAGAGAAGCAGAGACTGGCACTGTTGATCACCGAAAAGGCGTTGCATTAGTCTCTGGAAGGTGCTAGGGGCATTACAGAGCCCAAATGGCATTCGGTTCCACTCAAATAGGCCAAAAGGAGTACAGAAGGCAGTCTTGGGCCTATCCTCTTCCGTAACTGGGACCTGATTGTAGCCACTGGCTAAATCCATGGTGGAAAACCAACGGGCACCAGTCAGCGCATCTAGGGATTCCTCAATGCGCGGCAGGGGGAAGGCATCTTTCCTTGTCTTGTTGTTCAATTGCCAATAATCAACACACATGCGTGGGCTGCCATCCTTTTTCTTAACGAGCACAATGGGAGAAGCATAGGGGCTGCTACTCTCTCTAATCACCTTAGCCCCTAGTAACTGGTTAATATGCTCTTTCACAACCTCATACTCTGAAGGGGGGATGCGCCTATAACGCTGCCGCACGGGGATATCATCTAAGAGCGGAATGTCATGGGAGATCAAGTTAGTGCAACCCAAATCAGTGTCATGAGCAGAAAAGACCGCGCTGTATTTCTTAAGGAGAGACCTCACCTGTCCCTGTTCCTCGGCTGACAGTTTAGACAAATCAATTCCTTCCATCTGATCCTGCACAGTAGGCGTGGCGGTGTGAGATGCCATTGTTGCTATGTTATGGGGTATTTCTGTCACACCAGCAGGCAAACTGACAACGTGAACATCCTCCAGGGTCCCCATAATGGTCCTGGGATGAAGCAAAACCGCTGTGGTCCCTACATTAACAACTGGTATGTATGCAGTACCTCTAACCACTCGAACCAATGCAGGGGACGCTAAGAGTCCAGCAGGCAAATTAACATCATTGGGTTCAAATAACACGGTGGCACCTGAATATTGCTCAGAACAGGTGGCGGCCACTATTTTCATTACACCACCCGGAATGCAACATGCTCGCTTACCTCTCACTCTCACATGGCCAGACAAATCCGGTGGGGCTCTTGTACTAACATCATGACACTTTTGCAGCGCATGCACAAGGGGTTTAGGGGCCTCTGTGACAGAGCCTAAACTAAACAATGCTTCACCACGTTGCCCAAAAAGCTCGTGGTAACACTTCCGAATCACATTCATCCCCAATACACCTGGAACCGTAGAAGGTCCTGCACCTGGCGGATCATTAACGATCAACACGCCACACTGTGGAATAAACTTACCAAAGAGCTCTACACCTAGCTCTATATAGCCAAGGTAGGGAATAGACAAACCATTAGCCGCTTTAAGCTGCAACCAATGACAAGCTTGGAGATGTTCTTGACCCCAGGACTCAAAATGCTGGCGGAAAAAGCTTTCAGTAATGGTAGACACCATGGACCCTGTATCAACCAAACAAGGTACTTTTATACCGCCCATGTCCACATCTATATGTGGACAGGATGAAACTAATTTGGAGACTGCCTCTGGACCATTGGAAACAACCCTTGAGCCAATAGACACCCCACCCGAACTGTGGCTCGGCAGTACGGAGGGTGCTAGTTTTCCGAGGCCGTATTTAAAGGAGAGTGCCTGCGATTATGCGGAGGGGCCCGAGAAGGAGGCCGGGAACGAAGAACACGTTCCCCATCACATTCCCGAGCAAAATGTCCAGGTTGCTGACAACGCCTGCATATAATGGAATCGCTCTGTCCTGAGCGAGACATTCGATGGGGGCCCTGCAATCGAGCAATGCTCTGAGTGAGCTGATTAAGTTGCTCCTGCTGGCGCTTTAACAAGTCCTTCATCTCACTCATCTCAGACAGATGGGTGGACTGGGCTATTCCTGAAGGACCGCTATGGACCCCATACTGAATGCCATAGACAGAAGGGACAGAACTACTTCTATGTCTAACGCCACTAGGCAACCCTTCACGTTCCCACCTAATAGCTTCCCCTCTAATTTCTAGCAATGTCAGGGTTGGCTGCCTCCTTACTAGCTTCTTTAACTCCCGCCGCAACGTACTGTCCAAGACCTGTTCAACAAATTGATCTCTTAGTAAAACATCAGCATTGGGCATGCCATTAGGGGCACTCGATTTAACTTTTTCCATAAGACCCAAGAGGGCAAGGGAAAACTCTTGCAGTGTCTCACCTTCCTGCTGTTTTCTAGAGAAGAAAGCTTCCTGCAATGCTACATAGGAGTCTGAACAGCCATAAAGTTCTTGCAATATAGTGATGATCTTAGCGGGATCAGTCCTCTCTACACTAGAGCGATATTTGATCTCCTCACGTGCTTCCCCTTCCAGGTGGTCAAACAGGAAAAATGCTTTATCAGCCAAAGACAAATGACGTGCCCTAGCACAAACTTCTATTTCCTCCAACCATTCATTCAACCCTATACCTGATTTTCCTCTAAACATAGGGCATTTTCTGTCACGGGGCACAAAAACTAGTCTCTCTGCTACAGGGACACTAGCAGTTGGGGGGTTAACAGATGATGCAGTTGAAGTAGAAGGTGTAGCACTTGTACCTGACCCAACAGCCCTCTCCTGACGCAGCCTCTCATTGTCTGCTTTTAGCTGCGCAATCAAGTCCCTGAGTTCCTGTAACTCTTCCTCCATCTCTGTAACACAGCTGTGGAATCCAACACCAAAGTAGCTGCTGCTTTGCTTTTATCCTGTACAAAATGAATTAAAAAAAAAACCAAAAAAAAAAAACCAGTTTACATAAAAAAAAATAAAAAAGGAACACACGTCTCTGTTTTTAAAGAGTATATCCTGTCGACAAACGCCAAGTTTGTGGCAGCACGAGGTGAGAATAAAGTAAATACTCTTCACAGTTTAAGACAACGCCACTCTGGGAATTTCACCCAGAGAATACTGGAAGTAACACTAATCACCAAGGAGGCAGTTAGGTTTGTTATACTCAGTACAGAGATGAGGTTCAATGATAAAACAAGTTGACAATTTATTAAAAATTATTTAAAACACCGTATAAAAGCACAATCATAAATATCCATGTACAAATATGCTTAAAAAGGTATTCAGAGCTGAGGCTTACCAGTGGAGGGGCAGGGATGCCACGCACAAACTCCAAAAAAGAAAACACACCAAGACACAAGTGCAACACAAAATCACACACACTAATAAACTAAACAAGGCAGGTGTGTACACTCAAGGATCCCACCACCAAGGCACCCTAGTCTCCTCCACGTCGGCACTCCGCATCTGAATAAAAGAACAAAGAAAATTTTAATATGTTACAACAAAACTAATGTAGCGCTGGGGGATAACCCAACTGCAGGACCACACTGGTGATCTGCAGCTAGAAAAAGGGCCTCCCACCAGTGGCGTAACAAAAATCAAAACTACAAATCAAAACAACAGAAAACATACAATCGGGATAAAACTTTAAAATCTGGAGCAAACGGAATCGCCGTGTTGCTCCAACTTGCCGTCTGCCCGACTATAAGTTAATCATCCGGTCCATTAATATGTACTCCAGCCGATTCCCATAACCGGCATGCATATGGCCGCTGTCCACGCCGACGTCCACTTTAAAAAGCTGGCAGCAGCAGGAAAAGAAACCTCACAACGGGGACAGACGGTAAAAGCAAGGCAAAGCAAAGCAGCAGCACTTCTGTTAGCGTGGCGTTGCGTAAAACTAAGGCCCACACTTCCTGCAAAGCATAATAAGTAATTACTATAAACGAACAGTAAAAGGCAGCGATCGTAACAAAATTGAATTACGTACCGAGTAGAGCGCGTCATGAAACATGAGCAGAGTGGCTCAAAGGAGGCTTCTACAGCTATGACCTAAAAACAATATCTGTTTACCACCAAGTAAGGTAATGTACACACTACAATGAGTAAACACCTACCAGCCGCGATGGAGGCTTCAGAATGATCTCTGCAACACCAAAGGAAGTCAGGTGACCAAAAAGGAGATCATAGGTAAGAGATACAGGGATGCTCAAATGGCCACTATTTATACTAGCGCCCCCCAATGCGCCAGGCTGAAAGTGGGCTGAACCAAGGAATAACATTCATCCTGCCACATTAGCTTGACAGCATTATTTTTTATGAAGTCCTACTTGGTGCTAACATTACAGGGTCTCTGTTTACAGCAGTGTGTCATGTTGTTAAAAAAAGTGAGTGACGTGAGCACAGTTCTGACATATCAAGAAGTGAACGCAGTGACTGAAGCGGTGTTCACATTCATCCTTTAATCATGACAAAACGTGAGGAATTGCACTGAGGTGAGACCTTGACAACAGACAAATCAGGAGCCACAGAGTGTCAAGTGTCAGCCGACACCAATCGGGACAATGATAAGAAAGAAATTCATTTACAGACACGTGAAAAAGCAGTTTAAGGATCTGGATCTAGATTATTACACCACATCATCATTATACCTGTGATTCAGCAGCTGATGGAACCAACTTTAGCAGCAAAAACTTGAGGTAATCATTTTTTATTAGTGTTTCACAGCAGTGTGGACGGATTTCTGGCCCATTTGTCTTTACAATGTTTCTTCGGTTCATTAAAGTTTGCAGATATTTATTCATTCACAGCTTTCTTAACGTTCAATCATGTTGAAGTCTCAACTTTGAGCCACTGCAGCACCACTCTGTTGTTGCTTTGCTGCTGCGCTCTGGAGTCACTGACCCAACGATGATCTCTTTGACTCTAGAGTACTTCATGGCTCACTCAGTGACCTGGACACTTTGCAGGTTCTTTGGCAGCAAAAAAGCTCAAATAATCATCACCCGAGCAAAACCGTTGGTATGACCTGTTTGTCTGATATGCCGTGTTTGGTTTTCACCAATGTTGAAGCTGTGCATTAGGGCTTACGTTTTCAACTTTGCAAACCTAACCCATGCTGCCAGGTTGTATTTAGAGGGAAAATGGTTTCTCCTGGAAGCCTTTCCAAACAGGCCATATTTGTTGAGTCTTTTTCTAATTGCACTGCCATGAACTCCAACATTTAGCATGCTAACTGTGGCCTGTAGAGCCTCAGATGTGTGGGGTGAATTTTCTGGGACGTCCACTCCTGGTAAGATTGGAAACAGTCTTTGAATTTTTTAACTTGCGAATAATCTTTCTTGCTGTAAAATGATGGACTTCAAAGCCTTCCCACATTCGTGGGTATCAACAACTGCTTCTCTAATCCTCACTATGTTACCACTTACCTGAATACGCCACACCAGCAAACTGACAGTAGTGGTTACACTTACTGATGATCTATTGCATTTGATTAGCACTTGGCTGATACTGACCCTCTTAACTAATTATGGAAATAGTCTTGGATGTACTTAGTTTTTTAAACACCACATCTGAATTTGGGCTCAGTGTTTGTTAAATAAATAATGACCTGGTATAATGTGTTATGTGTTGTTCATCTGAGGTTGCATTTACCTCATATTAAGACCTACTAAGGACCTGATTGTTTGTTTTAAATGATGTCCTGATACATAAAACCTGAGAGCTCACATAACTGCATATGCTCAGAATATACAGCACACATGGATACAAATGACTGCCTTGCAGCAGCAATCGTAAGACCATCACTATGAGCTCTATACAAGGTTGCACTGTTCCTGTTATTAACAGCAGGGGGCACTATCAGCCACAGACTGAGAGCCAGATATGCTCTGCTGGTGCCTCATTGGCCTCATTGTTACTGTGGTAAGACTTTATAGTGAGAAACAGCTGAGGGGGAAAACATTGATCTGGAAACATCTGAGTGTTACAGAGGATATACATAGCACTATGGTTCAGTGTCACACAATCACAAACAAATACAGAAAAGTACTAAAAAGGGTGTTGCCTCCAAAGATCGCTTTTACTGGTTTGGAGCTTAGGAGGCTTAATATCGACAGGCATGAATGAAGACAGATCAGAACAGCTGTTTTATCACAGCATCCAGTACCAACACAACCATCCACACTCAAGAGCCTGTTGGCTTCAGAGTCAGCAGCTGAATGTCTAAAATATGAAATGTAATTTTTTGGTCCATCAGCTACAGCTACAGCATGAACTGCTTACAGGGGACGGGCCGCTCATCCAAGGCGCAGAACAAAGAAGCGCCGGGTGAACCGCGCTGGCATTAGGAACAGACTGAGACAGCAGGCGCATCGCGCACCACTGCCCAGTATCCTACTGGCCAACGTACAATCCATGGAGAACAAGCTCGATGACCTAAGAGCAAGGGTCACCTTCCAACGTGACATGAGGGACTGCAACATTCTGTGCTTCACGGAGACATGGCTGACCCCCACCGTGCCGGACCGTGCCGTAACTCCGTTGGATTCATTCTTTGTGCTCCGCGCGGACAGAACGGCAGAGTCGAACAAAACCAAAGGTGGAGGAGTGTGTTTCATGGTAAACAGAAAGTGGTGTGATGCCAGGAGCATTTCTACTCTCTCCAGCGGCTGCTCGCCACATCTGGAGTTCCTGAGCATTAAGTGCCGCCCTTTCTATCTGCCCCGTGAATTCACCTCGGTCATCGCCACGGTGGTCTACATCCCACCCCAAGCGGACACAGGTATGGCTTTGTCCGAATTACATGATGTGCTGAGCTCGCTTCAAAACAAGGACCCGGGCGCAGCCCTCATTGTAGCAGGAGACTTTAATAAAGCGAACCTCAGACAAGTCATGCCAAACTTTTACCAGCATGTCTCATGTCCAACGAGAGGGGATCGAATTTTGGATCACTGCTACACACCATACAAGCAGGGCTACAAAGCTGTCTCACACCCGGCTTTTGGAAAGTCTGACCACAACGCCATCTTCCTCATTCCCCAGTATAAACAAAACATACGGAGGGAAGACGTAACCACGAGGGAGGTAAAATGGTGGACTGCCCAATCAGAAGCTACGCTACAGGATGCACTCAACGACGTCGACTGGGACATGTTCAGAGCATGCGCAGTCGACATCAACGAGTTTACGGAAGTAGCAGTATGCTTCGTCAATATGCTAGCGGAGGAGATTATCCCCACTGCGAGGGTCACCACATTCCCAAACCAGAAACCGTGGATGGACAGATCGATCCGCACTGCAGTAAACGCCAGGACCGCCTCCTACAACGCGGGTCTCGCCACTGGCGATATGAGCGCCTACAAAGCGGCCTCATACGGCGTGCGGCGCGCGGTGAGAGATGCCAAACGCCGGTACCGGGAGCGTGTGGAGTCCCGCTTCCACCAGGGCGACACACGGAGTATGTGGCACGGACTACGCACCATTACGGACTACAAAGCCAGGGACACTGCGCCGATCAACGCCGACTCTGCATTCACCAACGAGCTGAATCAGTTCTACGCCCGTTTCGAGGTTAGCCAGGCGGCTAATGCTATCTACCGCCTGAATACCGAGGACAGTGACGTCATCAGCGAGAGACCGGTGACCAGCATCGCGGAGCATGACGTCCGAGCGGCATTGAGGAGAGTGAACACAAGGAAAGCGGCGGGGCCAGACGGCATCACCGGCCGTCTGCTGCGCTGCTGTGCTGACCAGCTAGCAGGTGTGTTCACTTACATCTTCAACGAGTCCCTGGCGAAGTCTGTGGTCCCCACATGCTTCAAAAGATCCACCATTATCCCTGTGCCCAAGAACAGCAAACCATCATCCCTGAACGATTACCGGCCAGTTGCACTGACCTCGGTAGTAATGAAGGTGTTTGAGAGGCTGCTGAAGAACATCATCTCCTCCTCCATCCCAGACACCACAGATCCGCTGCAGTTCGCCTACCGATCCAACAGATCCACAGAGGATGCCATCGCCCACGTCCTGCACACCACCCTCAGCCACGTGGACAAGAAACAGGGTAACTATGTGCGAATGCTGTTTGTTGATTACAGTTCAGCGTTTAACACAATAGTGCCCTGCAGACTGTTCACAAAGCTCAGGGATCTGGGACTTAACAGCCGTCTATGTGCATGGGTGTTGGACTTCCTCACTGGCAGAACTCAGGTGGTGAGGGTGGGTAGATGCGTCTCTAACAGCATCACCATCAACACAGGAGCACCTCAGGGATGTGTCCTCTCGCCACTGCTCTACTCCCTCTACACTTCAGACTGTGTGGCCACCCATGGCTCCAACACCATTGTGAAGTTTGCTGACGACACAGTGGTGTTGGGTGCCATCTCCAACAACGATGAGGCGGCCTACATGGATGAAGTGAAGAATCTGGCATCATGGTGCCAGGACAACCACCTCCAGCTGAACGTCGGCAAGACCAAGGAGCTGGTGGTGGACTTCAGAAGGGGTCAGCACAGAGACTACAAGCCCATTATCATCAATGGAGCTCCAGTGGAGAGGGTGCAGTCCTTCAAATATCTTGGTGTCCACATCTCCTCAGACCTGACATGGGCTGCCCACATTCAGGTCCAGACCAAAAAGGCTAGGCAGTGCCTGTATCACCTACGACAACTGAGGAAGTTCAGGGTCTCTCCAAAGATCCTCAGGATTTTCTATACAGGCGCTGTGGAGAGCATCCTCACACAGAACATGACATCGTGGTTTGGGAACAGCTGTGTGAAGGACCAAAAAGCTCTCCAGAGAGTGATCCGTACAGCAGAACGCTGCTGCAGGATTGCTCTCCCCCCGCTTCAGGACACCTACACCAGGAGATGCCGGACTAGAGCAACGCAGATACTGAAGGACCCGTCCCATCCTGGCAACAAACTGTTCCAACTTCTGCAATCTGGTAGAAGGTTCCGCATCATCCAGGCAAGGACAGAGAGACTCAAGAGGAGCTTCTATCCCCAAGCCATCCGGGCCCTAAACACACACACACCCGCCCTCTCACATCATCTATAATTGACTGAGACAGGACTCTCTTCCAGACACTCTAAACCAAGGCACAATGTACATTCCAAATTCCTTTAATTTTAAATATGTTTATATTGTCTATTCTGTAAAATAGTCAGATGTCTATTCATATTAATGTACAGAATTCACCTGCTTGCTGCTACTACTGCACATTCACCCAATGTATATACTATTTATATATATATATATATATAATGTTCTTCCTCTACCCCCCCATTTTTGCACATGTCGAGGAGCGTGTCAGGCTACATTTCACTGTGTGTTATACTTGTGTATACTTGTCTATGCATGTGACAAATAAAGAACCTTGAACCTTGAACCTTGAGAAGCAGCCTAAAGCCCAACAGATTCATCTTTCCAGACTGAAAATATCTCAGAGTGGGGAGGAAGGGGAAGTGAGAGAGCTGGTCAGCCTCGTCCTCCAGACTGGCCAGAGCAGAGGACGCCAGGGAGTCGGTGTGCTCGGACAGCGTGTCCAACACTTTGCCGTTCACATAGCCGCTCATGAGGTAGCGGATCAACTCTATCTTACGGGTATAGTCTGGATGTGTGATATTGATGAACGGTGAGAGAGATTGAAGGGGAAAAGAAGAGGAAGGAGACAGAGTTGGGTAAGAGGATTATATAAATTGTGAGGAATGATTGAATAAGAGACGAAAAAAACAATCCAAAGGAGGCGAGAAATGACAAGGGAAAAAAAGTGGAAGGACACATGAGGCATGCTTATGTAACAAAAAATCAACATAAAATTATTGATGGCAAAGAACACATTGAAGTGACATGGAAACACTCGCCTGGTTTGGACAGAGGCATGGGAATAGGACAGTACTTCCTGGATGCTGTTGGAGGACTGTTGACATAATAAAAAATACCTTTTATTTATATATGCATATAAAATTAGCCAATGTGATTAGAATACAATCGTTTACACATTTCTAACAAAATGCTGCTGCATTAAATATGAATTATCACTGCATGACTGGATCTGCTGTTTGACCCCCACCAACCTGGTCCCGTCCTGATATTCTAACTCTGTAATATGCAACTTCTGTCAGTGTTCTGATACTGGAAACTGAATTTCCCGGAGGAACCACCCGAGGGATTAATAACGTTCTATCTAATCTACATCGACAACAGAAAAAGAAAATCTGCTGCTTGCAACAGCATTGTGTTAGAAGCATTTTTACTGGAGTGAATGCATTTAACTGTACTTGCATCATCTGTTAAAAGTACTTATATATTGCAATAAGACTGCAAAAAGCAAAGGGGACTGAATTCTATAGTATGTGGTATGTGTATAAGGTGACACATGTATGCAGTTTCCTGCCATTAGTGTAATGTAAACTTGGAATCATCACATATCTACAGGTATTTGTACTGAATGAAATGAGCTGTGGTGATTAAAAGCATCAGCAAAAGCATACTTACTAGTGGCCTTTTCTTCTTAGGTCTGGATCTTGATGCTTCTGGGACTGAAGATCACAGCCAAGTCACCAGTTTCATAAACAATAAACAAACAAAAAGCAAATAAACAAAACACTTTCAGAGATCGCACAACTTTTGTTTTTATCTTCATATGATAATGTTCCTTGAATCAAATCTACCATACACTACCATACACACTCTACTACAGTGTATCAAACTATTCTAAATACTTCCACAAACAATGACATACCCATCTTTGTCTTTTTGTGGCTTTCACCAAAAACTCTCCCCCTGGTGGATCCTGTGTTGACGTATGTGATTTTAGGAGAAAAACAAAAACAAAATCATTTTAAATGGTTACATTAAATGTAATAATATCAACATTCAATAGATTTGACTGTACATGTATCAACTGGTGTAAAATACATGTTCCTTGATCCTTGGTCAGGCAACATAAATTACTGTTGTTTCAGCCATCAGGTACTCCTCTAAAATTCAGCCTGGACTCCAAATATAAAGCATACAATACATACAAACATACAAATCACCTTTGCTGGTCTTGTTGCCTGCGTGCTCCACTTGCCCCTCTGAAGTGCTCAGTGGGTCATCCTGTCCCTTGTTGAGCTCAATCTTCTCCACCACATTCCTCACTTCCTCCACCTGCGTGGTCCTCACCTCCCGTGGCTCCATAATCGTTGCCTCCTCCTGGTTGTTGATCATTCGAGTTAGTTTACACAATGGGTCAAACTTTGAACTTTATCCTGCTTTACGCCTCCTGGTTTGTAGCAGACTAAGTATATATGACGTATGAAAGGGAACAGAGTGGAGTTAAAGTGTGAGGGTGAAGGAGAAGATGTTGTGACTCAGTGATGATGATGATGATGATGACCAAACGTCAGTCTACTGGAAGTGCAAAATGCTACAGACCCCTGACTCCACCAAAACATCGTGCTTAAGACTACATACCTTTTCTTCAAGGCCCGTGTACAATGTGCTCTTTAAAAAAAACTAAAGTAAAATGTGATCATTTCTGCCCAGATTACTAACATTTAAATATCCACAAAGGTTCCGATGCAACGTTATCTATACCCATCACTATTTTATTAAGCTACACCATCACTTGATTTTATGCCATTTACAGTGTGTAAGTACTTTAATACTACTTTAATTAACATAGATTCTCATTCACACATCACATGTATCAGTTACACATCACATGTATCAGTTACACATATATCAATGAAGGAAGAAAACAGGCACAAACAGATTGTCAGTTGTCTAAGTAGCTGCAATCTGCAGATCAGTCTTTTGATAACTTTGCTTTCTTTCTATCTTTAAGCGTGATAGCAGCAAAAGTGGCTGTCACTCAAGATTTGGAAAGGAAAAATAAGCCACCATATGTTGTTAACTACTGCTGAGGAAGAAACCAACACTTATAAATGATGTGCTGCTTATGTGAAAATGGGAGAAGGATTGATGATTGAATTTCTGTTTTTACAGTAAAATGGTCTTCTAACAGGTAAACATAAGAAAATATTTTTAGACACTAAACATAAATCATAACTTTAAAACTGCAGGATCTGAATCTTACCTTTACAAAGGTACTCATAACATCAGCCCATCCTCTGAAGGGATTCCTGAACATAGGCTGTTAGTCTGCAGCCAGGGGTTAATATTTCATATCCGAGTTCTCCTTTTTTGCTCTTCTTCCCAAGAAGCAGTGCTGGTTTGTAGCCAAGGGCATGGAGTTTTTCAAGCTGCAATAAAGCATGCTATTTATATTTATTGGACAGCCTGAGGCGTTCTTCAGTAAACTGGACTACCCCACAGCAGAGCTGGACTGGGACAAAAAATCAGCCCGGGCATTTTGACTAGAGACCGGCCCACCAGGTATTATAGGAAAAACCATAAAGCCTTTGAATGAAAACAAACGTCGTTGTGACAGTGATGTACACTGTCTTGTTGGTACATATGTATCAATCTAATAAACTTAAACCTACACCATCCTCCCTATTCTGCTATTCTAAACAGTACTTAGCCGAAACCCAAAGACTGCTTGGTTGAGTTAACTTCCTGAACTATCTACAACATATGGTGGAAACCTGAAATTAAGACAGAGAAGACTAGAGGTGAGACATGACCATTACTGAATATTAAAAATAATAAATGACAGATTTAGTGATATTTTCATCAACTATTTATTTACCACAAACCTGTTTCTCCATCACCTGTTCAGCTCTGATGATTCAGTAAGGACATCTCCTGGTTTCATCTTCATGTTTCCCTCTCACCAGATAACCAAACCGATATCGTGACCAGCAGCTTTTACAGCTGTGGCTCCAACAAACATCAGCTGATACTAGAAAGTAATATTAAATAAATTCTAACAACAGCTTATCAAGTTTAAAGGCGCTTCTGCTGTTTAACGCGACCTCCGCTAGTTTCCTCTTTCTGGCGCAAAGCGGGAGATAAACAAGCAAGAGAGACGGGACTTGTGGCAGAAACGCCGATCAGCTGATCATTGATCAGTTTCATGATTGAAGTAGCAGCAGGAGAGGGAGGGGGGAGAGTGAGAGAAGAAGAGGCAGCTGACAGCGTAAAGACACAGAATAACTCCAGCTTTGTGTCTTTTTTTATTGTAGCTGAAGTACGGGACAAATCGCGTTTATTTTCAGCTCAATACAAAACGCATAATATTAACTCTGAATACCAGAGGATTCCGTTTTTTATGGCACGGTTGGCAACTCTACTAAGTAACCATATGAATAAAATAAAGTTCACCAGTAACATCATAGCACCCACCCAACTGTACAGAAACTCCATCATGCTAGCTAGTACACAGTACCAGTTATTGTAACTGACTGTAGCACAACGTTAGCACAAGTTAGCACAACGAAAATAAACTACACCTAAACTTGGTTTGACCCAGATAGACTGCAGGTCATAACTTCTTACCTGAAGCTCATTTCACCTGACAGTCGGACTGGCGGCCGCCTTGGGTCTCTCCACCTCCGCCACCCCTTTCCCCCATCCACCTGCTGGCCTCCACCACTTGCTAATTTTACTGAATCCGTGTAAGCTCCACCATAGCCACTACCAAACAATTGAGTTATTTTTACACGTCTGCCAGCATCTGTCCAATCCGCCACCTTTCACTGTTTACACGGTTACGAAAAAAAGACAACAACAAAACATTGGCCCATTTAAAACGAAAAATGACCATCGGCCCACCGGGCAAATGCCCGGTATGCCCGATGGCCAGTCCAGCTATGCTGATGGGGACTGTGAGGGTTTGTAGTTAAATTCCTGCTCTTACAGGATCAGTGAGTGTCTGTTTAAAGATTATTAACATACTTTTACATCACTATGGAACACCAGCATTTCTGCAGAGGACAGAACCCCCTGCCTTAATCTACCATGATGCTCTGTGCTATGTTGTCATGGCAATATGAAGTCAAATAAATACAAATGTAGAAAAATGCACATTTAAAGGAGGACAAGAAGACAGGCAACTGGAAGAGCTTTTGAAGCAGGAAAACTTTTCTGGATTTCTCTTAATTTAACTGGAAATTTTGCTAATACAAGTCAAGGAGGAAACAAGGAGGCAGGTTGGATTATATTTGAGGACAGGACGCATGAAGGAGAAGCATGAGGAGAGAGAAACAGCAGAGCGATGGTGAAGAGCTAATCGTGGATCAAGTCGAAGAAGCAAGCATCAAAACTGTGAGTAAACATAACACACAAAGAGTTAAAAATTACTGTGCTGATTAAGGAAACATTAAATTTGGTTAGTTTGGGGTCTCGAGCTTCAGGTTTGTGGCTTCAGTTACTCTCAAAATTGAGGAAAGACAAAAAATGTTTCTTTTGAAAGGTTGTTGGAGGATTCTTAGTGTAAGAAATATCTGGGTGTTCATCTGCTTTTATTTAAAAAAAAAAAAAAGTTGAATTTTATTTAGTCACATTGGAAAGGGAAAATTGGAGGATCAGGACAATAACGTGGCCAAATTTACTGTTTCCTTAATCAGAACAATAATTTTGATCTGAACTAGAAATGTTGAAATGGGTTATTTTCTTTCTTCTCTACTGATCACTGTGTTACATGTTTAGTTACTTGTCAGTCTACATAGTTAATGGTACTTTTGAAAAAATGCAGTTTAATCTTAATTTTGTAGAAAAAGGCTCTGCACCTGTGAAAAACAAATCCAAACCCCCCAAATCACTGTAGATCAGAGTAGCTAAGCTCTGGTTAACTGCAATTATATTACAGGAGATTAAAAATATTAGGATGATTGAAAGAAACAAAGATTGCTTTAGTGTCTGAAGATTTGACTTTCTTATTGAAAGAGACGAAAACTAATCCATGTGTGACACTGAGAAAAAACTAAAAGCTAAAAAGATCTGGAGGTCCAACTGTTGTTATACAAATGTGCAAACTTGATTTAATGACATTAGAAAGAAAAAATGGGATGTTTAAAAAGGTAATATATAAAAATGATTTTTATATTACTTGAAAAAATGATGTTGGTTAGTGCAGCTGTATTTGGAAAAACTGCTGGGTCACTAGTAAGATGAGATTTAATGTGATAAACTGAGGGAAGGTAATATAATCTGCACACTCGCTATTATTGTTGTAATCCACACACCACCATTATTGTTGCATCCATACACCAGCAAATATTTTATCAAACATTAATCATAATTGGTGATCAATGCAAGTTTTAAGCAATTATATTTATTTGCATTCAAAACCAATTTACAAAATATAAAAAAGAATCTTGTTTTTTTTTAAGAAAAAAAGACGTTTCTAACTGACTTCAGTTAGCTGAGCTGTAGAGGAGATTGATGAGCACGCAATAAAGTGAACTTGTTAGGGAGAGATTGCAATCAACTCAAATTTTGATGATAGACACAGATAAAAATGAGCGTTTTTTTAGACACTGGTGTGTGGACCAATCACATGATTATAAACCAGGTGAAAATTGACTTCAAACTTTTGAGCTGTAGTGTAGATTGATTACAATGATAGCGTATAGTTATCTATTACAGAAGAATGTATAGAAGTATGAGGACAGAAAGACACTGTTAAAAAGCTATGAGCTGTCTTGATGCAGAGAAAGTGGAGTTTGTCATCCTGGAGCTGCTGCCAAGATGAATGATGCTCTGCCTCTGTGCTCAAGTTCAGACATAGGCTTTAAGCAACCATGAGCCACTGATAAGCGTGATAGATTAATAAGCATGTATAAAGTGGACTTGTTAAACAGCTCTGATAGGAGAAAGTCAATGAGCACGCAATAAAGTGGACTTGTTAGGGACAGTTTACCATCAGCCTTGATAAAGTTGAACTTATTTTGTATTGAAAGACAGACTTTAAAGTAGATTCTTATTTGATACTGGTGATAAAATCCAGGTCAGATACAGTTACATACAAGCATACAGTACACACTACTGCTCAAAGGTCAGAGGTCAGTTAGAAAAGTCCCTGCTTTTAATAGAAAATTGGCTTTAATGTAACATCACATGAAGGTTATCAGTAATGTTTCACAGCTTTAATCAAATCCTTCATCATCCATAATTGTGATGGAAAAATGTCTGCAAGCGTGCAGGAGCCCATTTATAGAGACAATCAGTCCTGTGTTATAATGTTCATTGAAGTTTATCAGGTCAGACGACCAACAGATGATAAGAAATATAATCTTACTAATTATTAGAGTTGAAAAGTACTTTGCTAAGCAAAATTCAATGAGGTTAGGCTTGAGCTTGAGACGTTAACATAAAAGGTTCAGTTGGTGATGCATGAAAGAAAATAATTTTCTTCTAAAAGTCTATTGGAGAATTCTGATTGTAAGAAATGAAAAATATTCAAAGACTGAAACTGTTGAAAAAAGTGAAGGTTTTGTGCAGCCGGGTGTTGCAGCCCCTTTAGAGGAAAATGTAAACTTGGTTTCATGAGGTTAAAAACAAACACTGGGATGATCCAGACACATTTATTGTTTCTTTAATCACCACAATAGTTTCAGTTTGTGCAAAAATCTTTAAAAAGCTGTTTTGAGTGATAAGTTAGGCTTTAATGTGTTAAGCTTGCATTAGATAAGACAATGTACCACCCCATATGGAAAAGAAATAGTAAAAACTTATATGTGATTACTCATGAAAGTGGCCACTTTCTCATTACTTTCATATATTGTTTTAGTAAGTATCCAAAACATACAAGTTTCATTATATAATTTTTCAAGGGATCTTATATCTGTTTTCACTCTTATCTGCTTTTCATACAAGTTTCACACAAGACAGATACAAACTTTATAAGATTTATATATATCTTTTCCATATGGGACTGAACACAGGAGGGATTATTGCTGAAAATGGGTCTCTGAACACCTCTGTAGATATTCTATTAAAAATCATTGATGATTTGTGATCAGTGTTAATATTAAGCATTTATATGATTATTTTGATAAATTGCTGTGATTCAATCTGAAACCAAATTTGAGTCTATTCTGAAAACAAGACATTTCTAATTCACCTCAGACTTTTGAGCTGTAGTCTACATTGTAATGATAGTGTATGGTTATTGATTAGAGCAGATGATATGAGACTATCAGGAGAGACTGTTAAAAAGCTATGAGCTGTCTTGATGCAGAGAAAGTGGAGTTTGTCATCCTGGAGCTGCTGCCAAGATGAATGATGCTCTGCCTCTGTGCTCAAGTTCAGACATAGGCTTTAAGCAACCATGAGCCACTGATAAGCGTGATAGATTAATAAGCATGTATAAAGTGGACTTGTTAAACAGCTCTGATAGGAGAAAGTCAATGAGCACGCAATAAAGTGGACTTGTTAGGGACAGTTTACCATCAGCCTTGATAAAGTTGAACTTATTTTGTATTGAAAGACAGACTTTAAAGTAGATTCTTATTTGAAACTGGTGATAAAATCCAGGTCAGACACAGTTACATACAAGCATACAGTACACACTACTGCTCAAAGGTCAGAGGTCAGTTAGAAAAGTCCCTGCTTTTAATAGAAAATTGGCTTTAATGTAACATCACATGAAGGTTATCAGTAATGTTTCACAGCTTTAATCAAATCCTTCATCATCCATAATTGTGATGGAAAAATGTCTGCAAGCGTGCAGGAGCCCATTTATAGAGACAATCAGTCCTGTGTTATAATGTTCATTGAAGTTTATCAGGTCAGACGACCAACAGATGATAAGAAATATAATCTTACTAATTATTAGAGTTGAAAAGTACTTTGCTAAGCAAAATTCAATGAGGTTAGGCTTGAGCTTGAGACGTTAACATAAAAGGTTCAGTTGGTGATGCATGAAAGAAAATAATTTTCTTCTAAAAGTCTATTGGAGAATTCTGATTGTAAGAAATGAAAAATATTCAAAGACTGAAACTGTTGAAAAAAGTGAAGGTTTTGTGCAGCCGGGTGTTGCAGCCCCTTTAGAGGAAAATGTAAACTTGGTTTCATGAGATTAAAAACAAACACTGGGATGATCCAGACACATTTATTGTTTCTTTAATCACCACAATAGTTTCAGTTTGTGCAAAAATCTTTAAAAAGCTGTTTTGAGTGATAAGTTAGGCTTTAATGTGTTAAGCTTGCATTAGATAAGACAATGTACCACCCCATATGGAAAAGAAATAGTAAAAACTTATATGTGATTACTCATGAAAGTGGCCACTTTCTCATTACTTTCTTACATTGTTTTAGTAAGTATCCAAAACATACAAGTTTCATTATATAATTTTTCAAGGGATCTTATATCTGTTTTCACTCTTATCTGCTTTTCATACAAGTTTCACACAAGACAGATACAAACTTTATAAGATTTATATATATCTTTTCCATATGGGACTGAACACAGGAGGGATTATTGCTGAAAATGGGTCTCTGAACACCTCTGTAGATATTCTATTAAAAATCATTGATGATTTGTGGTCAGTGTTAATATTAAGCATTTATATGATTATTTTGATAAATTGCTGTGATTCAATCTGAAACCAAATTTGAGTCTATTCTGAAAACAAGACATTTCTAATTCACCTCAGACTTTTGAGCTGTAGTCTACATTGTAATGATAGTGTATGGTTATTGATTAGAGCAGATGATATGAGACTATCAGGAGAGACTGTTAAAAAGCTATGAGCTGTCTTGATGCAGAGAAAGTGGAGTTTGTCATCCTGGAGCTGCTGCCAAGATGAATGATGCTCTGCCTCTGTGCTCAAGTTCAGACATAGGCTTTAAGCAACCATGAGCCACTGATAAGCGTGATAGATTAATAAGCATGTATAAAGTGGACTTGTTAAACAGCTCTGATAGGAGAAAGTCAATGAGCACGCAATAAAGTGGACTTGTTAGGGACAGTTTACCATCAGCCTTGATAAAGTTGAACTTATTTTGTATTGAAAGACAGACTTTAAAGTAGATTCTTATTTGAAACTGGTGATAAAATCCAGGTCAGACACAGTTACATACAAGCATACAGTACACACTACTGCTCAAAGGTCAGAGGTCAGTTAGAAAAGTCCCTGCTTTTAATAGAAAATTGGCTTTAATGTAACATCACATGAAGGTTATCAGTAATGTTTCACAGCTTTAATCAAATCCTTCATCATCCATAATTGTGATGGAAAAATGTCTGCAAGCGTGCAGGAACCCATTTATAGAGACAATCAGTCCTGTGTTATAATGTTCATTGAAGTTTATCAGGTCAGACGACCAACAGATGATAAGAAATATAATCTTACTAATTATTAGAGTTGAAAAGTACTTTGCTAAGCAAAATTCAATGAGGTTAGGCTTGAGCTTGAGACGTTAACATAAAAGGTTCAGTTGGTGATGCATTAAAGAAAATAATTTTCTTCTAAAAGTCTATTGGAGAATTCTGATTGTAAGAAATGAAAAATATTCAAAGACTGAAACTGTTAAAAAAAGTGAAGGTTTTGTGCAGCCGGGTGTTGCAGCCCCTTTAGAGGAAAATGTAAACTTGGTTTCATGAGGTTAAAAACAAACACTGGGATGATCCAGACACATTTATTGTTTCTTTAATCACCACAATAGTTTCAGTTTGTGCAAAAATCTTTAAAAAGCTGTTTTGAGTGATAAGTTAGGCTTTAATGTGTTAAGCTTGCATTAGATAAGACAATGTACCACCCCATATGGAAAAGAAATAGTAAAAACTTATATGTGATTACTCATGAAAGTGGCCACTTTCATGAGTAAATCATATAAGGCTTACATGATTTACTCATGAAAGTGGCCACTTTCTCATTACTTTCATACATTGTTTTAGTAAGTATCCAAAACATACAAGTTTCATTATATAATTTTTCAAGGGATCTTATATCTGTTTTCACTCTTATCTGCTTTTCATACAAGTTTCACACAAGACAGATACAAACTTTATAAGATTTATATATATCTTTTCCATATGGGACTGAACACAGAAGGGATTATTGCTGAAAATGGGTCTCTGAACACCTCTGTAGATATTCTATTAAAAATCATTGATGATTTGTGATCAGTGTTAATATTAAGCATTTATAGGATTATTTTGATAAATTGCTGTGATTCAATCTGAAACCAAATTTGAGTCTATTCTGAAAACAAGACATTTCTAATTCACCTCAGACTTTTGAGCTGTAGTCTACATTGTAATGATAGTGTATGGTTATTGATTAGAGCAGATGATATGAGACTATCAGGAGAGACTGTTAAAAAGCTATGAGCTGTCTTGATGCAGAGAAAGTGGAGTTTGTCATCCTGGAGCTGCTGCCAAGATGAATGATGCTCTGCCTCTGTGCTCAAGTTCAGACATAGGCTTTAAGCAACCATGAGCCACTGATAAGCGTGATAGATTAATAAGCATGTATAAAGTGGACTTGTTAAACAGCTCTGATAGGAGAAAGTCAATGAGCACGCAATAAAGTGGACTTGTTAGGGACAGTTTACCATCAGCCTTGATAAAGTTGAACTTATTTTGTATTGAAAGACAGACTTTAAAGTAGATTCTTATTTGAAACTGGTGATAAAATCCAGGTCAGACACAGTTACATACAAGCATACAGTACACATTACTGCTCAAAGGTCAGTTAGAAAAGTCCCTGCTTTTAATAGAAAATTGGCTTTAATGTAACATCACATGAAGGTTATCAGTAATGTTTCACAGCTTTAATCAAATCCTTCATCATCCATAATTGTGATGGAAAAATGTCTGCAAGCGTGCAGGAGCCCATTTATAGAGACAATCAGTCCTGTGTTATAATGTTCATTGAAGTTTATCAGGTCAGACGACCAACAGATGATAAGAAATATAATCTTACTAATTATTAGAGTTGAAAAGTACTTTGCTAAGCAAAATTCAATGAGGTTAGGCTTGAGCTTGAGACGTTAACATAAAAGGTTCAGTTGGTGATGCATGAAAGAAAATAATTTTCTTCTAAAAATCTATTGGAGAATTCTGATTGTAAGAAATGAAAAATATTCAAAGACTGAAACTGTTGAAAAAAGTGAAGGTTTTGTGCAGCCGGGTGTTGCAGCCCCTTTAGAGGAAAATGTAAACTTGGTTTCATGAGGTTAAAAACAAACACTGGGATGATCCAGACACATTTATTGTTTCTTTAATCACCACAATAGTTTCAGTTTGTGCAAAAATCTTTAAAAAGCTGTTTTGAGTGATAAGTTAGGCTTTAATGTGTTAAGCTTGCATTAGATAAGACAATGTACCACCCCATATGGAAAAGAAATAGTAAAAACTTATATGTGATTACTCATGAAAGTGGCCACTTTCATGAGTAAATCATATAAGGCTTACATGATTTACTCATGAAAGTGGCCACTTTCTCATTACTTTCATACATTGTTTTAGTAAGTATCCAAAACATACAAGTTTCATTATATAATTTTTCAAGGGATCTTATATCTGTTTTCACTCTTATCTGCTTTTCATACAAGTTTCACACAAGACAGATACAAACTTTATAAGATTTATATATATCTTTTCCATATGGGACTGAACACAGGAGGGATTATTGCTGAAAATGGGTCTCTGAACACCTCTGTAGATATTCTATTAAAAATCATTGATGATTTGTGATCAGTGTTAATATTAAGCATTTATAGGATTATTTTGATAAATTGCTGTGATTCAATCTGAAACCAAATTTGAGTCTATTCTGAAAACAAGACATTTCTAATTCACCTCAGACTTTTGAGCTGTAGTCTACATTGTAATGATAGTGTATGGTTATTGATTAGAGCAGATGATATGAGACTATCAGGAGAGACTGTTAAAAAGCTATGAGCTGTCTTGATGCAGAGAAAGTGGAGTTTGTCATCCTGGAGCTGCTGCCAAGATGAATGATGCTCTGCCTCTGTGCTCAAGTTCAGACATAGGCTTTAAGCAACCATGAGCCACTGATAAGCGTGATAGATTAATAAGCATGTATAAAGTGGACTTGTTAAACAGCTCTGATAGGAGAAAGTCAATGAGCACGCAATAAAGTGGACTTGTTAGGGACAGTTTACCATCAGCCTTGATAAAGTTGAACTTATTTTGTATTGAAAGACAGACTTTAAAGTAGATTCTTATTTGAAACTGGTGATAAAATCCAGGTCAGACACAGTTACATACAAGCATACAGTACACATTACTGCTCAAAGGTCAGAGGTCAGTTAGAAAAGTCCCTGCTTTTAATAGAAAATTGGCTTTAATGTAACATCACATGAAGGTTATCAGTAATATTTCACAGCTTTAATCAAATCCTTCATCATCCATAATTGTGATGGAAAAATGTCTGCAAGCGTGCAGGAGCCCATTTATAGAGACAATCAGTCCTGTGTTATAATGTTCATTGAAGTTTATCAGGTCAGACGACCAACAGATGATAAGAAATATAATCTTACTAATTATTAGAGTTGAAAAGTACTTTGCTAAGCAAAATTCAATGAGGTTAGGCTTGAGCTTGAGACGTTAACATAAAAGGTTCAGTTGGTGATGCATGAAAGAAAATAATTTTCTTCTAAAAATCTATTGGAGAATTCTGATTGTAAGAAATGAAAAATATTCAAAGACTGAAACTGTTGAAAAAAGTGAAGGTTTTGTGCAGCCGGGTGTTGCAGCCCCTTTAGAGGAAAATGTAAACTTGGTTTCATGAGGTTAAAAACAAACACTGGGATGATCCAGACACATTTATTGTTTCTTTAATCACCACAATAGTTTCAGTTTGTGCAAAAATCTTTAAAAAGCTGTTTTGAGTGATAAGTTAGGCTTTAATGTGTTAAGCTTGCATTAGATAAGACAATGTACCACCCCATATGGAAAAGAAATAGTAAAAACTTATATGTGATTACTCATGAAAGTGGCCACTTTCATGAGTAAATCATATAAGGCTTACATGATTTACTCATGAAAGTGGCCACTTTCTCATTACTTTCATACATTGTTTTAGTAAGTATCCAAAACATACAAGTTTCATTATATAATTTTTCAAGGGATCTTATATCTGTTTTCACTCTTATCTGCTTTTCATACAAGTTTCACACAAGACAGATACAAACTTTATAAGATTTATATATATCTTTTCCATATGGGACTGAACACAGGAGGGATTATTGCTGAAAATGGGTCTCTGAACACCTCTGTAGATATTCTATTAAAAATCATTGATGATTTGTGATCAGTGTTAATATTAAGCATTTATAGGATTATTTTGATAAATTGCTGTGATTCAATCTGAAACCAAATTTGAGTCTATTCTGAAAACAAGACATTTCTAATTCACCTCAGACTTTTGAGCTGTAGTCTACATTGTAATGATAGTGTATGGTTATTGATTAGAGCAGATGATATGAGACTATCAGGAGAGACTGTTAAAAAGCTATGAGCTGTCTTGATGCAGAGAAAGTGGAGTTTGTCATCCTGGAGCTGCTGCCAAGATGAATGATGCTCTGCCTCTGTGCTCAAGTTCAGACATAGGCTTTAAGCAACCATGAGCCACTGATAAGCGTGATAGATTAATAAGCATGTATAAAGTGGACTTGTTAAACAGCTCTGATAGGAGAAAGTCAATGAGCACGCAATAAAGTGGACTTGTTAGGGACAGTTTACCATCAGCCTTGATAAAGTTGAACTTATTTTGTATTGAAAGACAGACTTTAAAGTAGATTCTTATTTGAAACTGGTGATAAAATCCAGGTCAGACACAGTTACATACAAGCATACAGTACACACTACTGCTCAAAGGTCAGAGGTCAGTTAGAAAAGTCCCTGCTTTTAATAGAAAATTGGCTTTAATGTAACATCACATGAAGGTTATCAGTAATATTTCACAGCTTTAATCAAATCCTTCATCATCCATAATTGTGATGGAAAAATGTCTGCAAGCGTGCAGGAGCCCATTTATAGAGACAATCAGTCCTGTGTTATAATGTTCATTGAAGTTTATCAGGTCAGACGACCAACAGATGATAAGAAATATAATCTTACTAATTATTAGAGTTGAAAAGTACTTTGCTAAGCAAAATTCAATGAGGTTAGGCTTGAGCTTGAGACGTTAACATAAAAGGTTCAGTTGGTGATGCATGAAAGAAAATAATTTTCTTCTAAAAATCTATTGGAGAATTCTGATTGTAAGAAATGAAAAATATTCAAAGACTGAAACTGTTGAAAAAAGTGAAGGTTTTGTGCAGCCGGGTGTTGCAGCCCCTTTAGAGGAAAATGTAAACTTGGTTTCATGAGGTTAAAAACAAACACTGGGATGATCCAGACACATTTATTGTTTCTTTAATCACCACAATAGTTTCAGTTTGTGCAAAAATCTTTAAAAAGCTGTTTTGAGTGATAAGTTAGGCTTTAATGTGTTAAGCTTGCATTAGATAAGACAATGTACCACCCCATATGGAAAAGAAATAGTAAAAACTTATATGTGATTACTCATGAAAGTGGCCACTTTCATGAGTAAATCATATAAGGCTTACATGATTTACTCATGAAAGTGGCCACTTTCATGATTTACTCGTGAAAGTGGCCACTTTCTCATTACTTTCATATATTGTTTTAGTAAGTATCCAAAACATACAAGTTTCATTATATAATTTTTCAATGGATCTTATATCTGTTTTCACTCTTATCTGCTTTTCATACAAGTTTCGCACAAGACAGATACAAACTTTATAAGATTTATATATATCTTTTCCATATGGGACTGAACACAGGAGGGATTATTGCTGAAAATGGGTCTCTGAACACCTCTGTAGATATTCTATTAAAAATCATTGATGATTTGTGATCAGTGTTAATATTAAGCATTTATATGATTATTTTGATAAATTGCTGTGATTCAATCTGAAACCAAATTTGAGTCTATTCTGAAAACAAGACATTTCTAATTCACCTCAGACTTTTGAGCTGTAGTCTACATTGTAATGATAGTGTATGGTTATTGATTAGAGCAGATGATATGAGACTATCAGGAGAGACTGTTAAAAAGCTATGAGCTGTCTTGATGCAGAGAAAGTGGAGTTTGTCATCCTGGAGCTGCTGCCAAGATGAATGATGCTCTGCCTCTGTGCTCAAGTTCAGACATAGGCTTTAAGCAACCATGAGCCACTGATAAGCGTGATAGATTAATAAGCATGTATAAAGTGGACTTGTTAAACAGTTCTGATAGGAGAAAGTCAATGAGCACGCAATAAAGTGGACTTGTTAGGGACAGTTTACCATCAGCCTTGATAAAGTTGAACTTATTTTGTATTGAAAGACAGACTTTAAAGTAGATTCTTATTTGAAACTGGTGATAAAATCCAGGTCAGATACAGTTACATACAAGCATACAGTACACACTACTGCTCAAAGGTCAGAGGTCAGTTAGAAAAGTCCCTGCTTTTAATAGAAAATTGGCTTTAATGTAACATCACATGAAGGTTATCAGTAATGTTTCACAGCTTTAATCAAATCCTTCATCATCCATAATTGTGATGGAAAAATGTCTGCAAGCGTGCAGGAGCCCATTTATAGAGACAATCAGTCCTGTGTTATAATGTTCATTGAAGTTTATCAGGTCAGACGACCAACAGATGAGAAGAAATATAATCTTACTAATTATTAGAGTTGAAAAGTACTTTGCTAAGCAAAATTCAATGAGGTTAGGCTTGAGCTTGAGACGTTAACATAAAAGGTTCAGTTGGTGATGCATGAAAGAAAATAATTTTCTTCTAAAAATCTATTGGAGAATTCTGATTGTAAGAAATGAAAAATATTCAAAGACTGAAACTGTTGAAAAAAGTGAAGGTTTTGTGCAGCCGGGTGTTGCAGCCCCTTTAGAGGAAAATGTAAACTTGGCTTCATGAGGTTAAAAACAAACACTGGGATGATCCAGACACATTTATTGTTTCTTTAATCACCACAATAGTTTCAGTTTGTGCAAAAATCTTTAAAAAGCTGTTTTGAGTGATAAGTTAGGCTTTAATGTGTTAAGCTTGCATTAGATAAGACAATGTACCACCCCATATGGAAAAGAAATAGTAAAAACTTATATGTGATTACTCATGAAAGTGGCCACTTTCTCATTACTTTCATATATTGTTTTAGTAAGTATCCAAAACATACAAGTTTCATTATATAATTTTTCAAGGGATCTTATATCTGTTTTCACTCTTATCTGCTTTTCATACAAGTTTCACACAAGACAGATACAAACTTTATAAGATTTATATATATCTTTTCCATATGGGACTGAACACAGGAGGGATTATTGCTGAAAATGGGTCTCTGAACACCTCTGTAGATATTCTATTAAAAATCATTGATGATTTGTGATCAGTGTTAATATTAAGCATTTATATGATTATTTTGATAAATTGCTGTGATTCAATCTGAAACCAAATTTGAGTCTATTCTGAAAACAAGACATTTCTAATTCACCTCAGACTTTTGAGCTGTAGTCTACATTGTAATGATAGTGTATGGTTATTGATTAGAGCAGATGATATGAGACTATCAGGAGAGACTGTTAAAAAGCTATGAGCTGTCTTGATGCAGAGAAAGTGGAGTTTGTCATCCTGGAGCTGCTGCCAAGATGAATGATGCTCTGCCTCTGTGCTCAAGTTCAGACATAGGCTTTAAGCAACCATGAGCCACTGATAAGCGTGATAGATTAATAAGCATGTATAAAGTGGACTTGTTAAACAGCTCTGATAGGAGAAAGTCAATGAGCACGCAATAAAGTGGACTTGTTAGGGACAGTTTACCATCAGCCTTGATAAAGTTGAACTTATTTTGTATTGAAAGACAGACTTTAAAGTAGATTCTTATTTGAAACTGGTGATAAAATCCAGGTCAGACACAGTTACATACAAGCATACAGTACACACTACTGCTCAAAGGTCAGAGGTCAGTTAGAAAAGTCCCTGCTTTTAATAGAAAATTGGCTTTAATGTAACATCACATGAAGGTTATCAGTAATGTTTCACAGCTTTAATCAAATCCTTCATCATCCATAATTGTGATGGAAAAATGTCTGCAAGCGTGCAGGAGCCCATATATAGAGACAATCAGTCCTGTGTTATAATGTTCATTGAAGTTTATCAGGTCAGACGACCAACAGATGATAAGAGATATAATCTTACTAATTATTAGAGTTGAAAAGTACTTTGCTAAGCAAAATTCAATGAGGTTAGGCTTGAGCTTGAGACGTTAACATAAAAGGTTCAGTTGGTGATGCATGAAAGAAAATAATTTTCTTCTAAAAGTCTATTGGAGAATTCTGATTGTAAGAAATGAAAAATATTCAGACTGAAACTGTTAAAAAAAGTGAAGGTTTTGTGCAGCCGGGTGTTGCAGCCCCTTTAGAGGAAAATGTAAACTTGGTTTCATGAGGTTAAAAACAAACACTGGGATGATCCAGACACATTTATTGTTTCTTTAATCACCACAATAGTTTCAGTTTGTGCAAAAATCTTTAAAAAGCTGTTTTGAGTGATAAGTTAGGCTTTAATGTGTTAAGCTTGCATTAGATAAGACAATGTACCACCCCATATGGAAAAGAAATAGTAAAAACTTATATGTGATTACTCATGAAAGTGGCCACTTTCTCATTACTTTCATATATTGTTTTAGTAAGTATCCAAAACATACAAGTTTCATTATATAATTTTTCAAGGGATCTTATATCTGTTTTCACTCTTATCTGCTTTTCATACAAGTTTCACACAAGACAGATACAAACTTTATAAGATTTATATATATCTTTTCCATATGGGACTGAACACAGGAGGGATTATTGCTGAAAATGGGTCTCTGAACACCTCTGTAGATATTCTATTAAAAATCATTGATGATTTGTGATCAGTGTTAATATTAAGCATTTATATGATTATTTTGATAAATTGCTGTGATTCAATCTGAAACCAAATTTGAGTCTATTCTGAAAACAAGACATTTCTAATTCACCTCAGACTATTGAGCTGTAGTCTACATTGTAATGATAGTGTATGGTTATTGATTAGAGCAGATGATATGAGACTATCAGGAGAGACTGTTAAAAAGCTATGAGCTGTCTTGATGCAGAGAAAGTGGAGTTTGTCATCCTGGAGCTGCTGCCAAGATGAATGATGCTCTGCCTCTGTGCTCAAGTTCAGACATAGGCTTTAAGCAACCATGAGCCACTGATAAGCGTGATAGATTAACAAGCATGTATAAAGTGGACTTGTTAAACAGCTCTGATAGGAGAAAGTCAATGAGCACGCAATAAAGTGGACTTGTTAGGGACAGTTTACCATCAGCCTTGATAAAGTTGAACTTATTTTGTATTGAAAGACAGACTTTAAAGTAGATTCTTATTTGAAACTGGTGATAAAATCCAGGTCAGACACAGTTACATACAAGCATACAGTACACACTACTGCTCAAAGGTCAGAGGTCAGTTAGAAAAGTCCCTGCTTTTAATAGAAAATTGGCTTTAATGTAACATCACATGAAGGTTATCAGTAATGTTTCACAGCTTTAATCAAATCCTTCATCATCCATAATTGTGATGGAAAAATGTCTGCAAGCGTGCAGGAGCCCATTTATAGAGACAATCAGTCCTGTGTTATAATGTTCATTGAAGTTTATCAGGTCAGACGACCAACAGATGATAAGAAATATAATCTTACTAATTATTAGAGTTGAAAAGTACTTTGCTAAGCAAAATTCAATGAGGTTAGGCTTGAGCTTGAGACGTTAACATAAAAGGTTCAGTTGGTGATGCATGAAAGAAAATAATTTTCTTCTAAAAGTCTATTGGAGAATTCTGATTGTAAGAAATGAAAAATATTCAGACTGAAACTGTTAAAAAAAGTGAAGGTTTTGTGCAGCCGGGTGTTGCAGCCCCTTTAGAGGAAAATGTAAACTTGGTTTCATGAGGTTAAAAACAAACACTGGGATGATCCAGACACATTTATTGTTTCTTTAATCACCACAATAGTTTCAGTTTGTGCAAAAATCTTTAAAAAGCTGTTTTGAGTGATAAGTTAGGCTTTAATGTGTTAAGCTTGCATTAGATAAGACAATGTACCACCCCATATGGAAAAGAAATAGTAAAAACTTATATGTGATTACTCATGAAAGTGGCCACTTTCATGAGTAAATCATATAAGGCTTACATGATTTACTCATGAAAGTGGCCACTTTCTCATTACTTTCATATATTGTTTTAGTAAGTATCCAAAACATACAAGTTTCATTATATAATTTTTCAAGGGATCTTATATCTGTTTTCACTCTTATCTGCTTTTCATACAAGTTTCACACAAGACAGATACAAACTTTATAAGATTTATATATATCTTTTCCATATGGGGCTGAACACAGGAGGGATTATTGCTGAAAATGGGTCTCTGAACACCTCTGTAGATATTCTATTAAAAATCATTGATGATTTGTGATCAGTGTTAATATTAAGCATTTATAGGATTATTTTGATAAATTGCTGTGATTCAATCTGAAACCAAATTTGAGTCTATTCTGAAAACAAGACATTTCTAATTCACCTCAGACTTTTGAGCTGTAGTCTACATTGTAATGATAGTGTATGGTTATTGATTAGAGCAGATGATATGAGACTATCAGGGGAGACTGTTAAAAAGCTATGAGCTGTCTTGATGCAGAGAAAGTGGAGTTTGTCATCCTGGAGCTGCTGCCAAGATGAATGATGCTCTGCCTCTGTGCTCAAGTTCAGACATAGGCTTTAAGCAACCATGAGCCACTGATAAGCGTGATAGATTAATAAGCATGTATAAAGTGGACTTGTTAAACAGCTCTGATAGGAGAAAGTCAATGAGCACGCAATAAAGTGGACTTGTTAGGGACAGTTTACCATCAGCCTTGATAAAGTTGAACTTATTTTGTATTGAAAGACAGACTTTAAAGTAGATTCTTATTTGAAACTGGTGATAAAATCCAGGTCAGACACAGTTACATACAAGCATACAGTACACACTACTGCTCAAAGGTCAGAGGTCAGTTAGAAAAGTCCCTGCTTTTAATAGAAAATTGGCTTTAATGTAACATCACATGAAGGTTATCAGTAATGTTTCACAGCTTTAATCAAATCCTTCATCATCCATAATTGTGATGGAAAAATGTCTGCAAGCGTGCAGGAGCCCATTTATAGAGACAATCAGTCCTGTGTTATAATGTTCATTGAAGTTTATCAGGTCAGACGACCAACAGATGATAAGAAATATAATCTTACTAATTATTAGAGTTGAAAAGTACTTTGCTAAGCAAAATTCAATGAGGTTAGGCTTGAGCTTGAGACGTTAACATAAAAGGTTCAGTTGGTGATGCATGAAAGAAAATAATTTTCTTCTAAAAGTCTATTGGAGAATTCTGATTGTAAGAAATGAAAAATATTCAGACTGAAACTGTTAAAAAAAGTGAAGGTTTTGTGCAGCCGGGTGTTGCAGCCCCTTTAGAGGAAAATGTAAACTTGGTTTCATGAGGTTAAAAACAAACACTGGGATGATCCAGACACATTTATTGTTTCTTTAATCACCACAATAGTTTCAGTTTGTGCAAAAATCTTTAAAAAGCTGTTTTGAGTGATAAGTTAGGCTTTAATGTGTTAAGCTTGCATTAGATAAGACAATGTACCACCCCATATGGAAAAGAAATAGTAAAAACTTATATGTGATTACTCATGAAAGTGGCCACTTTCTCATTACTTTCATATATTGTTTTAGTAAGTATCCAAAACATACAAGTTTCATTATATAATTTTTCAAGGGATCTTATATCTGTTTTCACTCTTATCTGCTTTTCATACAAGTTTCACACAAGACAGATACAAACTTTATAAGATTTATATATATCTTTTCCATATGGGACTGAACACAGGAGGGATTATTGCTGAAAATGGGTCTCTGAACACCTCTGTAGATATTCTATTAAAAATCATTGATGATTTGTGATCAGTGTTAATATTAAGCATTTATATGATTATTTTGATAAATTGCTGTGATTCAATCTGAAACCAAATTTGAGTCTATTCTGAAAACAAGACATTTCTAATTCACCTCAGACTATTGAGCTGTAGTCTACATTGTAATGATAGTGTATGGTTATTGATTAGAGCAGATGATATGAGACTATCAGGAGAGACTGTTAAAAAGCTATGAGCTGTCTTGATGCAGAGAAAGTGGAGTTTGTCATCCTGGAGCTGCTGCCAAGATGAATGATGCTCTGCCTCTGTGCTCAAGTTCAGACATAGGCTTTAAGCAACCATGAGCCACTGATAAGCGTGATAGATTAACAAGCATGTATAAAGTGGACTTGTTAAACAGCTCTGATAGGAGAAAGTCAATGAGCACGCAATAAAGTGGACTTGTTAGGGACAGTTTACCATCAGCCTTGATAAAGTTGAACTTATTTTGTATTGAAAGACAGACTTTAAAGTAGATTCTTATTTGAAACTGGTGATAAAATCCAGGTCAGACACAGTTACATACAAGCATACAGTACACATTACTGCTCAAAGGTCAGAGGTCAGTTAGAAAAGTCCCTGCTTTTAATAGAAAATTGGCTTTAATGTAACATCACATGAAGGTTATTAGTAATGTTTCACAGCTTTAATCAAATCCTTCATCATCCATAATTGTGATGGAAAAATGTCTGCAAGCGTGCAGGAGCCCATTTATAGAGACAATCAGTCCTGTGTTATAATGTTCATTGAAGTTTATCAGGTCAGACGACCAACAGATGATAAGAAATATAATCTTACTAATTATTAGAGTTGAAAAGTACTTTGCTAAGCAAAATTCAATGAGGTTAGGCTTGAGCTTGAGACGTTAACATAAAAGGTTCAGTTGGTGATGCATGAAAGAAAATAATTTTCTTCTAAAAGTCTATTGGAGAATTCTGATTGTAAGAAATGAAAAATATTCAGACTGAAACTGTTAAAAAAAGTGAAGGTTTTGTGCAGCCGGGTGTTGCAGCCCCTTTAGAGGAAAATGTAAACTTGGTTTCATGAGGTTAAAAACAAACACTGGGATGATCCAGACACATTTATTGTTTCTTTAATCACCACAATAGTTTCAGTTTGTGCAAAAATCTTTAAAAAGCTGTTTTGAGTGATAAGTTAGGCTTTAATGTGTTAAGCTTGCATTAGATAAGACAATGTACCACCCCATATGGAAAAGAAATAGTAAAAACTTATATGTGATTACTCATGAAAGTGGCCACTTTCATGAGTAAATCATATAAGGCTTACATGATTTACTCATGAAAGTGGCCACTTTCTCATTACTTTCATATATTGTTTTAGTAAGTATCCAAAACATACAAGTTTCATTATATAATTTTTCAAGGGATCTTATATCTGTTTTCACTCTTATCTGCTTTTCATACAAGTTTCACACAAGACAGATACAAACTTTATAAGATTTATATATATCTTTTCCATATGGGGCTGAACACAGGAGGGATTATTGCTGAAAATGGGTCTCTGAACACCTCTGTAGATATTCTATTAAAAATCATTGATGATTTGTGATCAGTGTTAATATTAAGCATTTATATGATTATTTTGATAAATTGCTGTGATTCAATCTGAAACCAAATTTGAGTCTATTCTGAAAACAAGACATTTCTAATTCACCTCAGACTTTTGAGCTGTAGTCTACATTGTAATGATAGTGTATGGTTATTGATTAGAGCAGATGATATGAGACTATCAGGAGAGACTGTTAAAAAGCTATGAGCTGTCTTGATGCAGAGAAAGTGGAGTTTGTCATCCTGGAGCTGCTGCCAAGATGAATGATGCTCTGCCTCTGTGCTCAAGTTCAGACATAGGCTTTAAGCAACCATGAGCCACTGATAAGCGTGATAGATTAATAAGCATGTATAAAGTGGACTTGTTAAACAGCTCTGATAGGAGAAAGTCAATGAGCACGCAATAAAGTGGACTTGTTAGGGACAGTTTACCATCAGCCTTGATAAAGTTGAACTTATTTTGTATTGAAAGACAGACTTTAAAGTAGATTCTTATTTGAAACTGGTGATAAAATCCAGGTCAGACACAGTTACATACAAGCATACAGTACACACTACTGCTCAAAGGTCAGAGGTCAGTTAGAAAAGTCCCTGCTTTTAATAGAAAATTGGCTTTAATGTAACATCACATGAAGGTTATCAGTAATGTTTCACAGCTTTAATCAAATCCTTCATCATCCATAATTGTGATGGAAAAATGTCTGCAAGCGTGCAGGAGCCCATTTATAGAGACAATCAGTCCTGTGTTATAATGTTCATTGAAGTTTATCAGGTCAGACGACCAACAGATGATAAGAAATATAATCTTACTAATTATTAGAGTTGAAAAGTACTTTGCTAAGCAAAATTCAATGAGGTTAGGCTTGAGCTTGAGACGTTAACATAAAAGGTTCAGTTGGTGATGCATGAAAGAAAATAATTTTCTTCTAAAAGTCTATTGGAGAATTCTGATTGTAAGAAATGAAAAATATTCAAAGACTGAAACTGTTTCACACAGTAGAAATTTTTATTCATCGTTTATATTGTTTTTTTTTCTGATTTTAGTGTTTATTTGTGAGTGTAGTTTTTATTTGCATGATTTTATTCTGTTTGTATCACATTGTTTCAGTGTGTTATTTTACATTGTTTTAATCCACTGTGGATTGGCTGGCAATGGGACAAATTAGCTGATAGTGATCACATGTTGAGGCATGGGTGTGTCCAGAGGTGTCCTTTCAGCTGTTTAAAGGTCGTATTAAAAGGAAGCAAGCTGAGCACTGGAAGGAGAGAGGCCCTAGATTGGAAGAGGAACGCATGAAGGCCAGGTGGAAAAGAGGGAGCCGCTGCGTGATCATGGGGGGTGCGACGCCTCGTCTGGAGACCGGTCAGCGTGATGTGGTGACCCAGTCCCGACAGCAGGAATGGCGACAGTAGGAGACAATGTGTGTGAGTGACATCAGGGCAGATGTATACCACTGCCTGCATTTGTGAGTAGTGTCTCACTGTTTTTCACTGGGTGCAGCCGTGTTGGGAGAGGGTCGCCATGGCTATAAGCCAGGGCAGCTTCCAGGATGAATGTTCTGGCTCCTATTTGTTTTTACTTACAGGTGATGACGTGAGGGGAGCCGCGGTGGTATCGAGCGACGGACTCCAATGCAGAATTCGAACTGGGCTGGGATGTGATGGACCCAGTGGACGGATGAGACTGGGACAGGAGGCTCCTCGTCTGCCTGACACAAGGCTGGCGTGGACCCCGCTCAGCAAGAGGAATTTCTGTCCAGCTCAAGAACACACAAGGAATATTCGTCCTGGGTTGTGGGACTGGGTGGGATTTCTGTGCATGAAGAGAATTGTATTTTGACCAGTTTTAGAATAATCTTATCCAGTCTCAGTGGGAATTTTAGCATATCGAGAAAATTTCATTGTATACTTTATTTCTTAGTATCTGGTTTGTTTTATTCCTGCTGTCCACCTCGTGGAATAAACATGAATGAAACAATACTTTCCTGTCAAAAACAATATTTTAGTCAGGGCTAGCGGAAAGTTTCATATATATCATGAACATCTTTCCTCTTTGTCTTCCTATAGTTTAGTTTCATTTTCTTACCCCAACCGGTGGAGGCAGATGGCCCCTCCCTGATTCTGGTTCTGCCGAAAATGGAGTTTTTCCTTCCCACTGTTGCCAAGTTCTTGCTCATAGGGGGTCATTTGATTGTTGGGGCTTTCTCTGTATTATTGCACAACCTTTATCTTACCATATATTTCAAGTTTATATGTTGTGAATTGGCTTGATTTAAATCAAACTGAACTCATTCAATTAAAACCAAATATAACTTGTAATCCAATCTATTCAAATGTAAAGTCATCTCACTCAATTTGGACTAGCACTGAAAAATACACTGACATCCTCTGTTTCCCAATTAGCAGATCAGAGGTTGATGTTTTATTCATGACTCAATAGTTGAATGGTTTTATCCTGTTTATAAATAAACATTTAAAAAGGACGTTGCTTCATTGTCTGATTCATTCTTTGTCTGTGTCGGTCCTTAATACACATACATACATATACATACATAAACTTGAAATGAATTAATCCACCTGTTCACAGGAGATCACAGGAAGATGACACCAAACATCAGAAGATCTTATTGTGCGCTACAGTAAAAGGGTGGTTTCTTGGGGCTAAAAGCACATAATAAACTACAGCAGAAGCTCACATAAAGCAGGAAATAAGCAGGCAGCACTTGATCTGCTAATGCACGTTTCACACTTTTATTGTTGCCTCATTCACTAACAGTTCAATGGTGCAAGATTACCATACACAGAATTAGGATATCTGCATGACACATCTATGCTGTACAGCGAATGGATTATAATTATTACAAATACAGTAAACATATTTACATTTTAGTTCAAGCTCCATACAACATAGATATTTACAAAGTATGAAAATGAAACCGGTCTGACAAATAATAAACAGCGTTAATGACGTTTTTTTTTTTCTTTTCTTTTGGTGAACAAATCTGAAAGGGGGCGGGGTTAACTGATATTAATTGTCAGAGGGGGAAGGGGGAAAATATCATGGCTAGTTTTGTCTGAAAGGCATCAACAGAAAAACACACACAGAAAAAAGTGATGAGGTGAAGAAAGACACAATAAGTCTGCTGTCGTTTTAGATGTCACCAGCTACTTTGTATAGTCCTATATCTCTGATATTAGAAAAAATTAAAATGAGTTCAAATACACCTTTATTTTGATAGAGTTCAGATGGATGCCTCGCATGACTAATGAGTAGATCTCCTCCAAAAAAATAACAGACTTCTGATTCACTCAACCCGCTTTCTAATAAAGAGGAAGCACTAATGTAACTCACCTCCTCAGTCGAGGTGCAGGGGTTACATGTTAGGTCTCCTTTTCCTTCCCCCCCTCTCTTACATTCAAACCCTCTCTTAGTTCACACTAGAACAGGCCGCCACACCATCATTTGGTTTAATATGAGTGGAACAACTAAACCGCACAGACTTTAAATGATCAGTTAGTTGAACCTTTTATTAATATGTGCAAAGAGCTGCAAACTAATATTTAAACATTGCAAACAATAAATACACAATCCAAAATAAAAACACCTCTGCAAATGAAGTGGAAACGTTTGCTCTGGCAGCGCTTCGCATCAACATGTATATGAGGTACATTGCACTTTTGAGACTTGATCTGTGCATAGGTGCATCTTTGATGTGCAGCTCAGAGATCCACAATCCAGCACGTTTCTGTTTCTCTGACCGTCAGGTTGGCTGACCCGAGGTCACGTCAGAGCTTTGTTTTCTATCTATATGTAACAGACAGTTGGTACCTCTCCTTCCACGCATTTCATACGACACAGCAGGCAGACTGCTGGTTGGTTGACCAGAGTTTTTCAATACCTTTCTGCATTAACACATCTCGAGAGGCGTAGGCGCCAAAAAGTGAATCCGAAGCCGAATGTAGCAGCTGCAGCACGGCACACAGAGCAAATATTTTCATGGGGTAGTATCAGAAATAAGACCTTTGAATATGTAGTCCCTTTAACTTCTTTCCTTCTATTAAACCATTCATTCATTCTTTTTCCTTACGTCCTTCTAACCTTTTCACTGTGTTTTCTTTGCGTCTTTACAACAAGAGTGTAAAGTTAATAGCAGTAAATGTCAAGGCTTTCTGATTCTCAGTGAGATAAAGCGAGCTAGAGGAGCAGAGAGGGATGTGTTAAATGAGGGTTAACTACCACACTCATCCCAGAACAGACTGCATGTACAAATCAAGTTCTCTCCTTAGTTCGTTTTCATCCTCCTAGTCCTCCTCCTCATCTCCTTGTAACCCTGTTAGTGAGTCAGTATTTTACTGACTCACTAACTGACACTGGCACTATCGGGGGTTTAGAGGCGGCGTATGTACACAGATTGAGGAGGATCTAAGTATGACGTGGATGACAGAGGAAATCGGGCGAGGCTCTCCTGTCAAAGTTCATTCCCACTTTGAGTTTTTGTTTCACAGACGGTTCAGCCTGATGCAAATTCACTGCGAGAAGAAGAATACCCTATAAATCTATTAGCAGCTATAGTTTAGGTAGCAGAGCGTAAACTAACACGTCACTTGGAGATATCTGTAGATTTTTTCGTCATGGTTTCAAATGTAAGCTGGCTGATTTGGTTCATTTTTGTTTTTTGTTCTAAACTGAGCAAACCTGGTCTTCTCCTGAGGACTGCTGCAGGTGTCACGCGAGCATGTTAATTTAATAAAAAACCAACAGCAAAAAACCCCAAAATAGAATGAAACTCATTTCAGGAGACAAATAAAACCGACAGAGACATTTTCTTTTGTACAGATGATTGGCAAACGGAAAGTTTCTAAAGAGTTGTGCACACACAAGTAGACAACTACAACATGCTACTTAGTTAGGGGAGTTTGGGAATGACAACCAAGCGGAACAAAATTAGACCCAAACATTGTCATCGAAACGAAAACACAAAAAGCTGAGGGGAGGGAATAGAGAGGAGGAAAGCTGAGCTGGCAGCGGGGTTGCTGGAGGGAAGCGGGGAGGCAAAAGTTCTGTGGAACTTCAACGTTTCAGTCGCATGAAAAGAGACTTAAGCCACAAGTCTACTTACAAGAGAAAACCATCAAGAATCACAATGATGAATAAGTTTTAACACTTGGTATTTTCTGTATTTTCAAAGGCTTTTCAGAAAGGATGGAAGCGGTGGTTTTCCCGCGTACCGCTCCGCCCGATCAGTTCTTCGTCAGGCCGCCGCGCCGCCTCGCCAGCTTAGATCTGCAGGGAGAGTTTTACGTCTATCCTGCCTCCGACGTTTTTCTCACCTTGGTGGCCAGCTCCTTCTCACGATCCACCAGCTCTCCATGTCAGCGGAATCGTAGCCGCTGCTCTCGCTCGGCCTGATGGCGCTTTCAAAGGTGGTGCTTGAGATCTGCAAGGAGATGGGGGTGGACGTGGACAGAGTGCCCCAGCTCACGCTGGGGGACAGAGACTCGCTCAGGGACTTGGTGGTGGGAGCTGTTCCCACGGGAGCCGCCTCTCCCAGCTTCTCTCTCAGCGCCAGAAGGTGACGGGTCTTTTCATCCACCTGGACGAAAGATGGGGATGAATGTGAGGTGGGGAGAAGAGGGGAGGGTTAGTCATGTAAAGTCTGTACTCTAAAAAACCCTTTTTAGAATAGCACTTTGGTCTTTGAGTTGCAGCTGCTCCATCTTCTCTAGCTCCCACTGGTGCTCTAGGATGAGGCTATCTAAGGAAAGAAGGAAACTTTGTAACAGGGCAGATATCTTTGATTGTGAAACAGAGATGGCCACAGTGCAGCAGCCCAGATTTACCAGTCAGGAGTTTTGGAGTATTCAGTCCCAAAGAGGTTCTTGAGAGAACGGGGTGGGGACAACTTGGCGTCTCGGGAGTAAAAGACCATGCAGATGTCTTTGGTGATAATGGCAGGCTGGATGCAATGGTCCAGCTGTAAAGAGGAGATAAAGGGTGTGTGTTAGACACGATGACATCAAGAGACTTAAAAACACGTAAAAAAACAGGTACAACACGGCGGAGCAGTGGCTGACCTCCAGATACGCAGATAAGGTCATGTAGATCTTCTCTCCATAGGGAGTTACGCAGTTGAGCAGGAGGGAGTTGTGCAGGGAGCTGTCCCACACTGCCTCAAAGCGATAGAAAGTGCTGAAAAAGACAGAAAGAGGAAAAGTTAGCTTGACAGCATTATTTTTTATGAAGTCCTACTTGGTGCTAACATTACAGGGTCTCTGTTTACAGCAGTGTGTCATGTTGTTAAAAAAAGTGAGTGACGTGAGCACAGTTCTGACATATCAAGAAGTGAACGCAGTGACTGAAGCGGTGTTCACATTCATCCTTTAATCATGACAAAACGTGAGGAATTGCACTGAGGTGAGACCTTGACAACAGACAAATCAGGAGCCACAGAGTGTCAAGTGTCAGCCGACACCAATCGGGACAATGATAAGAAAGAAATTCATTTACAGATACGTGAAAAAGCAGTTTAAGGATCTGGATCTAGATTATTACACCACATCATCATTATACCTGTGATTCAGCAGCTGATGGAACCAACTTTAGCAGCAAAAACTTGAGGTAATCATTTTTTATTAGTGTTTCACAGCAGTGTGGACGGATTTCTGGCCCATTTGTCTTTACAATGTTTCTTCGGTTCATTAAAGTTTGCAGATATTTATTCATTCACAGCTTTCTTAACGTTCAATCATGTTGAAGTCTCAACTTTGAGCCACTGCAGCACCACTCTGTTGTTGCTTTGCTGCTGCGCTCTGGAGTCACTGACCCAACGATGATCTCTTTGACTCTAGAGTACTTCATGGCTCACTCAGTGACCTGGACACTTTGCAGGTTCTTTGGCAGCAAAAAAGCTCAAATAATCATCACCCGAGCAAAACCGTTGGTATGACCTGTTTGTCTGATATGCCGTGTTTGGTTTTCACCAATGTTGAAGCTGTGCATTAGGGCTTAGGTTTTCAACTTTGCAAACCTAACCCATGCTGCCATGTTGTATTTAGAGGGAAAATGGTTTCTCCTGGAAGCCTTTCCAAACAGGCCATATTTGTTGAGTCTTTTTCTAATTGCACTGCCATGAACTCCAACATTTAGCATGCTAACTGTGGCCTGTAGAGCCTCAGATGTGTGGGGTGAATTTTCTGGGACGTCCACTCCTGGTAAGATTGGAAACAGTCTTTGAATTTTTTAACTTGCGAATAATCTTTCTTGCTGTAAAATGATGGACTTCAAAGCCTTCCCACATTCGTGGGTATCAACAACTGCTTCTCTAATCCTCACTATGTTACCACTTACCTGAATACGCCACACCAGCAAACTGACAGTAGTGGTTACACTTACTGATGATCTATTGCATTTGATTAGCACTTGGCTGATACTGACCCTCTTAACTAATTATGGAAATAGTCTTGGATGTACTTAGTTTTTTAAACACCACATCTGAATTTGGGCTCAGTGTTTGTTAAATAAATAATGACCTGGTATAATGTGTTATGTGTTGTTCATCTGAGGTTGCATTTACCTCATATTAAGACCTACTAAGGACCTGATTGTTTTTTTTAAATTATGTCCTGATACATAAAACCTGAGAGCTCACATAACTGCATATGCTCAGAATATACAGCACACATGGATACAAATGACTGCCTTGCAGCAGCAATCGTAAGACCATCACTATGAGCTCTATACAAGGTTGCACTGTTCCTGTTATTAACAGCAGGGGGCACTATCAGCCACAGACTGAGAGCCAGATATGCTCTGCTGGTGCCTCATTGGCCTCATTGTTACTGAGGTAAGACTTTATAGTGAGAAACAGCTGAGGGGGGAAACATTGATCTGGAAACATCTGAGTGTTACAGAGGATATACATAGCACTATGGTTCAGTGTCACACAATCACAAACAAATACAGAAAAGTACTAAAAAGGGTGTTGCCTCCAAAGATCGCTTTTACTGGTTTGGAGCTTAGGAGGCTTAATATCGACAGGCATGAATGAAGACAGATCAGAACAGCTGTTTTATCACAGCATCCAGTACCAACACAACCATCCACACTCAAGAGCCTGTTGGCTTCAGAGTCAGCAGCTGAATGTCTAAAATATGAAATGTAATTTTTTGGTCCATCAGCTACAGCTACAGCATGAACTGCTTACAGAGGACGGGCCGCTCATCCAAGGCGCAGAACAAAGAAGCGCCGGGGGAACCGCGCTGGCATTAGGAACAGACTGAGACAGCAGGCGCATCGCGCACCACTGCCCAGTGTCCTACTGGCCAACGTACAATCCATGGAGAACAAGCTCGATGACCTAAGAGCAAGGGTCACCTTCCAACGTGACATGAGGGACTGCAACATTCTGTGCTTCACGGAGACATGGCTGACCCCCACCGTGCCGGATCGTGCCGTAACTCCGTCGGATTCATTCTTTGTGCTCCGCGCGGACAGAACGGCAGAGTCGAACAAAACCAAAGGTGGAGGAGTGTGTTTCATGGTAAACAGAAAGTGGTGTGATGCCAGGAGCATTTCTACTCTCTCCAGCGGCTGCTCGCCACATCTGGAGTTCCTGAGCATTAAGTGCCGCCCTTTCTATCTGCCCCGTGAATTCACCTCGGTCATCGCCACGGTGGTCTACATCCCACCCCAAGCGGACACAGGTATGGCTTTGTCCGAATTACATGATGTGCTGAGCTCGCTTCAAAACAAGGACCCGGGCGCAGCCCTCATTGTAGCAGGAGACTTTAATAAAGCGAACCTCAGACAAGTCATGCCAAACTTTTACCAGCATGTCTCGTGTCCAACGAGAGGGGATCGAATTTTGGATCACTGCTACACACCATACAAGCAGGGCTACAAAGCTGTCTCACACCCGGCTTTTGGAAAGTCTGACCACAACGCCATCTTCCTCATTCCCCAGTATAAACAAAACATACGGAGGGAAGACGTAACCACGAGGGAGGTAAAACGGTGGACTGCCCAATCAGAAGCTACGCTACAGGACGCACTCAACGACGTCGACTGGGACATGTTCAGAGCATGCGCAGTCGACATCAACGAGTTTACGGAAGTAGCAGTATGCTTCGTCAATATGCTAGCGGAGGAGATTATCCCCACTGCGAGGGTCACCACATTCCCAAACCAGAAACCGTGGATGGACAGATCGATCCGCACTGCAGTAAACGCCAGGACCGCCTCCTACAACGCGGGTCTCGCCACTGGCGATATGAGCGCCTACAAAGCGGCCTCATACGGCGCGCGGTGAGAGATGCCAAACGCCGGTACCGGGAGCGTGTGGAGTCCCGCTTCCACCAGGGCGACACACGGAGTATGTGGCACGGACTACGCACCATTACGGACTACAAAGCCAGGGACACTGCGCCGATCAACGCCGACTCTGCATTCACCAACGAGCTGAATCAGTTCTACGCCCGTTTGGAGGTTAGCCAGGCGGCTAACGCTATCTACCGCCTGAATACCGAGGACAGTGACGTCATCAGCGAGAGACCGGTGACCAGCATCGCGGAGCATGACCTCCGAGCGGCATTGAGGAGAGTGAACACAAGGAAAGCGGCGGGGCCAGACGGCATCACCGGCCGTCTGCTGCGCTGCTGTGCTGACCAGCTAGCAGGTGTGTTCACTTACATCTTCAACGAGTCCCTGGCGAAGTCTGTGGTCCCCACATGCTTCAAAAGATCCACCATTATCCCTGTGCCCAAGAACAGCAAACCCTCATCCCTGAACGATTACCGGCCAGTTGCACTGACCTCGGTAGTAATGAAGGTGTTTGAGAGGCTGCTGAAGAACATCATCTCCTCCTCCATCGCCTACCGATCCAACAGATCCACAGAGGATGCCATCGCCCACGTCCTGCACACCACCCTCAGCCACGTGGACAAGAAACAGGGTAACTATGTGCGAATGCTGTTTGTTGATTACAGTTCAGCGTTTAACACAATAGTGCCCTGCAGACTGTTCACAAAGCTCAGGGATCTGGGACTTAACAGCCGTCTATGTGCATGGGTGTTGGACTTCCTCACTGGCAGAACTCAGGTGGTGAGGGTGGGTAGATGCGTCTCTAACAGCATCACCATCAACACAGGAGCACCTCAGGGATGTGTCCTCTCGCCACTGCTCTACTCCCTCTACACTTCAGACTGTGTGGCCACCCATGGCTCCAACACCATTGTGAAGTTTGCTGACGACACAGTGGTGTTGGGTGCCATCTCCAACAACGATGAGGTGGCCTACATGGATGAACTGAAGAATCTGGCATCATGGTGCCAGGACAACCACCTCCAGCTGAACGTCGGCAAGACCAAGGAGCTGGTGGTGGACTTCAGAAGGGGTCAGCACAGAGACTACAAGCCCATTATCATCAATGGAGCTCCAGTGGAGAGGGTGCAGTCCTTCAAATATCTTGGTGTCCACATCTCCTCAGACCTGACATGGGCTGCCCACATTCAGGTCCAGACCAAAAAGGCTAGGCAGTGCCTGTATCACCTACGACAACTGAGGAAGTTCAGGGTCTCTCCAAAGATCCTCAGGATTTTCTATACAGGCGCTGTGGAGAGCATCCTCACACAGAACATGACATCGTGGTTTGGAAACAGCTGTGTGAAGGACCAAAAAGCTCTCCAGAGAGTGATCCGTACAGCAGAACGCTGCTGCAGGATTGCTCTCCCCCCGCTTCAGGACACCTACACCAGGAGATGCCGGACTAGAGCAACGCAGATACTGAAGGACCCGTCCCATCCTGGCAACAAACTGTTCCAACTTCTGCAATCTGGTAGAAGGTTCCGCATCATCCAGGCAAGGACAGAGAGACTCAAGAGGAGCTTCTATCCCCAAGCCATCCGGGCCCTAAACACACACACACCCGCCCTCTCACATCATCTATAATTGACTGAGACAGGACTCTCTTCCAGACACTCTAAACCAAGGCACAATGTACATTCCAAATTCCTTTAATTTTAAATATGTTTATATTGTCTATTCTGTAAAATAGTCAGATGTCTATTCATATTAATGTACAGAATTCACCTGCTTGCTGCTACTACTGCACATTCACCCAATGTATATACTATTATATATATATATATATATATATATATATATATATATATATATATATATATATATAATGTTCTTCCTCTACCCCCCCCATTTTTGCACATGTCGAGGAGCGTGTCAGGCTACATTTCACTGTGTGTTATACTTGTGTATACTTGTCTATGCATGTGACAAATAAAGAACCTTGAACCTTGAACCTTGAGAAGCAGCCTAAAGCCCAACAGATTCATCTTTCCAGACTGAAAATATCTCAGAGTGGGGAGGAAGGGGAAGTGAGAGAGCTGGTCAGCCTCGTCCTCCAGACTGGCCAGAGCAGAGGACGCCAGGGAGTCGGTGTGCTCGGACAGCGTGTCCAACACTTTGCCGTTCACATAGCCGCTCATGAGGTAGCGGATCAACTCTATCTTACGGGTATAGTCTGGATGTGTGATATTGATGAACGGTGAGAGAGATTGAAGGGGAAAAGAAGAGGAAGGAGACAGAGTTGGGTAAGAGGATTATATAAATTGTGAGGAATGATTGAATAAGAGACGAAAAAAACAATCCAAAGGAGGCGAGAAATGACAAGGGAAAAAAAGTGGAAGGACACATGAGGCATGCTTATGTAACAAAAAATCAACATAAAATTATTGATGGCAAAGAACACATTGAAGTGACATGGAAACACTCGCCTGGTTTGGACAGAGGCATGGGAATAGGACAGTACTTCCTGGATGCTGTTGGAGGACTGTTGACATAATAAAAAATACCTTTTATTTATATATGCATATAAAATTAGCCAATGTGATTAGAATACAATCGTTTACACATTTCTAACAAAATGCTGCTGCATTAAATATGAATTATCACTGCATGACTGGATCTGCTGTTTGACCCCCACCAACCTGGTCCCGTCCTGATATTCTAACTCTGTAATATGCAACTTCTGTCAGTGTTCTGATACTGGAAACTGAATTTCCCGGAGGAACCACCCGAGGGATTAATAACGTTCTATCTAATCTACATCGACAACAGAAAAAGAAAATCTGCTGCTTGCAACAGCATTGTGTTAGAAGCATTTTTACTGGAGTGAATGCATTTAACTGTACTTGATTCATCTGTTAAAAGTACTTATATATTGCAATAAGACCGCAAAAAGCAAAGGGGACTGAATTCTATAGTATGTGGTATGTGTATAAGGTGACACATGTATGCAGTTTCCTGCCATTAGTGTAATGTAAACTTGGAATCATCACATATCTACAGGTATTTGTACTGAATGAAATGAGCTGTGGTGATTAAAAGCATCAGCAAAAGCATACTTACTAGTGGCCTTTTCTTCTTAGGTCTGGATCTTGATGCTTCTGGGACTGAAGATCACAGCCAAGTCACCAGTTTCATAAACAATAAACAAACAAAAAGCAAATAAACAAAACACTTTCAGAGATCGCACAACTTTTGTTTTCATCTGCATATGATAATGTTCCTTGAATCGAATCTACCATACACTACCATACACACTCTACTACAGTGTATCAAACTATTCTAAATACTTCCACAAACAATGACATACCCATCTTTGTCTTTTTGTGGCTTTCACCAAAAACTCTCCCCCTGGTGGATCCTGTGTTGACGTATGTGATTTTAGGAGAAAAACAAAAACAAAATCATTTTAAATGGTTACATTAAATGTAATAATATCAACATTCAATAGATTTGACTGTACATGTATCAACTGGTGTAAAATACATGTTCCTTGATCCTTGGTCAGGGAACATAAATTACTGTTGTTTCAGCCATCAGGTACTCCTCTAAAATTCAGCCTGGACTCCAAATATAAAGCATACAATACATACAAACATACAAATCACCTTTGCTGGTCTTGTTGCCTGCGTGCTCCACTTGCCCCTCTGAAGTGCTCAGTGGGTCATCCTGTCCCTTGTTGAGCTCAATCTTCTCCATCACATTCCTCACTTCCTCCACCTGCGTGGTCCTCACCTCCCGTGGCTCCATAATCGTTGCCTCCTCCTGGTTGTTGATCATTCGAGTTAGTTTACACAATGGGTCAAACTTTGAACTTTATCCTGCTTTACGCCTCCTGGTTTGTAGCAGACTAAGTATATATGACGTATGAAAGGGAACAGAGTGGAGTTAAAGTGTGAGGGTGAAGGAGAAGATGTTGTGACTCAGTGATGATGATGATGATGATGACCAAACGTCAGTCTACTGGAAGTGCAAAATGCTACAGACCCCTGACTCCACCAAAACATCGTGCTTAAGACTACATACCTTTTCTTCAAGGCCCGTGTACAATGTGCTCTTTAAACAAACTAAAGTAAAATGTGATCATTTCTGCCCAGATTACTAACATTTAAATATCCACAAAGGTTCCAATGCAACGTTATCTATACCCATCACTATTTTATTAAGCTACACCATCACTTGATTTTATGCCATTTACAGTGTGTAAGTACTTTAATACTACTTTAATTAACATAGATTCTCATTCACACATCACATGTATCAGTTACACATCACATGTATCAGTTACACATATATCAATGAAGGAAGAAAACAGGCACAAACAGATTGTCAGTTGTCTAAGTAGCTGCAATCTGCAGATCAGTCTTTTGATAACTTTGCTTTCTTTCTATCTTTAAGCGTGATAGCAGCAAAAGTGGCTGTCACTCAAGATTTGGAAAGGAAAAATAAGCCACCATATGTTGTTAACTACTGCTGAGGAAGAAACCAACACTTATAAATGATGTGCTGCTTATGTGAAAATGGGAGAAGGATTGATGATTGAATTTCTGTTTTTACAGTAAAATGGTCTTCTAACAGGTAAACATAAGAAAATATTTTTAGACACTAAACATAAATCATAACTTTAAAACTGCAGGATCTGAATCTTACCTTTACAAAGGTACTCATAACATCAGCCCATCCTCTGAAGGGATTCCTGAACATAGGCTGTTAGTCTGCAGCCAGGGGTTAATATTTCATATCCGAGTTCTCCTTTTTTGCTCTTCTTCCCAAGAAGCAGTGCTGGTTTGTAGCCAAGGGCATGGAGTTTTTCAAGCTGCAATAAAGCATGATATTTATATTTATTGGACAGCCTGAGGCGTTCTTCAGTAAACTGGACTACCCCACAGCAGGGCTGGACTGGGACAAAAAATCAGCCCGGGCATTTTGACTAGAGACCGGCCCACCAGGTATTATAGGAAAAACCATAAAGCCTTTGAATGAAAACAAACGTCGTTGTGACAGTGATGTACACTGTCTTGTTGGTACATATGTATCAATCTAATAAACTTAAACCTACACCATCCTCCCTATTCTGCTATTCTAAACAGTACTTAGCCGAAACCCAAAGACTGCTTGGTTGAGTTAACTTCCTGAACTATCTACAACATATGGTGGAAACCTGAAATTAAGACAGAGAAGACTAGAGGTGAGACATGACCATTACTGAATATTAAAAATAATAAATGACAGATTTAGTGATATTTTCATCAACTATTTATTTACCACAAACCTGTTTCTCCATCACCTGTTCAGCTCTGATGATTCAGTAAGGACATCTCCTGGTTTCATCTTCATGTTTCCCTCTCACCAGATAACCAAACCGATATCATGACCAGCAGCTTTTACAGCTGTGGCTCCAACAAACATCAGCTGATACTAGAAAGTAATATTAAATAAATTCTAACAACAGCTTATCAAGTTTAAAGGCGCTTCTGCTGTTTAACGCGACCTCCGCTAGTTTCCTCTTTCTGGCGCAAAGCGGGAGATAAACAAGCAAGAGAGACGGGACTTGTGGCAGAAACGCTGATCAGCTGATCATTGATCAGTTTCATGATTGAAGTAGCAGCAGGAGAGGGAGGGGGGAGAGTGAGAGAAGAAGAGGCAGCTGACAGCGTAAAGACACAGAATAACTCCAGCTTTGTGTCTTTTTTTATTGTAGCTGAAGTACGGGACAAATCGCGTTTATTTTCAGCTCAATACAAAACGCATAATATTAACTCTGAATACCAGAGGATTCCGTTTTTTATGGCACGGTTGGCAACTCTACTAACTAACCTTATGAATAAAATAAAGTTCACCAGTAACATCATAGCACCCACCCAACTGTACAGAAACTCCATCATGCTAGCTAGTACACAGTACCAGTTATTGTAACTGACTGTAGCACAACGTTAGCACAAGTTAGCACAAGGAAAATAAACTACACCTAAACTTGGTTTGACCCAGATAGACTGCAGGTCATAACTTCTTACCTGAAGCTCATTTCACCTGACAGTCGGACTGGCGGCCGCCTTGGGTCTCTCCACCTCCGCCACCCCTTTCCCCCATCCACCTGCTGGCCTCCACCACTTGCTAATTTTACTGAATCCGTGTAAGCTCCACCATAGCCACTACCAAACAATTGAGTTATTTTTACACGTCTGCCAGCATCTGTCCAATCCGCCACCTTTCACTGTTTACACGGTTACGAAAAAAAGACAACAACAAAACATTGGCCCATTTAAAACGAAAAATGACCATCGGCCCACCGGGCAAATGCCCGGTATGCCCGATGGCCAGTCCAGCTATGCTGATGGGGACTGTGAGGGTTTGTAGTTAAATTCCTGCTCTTACAGGATCAGTGAGTGTCTGTTTAAAGATTATTAACATACTTTTACATCACTATGGAACACCAGCATTTCTGCAGAGGACAGAACCCCCTGCCTTAATCTACCATGATGCTCTGTGCTATGTTGTCATGGCAATATGAAGTCAAATAAATACAAATGTAGAAAAATGCACATTTAAAGGAGGACAAGAAGACAGGCAACTGGAAGAGCTTTTGAAGCAGGAAAACTTTTCTGGATTTCTCTTAATTTAACTGGAAATTTTGCTAATACAAGTCAAGGAGGAAACAAGGAGGCAGGTTGGATTATATTTGAGGACAGGACGCATGAAGGAGAAGCATGAGGAGAGAGAAACAGCAGAGCGATGGTGAAGAGCTAATCGTGGATCAAGTCGAAGAAGCAAGCATCAAAACTGTGAGTAAACATAACACACAAAGAGTTAAAAATTACTGTGCTGATTAAGGAAACATTAAATTTGGTTAGTTTGGGGTCTCGAGCTTCAGGTTTGTGGCTTCAGTTACTCTCAAAATTGAGGAAAGACAAAAAATGTTTCTTTTGAAAGGTTGTTGGAGGATTCTTAGTGTAAGAAATATCTGGGTGTTCATCTGCTTTTATTTAAAAAAAAAAAAAAAGTTGAATTTTATTTAGTCACATTGGAAAGGGAAAATTGGAGGATCAGGACAATAACGTGGCCAAATTTACTGTTTCCTTAATCAGAACAATAATTTTGATCTGAACTAGAAATGTTGAAATGGGTTATTTTCTTTCTTCTCTACTGATCACTGTGTTACATGTTTAGTTACTTGTCAGTCTACATAGTTAATGGTACTTTTGAAAAAATGCAGTTTATTCTTAATTTTGTAGAAAAAGGCTCTGCACCTGTGAAAAACAAATCCAAACCCCCCAAATCACTGTAGATCAGAGTAGCTAAGCTCTGGTTAACTGCAATTATATTACAGGAGATTAAAAATATTAGGATGATTGAAAGAAACAAAGATTGCTTTAATGTCTGAAGATTTGACTTTCTTATTGAAAGAGACGAAAACTAATCCATGTGTGACACTGAGAAAAAACTAAAAGCTAAAAAGATCTGGAGGTCCAACTGTTGTTATACAAATGTGCAAACTTGATTTAATGACATTAGAAAGAAAAAATGGGATGTTTAAAAAGGTAATATATAAAAATGATTTTTATATTACTTGAAAAAATGATGTTGGTTAGTGCAGCTGTATTTGGAAAAACTGCTGGGTCACTAGTAAGATGAGATTTAATGTGATAAACTGAGGGAAGGTAATATAATCTGCACACTCGCTATTATTGTTGTAATCCACACACCACCATTATTGTTGCATCCATACACCAGCAAATATTTTATCAAACATTAATCATAATTGGTGATCAATGCAAGTTTTAAGCAATTATATTTATTTGCATTCAAAACCAATTTACAAAATATAAAAAAGAATCTTGTTTTTTTTTAAGAAAAAAAGACGTTTCTAACTGACTTCAGTTAGCTGAGCTGTAGAGGAGATTGATGAGCACGCAATAAAGTGAACTTGTTAGGGAGAGATTGCAATCAACTCAAATTTTGATGATAGACACAGATAAAAATGAGCGTTTTTTTAGACACTGGTGTGTGGACCAATCACATGATTATAAACCAGGTGAAAATTGACTTCAAACTTTTGAGCTGTAGTGTAGATTGATTACAATGATAGCGTATAGTTATCTATTACAGAAGAATGTATAGAAGTATGAGGACAGAAAGACACTGTTAAAAAGCTATGAGCTGTCTTGATGCAGAGAAAGTGGAGTTTGTCATCCTGGAGCTGCTGCCAAGATGAATGATGCTCTGCCTCTGTGCTCAAGTTCAGACATAGGCTTTAAGCAACCATGAGCCACTGATAAGCGTGATAGATTAATAAGCATGTATAAAGTGGACTTGTTAAACAGCTCTGATAGGAGAAAGTCAATGAGCACGCAATAAAGTGGACTTGTTAGGGACAGTTTACCATCAGCCTTGATAAAGTTGAACTTATTTTGTATTGAAAGACAGACTTTAAAGTAGATTCTTATTTGAAACTGGTGATAAAATCCAGGTCAGACACAGTTACATACAAGCATACAGTACACACTACTGCTCAAAGGTCAGAGGTCAGTTAGAAAAGTCCCTGCTTTTAATAGAAAATTGGCTTTAATGTAACATCACATGAAGGTTATCAGTAATGTTTCACAGCTTTAATCAAATCCTTCATCATCCATAATTGTGATGGAAAAATGTCTGCAAGCGTGCAGGAGCCCATTTATAGAGACAATCAGTCCTGTGTTATAATGTTCATTGAAGTTTATCAGGTCAGACGACCAACAGATGATAAGAAATATAATCTTACTAATTATTAGAGTTGAAAAGTACTTTGCTAAGCAAAATTCAATGAGGTTAGGCTTGAGCTTGAGACGTTAACATAAAAGGTTCAGTTGGTGATGCATGAAAGAAAATAATTTTCTTCTAAAAATCTATTGGAGAATTCTGATTGTAAGAAATGAAAAATATTCAAAGACTGAAACTGTTAAAAAAAGTGAAGGTTTTGTGCAGCCGGGTGTTGCAGCCCCTTTAGAGGAAAATGTAAACTTGGCTTCATGAGATTAAAAACAAACACTGGGATGATCCAGACACATTTATTGTTTCTTTAATCACCACAATAGTTTCAGTTTGTGCAAAAATCTTTAAAAAGCTGTTTTGAGTGATAAGTTAGGCTTTAATGTGTTAAGCTTGCATTAGATAAGACAATGTACCACCCCATATGGAAAAGAAATAGTAAAAACTTATATGTGATTACTCATGAAAGTGGCCACTTTCATGAGTAAATCATATAAGGCTTACATGATTTACTCATGAAAGTGGCCACTTTCTCATTACTTTCATATATTGTTTTAGTAAGTATCCAAAACATACAAGTTTCATTATATAATTTTTCAAGCGATCTTATATCTGTTTTCACACTTATCTGCTTTTCATACAAGTTTCACACAAGACAGATACAAACTTTATAAGATTTATATATATCTTTTCCATATGGGACTGAACACAGGAGGGATTATTGCTGAAAATGGGTCTCTGAACACCTCTGTAGATATTCTATTAAAAATCATTGATGATTTGTGATCAGTGTTAATATTAAGCATTTATATGATTATTTTGATAAATTGCTGTGATTCAATCTGAAACCAAATTTGAGTCTATTCTGAAAACAAGACATTTCTAATTCACCTCAGACTTTTGAGCTGTAGTCTACATTGTAATGATAGTGTATGGTTATTGATTAGAGCAGATGATATGAGACTATCAGGAGAGACTGTTAAAAAGCTATGAGCTGTCTTGATGCAGAGAAAGTGGAGTTTGTCATCCTGGAGCTGCTGCCAAGATGAATGATGCTCTGCCTCTGTGCTCAAGTTCAGACATAGGCTTTAAGCAACCATGAGCCACTGATAAGCGTGATAGATTAATAAGCATGTATAAAGTGGACTTGTTAAACAGCTCTGATAGGAGAAAGTCAATGAGCACGCAATAAAGTGGACTTGTTAGGGACAGTTTACCATCAGCCTTGATAAAGTTGAACTTATTTTGTATTGAAAGACAGACTTTAAAGTAGATTCTTATTTGAAACTGGTGATAAAATCCAGGTCAGATACAGTTACATACAAGCATACAGTACACACTACTGCTCAAAGGTCAGAGGTCAGTTAGAAAAGTCCCTGCTTTTAATAGAAAATTGGCTTTAATGTAACATCACATGAAGGTTATCAGTAATGTTTCACAGCTTTAATCAAATCCTTCATCATCCATAATTGTGATGGAAAAATGTCTGCAAGCGTGCAGGAGCCCATTTATAGAGACAATCAGTCCTGTGTTATAATGTTCATTGAAGTTTATCAGGTCAGACGACCAACAGATGATAAGAAATATAATCTTACTAATTATTAGAGTTGAAAAGTACTTTGCTAAGCAAAATTCAATGAGGTTAGGCTTGAGCTTGAGACGTTAACATAAAAGGTTCAGTTGGTGATGCATGAAAGAAAATAATTTTCTTCTACAAATCTATTGGAGAATTCTGATTGTAAGAAATGAAAAATATTCAAAGACTGAAACTGTTAAAAAAAGTGAAGGTTTTGTGCAGCCGGGTGTTGCAGCCCCTTTAGAGGAAAATGTAAACTTGGCTTCATGAGATTAAAAACAAACACTGGGATGATCCAGACACATTTATTGTTTCTTTAATCACCACAATAGTTTCAGTTTGTGCAAAAATCTTTAAAAAGCTGTTTTGAGTGATAAGTCAGGCTTTAATGTGTTAAGCTTGCATTAGATAAGACAATGTACCACCCCATATGGAAAAGAAATACTAAAAACTTATATGTGATTACTCATGAAAGTGGCCACTTTCTCATTACTTTCATATATTGTTTTAGTAAGTATCCAAAACATACAAGTTTCATTATATAATTTTTCAAGGGATCTTATATCTGTTTTCACTCTTATCTGCTTTTCATACAAGTTTCACACAAGACAGATACAAACTTTATAAGATTTATATATATCTTTTCCATATGGGACTGAACACAGGAGGGATTATTGCTGAAAATGGGTCTCTGAACACCTCTGTAGATATTCTATTAAAAATCATTGATGATTTGTGATCAGTGTTAATATTAAGCATTTATATGATTATTTTGATAAATTGCTGTGATTCAATCTGAAACCAAATTTGAGTCTATTCTGAAAACAAGACATTTCTAATTCACCTCAGACTTTTGAGCTGTAGTCTACATTGTAATGATAGTGTATGGTTATTGATTAGAGCAGATGATATGAGACTATCAGGAGAGACTGTTAAAAAGCTATGAGCTGTCTTGATGCAGAGAAAGTGGAGTTTGTCATCCTGGAGCTGCTGCCAAGATGAATGATGCTCTGCCTCTGTGCTCAAGTTCAGACATAGGCTTTAAGCAACCATGAGCCACTGATAAGCGTGATAGATTAATAAGCATGTATAAAGTGGACTTGTTAAACAGCTCTGATAGGAGAAAGTCAATGAGCACGCAATAAAGTGGACTTGTTAGGGACAGTTTACCATCAGCCTTGATAAAGTTGAACTTATTTTGTATTGAAAGACAGACTTTAAAGTAGATTCTTATTTGAAACTGGTGATAAAATCCAGGTCACATACAGTTACATACAAGCATACAGTACACACTACTGCTCAAAGGTCAGAGGTCAGTTAGAAAAGTCCCTGCTTTTAATAGAAAATTGGCTTTAATGTAACATCACATGAAGGTTATCAGTAATGTTTCACAGCTTTAATCAAATCCTTCATCATCCATAATTGTGATGGAAAAATGTCTGCAAGCGTGCAGGAGCCCATTTATAGAGACAATCAGTCCTGTGTTATAATGTTCATTGAAGTTTATCAGGTCAGACGACCAACAGATGATAAGAAATATAATCTTACTAATTATTAGAGTTGAAAAGTACTTTGCTAAGCAAAATTCAATGAGGTTAGGCTTGAGCTTGAGACGTTAACATAAAAGGTTCAGTTGGTGATGCATGAAAGAAAATAATTTTCTTCTAAAAGTCTATTGGAGAATTCTGATTGTAAGAAATGAAAAATATTCAAAGACTGAAACTGTTAAAAAAAGTGAAGGTTTTGTGCAGCCGGGTGTTGCAGCCCCTTTAGAGGACAATGTAAACTTGGCTTCATGAGATTAAAAACAAACACTGGGATGATCCAGACACATTTATTGTTTCTTTAATCACCACAATAGTTTCAGTTTGTGCAAAAATCTTTAAAAAGCTGTTTTGAGTGATAAGTTAGGCTTTAATGTGTTAAGCTTGCATTAGATAAGACAATGTACCACCCCATATGGAAAAGAAATAGTAAAAACTTATATGTGATTACTCATGAAAGTGGCCACTTTCTCATTACTTTCATATATTGTTTTAGTAAGTATCCAAAACATACAAGTTTCATTATATAATTTTTCAAGGGATCTTATATCTGTTTTCACTCTTATCTGCTTTTCATACAAGTTTCACACAAGACAGATACAAACTTTATAAGATTTATATATATCTTTTCCATATGGGACTGAACACAGGAGGGATTATTGCTGAAAATGGGTCTCTGAACACCTCTGTAGATATTCTATTAAAAATCATTGATGATTTGTGATCAGTGTTAATATTAAGCATTTATATGATTATTTTGATAAATTGCTGTGATTCAATCTGAAACCAAATTTGAGTCTATTCTGAAAACAAGACATTTCTAATTCACCTCAGACTTTTGAGATGTAGTCTACATTATAATGATAGTGTATGGTTATTGATTAGAGCAGATGATATGAGACTATCAGGAGAGACTGTTAAAAAGCTATGAGCTGTCTTGATGCAGAGAAAGTGGAGTTTGTCATCCTGGAGCTGCTGCCAAGATGAATGATGCTCTGCCTCTGTGCTCAAGTTCAGACATAGGCTTTAAGCAACCATGAGCCACTGATAAGCGTGATAGATTAACAAGCATGTATAAAGTGGACTTGTTAAACAGCTCTGATAGGAGAAAGTCAATGAGCACGCAATAAAGTGGACTTGTTAGGGACAGTTTACCATCAGCCTTGATAAAGTTGAACTTATTTTGTATTGAAGGACAGACTTTAAAGAAGATTCTTATTTGAAACTGGTGATAAAATCCAGGTCAGATACAGTTACATACAAGCATACATTACACATTACTGCTCAAAGGTCAGAGGTCAGTTAGAAAAGTCCCTGCTTTTAATAGAAAATTGGCTTTAATGTAACATCACATGAAGGTTATCAGTAATGTTTCACAGCTTTAATCAAATCCTTCATCATCCATAATTGTGATGGAAAAATGTCTGCAAGCGTGCAGGAGCCCATTTATAGAGACAATCAGTCCTGTGTTATAATGTTCATTGAAGTTTATCAGGTCAGACGACCAACAGATGATAAGAAATATAATCTTACTAATTATTAGAGTTGAAAAGTACTTTGCTAAGCAAAATTCAATGAGGTTAGGCTTGAGCTTGAGACGTTAACATAAAAGGTTCAGTTGGTGATGCATGAAAGAAAATAATTTTCTTCTAAAAGTCTATTGGAGAATTCTGATTGTAAGAAATGAAAAATATTCAAAGACTGAAACTGTTGAAAAAAGTGAAGGTTTTGTGCAGCCGGGTGTTGCAGCCCCTTTAGAGGAAAATGTAAACTTGGTTTCATGAGGTTAAAAACAAACACTGGGATGATCCAGACACATTTATTGTTTCTTTAATCACCACAATAGTTTCAGTTTGTGCAAAAATCTTTAAAAAGCTGTTTTGAGTGATAAGTTAGGCTTTAATGTGTTAAGCTTGCATTAGATAAGACAATGTACCACCCCATATGGAAAAGAAATAGTAAAAACTTATATGTGATTACTCATGAAAGTGGCCACTTTCATGAGTAAATCATATAAGGCTTACATGATTTACTCATGAAAGTGGCCACTTTCTCATTACTTTCATATATTGTTTTAGTAAGTATCCAAAACATACAAGTTTCATTATATAATTTTTCAAGGGATCTTATATCTGTTTTCACTCTTATCTGCTTTTCATACAAGTTTCACACAAGACAGATACAAACTTTATAAGATTTATATATATCTTTTCCATATGGGACTGAACACAGGAGGGATTATTGCTGAAAATGGGTCTCTGAACACCTCTGTAGATATTCTATTAAAAATCATTGATGATTTGTGATCAGTGTTAATATTAAGCATTTATATGATTATTTTGATAAATTGCTGTGATTCAATCTGAAACCAAATTTGAGTCTATTCTGAAAACAAGACATTTCTAATTCACCTCAGACTTTTGAGCTGTAGTCTACATTGTAATGATAGTGTATGGTTATTGATTAGAGCAGATGATATGAGACTATCAGGAGAGACTGTTAAAAAGCTATGAGCTGTCTTGATGCAGAGAAAGTGGAGTTTGTCATCCTGGAGCTGCTGCCAAGATGAATGATGCTCTGCCTCTGTGCTCAAGTTCAGACATAGGCTTTAAGCAACCATGAGCCACTGATAAGCGTGATAGATTAATAAGCATGTATAAAGTGGACTTGTTAAACAGCTCTGATAGGAGAAAGTCAATGAGCACGCAATAAAGTGGACTTGTTAGGGACAGTTTACCATCAGCCTTGATAAAGTTGAACTTATTTTGTATTGAAAGACAGACTTTAAAGTAGATTCTTATTTGAAACTGGTGATAAAATCCAGGTCAGACACAGTTACATACAAGCATACAGTACACACTACTGCTCAAAGATCAGAGGTCAGTTAGAAAAGTCCCTGCTTTTAATAGAAAATTGGCTTTAATGTAACATCACATGAAGGTTATCAGTAATGTTTCACAGCTTTAATCAAATCCTTCATCATCCATAATTGTGATGGAAAAATGTCTGCAAGCGTGCAGGAGCCCATTTATAGAGACAATCAGTCCTGTGTTATGATGTTCATTGAAGTTTATCAGGTCAGACGACCAACAGATGATAAGAAATATAATCTTACTAATTATTAGAGTTGAAAAGTACTTTGCTAAGCAAAATTCAATGAGGTTAGGCTTGAGCTTGAGACGTTAACATAAAACGTTCAGTTGGTGATGCATGAAAGAAAATAATTTTCTTCTACAAATCTATTGGAGAATTCTGATTGTAAGAAATGAAAAATATTCAAAGACTGAAACTGTTGAAAAAAGTGAAGGTTTTGTGCAGCCGGGTGTTGCAGCCCCTTTAGAGGAAAATGTAAACTTGGTTTCATGAGGTTAAAAACAAACACTGGGATGATCCAGACACATTTATTGTTTCTTTAATCACCACAATAGTTTCAGTTTGTGCAAAAATCTTTAAAAAGCTGTTTTGAGTGATAAGTTAGGCTTTAATGTGTTAAGCTTGCATTAGATAAGACAATGTACCACCCCATATGGAAAAGAAATAGTAAAAACTTATATGTGATTACTCATGAAAGTGGCCACTTTCATGAGTAAATCATATAAGGCTTACATGATTTACTCATGAAAGTGGCCACTTTCTCATTACTTTCATATATTGTTTTAGTAAGTATCCAAAACATACAAGTTTCATTATATAATTTTTCAAGGGATCTTATATCTGTTTTCACTCTTATCTGCTTTTCATACAAGTTTCACACAAGACAGATACAAACTTTATAAGATTTATATATATCTTTTCCATATGGGACTGAACACAGGAGGGATTATTGCTGAAAATGGGTCTCTGAACACCTCTGTAGATATTCTATTAAAAATCATTGATGATTTGTGATCAGTGTTAATATTAAGCATTTATATGATTATTTTGATAAATTGCTGTGATTCAATCTGAAACCAAATTTGAGTCTATTCTGAAAACAAGACATTTCTAATTCACCTCAGACTTTTGAGCTGTAGTCTACATTGTAATGATAGTGTATGGTTATTGATTAGAGCAGATGATATGAGACTATCAGGAGAGACTGTTAAAAAGCTATGAGCTGTCTTGATGCAGAGAAAGTGGAGTTTGTCATCCTGGAGCTGCTGCCAAGATGAATGATGCTCTGCCTCTGTGCTCAAGTTCAGACATAGGCTTTAAGCAACCATGAGCCACTGATAAGCGTGATAGATTAATAAGCATGTATAAAGTGGACTTGTTAAACAGCTCTGATAGGAGAAAGTCAATGAGCACGCAATAAAGTGGACTTGTTAGGGACAGTTTACCATCAGCCTTGATAAAGTTGAACTTATTTTGTATTGAAAGACAGACTTTAAAGTAGATTCTTATTTGAAACTGGTGATAAAATCCAGGTCAGATACAGTTACATACAAGCATACAGTACACACTACTGCTCAAAGATCAGAGGTCAGTTAGAAAAGTCCCTGCTTTTAATAGAAAATTGGCTTTAATGTAACATCACATGAAGGTTATCAGTAATGTTTCACAGCTTTAATCAAATCCTTCATCATCCATAATTGTGATGGAAAAATGTCTGCAAGCGTGCAGGAGCCCATTTATAGAGACAATCAGTCCTGTGTTATAATGTTCATTGAAGTTTATCAGGTCAGACGACCAACAGATGATAAGAAATATAATCTTACTAATTATTAGAGTTGAAAAGTACTTTGCTAAGCAAAATTCAATGAGGTTAGGCTTGAGCTTGAGACGTTAACATAAAAGGTTCAGTTGGTGATGCATGAAAGAAAATAATTTTCTTCTAAAAGTCTATTGGAGAATTCTGATTGTAAGAAAGGAAAAATATTCAAAGAGTGAAACTGTTGAAAAAAGTGAAGGTTTTGTGCAGCCGGGTGTTGCAGCCCCTTTAGAGGAAAATGTAAACTTGGTTTCATGAGGTTAAAAACAAACACTGGGATGATCCAGACACATTTATTGTTTCTTTAATCACCACAATAGTTTCAGTTTGTGCAAAAATCTTTAAAAAGCTGTTTTGAGTGATAAGTTAGGCTTTAATGTGTTAAGCTTGCATTAGATAAGACAATGTACCACCCCATATGGAAAAGAAATAGTAAAAACTTATATGTGATTACTCATGAAAGTGGCCACTTTCATGAGTAAATCATATAAGGCTTACATGATTTACTCATGAAAGTGGCCACTTTCTCATTACTTTCATATATTGTTTTAGTAAGTATCCAAAACATACAAGTTTCATTATATAATTTTTCAAGGGATCTTATATCTGTTTTCACTCTTATCTGCTTTTCATACAAGTTTCACACAAGACAGATACAAACTTTCTAAGATTTATATATATCTTTTCCATATGGGACTGAACACAGGAGGGATTATTGCTGAAAATGGGTCTCTGAACACCTCTGTAGATATTCTATTAAAAATCATTGATGATTTGTGATCAGTGTTAATATTAAGCATTTATATGATTATTTTGATAAATTGCTGTGATTCAATCTGAAACCAAATTTGAGTCTATTCTGAAAACAAGACATTTCTAATTCACCTCAGACTTTTGAGATGTAGTCTACATTGTAATGATAGTGTATGGTTATTGATTAGAGCAGATGATATGAGACTATCAGGAGAGACTGTTAAAAAGCTATGAGCTGTCTTGATGCAGAGAAAGTGGAGTTTGTCATCCTGGAGCTGCTGCCAAGATGAATGATGCTCTGCCTCTGTGCTCAAGTTCAGACATAGGCTTTAAGCAACCATGAGCCACTGATAAGCGTGATAGATTAATAAGCATGTATAAAGTGGACTTGTTAAACAGCTCTGATAGGAGAAAGTCAATGAGCACGCAATAAAGTGGACTTGTTAGGGACAGTTTACCATCAGCCTTGATAAAGTTGAACTTATTTTGTATTGAAAGACAGACTTTAAAGTAGATTCTTATTTGAAACTGGTGATAAAATCCAGGTCAGATACAGTTACATACAAGCATACAGTACACACTACTGCTCAAAGGTCAGAGGTCAGTTAGAAAAGTCCCTGCTTTTAATAGAAAATTGGCTTTAATGTAACATCACATGAAGGTTATCAGTAATGTTTCACAGCTTTAATCAAATCCTTCATCATCCATAATTGTGATGGAAAAATGTCTGCAAGCGTGCAGGAGCCCATTTATAGAGACAATCAGTCCTGTGTTATAATGTTCATTGAAGTTTATCAGGTCAGACGACCAACAGATGATAAGAAATATAATCTTACTAATTATTAGAGTTGAAAAGTACTTTGCTAAGCAAAATTCAATGAGGTTAGGCTTGAGCTTGAGACGTTAACATAAAAGGTTCAGTTGGTGATGCATGAAAGAAAATAATTTTCTTCTAAAAATCTATTGGAGAATTCTGATTGTAAGAAATGAAAAATATTCAAAGACTGAAACTGTTAAAAAAAGTGAAGGTTTTATGCAGCCGGGTGTTGCAGCCCCTTTAGAGGAAAATGTAAACTTGGCTTCATGAGATTAAAAACAAACACTGGGATGATCCAGACACATTTATTGTTTCTTTAATCACCACAATAGTTTCAGTTTGTGCAAAAATCTTTAAAAAGCTGTTTTGAGTGATAAGTTAGGCTTTAATGTGTTAAGCTTGCATTAGATAAGACAATGTACCACCCCATATGGAAAAGAAATAGTAAAAACTTATATGTGATTACTCATGAAAGTGGCCACTTTCATGAGTAAATCATATAAGGCTTACATGATTTACTCATGAAAGTGGCCACTTTCTCATTACTTTCATATATTGTTTTAGTAAGTATCCAAAACATACAAGTTTCATTATATAATTTTTCAAGGGATCTTATATCTGTTTTCACTCTTATCTGCTTTTCATACAAGTTTCACACAAGACAGATACAAACTTTATAAGATTTATATATATCTTTTCCATATGGGGCTGAACACAGGAGGGATTATTGCTGAAAATGGGTCTCTGAACACCTCTGTAGATATTCTATTTAAAATCATTGATGATTTGTGATCAGTGTTAATATTAAGCATTTATATGATTATTTTGATAAATTGCTGTGATTCAATCTGAAACCAAATTTGAGTCTATTCTGAAAACAAGACATTTCTAATTCACCTCAGACTTTTGAGCTGTAGTCTACATTGTAATGATAGTGTATGGTTATTGATTAGAGCAGATGATATGAGACTATCAGGAGAGACTGTTAAAAAGCTATGAGCTGTCTTGATGCAGAGAAAGTGGAGTTTGTCATCCTGGAGCTGCTGCCAAGATGAATGATGCTCTGCCTCTGTGCTCAAGTTCAGACATAGGCTTTAAGCAACCATGAGCCACTGATAAGCGTGATAGATTAATAAGCATGTATAAAGTGGACTTGTTAAACAGCTCTGATAGGAGAAAGTCAATGAGCACGCAATAAAGTGGACTTGTTAGGGACAGTTTACCATCAGCCTTGATAAAGTTGAACTTATTTTGTATTGAAAGACAGACTTTAAAGTAGATTCTTATTTGAAACTGGTGATAAAATCCAGGTCAGATACAATTACATACAAGCATACAGTACACACTACTGCTCAAAGGTCAGAGGTCAGTTAGAAAAGTCCCTGCTTTTAATAGAAAATTGGCTTTAATGTAACATCACATGAAGGTTATCAGTAATGTTTCACAGCTTTAATCAAATCCTTCATCATCCATAATTGTGATGGAAAAATGTCTGCAAGCGTGCAGGAGCCCATTTATAGAGACAATCAGTCCTGTGTTATAATGTTCATTGAAGTTTATCAGGTCAGACGACCAACAGATGATAAGAAATATAATCTTACTAATTATTAGAGTTGAAAAGTACTTTGCTAAGCAAAATTCAATGAGGTTAGGCTTGAGCTTGAGACGTTAACATAAAAGGTTCAGTTGGTGATGCATGAAAGAAAATAATTTTCTTCTAAAAGTCTATTGGAGAATTCTGATTGTAAGAAATGAAAAATATTCAAAGACTGAAACTGTTAAAAAAAGTGAAGGTTTTGTGCAGCCGGGTGTTGCAGCCCCTTTAGAGGAAAATGTAAACTTGGTTTCATGAGGTTAAAAACAAACACTGGGATGATCCAGACACATTTATTGTTTCTTTAATCACCACAATAGTTTCAGTTTGTGCAAAAATCTTTAAAAAGCTGTTTTGAGTGATAAGTTAGGCTTTAATGTGTTAAGCTTGCATTAGATAAGACAATGTACCACCCCATATGGAAAAGAAATAGTAAAAACTTATATGTGATTTACTCATGAAAGTGGCCACTTTCTCATTACTTTCATATATTGTTTTAGTAAGTATCCAAAACATACAAGTTTCATTCTATAATTTTTCAAGGGATCTTATATCTGTTTTCACTCTTATCTGCTTTTCATACAAGTTTCACACAAGACAGATACAAACTTTATAAGATTTATATATATCTTTTCCATATGGGACTGAACACAGGAGGGATTATTGCTGAAAATGGGTCTCTGAACACCTCTGTAGATATTCTATTAAAAATCATTGATGATTTGTGATCAGTGTTAATATTAAGCATTTATATGATTATTTTGATAAATTGCTGTGATTCAATCTGAAACCAAATTTGAGTCTATTCTGAAAACAAGACATTTCTAATTCACCTCAGACTTTTGAGCTGTAGTCTACATTGTAATGATAGTGTATGGTTATTGATTAGAGCAGATGATATGAGACTATCAGGAGAGACTGTTAAAAAGCTATGAGCTGTCTTGATGCAGAGAAAGTGGAGTTTGTCATCCTGGAGCTGCTGCCAAGATGAATGATGCTCTGCCTCTGTGCTCAAGTTCAGACATAGGCTTTAAGCAACCATGAGCCACTGATAAGCGTGATAGATTAATAAGCATGTATAAAGTGGACTTGTTAAACAGCTCTGATAGGAGAAAGTCAATGAGCACGCAATAAAGTGGACTTGTTAGGGACAGTTTACCATCAGCCTTGATAAAGTTGAACTTATTTTGTATTGAAGGACAGACTTTAAAGAAGATTCTTATTTGAAACTGGTGATAAAATCCAGGTCAGATACAGTTACATACAAGCATACATTACACATTACTGCTCAAAGGTCAGAGGTCAGTTAGAAAAGTCCCTGCTTTTAATAGAAAATTGGCTTTAATGTAACATCACATGAAGGTTATCAGTAATGTTTCACAGCTTTAATCAAATCCTTCATCATCCATAATTGTGATGGAAAAATGTCTGCAAGCGTGCAGGAGCCCATTTATAGAGACAATCAGTCCTGTGTTATGATGTTCATTGAAGTTTATCAGGTCAGACGACCAACAGATGATAAGAAATATAATCTTACTAATTATTAGAGTTGAAAAGTACTTTGCTAAGCAAAATTCAATGAGGTTAGGCTTGAGCTTGAGACGTTAACATAAAACGTTCAGTTGGTGATGCATGAAAGAAAATAATTTTCTTCTACAAATCTATTGGAGAATTCTGATTGTAAGAAATGAAAAATATTCAAAGACTGAAACTGTTGAAAAAAGTGAAGGTTTTGTGCAGCCGGGTGTTGCAGCCCCTTTAGAGGAAAATGTAAACTTGGCTTCATGAGGTTAAAAACAAACACTGGGATGATCCAGACACATTTATTGTTTCTTTAATCACCACAATAGTTTCAGTTTGTGCAAAAATCTTTAAAAAGCTGTTTTGAGTGATAAGTTAGGCTTTAATGTGTTAAGCTTGCATTAGATAAGACAATGTACCACCCCATATGGAAAAGAAATAGTAAAAACTTATATGTGATTACTCATGAAAGTGGCCACTTTCATGAGTAAATCATATAAGGCTTACATGATTTACTCATGAAAGTGGCCACTTTCTCATTACTTTCATATATTGTTTTAGTAAGTATCCAAAACATACAAGTTTCATTATATAATTTTTCAAGGGATCTTATATCTGTTTTCACTCTTATCTGCTTTTCATACAAGTTTCACACAAGACAGATACAAACTTTATAAGATTTATATATATCTTTTCCATATGGGACTGAACACAGGAGGGATTATTGCTGAAAATGGGTCTCTGAACACCTCTGTAGATATTCTATTAAAAATCATTGATGATTTGTGATCAGTGTTAATATTAAGCATTTATATGATTATTTTGATAAATTGCTGTGATTCAATCTGAAACCAAATTTGAGTCTATTCTGAAAACAAGACATTTCTAATTCACCTCAGACTTTTGAGCTGTAGTCTACATTGTAATGATAGTGTATGGTTATTGATTAGAGCAGATGATATGAGACTATCAGGAGAGACTGTTAAAAAGCTATGAGCTGTCTTGATGCAGAGAAAGTGGAGTTTGTCATCCTGGAGCTGCTGCCAAGATGAATGATGCTCTGCCTCTGTGCTCAAGTTCAGACATAGGCTTTAAGCAACCATGAGCCACTGATAAGCGTGATAGATTAATAAGCATGTATAAAGTGGACTTGTTAAACAGCTCTGATAGGAGAAAGTCAATGAGCACGCAATAAAGTGGACTTGTTAGGGACAGTTTACCATCAGCCTTGATAAAGTTGAACTTATTTTGTATTGAAAGACAGACTTTAAAGTAGATTCTTATTTGAAACTGGTGATAAAATCCAGGTCAGATACAGTTACATACAAGCATACAGTACACACTACTGCTCAAAGATCAGAGGTCAGTTAGAAAAGTCCCTGCTTTTAATAGAAAATTGGCTTTAATGTAACATCACATGAAGGTTATCAGTAATGTTTCACAGCTTTAATCAAATCCTTCATCATCCATAATTGTGATGGAAAAATGTCTGCAAGCGCGCAGGAGCCCATTTATAGAGACAATCAGTCCTGTGTTATAATGTTCATTGAAGTTTATCAGGTCAGACGACCAACAGATGATAAGAAATATAATCTTACTAATTATTAGAGTTGAAAAGTACTTTGCTAAGCAAAATTCAATGAGGTTAGGCTTGAGCTTGAGACGTTAACATAAAAGGTTCAGTTGGTGATGCATGAAAGAAAATAATTTTCTTCTAAAAGTCTATTGGAGAATTCTGATTGTAAGAAATGAAAAATATTCAAAGACTGAAACTGTTAAAAAAAGTGAAGGTTTTATGCAGCCGGGTGTTGCAGCCCCTTTAGAGGAAAATGTAAACTTGGCTTCATGAGATTAAAAACAAACACTGGGATGATCCAGACACATTTATTGTTTCTTTAATCACCACAATAGTTTCAGTTTGTGCAAAAATCTTTAAAAAGCTGTTTTGAGTGATAAGTTAGGCTTTAACGTGTTAAGCTTGCATTAGATAAGACAATGTACCACCCCATATGGAAAAGAAATAGTAAAAACTTATATGTGATTACTCATGAAAGTGGCCACTTTCATGAGTAAATCATATAAGGCTTACATGATTTACTCATGAAAGTGGCCACTTTCTCATTACTTTCATATATTGTTTTAGTAAGTATCCAAAACATACAAGTTTCATCATATAATTTTTCAAGGGATCTTATATCTGTTTTCACTCTTATCTGCTTTTCATACAAGTTTCACACAAGACAGATACAAACTTTATAAGATTTATATATATCTTTTCCATATGGGACTGAACACAGGAGGGATTATTGCTGAAAATGGGTCTCTGAACACCTCTGTAGATATTCTATTAAAAATCATTGATGATTTGTGATCAGTGTTAATATTAAGCATTTATATGATTATTTTGATAAATTGCTGTGATTCAATCTGAAACCAAATTTGAGTCTATTCTGAAAACAAGACATTTCTAATTCACCTCAGACTTTTGAGCTGTAGTCTACATTGTAATGATAGTGTATGGTTATTGATTAGAGCAGATGATATGAGACTATCAGGAGAGACTGTTAAAAAGCTATGAGCTGTCTTGATGCAGAGAAAGTGGAGTTTGTCATCCTGGAGCTGCTGCCAAGATGAATGATGCTCTGCCTCTGTGCTCAAGTTCAGACATAGGCTTTAAGCAACCATGAGCCACTGATAAGCGTGATAGATTAATAAGCATGTATAAAGTGGACTTGTTAAACAGCTCTGATAGGAGAAAGTCAATGAGCACGCAATAAAGTGGACTTGTTAGGGACAGTTTACCATCAGCCTTGATAAAGTTGAACTTATTTTGTATTGAAAGACAGACTTTAAAGTAGATTCTTATTTGAAACTGGTGATAAAATCCAGGTCAGATACAGTTACATACAAGCATACAGTACACACTACTGCTCAAAGGTCAGAGGTCAGTTAGAAAAGTCCCTGCTTTTAATAGAAAATTGGCTTTAATGTAACATCACATGAAGGTTATCAGTAATGTTTCACAGCTTTAATCAAATCCTTCATCATCCATAATTGTGATGGAAAAATGTCTGCAAGCGTGCAGGAGCCCATTTATAGAGACAATCAGTCCTGTGTTATAATGTTCATTGAAGTTTATCAGGTCAGACGACCAACAGATGATAAGAAATATAATCTTACTAATTATTAGAGTTGAAAAGTACTTTGCTAAGCAAAATTCAATGAGGTTAGGCTTGAGCTTGAGACGTTAACATAAAAGGTTCAGTTGGTGATGCATGAAAGAAAATAATTTTCTTCTAAAAATCTATTGGAGAATTCTGATTGTAAGAAATGAAAAATATTCAAAGACTGAAACTGTTGAAAAAAGTGAAGGTTTTGTGCAGCCGGGTGTTGCAGCCCCTTTAGAGGAAAATGTAAACTTGGCTTCATGAGATTAAAAACAAACACTGGGATGATCCAGACACATTTATTGTTTCTTTAATCACCACAATAGTTTCAGTTTGTGCAAAAATCTTTAAAAAGCTGTTTTGAGTGATAAGTTAGGCTTTAATGTGTTAAGCTTGCATTAGATAAGACAATGTACCACCCCATATGGAAAAGAAATAGTAAAAACTTATATGTGATTACTCATGAAAGTGGCCACTTTCATGAGTAAATCATATAAGGCTTAAATGATTTACTCATGAAAGTGGCCACTTTCTCATTACTTTCATATATTGTTTTAGTAAGTATCCAAAACATACAAGTTTCATTATATAATTTTTCAAGGGATCTTATATCTGTTTTCACTCTTATCTGCTTTTCATACAAGTTTCACACAAGACAGATACAAACTTTATAAGATTTATATATATCTTTTCCATATGGGACTGAACACAGGAGGGATTATTGCTGAAAATGGGTCTCTGAACACCTCTGTAGATATTCTATTAAAAATCATTGATGATTTGTGATCAGTGTTAATATTAAGCATTTATATGATTATTTTGATAAATTGCTGTGATTCAATCTGAAACCAAATTTGAGTCTATTCTGAAAACAAGACATTTCTAATTCACCTCAGACTTTTGAGCTGTAGTCTACATTGTAATGATAGTGTATGGTTATTGATTAGAGCAGATGATATGAGACTATCAGGAGAGACTGTTAAAAAGCTATGAGCTGTCTTGATGCAGAGAAAGTGGAGTTTGTCATCCTGGAGCTGCTGCCAAGATGAATGATGCTCTGCCTCTGTGCTCAAGTTCAGACATAGGCTTTAAGCAACCATGAGCCACTGATAAGCGTGATAGATTAATAAGCATGTATAAAGTGGACTTGTTAAACAGCTCTGATAGGAGAAAGTCAATGAGCACGCAATAAAGTGGACTTGTTAGGGACAGTTTACCATCAGCCTTGATAAAGTTGAACTTATTTTGTATTGAAAGACAGACTTTAAAGTAGATTCTTATTTGAAACTGGTGATAAAATCCAGGTCAGACACAGTTACATACAAGCATACAGTACACACTACTGCTCAAAGGTCAGAGGTCAGTTAGAAAAGTCCCTGCTTTTAATAGAAAATTGGCTTTAATGTAACATCACATGAAGGTTATCAGTAATGTTTCACAGCTTTAATCAAATCCTTCATCATCCATAATTGTGATGGAAAAATGTCTGCAAGCGCGCAGGAGCCCATTTATAGAGACAATCAGTCCTGTGTTATAATGTTCATTGAAGTTTATCAGGTCAGACGACCAACAGATGATAAGAAATATAATCTTACTAATTATTAGAGTTGAAAAGTACTTTGCTAAGCAAAATTCAATGAGGTTAGGCTTGAGCTTGAGACGTTAACATAAAAGGTTCAGTTGGTGATGCATGAAAGAAAATAATTTTCTTCTAAAAATCTATTGGAGAATTCTGATTGTAAGAAATGAAAAATATTCAAAGACTGAAACTGTTAAAAAAAGTGAAGGTTTTATGCAGCCGGGTGTTGCAGCCCCTTTAGAGGAAAATGTAAACTTGGTTTCATGAGGTTAAAAACAAACACTGGGATGATCCAGACACATTTATTGTTTCTTTAATCACCACAATAGTTTCAGTTTGTGCAAAAATCTTTAAAAAGCTGTTTTGAGTGATAAGTTAGGCTTTAATGTGTTAAGCTTGCATTAGATAAGACAATGTACCACCCCATATGGAAAAGAAATAGTAAAAACTTATATGTGATTACTCATGAAAGTGGCCACTTTCATGAGTAAATCATATAAGGCTTACATGATTTACTCATGAAAGTGGCCACTTTCTCATTACTTTCATATATTGTTTTAGTAAGTATCCAAAACATACAAGTTTCATTATATAATTTTTCAAGGGATCTTATATCTGTTTTCACTTTTATCTGCTTTTCATACAAGTTTCACACAAGACAGATACAAACTTTATAAGATTTATATATATCTTTTCCATATGGGACTGAACACAGGAGGGATTATTGCTGAAAATGGGTCTCTGAACACCTCTGTAGATATTCTATTAAAAATCATTGATGATTTGTGATCAGTGTTAATATTAAGCATTTATATGATTATTTTGATAAATTGCTGTGATTCAATCTGAAACCAAATTTGAGTCTATTCTGAAAACAAGACATTTCTAATTCACCTCAGACTTTTGAGCTGTAGTCTACATTGTAATGATAGTGTATGGTTATTGATTAGAGCAGATGATATGAGACTATCAGGAGAGACTGTTAAAAAGCTATGAGCTGTCTTGATGCAGAGAAAGTGGAGTTTGTCATCCTGGAGCTGCTGCCAAGATGAATGATGCTCTGCCTCTGTGCTCAAGTTCAGACATAGGCTTTAAGCAACCATGAGCCACTGATAAGCGTGATAGATTAATAAGCATGTATAAAGTGGACTTGTTAAACAGCTCTGATAGGAGAAAGTCAATGAGCACGCAATAAAGTGGACTTGTTAGGGACAGTATCAGCCTTGATAAAGTTGAACTTATTTTGTATTGAAGGACAGACTTTAAAGAAGATTCTTATTTGAAACTGGTGATAAAATCCAGGTCAGATACAGTTACATACAAGCATACATTACACATTACTGCTCAAAGGTCAGAGGTCAGTTAGAAAAGTCCCTGCTTTTAATAGAAAATTGGCTTTAATGTAACATCACATGAAGGTTATCAGTAATGTTTCACAGCTTTAATCAAATCCTTCATCATCCATAATTGTGATGGAAAAATGTCTGCAAGCGTGCAGGAGCCCATTTATAGAGACAATCAGTCCTGTGTTATAATGTTCATTGAAGTTTATCAGGTCAGACGACCAACAGATGATAAGAAATATAATCTTACTAATTATTAGAGTTGAAAAGTACTTTGCTAAGCAAAATTCAATGAGGTTAGGCTTGAGCTTGAGACGTTAACATAAAAGGTTCAGTTGGTGATGCATGAAAGAAAATAATTTTCTTCTACAAATCTATTGGAGAATTCTGATTGTAAGAAATGAAAAATATTCAAAGACTGAAACTGTTGAAAAAAGTGAAGGTTTTGTGCAGCCGGGTGTTGCAGCCCCTTTAGAGGAAAATGTAAACTTGGCTTCATGAGGTTAAAAACAAACACTGGGATGATCCAGACACATTTATTGTTTCTTTAATCACCACAATAGTTTCAGTTTGTGCAAAAATCTTTAAAAAGCTGTTTTGAGTGATAAGTTAGGCTTTAATGTGTTAAGCTTGCATTAGATAAGACAATGTACCACCCCATATGGAAAAGAAATAGTAAAAACTTATATGTGATTACTCATGAAAGTGGCCACTTTCATGAGTAAATCATATAAGGCTTACATGATTTACTCATGAAAGTGGCCACTTTCTCATTACTTTCACATATTGTTTTAGTAAGTATCCAAAACATACAAGTTTCATTATATAATTTTTCAAGGGATCTTATATCTGTTTTCACTCTTATCTGCTTTTCATACAAGTTTCACACAAGACAGATACAAACTTTATAAGATTTATATATATCTTTTCCATATGGGACTGAACACAGGAGGGATTATTGCTGAAAATGGGTCTCTGAACACCTCTGTAGATATTCTATTAAAAATCACTGATGATTTGTGATCAGTGTTAATATTAAGCATTTATATGATTATTTTGATAAATTGCTGTGATTCAATCTGAAACCAAATTTGAGTCTATTCTGAAAACAAGACATTTCTAATTCACCTCAGACTTTTGAGCTGTAGTCTACATTGTAATGATAGTGTATGGTTATTGATTAGAGCAGATGATATGAGACTATCAGGAGAGACTGTTAAAAAGCTATGAGCTGTCTTGATGCAGAGAAAGTGGAGTTTGTCATCCTGGAGCTGCTGCCAAGATGAATGATGCTCTGCCTCTGTGCTCAAGTTCAGACATAGGCTTTAAGCAACCATGAGCCACTGATAAGCGTGATAGATTAATAAGCATGTATAAAGTGGACTTGTTAAACAGCTCTGATAGGAGAAAGTCAATGAGCACGCAATAAAGTGGACTTGTTAGGGACAGTTTACCATCAGCCTTGATAAAGTTGAACTTATTTTGTATTGAAAGACAGACTTTAAAGTAGATTCTTATTTGAAACTGGTGATAAAATCCAGGTCAGATACAGTTACATACAAGCATACAGTACACACTACTGCTCAAAGGTCAGAGGTCAGTTAGAAAAGTCCCTGCTTTTAATAGAAAATTGGCTTTAATGTAACATCACATGAAGGTTATCAGTAATGTTTCACAGCTTTAATCAAATCCTTCATCATCCATAATTGTGATGGAAAAATGTCTGCAAGCGTGCAGGAGCCCATTTATAGAGACAATCAGTCCTGTGTTATAATGTTCATTGAAGTTTATCAGGTCAGACGACCAACAGATGATAAGAAATATAATCTTACTAATTATTAGAGTTGAAAAGTACTTTGCTAAGCAAAATTCAATGAGGTTAGGCTTGAGCTTGAGACGTTAACATAAAAGGTTCAGTTGGTGATGCATGAAAGAAAATAATTTTCTTCTAAAAATCTATTGGAGAATTCTGATTGTAAGAAATGAAAAATATTCAAAGACTGAAACTGTTTCACACAGTAGAAATTTTTATTCATCGTTTATATTGGGTTTTTTTCTGATTTTAGTGTTTATTTTTTATTGTAGTTTTTATTTGCATGATTTTATTCTGTTTGTATCACATTGTTTCAGTGTGTTATTTTACATTGTTTTAATCCACTGTGGATTGGCTGGCAATGGGACAAATTAGCTGATAGTGATCACATGTTGAGGCATGGGTGTGTCCAGAGGTGTCCTTTCAGCTGTTTAAAGGTCGTATTAAAAGGAAGCAAGCTGAGCACTGGAAGGAGAGAGGCCCTAGATTGGAAGAGGAACGCATGAAGGCCAGGTGGCAAAGAGGGAGCCGCTGCGTGATCATGGGGGGTGCGACGCCTCATCTGGAGACCGGTCAGCGTGATGTGGTGACCCAGTCCCGACAGCAGGAACGGCGACAGTAGGAGACAATGTGTGTGAGTGACATCAGGGCAGATGTATACCACTGCCTGCATTTGTGAGTAGTGTCTCACTGTTTTTCACTGGGTGCAGCCGTGTTGGGAGAGGGTCGCCATGGCTATAAGCCAGGGCAGCTTCCGGGATGATGGTTCTGGCTCCTATTTGTTTTTACTTACAGGTGATGACGTGAGGGGAGCCGCGGTGGTATCGAGCGACGGACTCCAATGCAGAATTCGAACTGGGCTGGGATGTGATGGACCCAGTGGACGGACGAGACTGGGACAGGAGGCTCCTCGTCTGCCTGACACAAGGCTGGCGTGGACCCCGCTCAGCAAGAGGAATTTCTGTCCAGCTCAAGAACACACAAGGAATATTCGTCCTGGGTTGTGGGACTGGGTGGGATTTCTGTGCATGAAGAGAATTGTATTTTGACCAGTTTTAGAATAATCTTATCCAGTCTCAGTGGGAATTTTAGCATATCGAGAAAATTTCATTGTATACTTTATTTCTTAGTATCTGGTTTGTTTTATTCCTGCTGTCCACCTCGTGGAATAAACATGAATGAAACGATACTTTCCTGTCAAAAACAATATTTTAGTCAGGGCTAGCGGAAAGTTTCATATATATCATGAACATCTTTCCTCTTTGTCTTCCTATAGTTTAGTTTCATTTTCTTACCCCAACCGGTGGAGGCAGATGGCCCCTCCCTGATTCTGGTTCTGCCGAAAATGGAGTTTTTCCTTCCCACTGTTGCCAAGTTCTTGCTCATAGGGGGTCATTTGATTGTTGGGGCTTTCTCTGTATTATTGCACAACCTTTATCTTACCATATATTTCAAGTTTATATGTTGTGAATTGGCTTGATTTAAATCAAACTGAACTCATTCAATTAAAACCAAATATAACTTGTAATCCAATCTATTCAAATGTAAAGTCATCTCACTCAATTTGGACTAGCACTGAAAAATACACTGACATCCTCTGTTTCCCAATTAGCAGATCAGAGGTTGATGTTTTATTCATGACTCAATACTTGAATGGTTTTATCCTGTTTATAAATAAACATTTAAAAAGGACGTTGCTTCATTGTCTGATTCATTCTTTGTCTGTGTCGGTCCTTAATACACATACATACATATACATACATAAACTTGAAATGAATTAATCCACCTGTTCACAGGAGATCACAGGAAGATGACACCAAACATCAGAAGATCTTATTGTGCGCTACAGTAAAAGGGTGGTTTCTTGGGGCTAAAAGCACATAATAAACTACAGCAGAAGCTCACATAAAGCAGGAAATAAGCAGGCAGCACTTGATCTGCTAATGCACGTTTCACACTTTTATTGTTGCCTCATTCACTAACAGTTCAATGGTGCAAGATTACCATACACAGAATTAGGATATCTGCATGACACATCTATGCTGTACAGCGAATGGATTATAATTATTACAAATACAGTAAACATATTTACATTTTAGTTCAAGCTCCATACAACATAGATATTTACAAAGTATGAAAATGAAACCGGTCTGACAAATAATAAACAGCGTTAATGACGTTTTTTTTTTCTTTTCTTTTGGTGAACAAATCTGAAAGGGGGCGGGGTTAACTGATATTAATTGTCAGAGGGGGAAGGGGGAAAATATCATGGCTAGTTTTGTTTGAAAGGCATCAACAGAAAAACACACACAGAAAAAAGTGATGAGGTGAAGAAAGACACAATAAGTCTGCTGTCGTTTTAGATGTCACCAGCTACTTTGTATAGTCCTATATCTCTGATATTAGAAAAAATTAAAATGAGTTCAAATACACCTTTATTTTGATAGAGTTCAGTTGGATGCCTCGCATGACTAATGAGTAGATCTCCTCCAAAAAAATAACAGACTTCTAATTCACTCAACCCGCTTTCTAATAAAGAGGAAGCACTAATGTAACTCACCTCCTCAGTCGAGGTGCAGGGGTTACATGTTAGGTCTCCTTTTCCTTCCCCCCCTCTCTTACATTCAAACCCTCTCTTAGTTCACACTAGAACAGGCCGCCACACCATCATTTGGTTTAATATGAGTGGAACAACTAAACCGCACAGACTTTAAATGATCAGTTAGTTGAACCTTTTATTAATATGTGCAAAGAGCTGCAAACTAATATTTAAACATTGCAAACAATAAATACACAATCCAAAATAAAAACACCTCTGCAAATGAAGTGGAAACGTTTGCTCTGGCAGCGCTTCGCATCAACATGTATATGAGGTACATTGCACTTTTGAGACTTGGTCTGTGCATAGGTGCATCTTTGATGTGCAGCTCAGAGATCCACAATCCAGCACGTTTCTGTTTCTCTGACCGTCAGGTTGGCTGACCCGAGGTCACGTCAGAGCTTTATTTTTCATCTATATGTAACAGACAGTTGGTACCTCTCCTTCCACGCATTTCATACGACACAGCAGGCAGACTGCTGGTTGGTTGACCAGAGTTTTTCAATACCTTTCTGCATTAACACATCTCGAGAGGCGTAGGTGCCAAAAAGTGAATCCGAAGCCGAATGTAGCAGCTGCAGCACGGCACACAGAGCAAATATTTTCATGGGGTAGTATCAGAAATAAGACCTTTGAATATGTAGTCCCTTTAACTTCTTTCCTTCTATTAAACCATTCATTCATTCTTTTTCCTTACGTCCTTCTAACCTTTTCACTGTGTTTTCTTTGCGTCTTTACAACAAGAGTGTAAAGTTAATAGCAGTAAATGTCAAGGCTTTCTGATTCTCAGTGAGATAGAGCGAGCTAGAGGAGCAGAGAGGGATGTGTTAAATGAGGGTTAACTACCACACTCATCCCAGAACAGACTGCATGTACAAATCAAGTTCTCTCCTTAGTTCGTTTTCATCCTCCTAGTCCTCCTCCTCATCTCCTTGTAACCCTGTTAGTGAGTCAGTATTTTACTGACTCACTAACTGACACTGGCACTATCGGGGGTTTAGAGGCGGCGTATGTACACAGATTGAGGAGGATCTAAGTATGACGTGGATGACAGAGGAAATCGGGCGAGGCTCTCCTGTCAAAGTTCATTCCCACTTTGAGTTTTTGTTTCAGAGACGGTTCAGCCTGATGCAAATTCACTGCGAGAAGAAGAATACCCTATAAATCTATTAGCAGCTATAGTTTAGGTAGCAGAGCGTAAACTAACACGTCACTTGGAGATATCTGTAGATTTTTTCGTCATGATTTCAAATGTAAGCTGGCTGATTTGGTTCATTTTTGTTTTTTGTTCTAAACTGAGCAAACCTGGTCTTCTCCTGAGGACTGCTGCAGGTGTCACGCGAGCATGTTAATTTAATAAAAAACCAACAGCAAAAAAACCCAAAATAGAATGAAACTCATTTCAGGAGACAAATAAAACCGATAGAGACATTTTCTTTTGTACAGATGATTGGCAAACGGAAAGTTTCTAAAGAGTTGTGCACACACAAGTAGACAACTACAACATGCTACTTAGTTAGGGGAGTTTGGGAATGACAACCAAGCGGAACAAAATTAGACCCAAACATTGTCATCGAAACGAAAACACAAAAAGCTGAGGGGAGGGAATAGAGAGGAGGAAAGCTGAGCTGGCAGCGGGGTTGCTGGAGGGAAGCGGGGAGGCAAAAGTTCTGTGGAACTTAAAGGTTTGAGTCGCATGAAAAGAGACTTAAGCCACAAGTCTACTTACAAGAGAAAACCATCAAGAATCACAATGATGAATAAGTTTTAACACTTGGTATTTTCTGTATTTTCAAAGGCTTTTCAGAAAGGATGGAAGCGGTGGTTTTCCCGCGTACCGCTCCGCCCGATCAGTTCTTCGTCAGGCCGCCGCGCCGCCTCGCCAGCTTAGATCTGCAGGGAGAGTTTTACGTCTATCCTGCCTCCGACGTTTTTCTCACCTTGGTGGCCAGCTCCTTCTCACGATCCACCAGCTCTCCATGTCAGCGGAATCGTAGCCGCTGCTCTCGCTCGGCCTGATGGCGCTTTCAAAGGTGGTGCTTGAGATCTGCAAGGAGATGGAGGTGGACGTGGACAGAGTGCCCCAGCTCACGCTGGGGGACAGAGACTCGCTCAGGGACTTGGTGGTGGGAGCTGTTCCCACGGGAGCCGCCTCTCCCAGCTTCTCTCTCAGCGCCACAAGGTGACGGGTCTTTTCATCCACCTGGACGAAAGATGGGGACGAATGTGAGGTGGGGAGAAGAGGGGAGGGTTAGTCATGTAAAGTCTGTACTCTAAAAAACCCTTTTTAGAATAGCACTTTGGTCTTTGAGTTGCAGCTGCTCCATCTTCTCTAGCTCCCACTGGTGCTCTAGGATGAGGCTATCTAAGGAAAGAAGGAAACTTTGTAACAGGGCAGATATCTTTGATTGTGAAACAGAGATGGCCACAGTGCAGCAGCCCAGATTTACCAGTCAGGAGTTTTGGAGTATTCAGTCCCAAAGAGGTTCTTGAGAGAACGGGGTGGGGACAACTTGGCGTCTCGGGAGTAAAAGACCATGCAGATGTCTTTGGTGATAATGGCAGGCTGGATGCAATGGTCCAGCTGTAAAGAGGAGATAAAGGGTGTGTGTTAGACACGATGACATCAAGAGACTTAAAAACACGTAAAAAAACAGGTACAACACGGCAGAGCAGCGGCTGACCTCCAGATACGCAGATAAGGTCATGTAGATCTTCTCTCCATAGGGAGTTACGCAGTTGAGCAGGAGGGAGTTGTGCAGGGAGCTGTCCCACACTGCCTCAAAGCGATAGAAAGTGCTGAAAAAGACAGAAAGAGGAAAAGTTAGCTTGACAGCATTATTTTTTATGAAGTCCTACTTGGTGCTAACATTACAGGGTCTCTGTTTACAGCAGTGTGTCATGTTGTTAAAAAAAGGGAGTGACGTGAGCACAGTTCTGACATATCAAGAAGTGAACGCAGTGACTGAAGCGGTGTTCACATTCATCCTTTAATTATGACAAAACGTGAGGAATTGCACTGAGGTGAGACCTTGACAACAGACAAATCAGGAGCCACAGAGTGTCAAGTGTCAGCCGACACCAATCGGGACAATGATAAGAAAGAAATTCATTTACAGATACGTGAAAAAGCAGTTTAAGGATCTGGATCTAGATTATTACACCACATCATCATTATACCTGTGATTCAGCAGCTGATGGAACCAACTTTAGCAGCAAAAACTTGAGGTAATCATTTTTTATTAGTGTTTCACAGCAGTGTGGACGGATTTCTGGCCCATTTGTCTTTACAATGTTTCTTCGGTTCATTAAAGTTAGCAGATATTTATTCATTCACAGCTTTCTTAACGTTCAGTAATGTTGAAGTCTCAACTTTGAGCCACTGCAGCACCACTCTGTTGTTGCTTTGCTGCTGCGCTCTGGAGTCACTGACCCAACGATGATCTCTTTGACTCTAGAGTACTTCATGGCTCACTCAGTGACCTGGACACTTTGCAGGTTCTTTGGCAGCAAAAAAGCTCAAATAATCATCACCCGAGCAAAACTGTTGGTATGACCTGTTTGTCTGATATGCCGTGTTTGGTTTTCACCAATGTTGAAGCTGTGCATTAGGGCTTAGGTTTTCAACTTTGCAAACCTAACCCATGCTGCCATGTTGTATTTAGAGGGAAAATGGTTTCTCCTGGAAGCCTTTCCAAACAGGCCATATTTGTTGAGTCTTTTTCTAATTGCACTGCCATGAACTCCAACATTTAGCATGCTAACTGTGGCCTGTAGAGCCTCAGATGTGTGGGGTGAATTTTCTGGGACGTCCACTCCTGGTAAGATTGGAAACAGTCTTTGAATTTTTTAACTTGCGAATAATCTTTCTTGCTGTAAAATGATGGACTTCAAAGCCTTCCCACATTCGTGGGTATCAACAACTGCTTCTCTAATCCTCACTATGTTACCACTTACCTGAATACGCCACACCAGCAAACTGACAGTAGTGGTTACACTTACTGATGATCTATTGCATTTGATTAGCACTTGGCTGATACTGACCCTCTTAACTAATTATGGAAATAGTCTTGGATGTACTTAGTTTTTTAAACACCACATCTGAATTTGGGCTCAGTGTTTGTTAAATAAATAATGACCTGGTATAATGTGTTATGTGTTGTTCATCTGAGGTTGCATTTACCTCATATTAAGACCTACTAAGGACCTGATTGTTTTTTTTTAATTATGTCCTGATACATAAAACCTGAGAGCTCACATAACTGCATATGCTCAGAATATACAGCACACATGGATACAAATGACTGCCTTGCAGCAGCAATCGTAAGACCATCACTATGAGCTCTATACAAGGTTGCACTGTTCCTGTTATTAACAGCAGGGGGCACTATCAGCCACAGACTGAGAGCCAGATATGCTCTGCTGGTGCCTCATTGGCCTCATTGTTACTGAGGTAAGACTTTATAGTGAGAAACAGCTGAGGGGGAAAACATTGATCTGGAAACATCTGAGTGTTACAGAGGATATACATAGCACTATGGTTCAGTGTCACACAATCACAAACAAATACAGAAAAGTACTAAAAAGGGTGTTGCCTCCAAAGATCGCTTTTACTGGTTTGGAGCTTAGGAGGCTTAATATCGACAGGCATGAATGAAGACAGATCAGAACAGCTGTTTTATCACAGCATCCAGTACCAACACAACCATCCACACTCAAGAGCCTGTTGGCTTCAGAGTCAGCAGCTGAATGTCTAAAATATGAAATGTAATTTTTTGGTCCATCAGCTACAGCTACAGCATGAACTGCTTACAGAGGACGGGCCGCTCATCCAAGGCGCAGAACAAAGAAGCGCCGGGGGATCCGCGCTGGCATTAGGAACAGACTGAGACAGCAGGCGCATCGCGCACCACTGCCCAGTATCCTACTGGCCAACGTACAATCCATGGAGAACAAGCTCGATGACCTAAGAGCAAGGGTCACCTTCCAACGTGACATGAGGGACTGCAACATTCTGTGCTTCACGGAGACATGGCTGACCCCCACCGTGCCGGACCGTGCCGTAACTCCGTCGGATTCATTCTTTGTGCTCCGCGCGGACAGAACGGCAGAGTCGAACAAAACCAAAGGTGGAGGAGTGTGTTTCATGGTAAACAGAAAGTGGTGTGATGCCAGGAGCATTTCTACTCTCTCCAGCGGCTGCTCGCCACATCTGGAGTTCCTGAGCATTAAGTGCCGCCCTTTCTATCTGCCCCGTGAATTCACCTCGGTCATCGCCACGGTGGTCTACATCCCACCCCAAGCGGACACAGGTATGGCTTTGTCCGAATTACATGATGTGCTGAGCTCGCTTCAAAACAAGGACCCGGGCGCAGCCCTCATTGTAGCAGGAGACTTTAATAAAGCGAACCTCAGACAAGTCATGCCAAACTTTTACCAGCATGTCTCGTGTCCAACGAGAAGGGATCGAATTTTGGATCACTGCTACACACCATACAAGCAGGGCTACAAAGCTGTCTCACACCCGGCTTTTGGAAAGTCTGACCACAACGCCATCTTCCTCATTCCCCAGTATAAAGAAAACATACGGAGGGAAGACGTAACCACGAGGGAGGTAAAACGGTGGACTGCCCAATCAGAAGCTACGCTACAGGACGCACTCAACGACGTCGACTGGGACATGTTCAGAGCATGCGCAGTCGACATCAACGAGTTTACGGAAGTAGCAGTATGCTTCGTCAATATGCTAGCGGAGGAGATTATCCCCACTGCAAGGGTCACCACATTCCCAAACCAGAAACCGTGGATGGACAGATCGATCCACACTGCAGTAAACGCCAGGACCGCCTCCTACAACGCGGGTCTCGCCACTGGCGATATGAGCGCCTACAAAGCGGCCTCATACGGCGCGCGGCGCGCGGTGAGAGATGCCAAACGCCGGTACCGGGAGCGTGTGGAGTCCCGCTTCCACCAGGGCGACACACGGAGTATGTGGCACGGACTACGCACCATTACGGACTACAAAGCCAGGGACACTGCGCCGATCAACGCCGACTCTGCATTCACCAACGAGCTGAATCAGTTCTACGCCCGTTTCGAGGTTAGCCAGGCGGCTAACGCTATCTACCGCCTGAATACCGAGGACAGTGACATCATCAGCGAGAGACCGGTGACCAGCATCGCGGAGCATGACGTCCGAGCGGCATTGAGGAGAGTGAACACAAGGAAAGCGGCGGGGCCAGACGGCATCACCGGCCGTCTGCTGCGCTGCTGTGCTGACCAGCTAGCAGGTGTGTTCACTTACATCTTCAACGAGTCCCTGGCGAAGTCTGTGGTCCCCACATGCTTCAAAAGATCCACCATTATCCCTGTGCCCAAGAACAGCAAACCCTCATCCCTGAACGATTACCGGCCAGTTGCACTGACCTCGGTAGTAATGAAGGTGTTTGAGAGGCTGCTGAAGAACATCATCTCCTCCTCCATCCCAGACACCACAGATCCGCTGCAGTTCGCCTACCGATCCAACAGATCCACAGAGGATGCCATCGCCCACGTCCTGCACACCACCCTCAGCCACGTGGACAAGAAACAGGGTAACTATGTGCGAATGCTGTTTGTTGATTACAGTTCAGCGTTTAACACAATAGTGCCCTGCAGACTGTTCACAAAGCTCAGGGATCTGGGACTTAACAGCCGTCTATGTGCATGGGTGTTGGACTTCCTCACTGGCAGAACTCAGGTGGTGAGGGTGGGTAGATGCGTCTCTAACAGCATCACCATCAACACAGGAGCACCTCAGGAATGTGTCCTCTCGCCACTGCTCTACTCCCTCTACACTTCAGACTGTGTGGCCACCCATGGCTCCAACACCATTGTGAAGTTTGCTGACGACACAGTGGTGTTGGGTGCCATCTCCAACAACGATGAGGTGGCCTACATGGATGAACTGAAGAATCTGGCATCATGGTGCCAGGACAACCACCTCCAGCTGAACGTTGGCAAGACCAAGGAGCTGGTGGTGGACTTCAGAAGGGGTCAGCACAGAGACTACAAGCCCATTATCATCAATGGAGCTCCAGTGGAGAGGGTGCAGTCCTTCAAATATCTTGGTGTCCACATCTCCTCAGACCTGACATGGGCTGCCCACATTCAGGTCCAGACCAAAAAGGCTAGGCAGTGCCTGTATCACCTACGACAACTGAGGAAGTTCAGGGTCTCTCCAAAGATCCTCAGGATTTTCTATACAGGCGCTGTGGAGAGCATCCTCACACAGAACATGACATCGTGGTTTGGAAACAGCTGTGTGAAGGACCAAAAAGCTCTCCAGAGAGTGATCCGTACAGCAGAACGCTGCTGCAGGATTGCTCTCCCCCCGCTTCAGGACACCTACACCAGGAGATGCCGGACTAGAGCAACGCAGATACTGAAGGACCCGTCCCATCCTGGCAACAAACTGTTCCAACTTCTGCAATCTGGTAGAAGGTTCCGCATCATCCGGGCCCTAAACACACACACACCCGCCCTCTCACATCATCTATAATTGACTGAGACAGGACTCTCTTCCAGACACTCTAAACCAAGGCACAATGTACATTCCAAATTCCTTTAATTTTAAATATGTTTATATTGTCTATTCTGTAAAATAGTCAGATGTCTATTCATATTAATGTACAGAATTCACCTGCTTGCTGCTACTACTGCACATTCACCCAATGTATATACTATTTATATATATATATATATATATATATATATATATATATATATATATATATATATATATATATATATATATATATATATATATATATATATATATATATATATAATGTTCTTCCTCTACCCCCCCCATTTTTGCACATGTCGAGGAGCGTGTCAGGCTACATTTCACTGTGTGTTATACTTGTGTATACTTGTCTATGCATGTGACAAATAAAGAACCTTGAACCTTGAACCTTGAGAAGCAGCCTAAAGCCCAACAGATTCATCTTTCCAGACTGAAAATATCTCAGAGTGGGGAGGAAGGGGAAGTGAGAGAGCTGGTCAGCCTCGTCCTCCAGACTGGCCAGAGCAGAGGACGCCAGGGAGTCGGTGTGCTCGGACAGCGTGTCCAACACTTTGCCGTTCACATAGCCGCTCATGAGGTAGCGGATCAACTCTATCTTACGGGTATAGTCTGGATGTGTGATATTGATGAACGGTGAGAGAGATTGAAGGGGAAAAGAAGAGGAAGGAGACAGAGTTGGGTAAGAGGATTATATAAATTGTGAGGAATGATTGAATAAGAGACGAAAAAAACAATCCAAAGGAGGCGAGAAATGACAAGGGAAAAAAAGTGGAAGGACACATGAGGCATGCTTATGTAACAAAAAATCAACATAAAATTATTGATGGCAAAGAACACATTGAAGTGACATGGAAACACTCGCCTGGTTTGGACAGAGGCATGGGAATAGGACAGTACTTCCTGGATGCTGTTGGAGGACTGTTGACATAATAAAAAATACCTTTTATTTATATATGCATATAAAATTAGCCAATGTGATTAGAATACAATCGTTTACACATTTCTAACAAAATGCTGCTGCATTAAATATGAATTATCACTGCATGACTGGATCTGCTGTTTGACCCCCACCAACCTGGTCCCGTCCTGATATTCTAACTCTGTAATATGCAACTTCTGTCAGTGTTCTGATACTGGAAACTGAATTTCCCGGAGGAACCACCCGAGGGATTAATAACGTTCTATCTAATCTACATCGACAACAGAAAAAGAAAATCTGCTGCTTGCAACAGCATTGTGTTAGAAGCATTTTTACTGGAGTGAATGCATTTAACTGTACTTGATTCATCTGTTAAAAGTACTTATATATTGCAATAAGACTGCAAAAAGCAAAGGGGACTGAATTCTATAGTATGTGGTATGTGTATAAGGTGACACATGTATGCAGTTTCCTGCCATTAGTGTAATGTAAACTTGGAATCATCACATATCTACAGGTATTTGTACTGAATGAAATGAGCTGTGGTGATTAAAAGCATCAGCAAAAGCATACTTACTAGTGGCCTTTTCTTCTTAGGTCTGGATCTTGATGCTTCTGGGACTGAAGATCACAGCCAAGTCACCAGTTTCATAAACAATAAACAAACAAAAAGCAAATAAACAAAACACTTTCAGAGATCGCACAACTTTTGTTTTCATCTTCATATGATAATGTTCCTTGAATCGAATCTACCATACACTACCATACACACTCTACTACAGTGTATCAAACTATTCTAAATACTTCCACAAACAATGACATACCCATCTTTGTCTTTTTGTGGCTTTCACCAAAAACTCTCCCCCTGGTGGATCCTGTGTTGACGTATGTGATTTTAGGAGAAAAACAAAAACAAAATCATTTTAAATGGTTACATTAAATGTAATAATATCAACATTCAATAGATTTGACTGTACATGTATCAACTGGTGTAAAATACATGTTCCTTGATCCTTGGTCAGGCAACATAAATTACTGTTGTTTCAGCCATCAGGTACTCCTCTAAAATTCAGCCTGGACTCCAAATATAAAGCATACAATACATACAAACATACAAATCACCATTGCTGGTCTTGTTGCCTGCGTGCTCCACTTGCCCCTCTGAAGTGCTCAGTGGGTCATCCTGTCCCTTGTTGAGCTCAATCTTCTCCATCACATTCCTCACTTCCTCCACCTGCGTGGTCCTCACCTCCCGTGGCTCCATAATCGTTGCCTCCTCCTGGTTGTTGATCATTCGAGTTAGTTTACACAATGGGTCAAACTTTGAACTTTATCCTGCTTTACGCCTCCTGGTTTGTAGCAGACTAAGTATATATGACGTATGAAAGGGAACAGAGTGGAGTTAAAGTGTGAGGGTGAAGGAGAAGATGTTGTGACTCAGTGATGATGATGATGATGATGACCAAACGTCAGTCTACTGGAAGTGCAAAATGCTACAGACCCCTGACTCCACCAAAACATCGTGCTTAAGACTACATACCTTTTCTTCAAGGCCCGTGTACAATGTGCTCTTTAAACAAACTAAAGTAAAATGTGATCATTTCTGCCCAGATTACTAACATTTAAATATCCACAAAGGTTCCAATGCAACGTTATCTATACCCATCACTATTTTATTAAGCTACACCATCACTTGATTTTATGCCATTTACAGTGTGTAAGTACTTTAATACTACTTTAATTAACATAGATTCTCATTCACACATCACATGTATCAGTTACACATCACATGTATCAGTTACACATATATCAATGAAGGAAGAAAACAGGCACAAACAGATTGTCAGTTGTCTAAGTAGCTGCAATCTGCAGATCAGTCTTTTGATAACTTTGCTTTCTTTCTATCTTTAAGCGTGACAGCAGAAAAAGTGGCTGTCACTCAAGATTTGGAAAGGAAAAATAAGCCACCATATGTTGTTAACTACTGCTGAGGAAGAAACCAACACTTATAAATGATGTGCTGCTTATGTGAAAATGGGAGAAGGATTAATGATTGAATTTCTGTTTTTACAGTAAAATGGTCTTCTAACAGGTAAACATAAGAAAATATTTTTAGACACTAAACATAAATCATAACTTTAAAACTGCAGGATCTGAATCTTACCTTTACAAAGGTACTCATAACATCAGCCCATCCTCTGAAGGGATTCCTGAACATAGGCTGTTAGTCTGCAGCCAGGGGTTAATATTTCATATCCGAGTTCTCCTTTTTTGCTCTTCTTCCCAAGAAGCAGTGCTGGTTTGTAGCCAAGGGCATGGAGTTTTTCAAGCTGCAATAAAGCATGATATTTATATTTATTGGACAGCCTGAGGCGTTCTTCAGTAAACTGGACTACCCCACAGCAGAGCTGGACTGGGACAAAAAATCAGCCCGGGCATTTTGACTAGAGACCGGCCCACCTGGTATTATAGGAAAAACCATAAAGCCTTTGAATGAAAACAAACGTCGTTGTGACAGTGATGTACACTGTCTTGTTGGTACATATGTATCAATCTAATAAACTTAAACCTACACCATCCTCCCTATTCTGCTATTCTAAACAGTACTTAGCCGAAACCCAAAGACTGCTTGGTTGAGTTAACTTCCTGAACTATCTACAACATATGGTGGAAACCTGAAATTAAGACAGAGAAGACTAGAGGTGAGACATGACCATTACTGAATATTAAAAATAATAAATGACAGATTTAGTGATATTTTCATCAACTATTTATTTACCACAAACCTGTTTCTCCATCACCTGTTCAGCTCTGATGATTCAGTAAGGACATCTCCTGGTTTCATCTTCATGTTTCCCTCTCACCAGATAACCAAACCGATATCATGACCAGCAGCTTTTACAGCTGTGGCTCCAACAAACATCAGCTGATACTAGAAAGTAATATTAAATAAATTCTAACAACAGCTTATCAAGTTTAAAGGCGCTTCTGCTGTTTAACGCGACCTCCGCTAGTTTCCTCTTTCTGGCGCAAAGCGGGAGATAAACAAGCAAGAGAGACGGGACTTGTGGCAGAAACGCCGATCAGCTGATCATTGATCAGTTTCATGATTGAAGTAGCAGCAGGAGAGGGAGGGGGGAGAGTGAGAGAAGAAGAGGCAGCTGACAGCGTAAAGACACAGAATAACTCCAGCTTTGTGTCTTTTTTTATTGTAGCTGAAGTACGGGACAAATCGCGTTTATTTTCAGCTCAATACAAAACGCATAATATTAACTCTGAATACCAGAGGATTCCGTTTTTTATGGCACGGTTGGCAACTCTACTAACTAACCTTATGAATAAAATAAAGTTCACCAGTAACATCATAGCACCCACCCAACTGTACAGAAACTCCATCATGCTAGCTAGTACACAGTACCAGTTATTGTAACTGACTGTAGCACAACGTTAGCACAAGTTAGCACAACGAAAATAAACTACACCTAAACTTGGTTTGACCCAGATAGACTGCAGGTCATAACTTCTTACCTGAAGCTCATTTCACCTGACAGTCGGACTGGCGGCCGCCTTGGGTCTCTCCACCTCCAGTCCTTTCCCCCATCCACCTGCTGGCCTCCACCACTTGCTAATTTTACTGAATCCGTGTAAGCTCCACCATAGCCACTACCAAACAATTGAGTTATTTTTACACGTCTGCCAGCATCTGTCCAATCCGCCACCTTTCACTGTTTACACGGTTACGAAAAAAAGACAACAACAAAACATTGGCCCATTTAAAACGAAAAATGACCATCGGCCCACCGGGCAAATGCCCGGTATGCCCGATGGCCAGTCCAGCTATGCTGATGGGGACTGTGAGGGTTTGTAGTTAAATTCCTGCTCTTACAGGATCAGTGAGTGTCTGTTTAAAGATTATTAACATACTTTTACATCACTATGGAACACCAGCATTTCTGCAGAGGACAGAACCCCCTGCCTTAATCTACCATGATGCTCTGTGCTATGTTGTCATGGCAATATGAAGTCAAATAAATACAAATGTAGAAAAATGCACATTTAAAGGAGGACAAGAAGACAGGCAACTGGAAGAGCTTTTGAAGCAGGAAAACTTTTCTGGATTTCTCTTAATTTAACTGGAAATTTTGCTAATACAAGTCAAGGAGGAAACAAGGAGGCAGGTTGGATTATATTTGAGGACAGGACGCATGAAGGAGAAGCATGAGGAGAGAGAAACAGCAGAGCGATGGTGAAGAGCTAATCGTGGATCAAGTCGAAGAAGCAAGCATCAAAACTGTGAGTAAACATAACACACAAAGAGTTAAAAATTACTGTGCTGATTCAGGAAACATTAAATTTGGTTAGTTTGGGGTCTCGAGCTTCAGGTTTGTGGCTTCAGTTACTCTCAAAATTGAGGAAAGACAAAAAATGTTTCTTTTGAAAGGTTGTTGGAGGATTCTTAGTGTAAGAAATATCTGGGTGTTCATCTGCTTTTATTTAAAAAAAAAAAAAAGTTGAATTTTATTTAGTCACATTGGAAAGGGAAAATTGGAGGATCAGGACAATAACGTGGCCAAATTTACTGTTTCCTTAATCAGAACAATAATTTTGATCTGAACTAGAAATGTTGAAATGGGTTATTTTCTTTCTTCTCTACTGATCACTGTGTTACATGTTTAGTTACTTGTCAGTCTACATAGTTAATGGTACTTTTAAAAAAATGCAGTTTATTCTTAATTTTGTAGAAAAAGGCTCTGCACCTGTGAAAAACAAATCCAAACCCCCCAAATCACTGTAGATCAGAGTAGCTAAGCTCTGGTTAACTGCAATTATATTACAGGAGATTAAAAATATTAGGATGATTGAAAGAAACAAAGATTGCTTTAATGTCTGAAGATTTGACTTTCTTATTGAAAGAGACGAAAACTAATCCATGTGTGACACTGAGAAAAAACTAAAAGCTAAAAAGATCTGGAGGTCCAACTGTTGTTATACAAATGTGCAAACTTGATTTAATGACATTAGAAAGAAAAAATGGGATGTTTAAAAAGGTAATATATAAAAATGATTTTTATATTACTTGAAAAAATGATGTTGGTTAGTGCAGCTGTATTTGGAAAAACTGCTGGGTCACTAGTAAGATGAGATTTAATGTGATAAACTGAGGGAAGGTAATATAATCTGCACACTCGCTATTATTGTTGTAATCCACACACCACCATTATTGTTGCATCCATACACCAGCAAATATTTTATCAAACATTAATCATAATTGGTGATCAATGCAAGTTTTAAGCAATTATATTTATTTGCATTCAAAACCAATTTACAAAATATAAAAAAGAATCTTGTTTTTTTTTAAGAAAAAAAGACGTTTCTAACTGACTTCAGTTAGCTGAGCTGTAGAGGAGATTGATGAGCACGCAATAAAGTGAACTTGTTAGGGAGAGATTGCAATCAACTCAAATTTTGATGATAGACACAGATAAAAATGAGCGTTTTTTTAGACACTGGTGTGTGGACCAATCACATGATTATAAACCAGGTGAAAATTGACTTCAAACTTTTGAGCTGTAGTGTAGATTGATTACAATGATAGCGTATAGTTATCTATTACAGAAGAATGTATAGAAGTATGAGGACAGAAAGACACTGTTAAAAAGCTATGAGCTGTCTTGATGCAGAGAAAGTGGAGTTTGTCATCCTGGAGCTGCTGCCAAGATGAATGATGCTCTGCCTCTGTGCTCAAGTTCAGACATAGGCTTTAAGCAACCATGAGCCACTGATAAGCGTGATAGATTAATAAGCATGTATAAAGTGGACTTGTTAAACAGCTCTGATAGGAGAAAGTCAATGAGCACGCAATAAAGTGGACTTGTTAGGGACAGTTTACCATCAGCCTTGATAAAGTTGAACTTATTTTGTATTGAAAGACAGACTTTAAAGTAGATTCTTATTTGAAACTGGTGATAAAATCCAGGTCAGACACAGTTACATACAAGCATACAGTACACACTACTGCTCAAAGGTCAGAGGTCAGTTAGAAAAGTCCCTGCTTTTAATAGAAAATTGGCTTTAATGTAACATCACATGAAGGTTATCAGTAATGTTTCACAGCTTTAATCAAATCCTTCATCATCCATAATTGTGATGGAAAAATGTCTGCAAGCGTGCAGGAGCCCATTTATAGAGACAATCAGTCCTGTGTTATAATGTTCATTGAAGTTTATCAGGTCAGACGACCAACAGATGATAAGAAATATAATCTTACTAATTATTAGAGTTGAAAAGTACTTTGCTAAGCAAAATTCAATGAGGTTAGGCTTGAGCTTGAGACGTTAACATAAAAGGTTCAGTTGGTGATGCATGAAAGAAAATAATTTTCTTCTAAAAATCTATTGGAGAATTCTGATTGTAAGAAATGAAAAATATTCAAAGACTGAAACTGTTAAAAAAAGTGAAGGTTTTATGCAGCCGGGTGTTGCAGCCCCTTTAGAGGAAAATGTAAACTTGGCTTCATGAGATTAAAAACAAACACTGGGATGATCCAGACACATTTATTGTTTCTTTAATCACCACAATAGTTTCAGTTTGTGCAAAAATCTTTAAAAAGCTGTTTTGAGTGATAAGTTAGGCTTTAATGTGTTAAGCTTGCATTAGATAAGACAATGTACCACCCCATATGGAAAAGAAATAGTAAAAACTTATATGTGATTACTCATGAAAGTGGCCACTTTCTCATTACTTTCATATATTGTTTTAGTAAGTATCCAAAACATACAAGTTTCATTATATAATTTTTCAAGGGATCTTATATCTGTTTTCACGCTTATCTGCTTTTCATACAAGTTTCACACAAGACAGATACAAACTTTATAAGATTTATATATATCTTTTCCATATGGGACTGAACACAGGAGGGATTATTGCTGAAAATGGGTCTCTGAACACCTCTGTAGATATTCTATTAAAAATCATTGATGATTTGTGATCAGTGTTAATATTAAGCATTTATATGATTATTTTGATAAATTGCTGTGATTCAATCTGAAACCAAATTTGAGTCTATTCTGAAAACAAGACATTTCTAATTCACCTCAGACTTTTGAGCTGTAGTCTACATTGTAATGATAGTGTATGGTTATTGATTAGAGCAGATGATATGAGACTATCAGGAGAGACTGTTAAAAAGCTATGAGCTGTCTTGATGCAGAGAAAGTGGAGTTTGTCATCCTGGAGCTGCTGCCAAGATGAATGATGCTCTGCCTCTGTGCTCAAGTTCAGACATAGGCTTTAAGCAACCATGAGCCACTGATAAGCGTGATAGATTAATAAGCATGTATAAAGTGGACTTGTTAAACAGCTCTGATAGGAGAAAGTCAATGAGCACGCAATAAAGTGGACTTGTTAGGGACAGTTTACCATCAGCCTTGATAAAGTTGAACTTATTTTGTATTGAAAGACAGACTTTAAAGTAGATTCTTATTTGAAACTGGTGATAAAATCCAGGTCAGACACAGTACAAGCATACAGTACACACTACTGCTCAAAGGTCAGAGGTCAGTTAGAAAAGTCCCTGCTTTTAATAGAAAATTGGCTTTAATGTAACATCACATGAAGGTTATCAGTAATGTTTCACAGCTTTAATCAAATCCTTCATCATCCATAATTGTGATGGAAAAATGTCTGCAAGCGTGCAGGAGCCCATTTATAGAGACAATCAGTCCTGTGTTATAATGTTCATTGAAGTTTATCAGGTCAGACGACCAACAGATGATAAGAAATATAATCTTACTAATTATTAGAGTTGAAAAGTACTTTGCTAAGCAAAATTCAATGAGGTTAGGCTTGAGCTTGAGACGTTAACATAAAAGGTTCAGTTGGTGATGCATGAAAGAAAATAATTTTCTTCTAAAAGTCTATTGGAGAATTCTGATTGTAAGAAATGAAAAATATTCAAAGACTGAAACTGTTAAAAAAAGTGAAGGTTTTGTGCAGCCGGGTGTTGCAGCCCCTTTAGAGGAAAATGTAAACTTGGTTTCATGAGGTTAAAAACAAACACTGGGATGATCCAGACACATTTATTGTTTCTTTAATCACCACAATAGTTTCAGTTTGTGCAAAAATCTTTAAAAAGCTGTTTTGAGTGATAAGTTAGGCTTTAATGTGTTAAGCTTGCATTAGATAAGACAATGTACCACCCCATATGGAAAAGAAATAGTAAAAACTTATATGTGATTACTCATGAAAGTGGCCACTTTCTCATTACTTTCATATATTGTTTTAGTAAGTATCCAAAACATACAAGTTTCATTATATAATTTTTCAAGGGATCTTATATCTGTTTTCACTCTTATCTGCTTTTCATACAAGTTTTACACAAGACAGATACAAACTTTATAAGATTTATATATATCTTTTCCATATGGGACTGAACACAGGAGGGATTATTGCTGAAAATGGGTCTCTGAACACCTCTGTAGATATTCTATTAAAAATCATTGATGATTTGTGATCAGTGTTAATATTAAGCATTTATATGATTATTTTGATAAATTGCTGTGATTCAATCTGAAACCAAATTTGAGTCTATTCTGAAAACAAGACATTTCTAATTCACCTCAGACTTTTGAGCTGTAGTCTACATTGTAATGATAGTGTATGGTTATTGATTAGAGCAGATGATATGAGACTATCAGGAGAGACTGTTAAAAAGCTATGAGCTGTCTTGATGCAGAGAAAGTGGAGTTTGTCATCCTGGAGCTGCTGCCAAGATGAATGATGCTCTGCCTCTGTGCTCAAGTTCAGACATAGGCTTTAAGCAACCATGAGCCACTGATAAGCGTGATAGATTAATAAGCATGTATAAAGTGGACTTGTTAAACAGCTCTGATAGGAGAAAGTCAATGAGCACGCAATAAAGTGGACTTGTTAGGGACAGTTTACCATCAGCCTTGATAAAGTTGAACTTATTTTGTATTGAAGGACAGACTTTAAAGAAGATTCTTATTTGAAACTGGTGATAAAATCCAGGTCAGATACAGTTACATACAAGCATACATTACACATTACTGCTCAAAGGTCAGAGGTCAGTTAGAAAAGTCCCTGCTTTTAATAGAAAATTGGCTTTAATGTAACATCACATGAAGGTTATCAGTAATGTTTCACAGCTTTAATCAAATCCTTCATCATCCATAATTGTGATGGAAAAATGTCTGCAAGCGTGCAGGAGCCCATTTATAGAGACAATCAGTCCTGTGTTATAATGTTCATTGAAGTTTATCAGGTCAGACGACCAACAGATGATAAGAAATATAATCTTACTAATTATTAGAGTTGAAAAGTACTTTGCTAAGCAAAATTCAATGAGGTTAGGCTTGAGCTTGAGACGTTAACATAAAACGTTCAGTTGGTGATGCATGAAAGAAAATAATTTTCTTCTACAAATCTATTGGAGAATTCTGATTGTAAGAAATGAAAAATATTCAAAGACTGAAACTGTTGAAAAAAGTGAAGGTTTTGTGCAGCCGGGTGTTGCAGCCCCTTTAGAGGAAAATGTAAACTTGGCTTCATGAGGTTAAAAACAAACACTGGGATGATCCAGACACATTTATTGTTTCTTTAATCACCACAATAGTTTCAGTTTGTGCAAAAATCTTTAAAAAGCTGTTTTGAGTGATAAGTTAGGCTTTAATGTGTTAAGCTTGCATTAGATAAGACAATGTACCACCCCATATGGAAAAGAAATAGTAAAAACTTATATGTGATTACTCATGAAAGTGGCCACTTTCATGAGTAATCACATATAAGTTTTATAAGGCTTACATGATTTACTCATGAAAGTGGCCACTTTCTCATTACTTTCATATATTGTTTTAGTAAGTATCCAAAACATACAAGTTTCATTATATAATTTTTCAAGGGATCTTATATCTGTTTTCACTCTTATCTGCTTTTCATACAAGTTTCACACAAGACAGATACAAACTTTATAAGATTTATATATATCTTTTCCATATGGGACTGAACACAGGAGGGATTATTGCTGAAAATGGGTCTCTGAACACCTCTGTACATATTCTATTAAAAATCATTGATGATTTGTGATCAGTGTTAATATTAAGCATTTATATGATTATTTTGATAAATTGCTGTGATTCAATCTGAAACCAAATTTGAGTCTATTCTGAAAACAAGACATTTCTAATTCACCTCAGACTTTTGAGCTGTAGTCTACATTGTAATGATAGTGTATGGTTATTGATTAGAGCAGATGATATGAGACTATCAGGAGAGACTGTTAAAAAGCTATGAGCTGTCTTGATGCAGAGAAAGTGGAGTTTGTCATCCTGGAGCTGCTGCCAAGATGAATGATGCTCTGCCTCTGTGCTCAAGTTCAGACATAGGCTTTAAGCAACCATGAGCCACTGATAAGCGTGATAGATTAATAAGCATGTATAAAGTGGACTTGTTAAACAGCTCTGATAGGAGAAAGTCAATGAGCACGCAATAAAGTGGACTTGTTAGGGACAGTTTACCATCAGCCTTGATAAAGTTGAACTTATTTTGTATTGAAAGACAGACTTTAAAGTAGATTCTTATTTGAAACTGGTGATAAAATCCAGGTCAGATACAGTTACATACAAGCATACAGTACACACTACTGCTCAAAGGTCAGAGGTCAGTTAGAAAAGTCCCTGCTTTTAATAGAAAATTGGCTTTAATGTAACATCACATGAAGGTTATCAGTAATGTTTCACAGCTTTAATCAAATCCTTCATCATCCATAATTGTGATGGAAAAATGTCTGCAAGCGTGCAGGAGCCCATTTATAGAGACAATCAGTCCTGTGTTATAATGTTCATTGAAGTTTATCAGGTCAGACGACCAACAGATGATAAGAAATATAATCTTACTAATTATTAGAGTTGAAAAGTACTTTGCTAAGCAAAATTCAATGAGGTTAGGCTTGAGCTTGAGACGTTAACATAAAAGGTTCAGTTGGTGATGCATGAAAGAAAATAATTTTCTTCTAAAAATCTATTGGAGAATTCTGATTGTAAGAAATGAAAAATATTCAAAGACTGAAACTGTTAAAAAAAGTGAAGGTTTTATGCAGCCGGGTGTTGCAGCCCCTTTAGAGGAAAATGTAAACTTGGTTTCATGAGATTAAAAACAAACACTGGGATGATCCAGACACATTTATTGTTTCTTTAATCACCACAATAGTTTCAGTTTGTGCAAAAATCTTTAAAAAGCTGTTTTGAGTGATAAGTTAGGCTTTAACGTGTTAAGCTTGCATTAGATAAGACAATGTACCACCCCATATGGAAAAGAAATAGTAAAAACTTATATGTGATTTACTCATGAAAGTGGCCACTTTCTCATTACTTTCATATATTGTTTTAGTAAGTATCCAAAACATACAAGTTTCATTATATAATTTTTCAAGGGATCTTATATCTGTTTTCACTCTTATCTGCTTTTCATACAAGTTTCACACAAGACAGATACAAACTTTATAAGATTTATATATATCTTTTCCATATGGGACTGAACACAGGAGGGATTATTGCTGAAAATGGGTCTCTGAACACCTCTGTAGATATTCTATTAAAAATCATTGATGATTTGTGATCAGTGTTAATATTAAGCATTTATATGATTATTTTGATAAATTGCTGTGATTCAATCTGAAACCAAATTTGAGTCTATTCTGAAAACAAGACATTTCTAATTCACCTCAGACTTTTGAGCTGTAGTCTACATTGTAATGATAGTGTATGGTTATTGATTAGAGCAGATGATATGAGACTATCAGGAGAGACTGTTAAAAAGCTATGAGCTGTCTTGATGCAGAGAAAGTGGAGTTTGTCATCCTGGAGCTGCTGCCAAGATGAATGATGCTCTGCCTCTGTGCTCAAGTTCAGACATAGGCTTTAAGCAACCATGAGCCACTGATAAGCGTGATAGATTAATAAGCATGTATAAAGTGGACTTGTTAAACAGCTCTGATAGGAGAAAGTCAATGAGCACGCAATAAAGTGGACTTGTTAGGGACAGTTTACCATCAGCCTTGATAAAGTTGAACTTATTTTGTATTGAAAGACAGACTTTAAAGTAGATTCTTATTTGATACTGGTGATAAAATCCAGGTCAGACACAGTTACATACAAGCATACAGTACACACTACTGCTCAAAGGTCAGAGGTCAGTTAGAAAAGTCCCTGCTTTTAATAGAAAATTGGCTTTAATGTAACATCACATGAAGGTTATCAGTAATGTTTCACAGCTTTAATCAAATCCTTCATCATCCATAATTGTGATGGAAAAATGTCTGCAAGCGTGCAGGAGCCCATTTATAGAGACAATCAGTCCTGTGTTATAATGTTCATTGAAGTTTATCAGGTCAGACGACCAACAGATGATAAGAAATATAATCTTACTAATTATAAGAGTTGAAAAGTACTTTGCTAAGCAAAATTCAATGAGGTTAGGCTTGAGCTTGAGACGTTAACATAAAAGGTTCAGTTGGTGATGCATGAAAGAAAATAATTTTCTTCTAAAAATCTATTGGAGAATTCTGATTGTAAGAAATGAAAAATATTCAAAGAGTGAAACTGTTGAAAAAAGTGAAGGTTTTGTGCAGCCGGGTGTTGCAGCCCCTTTAGAGGAAAATGTAAACTTGGTTTCATGAGGTTAAAAACAAACACTGGGATGATCCAGACACATTTATTGTTTCTTTAATCACCACAATAGTTTCAGTTTGTGCAAAAATCTTTAAAAAGCTGTTTTGAGTGATAAGTTAGGCTTTAATGTGTTAAGCTTGCATTAGATAAGACAATGTACCACCCCATATGGAAAAGAAATAGTAAAACCTTATATGTGATTACTCATGAAAGTGGCCACTTTCATGAGTAAATCATATAAGGCTTACATGATTTACTCATGAAAGTGGCCACTTTCTCATTACTTTCATATATTGTTTTAGTAAGTATCCAAAACATACAAGTTTCATTATATAATTTTTCAAGGGATCTTATATCTGTTTTCACTCTTATCTGCTTTTCATACAAGTTTCACACAAGACAGATACAAACTTTATAAGATTTATATATATCTTTTCCATATGGGACTGAACACAGGAGGGATTATTGCTGAAAATGGGTCTCTGAACACCTCTGTAGATATTCTATTAAAAATCATTGATGATTTGTGATCAGTGTTAATATTAAGCATTTATATGATTATTTTGATAAATTGCTGTGATTCAATCTGAAACCAAATTTGAGTCTATTCTGAAAACAAGACATTTCTAATTCACCTCAGACTTTTGAGCTGTAGTCTACATTGTAATGATAGTGTATGGTTATTGATTAGAGCAGATGATATGAGACTATCAGGAGAGACTGTTAAAAAGCTATGAGCTGTCTTGATGCAGAGAAAGTGGAGTTTGTCATCCTGGAGCTGCTGCCAAGATGAATGATGCTCTGCCTCTGTGCTCAAGTTCAGACATAGGCTTTAAGCAACCATGAGCCACTGATAAGCGTGATAGATTAATAAGCATGTATAAAGTGGACTTGTTAAACAGCTCTGATAGGAGAAAGTCAATGAGCACGCAATAAAGTGGACTTGTTAGGGACAGTTTACCATCAGCCTTGATAAAGTTGAACTTATTTTGTATTGAAAGACAGACTTTAAAGTAGATTCTTATTTGAAACTGGTGATAAAATCCAGGTCAGATACAGTTACATACAAGCATACAGTACACACTACTGCTCAAAGGTCAGAGGTCAGTTAGAAAAGTCCCTGCTTTTAATAGAAAATTGGCTTTAATGTAACATCACATGAAGGTTATCAGTAATGTTTCACAGCTTTAATCAAATCCTTCATCATCCATAATTGTGATGGAAAAATGTCTGCAAGCGTGCAGGAGCCCATTTATAGAGACAATCAGTCCTGTGTTATAATGTTCATTGAAGTTTATCAGGTCAGACGACCAACAGATGATAAGAAATATAATCTTACTAATTATTAGAGTTGAAAAGTACTTTGCTAAGCAAAATTCAATGAGGTTAGGCTTGAGCTTGAGACGTTAACATAAAAGGTTCAGTTGGTGATGCATGAAAGAAAATAATTTTCTTCTACAAATCTATTGGAGAATTCTGATTGTAAGAAATGAAAAATATTCAAAGACTGAAACTGTTGAAAAAAGTGAAGGTTTTGTGCAGCCGGTTGTTGCAGCCCCTTTAGAGGAAAATGTAAACTTGGCTTCATGAGGTTAAAAACAAACACTGGGATGATCCAGACACATTTATTGTTTCTTTAATCACCACAATAGTTTCAGTTTGTGCAAAAATCTTTAAAAAGCTGTTTTGAGTGATAAGTTAGGCTTTAATGTGTTAAGCTTGCATTAGATAAGACAATGTACCACCCCATATGGAAAAGAAATAGTAAAAACTTATATGTGATTACTCATGAAAGTGGCCACTTTCATGAGTAAATCATATAAGGCTTACATGATTTACTCATGAAAGTGGCCACTTTCTCATTACTTTCACATATTGTTTTAGTAAGTATCCAAAACATACAAGTTTCATTATATAATTTTTCAAGGGATCTTATATCTGTTTTCACTCTTATCTGCTTTTCATACAAGTTTCACACAAGACAGATACAAACTTTATAAGATTTATATATATCTTTTCCATATGGGACTGAACACAGGAGGGATTATTGCTGAAAATGGGTCTCTGAACACCTCTGTAGATATTCTATTAAAAATCACTGATGATTTGTGATCAGTGTTAATATTAAGCATTTATATGATTATTTTGATAAATTGCTGTGATTCAATCTGAAACCAAATTTGAGTCTATTCTGAAAACAAGACATTTCTAATTCACCTCAGACTTTTGAGCTGTAGTCTACATTGTAATGATAGTGTATGGTTATTGATTAGAGCAGATGATATGAGACTATCAGGAGAGACTGTTAAAAAGCTATGAGCTGTCTTGATGCAGAGAAAGTGGAGTTTGTCATCCTGGAGCTGCTGCCAAGATGAATGATGCTCTGCCTCTGTGCTCAAGTTCAGACATAGGCTTTAAGCAACCATGAGCCACTGATAAGCGTGATAGATTAATAAGCATGTATAAAGTGGACTTGTTAAACAGCTCTGATAGGAGAAAGTCAATGAGCACGCAATAAAGTGGACTTGTTAGGGACAGTTTACCATCAGCCTTGATAAAGTTGAACTTATTTTGTATTGAAAGACAGACTTTAAAGTAGATTCTTATTTGAAACTGGTGATAAAATCCAGGTCAGATACAGTTACATACAAGCATACAGTACACACTACTGCTCAAAGGTCAGAGGTCAGTTAGAAAAGTCCCTGCTTTTAATAGAAAATTGGCTTTAATGTAACATCACATGAAGGTTATCAGTAATGTTTCACAGCTTTAATCAAATCCTTCATCATCCATAATTGTGATGGAAAAATGTCTGCAAGCGTGCAGGAGCCCATTTATAGAGACAATCAGTCCTGTGTTATAATGTTCATTGAAGTTTATCAGGTCAGACGACCAACAGATGATAAGAAATATAATCTTACTAATTATTAGAGTTGAAAAGTACTTTGCTAAGCAAAATTCAATGAGGTTAGGCTTGAGCTTGAGACGTTAACATAAAAGGTTCAGTTGGTGATGCATGAAAGAAAATAATTTTCTTCTAAAAATCTATTGGAGAATTCTGATTGTAAGAAATGAAAAATATTCAAAGACTGAAACTGTTTCACACAGTAGAAATTTTTATTCATCGTTTATATTGGGTTTTTTTCTGATTTTAGTGTTTATTTGTGAGTGTAGTTTTTATTTGCATGATTTTATTCTGTTTGTATCACATTGTTTCAGTGTGTTATTTTACATTGTTTTAATCCACTGTGGATTGGCTGGCAATGGGACAAATTAGCTGATAGTGATCACATGTTGAGGCATGGGTGTGTCCAGAGGTGTCCTTTCAGCTGTTTAAAGGTCGTATTAAAAGGAAGCAAGCTGAGCACTGGAAGGAGAGAGGCCCTAGATTGGAAGAGGAACGCATGAAGGCCAGGTGGAAAAGAGGGAGCCGCTGCGTGATCATGGGGGGTGCGACGCCTCGTCTGGAGACCGGTCAGCGTGATGTGGTGACCCAGTCCCGACAGCAGGAACGGCGACAGTAGGAGACAATGTGTGTGAGTGACATCAGGGCAGATGTATACCACTGCCTGCATTTGTGAGTAGTGTCTCACTGTTTTTCACTGGGTGCAGCCGTGTTGGGAGAGGGTCGCCATGGCTATAAGCCAGGGCAGCTTCCGGGATGATGGTTCTGGCTCCTATTTGTTTTTACTTACAGGTGATGACGTGAGGGGAGCCGCGGTGGTATCGAGCGACGGACTCCAATGCAGAATTCGAACTGGGCTGGGATGTGATGGACCCAGTGGACGGACGAGACTGGGACAGGAGGCTCCTCGTCTGCCTGACACAAGGCTGGCGTGGACCCCGCTCAGCAAGAGGAATTTCTGTCCAGCTCAAGAACACACAAGGAATATTCGTCCTGGGTTGTGGGACTGGGTGGGATTTCTGTGCATGAAGAGAATTGTATTTTGACCAGTTTTAGAATAATCTTATCCAGTCTCAGTGGGAATTTTAGCATATCGAGAAAATTTCATTGTATACTTTATTTCTTAGTATCTGGTTTGTTTTATTCCTGCTGTCCACCTCGTGGAATAAACATGAATGAAACGATACTTTCCTGTCAAAAACAATATTTTAGTCAGGGCTAGCGGAAAGTTTCATATATATCATGAACATCTTTCCTCTTTGTCTTCCTATAGTTTAGTTTCATTTTCTTACCCCAACCGGTGGAGGCAGATGGCCCCTCCCTGATTCTGGTTCTGCCGAAAATGGAGTTTTTCCTTCCCACTGTTGCCAAGTTCTTGCTCATAGGGGGTCATTTGATTGTTGGGGCTTTCTCTGTATTATTGCACAACCTTTATCTTACCATATATTTCAAGTTTATATGTTGTGAATTGGCTTGATTTAAATCAAACTGAACTCATTCAATTAAAACCAAATATAACTTGTAATCCAATCTATTCAAATGTAAAGTCATCTCACTCAATTTGGACTAGCACTGAAAAATACACTGACATCCTCTGTTTCCCAATTAGCAGATCAGAGGTTGATGTTTTATTCATGACTCAATACTTGAATGGTTTTATCCTGTTTATAAATAAACATTTAAAAAGGACGTTGCTTCATTGTCTGATTCATTCTTTGTCTGTGTCGGTCCTTAATACACATACATACATATACATACATAAACTTGAAATGAATTAATCCACCTGTTCACAGGAGATCACAGGAAGATGACACCAAACATCAGAAGATCTTATTGTGCGCTACAGTAAAAGGGTGGTTTCTTGGGGCTAAAAGCACATAATAAACTACAGCAGAAGCTCACATAAAGCAGGAAATAAGCAGGCAGCACTTGATCTGCTAATGCACGTTTCACACTTTTATTGTTGCCTCATTCACTAACAGTTCAATGGTGCAAGATTACCATACACAGAATTAGGATATCTGCATGACACATCTATGCTGTACAGCGAATGGATTATAATTATTACAAATACAGTAAACATATTTACATTTTAGTTCAAGCTCCATACAACAGATATTTACAAAGTATGAAAATGAAACCGGTCTGACAAATAATAAACAGCGTTAATGACGTTTTTTTTTTTTTCTTTTCTTTTGGTGAACAAATCTGAAAGGGGGCGGGGTTAACTGATATTAATTGTCAGAGGGGGAAGGGGGAAAATATCATGGCTAGTTTTGTTTGAAAGGCATCAACAGAAAAACACACACAGAAAAAAGTGATGAGGTGAAGAAAGACACAATAAGTCTGCTGTCGTTTTAGATGTCACCAGCTACTTTGTATAGTCCTATATCTCTGATATTAGAAAAAATTAAAATGAGTTCAAATACACCTTTATTTTGATAGAGTTCAGATGGATGCCTCGCATGACTAATGAGTAGATCTCCAAAAAAAATAACAGACTTCTGATTCACTCAACCCGCTTTCTAATAAAGAGGAAGCACTAATGTAACTCACCTCCTCAGTCGAGGTGCAGGGGTTACATGTTAGGTCTCCTTTTCCTTCCCCCCCTCTCTTACATTCAAACCCTCTCTTAGTTCACACTAGAACAGGCCGCCACACCATCATTTGGTTTAATATGAGTGGAACAACTAAACCGCACAGACTTTAAATGATCAGTTAGTTGAACCTTTTATTAATATGTGCAAAGAGCTGCAAACTAATATTTAAACATTGCAAACAATAAATACACAATCCAAAATAAAAACACCTCTGCAAATGAAGTGGAAACGTTTGCTCTGGCAGCGCTTCGCATCAACATGTATATGAGGTACATTGCACTTTTGAGACTTGATCTGTGCATAGGTGCATCTTTGATGTGCAGCTCAGAGATCCACAATCCAGCACGTTTCTGTTTCTCTGACCGTAAGGCTGGCTGACCCGAGGTCACGTCAGAGCTTTGTTTTTCATCTATATGTAACAGACAGTTGGTACCTCTCCTTCCACGCATTTCATACGACACAGCAGGCAGACTGCTGGTTGGTTGACCAGAGTTTTTCAATACCTTTCTGCATTAACACATCTCGAGAGGCGTAGGCGCCAAAAAGTGAATCCGAAGCCGAATGTAGCAGCTGCAGCACGGCACACAGAGCAAATATTTTCATGGGGTAGTATCAGAAATAAGACCTTTGAATATGTAGTCCCTTTAACTTCTTTCCTTCTATTAAACCATTCATTCATTCTTTTTCCTTACGTCCTTCTAACCTTTTCACTGTGTTTTCTTTGCGTCTTTACAACAAGAGTGTAAAGTTAATAGCAGTAAATGTCAAGGCTTTCTGATTCTCAGTGAGATAGAGCGAGCTAGAGGAGCAGAGAGGGATGTGTTAAATGAGGGTTAACTACCACACTCATCCCAGAACAGACTGCATGTACAAATCAAGTTCTCTCCTTAGTTCGTTTTCATCCTCCTAGTCCTCATCCTCATCTCCTTGTAACCCTGTTAGTGAGTCAGTATTTTACTGACTCACTAACTGACACTGGCACTATCGGGGGTTTAGAGGCGGCGTATGTACACAGATTGAGGAGGATCTAAGTATGACGTGGATGACAGAGGAAATCGGGCGAGGCTCTCCTGTCAAAGTTCATTCCCACTTTGAGTTTTTGTTTCAGAGACGGTTCAGCCTGATGCAAATTCACTGCGAGAAGAAGAATACCCTATAAATCTATTAGCAGCTATAGTTTAGGTAGCAGAGCGTAAACTAACACGTCACTTGGAGATATCTGTAGATTTTTTCGTCATGGTTTCAAATGTAAGCTGGCTGATTTGGTTCATTTTTGTTTTTTGTTCTAAACTGAGCAAACCTGGTCTTCTCCTGAGGACTGCTGCAGGTGTCACGCGAGCATGTTAATTTAATAAAAAACCAACAGCAAAAAAACCCAAAATAGAAGAAACTCATTTCAGGAGACAAATAAAACCGATAGAGACATTTTCTTTTGTACAGATGATTGGCAAACGGAAAGTTTCTAAAGAGTTGTGCACACATAAGTAGACAACTACAACATGCTACTTAGTTAGGGGAGTTTGGGAATGACAACCAAGCGGAACAAAATTAGACCCAAACATTGTCATCGAAACGAAAACATACTCTCATTCCCCTTTACTTGATATTCTAACTCTGTAATATGCAACTTCTGTCAGTGTTCTGATACTGGAAACTGAATTTCCCAGAGGAACCAACCGAGGGATTAATAACGTTCTATCTAATCTACATCGACAACAGAAAAAGAAAATCTGCTGCTTGCAACAGCATTGTGTTAGAAGCATTTTTACTGGAGTGAATGCATTTAACTGTACTTGATTCATCTGTTAAAAGTACTTATATATTGCAATAAGACTGCAAAAAGCAAAGGGGACTGAATTCTATAGTATGTGGTATGTGTATAAGGTGACACATGTATGCAGTTTCCTGCCATTAGTGTAATGTAAACTTGGAATCATCACATATCTACAGGTATTTGTACTGAATGAAATGAGCTGTGGTGATTAAAAGCATCAGCAAAAGCATACTTACTAGTGGCCTTTTCTTCTTAGGTCTGGATCTTGATGCTTCTGGGACTGAAGATCACAGCCAAGTCACCAGTTTCATAAACAATAAACAAACAAAAAGCAAATAAACAAAACACTTTCAGAGATCGCACAACTTTTGTTTTCATCTGCATATGATAATGTTCCTTGAATCGAATCTACCATACACTACCATACACACTCTACTACAGTGTATCAAACTATTCTAAATACTTCCACAAACAATGACATACCCATCTTTGTCTTTTTGTGGCTTTCACCAAAAACTCTCCCCCTGGTGGATCCTGTGTTGACGTATGTGATTTTAGGAGAAAAACAAAAACAAAATCATTTTAAATGGTTACATTAAATGTAATAATATCAACATTCAATAGATTTGACTGTACATGTATCAACTGGTGTAAAATACATGTTCCTTGATCCTTGGTCAGGCAACATAAATTACTGTTGTTTCAGCCATCAGGTACTCCTCTAAAATTCAGCCTGGACTCCAAATATAAAGCATACAATACATACAAACATACAAATCACCTTTGCTGGTCTTGTTGCCTGCGTGCTCCACTTGCCCCTCTGAAGTGCTCAGTGGGTCATCCTGTCCCTTGTTGAGCTCAATCTTCTCCATCACATTCCTCACTTCCTCCACCTGCGTGGTCCTCACCTCCCGTGGCTCCATAATCGTTGCCTCCTCCTGGTTGTTGATCATTCGAGTTAATTTACACAATGGGTCAAACTTTGAACTTTATCCTGCTTTACGCCTCCTGGTTTGTAGCAGACTAAGTATATATGACGTATGAAAGGGAACAGAGTGGAGTTAAAGTGTGAGGGTGAAGGAGAAGATGTTGTGACTCAGTGATGATGATGATGATGATGACCAAACGTCAGTCTACTGGAAGTGCAAAATGCTACAGACCCCTGACTCCACCAAAACATCGTGCTTAAGACTACATACCTTTTCTTCAAGGCCCGTGTACAATGTGCTCTTTAAACAAACTAAAGTAAAATGTGATCATTTCTGCCCAGATTACTAACATTTAAATATCCACAAAGGTTCCGATGCAACGTTATCTATACCCATCACTATTTTATTAAGCTACACCATCACTTGATTTTATGCCATTTACAGTGTGTAAGTACTTTAATACTACTTTAATTAACATAGATTCTCATTCACACATCACATGTATCAGTTACACATCACATGTATCAGTTACACATCACATGTATCAGTTACACATATATCAATGAAGGAAGAAAACAGGCACAAACAGATTGTCAGTTGTCTAAGTAGCTGCAATCTGCAGATCAGTCTTTTGATAACTTTGCTTTCTTTCTATCTTTAAGCGTGACAGCAGCAAAAGTGGCTGTCACTCAAGATTTGGAAAGGAAAAATAAGCCACCATATGTTGTTAACTACTGCTGAGGAAGAAACCAACACTTATAAATGATGTGCTGCTTATGTGAAAATGGGAGAAGGATTGATGATTGAATTTCTGTTTTTACAGTAAAATGGTCTTCTAACAGGTAAACATAAGAAAATATTTTTAGACACTAAACATAAATCATAACTTTAAAACTGCAGGATCTGAATCTTACCTTTACAAAGGTACTCATAACATCAGCCCATCCTCTGAAGGGATTCCTGAACATAGGCTGTTAGTCTGCAGCCAGGGGTTAATATTTCATATCCGAGTTCTCCTTTTTTGCTCTTCTTCCCAAGAAGCAGTGCTGGTTTGTAGCCAAGGGCATGGAGTTTTTCAAGCTGCAATAAAGCATGATATTTATATTTATTGGACAGCCTGAGGCGTTCTTCAGTAAACTGGACTACCCCACAGCAGAGCTGGACTGGGACAAAAAATCAGCCCGGGCATTTTGACTAGAGACCGGCCCACCAGGTATTATAGGAAAAACCATAAAGCCTTTGAATGAAAACAAACGTCGTTGTGACAGTGATGTACACTGTCTTGTTGGTACATATGTATCAATCTAATAAACTTAAACCTACACCATCCTCCCTATTCTGCTATTCTAAACAGTACTTAGCCGAAACCCAAAGACTGCTTGGTTGAGTTAACTTCCTGAACTATCTACAACATATGGTGGAAACCTGAAATTAAGACAGAAAAGACTAGAGGTGAGACATGACCATTACTGAATATTAAAAATAATAAATGACAGATTTAGTGATATTTTCATCAACTATTTATTTACCACATCAATAAACAGCATGGCAGGGCAAAATATTTTTTCTAACATGGCAACCTTTTAAAAGTGAAAGGAGACAGAAAGACAGGTGAGAAAGAATAAAACTTAACTGACTTTTTGATGGCATTTTACACAAAGTACCAGTACAGTATCTAGAAAATGTGGGAAAATACTGGCATCATGTACAGTACTTTCTTCTGAAGAAATTATGTTGGGACCCTGAAAAAAACTTACTATGTACAATAATGGATTTCTATCAATTTGACATCAGATGAAAACTTTGTTTGTAAGATTCGGATAATTATTTGTTAAAAGCTAGAAATTTTAAATGAGAATAAGAAAGAAAAGTATTTCTTTGTGCCCCCCTTTCCCTGTTAATGCTCTACCTGGCCCCATGGCAAAACTTTGCTAGACCCGCCCCTGCACAGTTACCAGCTGTCAGCTACATAGAAAAGGATCCTGGTGTAAGTTGTCTCTCAGAAACAGTTCATAGCTTTCCTTCAACCCATTCATGTCACCTAAAAGGTAAACCTGTTTCTCCATCACCTGTTCAGCTCTGATGATTCAGTAAGGACATCTCCTGGTTTCATCTTCATGTTTCCCTCTCACCAGATAACCAAACCGATATCATGACCAGCAGCTTTTACAGCTGTGGCTCCAACAAACATCAGCTGATACTAGAAAGTAATATTAAATAAATTCTAACAACAGCTTATCAAGTTTAAAGGCGCTTCTGCTGTTTAACTCGACCTCCGCTAGTTTCCTCTTTCTGGCGCAAAGCGGGAGATAAACAAGCAAGAGAGACGGGACTTGTGGCAGAAACGCTGATCAGCTGATCATTGATCAGTTTCATGATTGAAGTAGCAGCAGGAGAGGGAGGGGGGAGAGTGAGAGAAGAAGAGGCAGCTGACAGCGTAAAGACACAGAATAACTCCAGCTTTGTGTCTTTTTTTATTGTAGCTGAAGTACGGGACAAATCGCGTTTATTTTCAGCTCAATACAAAACGCATAATATTAACTCTGAATACCAGAGGATTCCGTTTTTTATGGCACGGTTGGCAACTCTACTAACTAACCTTATGAATAAAATAAAGTTCACCAGTAACATCATAGCACCCACCCAACTGTACAGAAACTCCATCATGCTAGCTAGTACACAGTACCAGTTATTGTAACTGACTGTAAAAAGTTAGCACAACGAAAATAAACTACACCTAAACTTGGTTTGACCCAGATAGACTGCAGGTCATAACTTCTTACCTGAAGCTCATTTTACCTGACAGTCGGACTGGCGGCCGCCTTGGGTCTCTCCACCTCCAGTCCTTTCCCCCATCCACCTGCTGGCCTCCACCACTTGCTAATTTTACTGAATCCGTGTAAGCTCCACCATAGCCACTACCAAACAATTGAGTTATTTTTACACGTCTGCCAGCATCTGTCCAATCCGCCACCTTTCACTGTTTACACGGTTATGGAATAAAAGACAACAACAACAAAACGATTTAAAACGAAAAATGACCATCGGCCCACCGGGCAAATGCCTGGTATGCCCGATGGCCAGTCCAGCTATGCCCCACAGACAGACTGAGGCCCCGCTGCTATTTTTCGTTAAGTTAAATGTGTTTGTGTCCACTGTCCTTAGCTAGGTCCTGAAATCTAGGCAGCTAAGATGAGAAGTGTGCTCTTCGGGGAAACTTATTTTGTAAAGTTGGTTTAGCTAATCCGTAGAGGCGAATGAATTGAGCATGACTAAAGAAATGATGAGAAAAGCACTGTGTTGCTCTTTTGTCCAGTCATTGATGCTAGCTAAGAGGATGTAATAAAGGCAAGGTAACAGAGATGAAAAAGGAGTGGTTGTTGAGAAATAAGTGGAGAAAGAGGTGTGCAGGCAAAAAAAAAACCCAGGTGTGAGTGTGTAAAATTTGGTGAGTATTTGAGTGGAAAAATGTGTGGTCTCCAGCTAACGGAAAAGGCTGATCGCGCCATGTGCACGTAGTGCTCTTTAAATAGAAGAATTTTCCCCATCGTCTTCGCCCCTCATGTGGCCACATGTGGCGGGCTAGCAGGCTAGTAACATACAGGCCCGGGTTCGAGCCCTCGGCTCACCCACCTCTGTATGTTCACCTGCTAGGGGGAGGTGCAGGAGGGCGATCTTGGAGTGAAAATCCCAAGGGATGACCCCTGTTCAGCCTGGGCTTCCCCTGACTTTTTTCTTTTTTTTTCTTTTACCTGCCAGCAACAAACAGACCTCCTTGTTGTCATGGCTACCAAGGACCACTCTTCTTGTGCCAACAAGTCATTGCCTGACAAAACATTATTTCCCATGTTTCCCTGTGTTTTGTTTTTTAATTTTTTATCTCTTGTGTTTTAGACAAAAATAAAAGAAAAAGATCTACAGATTCAGCCTTTTCTTTACCTGTGGTAGTCGCGTAGAATGACGTCACTGACACTGGTTTAATATGAAAACAAACTTTCTCAAACAAAAAAAAAAACAAAAAAAGAAGTGGGTCGGTGTGTCATCTTTACCGAGCACCATACATGTTTTGCCTCACATTAAAATTATTATTTTTCCTTTTCAAAAAGAATTCAGAGAGAAAAAAACAGAGAAGTCAAATATATCAAATTTGCACCAATTCTACTGCCGGCAGGTGGCGCAGAGCACTTGCCGGCCCCTGGCAGGTTGAAGCACAGACAGGCGCCAGTTCGATTCTCACTCACTCCCAATCCTCTCTGTAGCTTCGGTCTGCTAGGGGGATTCCTGGTCTGCGCAGGGAATCCCAGTGTTTTTTTTCTTTTTTGGGCTGTTGGGGCCTTTATTTATAAAGCTGGGACTATCTCCGTTGTCATGGCTACCAAGAACAACGCCTGCTTGGGGGAGAGCGGAAAGCCGATAAGCACAGACTCATTCATCCTTTCCCCACTTTCTTTTCACAGCTGCTGCTGCTGCGGTGGCAAACGCTGGGACTTGTGTGGCTATGCAGTTTTTGCGTTGTTGGGAGCTTTTAAGGACCAGCCTTGAATTTTACACATTTGATAAGTGAAGACTGGATGTTTAGTGATGAGAGCTGGGATCATCTGGACAGAATCTGCAGCCTGCATCTCCAAATCAGAAATGGCTTTAGATCTGACGCTAGCAGACAGGCATGCATGTCTCAGGGTGATTACACACTAACACATTGTGAATAATCACACACATTTGTATACATTTTATTCACAAGATAAAAAAAAAAAAAAAAAACACTATACAAAATGTGTTTTTGTGACAGGCTGCTAGTAACAAAGTGCTTAAAGATTTAAAATTGGTTCTTTCCCAAGTTTTCTGTTATGTGCACACACATTCCTCGACTTAGGTGCTTTTTAATTCTCCAATAATGGTCAGTGCAAAGTGTTTACACAAACAAAAAACAAACAAACAAAAAACATTACTCAGAAAATGGTCAGGTACAAGAACTGGACTAAAAAGGAGTGGAAAAACCAGATAATGTCCAAAGAAATACTTCAGCGTGTGGCTCACGACTTTTGCACAGTACTGTAAATGTTATTAATAATGAAAGATGTCAAAATGTAGCTTTCTCATTTTTAAAAAATTCCCATACACATTATTCTTTTCTTCTAGCGAAGGTGCCTCCTCCTTCTGACCTTAGGGTAACTAATTTGTCAGACAGTGACATCACGGTGCGTTGGGAAGTTGCAGCTGATGATGATGTTTCTTACCTCACTAAGTGGAGGCGACCTGAGACAGGTGGGGAAGAACTATTGGATTGTTGGAGTACATATTATGAAGTAAAAAAATACAATATCTCAATAAACTGTTGTCCTGTGTCTTAAGGAGTATGAGATATCACTGTCTGCACTCTATGGAGATGGAGCTCAGAGTGAAGCTGTGGCCATACGCTACAGCACCTGTGAGTCACACATTTTCTGATCCTGAACCTTTCTCAAAGTCAGGAGGGGAGAGCCTGAAACCATTTACCTAAGTCACATTAGCAGCAGTGTTCAGCCTAAAAAATAGACAAGTTAAAAGTCATGCATTTGAGTCATGCATCCATATTATTTGTTTATTTATGAAATTATTTTCAAGACACTGTTAGTTGTTAGAAGCCAGTGTTTTAATGATAGGACATATATGACAGTAATGAGACAAGCTAAGATATCCAAGATTGCCACAAAAACACAAATAGAATCACAGAAAGCTTGTTTGTCTCCAGTTAGTCTTTAGGCCCAGTTACCTTTTACTTTTCTGTGGTCAGTAGCCCTTCATGTCATATTCTGTCTCTATGTACAGTATAGCTTTACTAATACAATAACATGTACGTAAATGAACTTCAAAAGACAAAAAGCTGAGGGGAGGGAATAGAGAGGAGGAAAGCTGAGCTGGCAGCGGGGTTGCTGGAGGGAAGCGGGGAGGCAAAAGTTCTGTGGAACTTCAACGTTTCAGTCGCATGAAAAGAGACTTAAGCCACAAGTCTACTTACAAGAGAAAACCATCAAGAATCACAATGATGAATAAGTTTTAACACTTGGTATTTTCTGTATTTTCAAAGGCTTTTCAGAAAGGATGGAAGCAGTGGTTTTCCCGCGTACCGCTCCGCCCGATCAGTTCGTCGTCAGGCCGCCGCGCCGCCTCGCCAGCTTAGATCTGCAGGGAGAGTTTTACGTCTATCCTGCCTCCGACGTTTTTCTCACCTTGGTGGCCAGCTCCTTCTCACGATCCACCAGCTCTCCATGTCAGCGGAATCGTAGCCGCTGCTCTCGCTCGGCCTGATGGCGCTTTCAAAGGTGGTGCTTGAGATCTGCAAGGAGATGGAGGTGGACGTGGACAGAGTGCCCCAGCTCACGCTGGGGGACAGAGACTCGCTCAGGGACTTGGTGGTGGGAGCTGTTCCCACGGGAGCCGCCTCTCCCAGCTTCTCTCTCAGCGCCAGAAGGTGACGGGTCTTTTCATCCACCTGGACGAAAGATGGGGACGAATGTGAGGTGGGGAGAAGAGGGGAGGGTTAGTCATGTAAAGTCTGTACTCTAAAAAACCCTTTTTAGAATAGCACTTTGGTCTTTGAGTTGAAAAGTCTTTTTTCCCTCTACGACATTAAACAGAGATTCATTTCTTTATAAATCTTTTAAGGCCCCACCTCCTGCAGCTGCTCCATCTTCTCTAGCTCCCACTGGTGCTCTAGGATGAGGCTATCTAAGGAAAGAAGGAAACTTTGTAACAGGGCAGATATCTTTGATTGTGAAACAGAGATGGCCACAGTGCAGCAGCCCAGATTTACCAGTCAGGAGTTTTGGAGTATTCAGTCCCAAAGAGGTTCTTGAGAGAACGGGGTGGGGACAACTTGGCGTCTCGGGAGTAAAAGACCATGCAGATGTCTTTGGTGATAATGGCAGGCTGGATGCAATGGTCCAGCTGTAAAGAGGAGATAAAGGGTGTGTGTTAGACACGATGACATCAAGAGACTTAAAAACACGTAAAAAAACAGGTACAACACGGCGGAGCAGCGGCTGACCTCCAGATACGCAGATAAGGTCATGTAGATCTTCTCTCCATAGGGAGTTACGCAGTTGAGCAGGAGGGAGTTGTGCAGGGAGCTGTCCCACACTGCCTCAAAGCGATAGAAAGTGCTGAAAAAGACAGAAAGAGGAAAAGTTAGCTTGACAGCATTATTTTTTATGAAGTCCTACTTGGTGCTAACATTACAGGGTCTCTGTTTACAGCAGTGTGTCATGTTGTTAAAAAAAGGGAGTGACGTGAGCACAGTTCTGACATATCAAGAAGTGAACGCAGTGACTGAAGCGGTGTTCACATTCATCCTTTAATCATGACAAAACGTGAGGAATTGCACTGAGGTGAGACCTTGACAACAGACAAATCAGGAGCCACAGAGTGTCAAGTGTCAGCCGACACCAATCGGGACAATGATAAGAAAGAAATTCATTTACAGACACGTGAAAAAGCAGTTTAAGGATCTGGATCTAGATTATTACACCACATCATCATTATACCTGTGATTCAGCAGCTGATGGAACCAACTTTAGCAGCAAAAACTTGAGGTAATCATTTTTTATTAGTGTTTCACAGCAGTGTGGATGGATTTCTGGCCCATTTGTCTTTACAATGTTTCTTCGGTTCATTAAAGTTTGCAGATATTTATTCATTCACAGCTTTCTTAACGTTCAATCATGTTGAAGTCTCAACTTTGAGCCACTGCAGCACCACTCTGTTGTTGCTTTGCTGCTGCGCTCTGGAGTCACTGACCCAACGATGATCTCTTTGACTCTAGAGTACTTCATGGCTCACTCAGTGACCTGGACACTTTGCAGGTTCTTTGGCAGCAAAAAAGCTCAAATAATCATCACTCGAGCAAAACCGTTGGTATGACCTGTTTGTCTGATATGCCGTGTTTGGTTTTCACCAATGTTGAAGCTGTGCATTAGGGCTTAGGTTTTCAACTTTGCAAACCTAACCCATGCTGCCATGTTGTATTTAGAGGGAAAATGGTTTCTCCTGGAAGCCTTTCCAAACAGGCCATATTTGTTGAGTCTTTTTCTAATTGCACTGCCATGAACTCCAACATTTAGCATGCTAACTGTGGCCTGTAGAGCCTCAGATGTGTGGGGTGAATTTTCTGGGACGTCCACTCCTGGTAAGATTGGAAACAGTCTTTGAATTTTTTAACTTGCGAATAATCTTTCTTGCTGTAAAATGATGGACTTCAAAGCCTTCCCACATTCGTGGGTATCAACAACTGCTTCTCTAATCCTCACTATGTTACCACTTACCTGAATACGCCACACCAGCAAACTGACAGTAGTGGTTACACTTACTGATGATCTATTGCATTTGATTAGCACTTGGCTGATACTGACCCTCTTAACTAATTATGGAAATAGTCTTGGATGTACTTAGTTTTTTAAACACCACATCTGAATTTGGGCTCAGTGTTTGTTAAATAAATAATGACCTGGTATAATGTGTTATGTGTTGTTCATCTGAGGTTGCATTTACCTCATATTAAGACCTACTAAGGACCTGATTGTTTTTTTTAAATGATGTCCTGATACATAAAACCTGAGAGCTCATATAACTGCATATGCTCAGAATATACAGCACACATGGATACAAATGACTTCCTTGCAGCAGCAATCGTAAGACCATCACTATGAGCTCTATACAAGGTTGCACTGTTCCTGTTATTAACAGCAGGGGGCACTATCAGCCACAGACTGAGAGCCAGATATGCTCTGCTGGTGCCTCATTGGCCTCATTGTTACTGAGGTAAGACTTTATAGTGAGAAACAGCTGAGGGGGGAAACATTGATCTGGAAACATCTGAGTGTTACAGAGGATATACATAGCACTATGGTTCAGTGTCACACAATCACAAACAAATACAGAAAAGTACTAAAAAGGGTGTTGCCTCCAAAGATCGCTTTTACTGGTTTGGAGCTTAGGAGGCTTAATATCGACAGGCATGAATGAAGACAGATCAGAACAGCTGTTTTATCACAGCATCCAGTACCAACACAAGCATCCACACTCAAGAGCCTGTTGGCTTCAGAGTCAGCAGCTGAATGTCTAAAATATGAAATGTAATTTTTTGGTCCATCAGCTACAGCTACAGCATGAACTGCTTAAAGTGAGAAGCAGCCTAAAGCCCGACAGATTCATCTTTCCAGACTGAAAATATCTCAGAGTGAACCGAGTGGTGCGTTTTCAGTGTGATCTCACAAAGTCAAATCCCTTTAATGATGTTCTGTCCTGTCTTCCTCTATCAAAAGCACACAAACACTATAAAACATTGTTTCTGTGCTTTGGGTTTGTTGTTTTCTACACAGAGGTATAGTACGACTAAACCCTAAAGGTAGGCTGCTCACCTACAACCAGCTCACGAATATCTTTCCAATGGAGCTCGCTGCCCTTCTCGTGGATGAGGGTCACTGTGATCCTCTGCTGGATCCCCTGCAGCAAACATAACAGGAGTTCAGGATCACAGTGAGCACAGCTAGAGCAACATTACGCTTTAAAAGAAGAGATTCAACTGTGTACAAAGGAAGCAGTTACCACTGTGTGAGTAATAAGAAAACAACATTGTTGGGTCTGTGTTTCCACAAGCCCCGCTAATTCTAGAGACTTATTCATCATGAAGAAAACAAGACAGTCGATCGATCAATCACTTGCACAAGGGAGGCCTGTGTCCACCACGAAAATGACCTCGACGACGACCTCCCTTGCTGCCCTTTTTATTGAGAAACAGTTCACACAAAACACGTCAGAACAAAGCCACGCCCAGACAAGGCATTGTATGTATATGTGTGAACTTCTGTATTTAAGTAAGAATGTGTGTGTGTGTGTGTGTGTGTGTGTGTGTGTGTGTGTGTGTGTGTGTGTGTGTGTTCTCCTGCTGATCAAAGGGTCATATAGCATAAAAGCAGGAGGAACATCCTTGGTCATAAAGAGGGTAGTCTCCCCCACACCCTAGATGGTTCACCCTAGATAACACAGTGAAGCCATACAAAGGGGAGGAAGTTTACCAACATCAAACAGACCTTCACAAGGATGTTCCTGTGATTAAAAACACTACTGCCCCCCATCCAGATTCTCGAGAATCTGGGGAGGGGAGGACAGAAAGAATTCCTTAAAACAATCTACAAATGGTAAACATAAAAATGACAAACATTTAACAATTCACTCTAACAAACATGTGCACCAATCCTGTACCTGGTGCAGCAGGTAGGTACCATGGCAGAGCAGGACTCCACTGTGATCCACGATGGCTGGGATGTACCTGTGCATGGAGGGAGGACGTGACACAACATCCCAAATGATAATATTCTTCGTGGAGATAATTTTTATGGTTCCTTTAAAGCTTGTGCGTGAATATAACACTCCAGGTGGATACTCACTCTCCAGTGGGCTCCAGCTCGCTGATCTCAAACCAGACCAGCAGGTCGTACTTGCTGACACACTGACCCAGGTTGGATTTGGTGATGGTGTTCAACTTGGAGGCTGCAACTGGCACACACACACACACACACACACACACACACACACACACACACACACACACACACACACAGAAGCTCAACGTTATCAAGCTGGAATTTGTCTGCATTTAAGAGAAGATGAATAAAAGTGAGGAGTATTTACTACATTCTTTGGGTGACTAAATGGAGGATGGATAGGTGACGTGAAAACACTACCAGTGGCAGCACCCTGCTGTCTCACACATCGGGATCACGGTCCTGTTGAAACGGGCTAATCGCTAAAGCTCACAGTTGCATTCGTCTATACTCAATATGATAGAGAGGAATGTTATTACACTTGAAAACTGCTCTATTCACGTCTTCTTTGGTGTGAATGATATGTCATTGACCCTGAAGTTGTCTCCTCAGGACAGTTTCTAAGCAACGGATGGGAATAGGATAGTACTTCCTGGATGCTGTTGGAGGACTGTTGACATAATAAAAATACATTTTATTTATATATGCATATAAAATTAGCCAATGTGATTAGAATACAATCGTCTACACATTTCTAACAAAATCTGCTGCATTAAATATGAATTATCACTGCATGACTGGATCTGCTGTTTGACCCCCACCAACCTGTTCACGTCCTGGCCATGGAGGTGCAGCGAGTGCTGCTGGTAGTGGCCGAACACTTCAAACACGACGGGCTTGCTCTTGATGTGCTCAATAAAAGACTTTGTAACTTTGACAGAAATCTGTTCCAACAGATAAAAAAAAAAGGGTTTGACAAACTGAGTTGGAATAAAATCGTTGAAGCACAGTTAGTGTGTGTAGGTGCAGATGTGTGTGTGCACCCACATTCTGGACGTGGTAAAAGCCCGGAGGAGCTCCTTTGCCAGTGTTTTTCAGAGGCTTGGTGGAAAAAGCCTCATTGTGACGGTGCAAGAAACTGAGGGGTTCATTCTGGTTCATCACATTGGTGATCACAGCACCACAGGGAACTGTGCTGTCCCCTCTTCTCTTCACCCTGTACACCTCTGACGTCTGCTACAAGTCTGAATCTCAGACGTTTGTGGACGACACAGCCATCATGGGGTGTATCTAGGATGACCAGGAAGAGGAGTACAGGAGTCTGGTGAGAAACGTCATTACATGAAGTCACACAAACCACCTGCAACTCAACACTTCAAAGACCAAGCAACTGGTTGTGGACTTCGGGAGGTCCAGACCGGGTCCACTGACAGTTCAGATAGAGAGAGAGGAGGTGGAGGTGGTCAACAAGTACAAGTACCTCGGGCTGTGGGTGGACAACAAACTGGACTGGTCATGCAACACACAGCACCTGTATAAAAAAGGCCAAAGCAGACTGTACTTCCTCAGGAGACTGAGGTCTTTCAACATCTGCAGGAAGCTCCTGAGGTTGCCGGAGGACTATTCTATGCTGTGGTGTGCTGGGGAAGCAGCACTGTGGTTGGCATGAAGCTGGACACTCTGGTGACAGTGGCAGAGAAGAGGACATTAAAGAAAATGCGGGACATTATGGACAATGCTGGGCATCCTCTGCATATGTTCATAAACAACCAAAGGAGTCTGCTCAGCGACAGGTTGGTCTAGGACCAACAGACTTAAAAACTCCTTTGTCCCACACGCCATCAAACTGGTTAATTCCTCGCTGGAGGGGAGAGGGAGGGGAAACAGGAGGACAAAGGAGGGCAGGAACAACTAAGCTGTAGTGTTGTCTCACTGTGCAACAGACTTTAGCTGTCTTCATCTCATTAATGAGTACGTTTCACTATTATTCCTATTATATATTCTGTATTTATAAATGTGTATATGTGCTATATTTTTCTGCTTATGCTCATACTCTCATTCCCCTTTACTTGATATTCTAACTCTGTAATATGCAACTTCTGTCAGTGTTCTGATACTGGAAACTGAATTTCCCGGAGGAACCACCCGAGGGATTAATAACGTTCTATCTAATCTACATCGACAACAGAAAAAGAAAATCTGCTGCTTGCAACAGCATTGTGTTAGAAGCATTTTTACTGGAGTGAATGCATTTAACTGTACTTGCATCATCTGTTAAAAGTACTTATATATTGCAATAAGACTGCAAAAAGCAAAGGGGACTGAATTCTATAGTATGTGGTGTATAAGGTGACACATGTATGCAGTTTCCTGCCATTAGTGTAATGTAAACTTGGAATCATCACATATCTACAGGTATTTGTACTGAATGAAATGAGCTGTGGTGATTAAAAGCATCAGCAAAAGCATACTTACTAGTGGCCTTTTCTTCTTAGGTCTGGATCTTGATGCTTCTGGGACTGAAGATCACAGCCAAGTCACCAGTTTCATAAACAATAAACAAACAAAAAGCAAATAAACAAAACACTTTCAGAGATCGCACAACTTTTGTTTTTATCTTCATATGATAATGTTCCTTGAATCGAATCTACCATACACTACCATACACACTCTACTACAGTGTATCAAACTATTCTAAATACTTCCACAAACAATGACATACCCATCTTTGTCTTTTTGTGGCTTTCACCAAAAACTCTCCCCCTGGTGGATCCTGTGTTGACGTATGTGATTTTAGGAGAAAAACAAAAACAAAATCATTTTAAATGGTTACATTAAATGTAATAATATCAACATTCAATAGATTTGACTGTACATGTATCAACTGGTGTAAAATACATGTTCCTTGATCCTTGGTCAGGCAACATAAATTACTGTTGTTTCAGCCATCAGGTACTCCTCTAAAATTCAGCCTGGACTCCAAATATAAAGCATACAATACATACAAACATACAAATCACCTTTGCTGGTCTTGTTGCCTGCGTGCTCCACTTGCCCCTCTGAAGTGCTCAGTGGGTCATCCTGTCCCTTGTTGAGCTCAATCTTCTCCATCACATTCCTCACTTCCTCCACCTGCGTGGTCCTCACCTCCCGTGGCTCCATAATCGTTGCCTCCTCCTGGTTGTTGATCATTCGAGTTAGTTTACACAATGGGTCAAACTTTGAACTTTATCCTGCTTTATGCCTCCTGGTTTGTAGCAGACTAAGTATATATGACGTATGAAAGGGAACAGAGTGGAGTTAAAGTGTGAGGGTGAAGGAGAAGATGTTGTGACTCAGTGATGATGATGATGATGATGACCAAACGTCAGTCTACTGGAAGTGCAAAATGCTACAGACCCCTGACTCCACCAAAACATCGTGCTTAAGACTACATACCTTTTCTTCAAGGCCCGTGTACAATGTGCTCTTTAAACAAACTAAAGTAAAATGTGATCATTTCTGCCCAGATTACTAACATTTAAATATCCACAAAGGTTCCGATGCAACGTTATCTATACCCATCACTATTTTATTAAGCTACACCATCACTTGATTTTATGCCATTTACAGTGTGTAAGTACTTTAATACTACTTTAATTAACATAGATTCTCATTCACACATCACATGTATCAGTTACACATCACATGTATCAGTTACACATATATCAATGAAGGAAGAAAACAGGCACAAACAGATTGTCAGTTGTCTAAGTAGCTGCAATCTGCAGATCAGTCTTTTGATAACTTTGCTTTCTTTCTATCTTTAAGCGTGACAGCAGCAAAAGTAGCTGTCACTCAAGATTTGGAAAGGAAAAATAAGCCACCGTATGTTGTTAACTACTGCTGAGGAAGAAACCAACACTTATAAATGATGTGCTGCTTATGTGAAAATGGGAGAAGGATTGATGATTGAATTTCTGTTTTTACAGTAAAATGGTCTTCTAACAGGTAAACATAAGAAAATATTTTTAGACACTAAACATAAATCATAACTTTAAAACTGCAGGATCTGAATCTTACCTTTACAAAGGTACTCATAACATCAGCCCATCCTCTGAAGGGATTCCTGAACATAGGCTGTTAGTCTGCAGCCAGGGGTTAATATTTCATATCCGAGTTCTCCTTTTTTGCTCTTCTTCCCAAGAAGCAGTGCTGGTTTGTAGCCAAGGGCATGGAGTTTTTCAAGCTGCAATAAAGCATGATATTTATATTTATTGGACAGCCTGAGGCGTTCTTCAGTAAACTGGACTACCCCACAGCAGAGCTGGACTGGGACAAAAAATCAGCCCGGGCATTTTGACTAGAGACCGGCCCACCAGGTATTATAGGAAAAACCATAAAGCCTTTGAATGAAAACAAACGTCGTTGTGACAGTGATGTACACTGTCTTGTTGGTACATATGTATCAATCTAATAAACTTAAACCTACACCATCCTCCCTATTCTGCTATTCTAAACAGTACTTAGCCGAAACCCAAAGACTGCTTGGTTGAGTTAACTTCCTGAACTATCTACAACATATGGTGGAAACCTGAAATTAAGACAGAGAAGACTAGAGGTGAGACATGACCATTACTGAATATTAAAAATAATAAATGACAGATTTAGTGATATTTTCATCAACTATTTATTTACCACATCAATAAACAGCATGGCAGGGCAAAATATTTTTTCTAACATGGCAACCTTTTAAAAGTGAAAGGAGACAGAAAGACAGGTGAGAAAGAATAAAACTTAACTGACTTTTTGATGGCATTTTACACAAAGTACTAGTACAGTATCTAGAAAATGTGGGAAAATACTGGCATCATGTACAGTACTTTCTTCTGAAGAAATTATGTTGGGACCCTGAAAAAAACTTACTATGTACAATAATGGATTTCTATCAATTTGACATCAGATGAAAACTTTGGTTGTAAGATTCGGATAATTATTTGTTAAAAGCTAGAAATTTTAAATGAGAATAAGAAAGAAAGGTATTTCTTTGTGCCCCCCTTTCCCTGTTAATGCTCTACCTGGCCCCATGGCAAAACTTTGCTAGACCCGCCCCTGCACAGTTACCAGCTGTCAGCTACATAGAAAAGGATCCTGGTGTAAGTTGTCTCTCAGAAACAGTTCATAGCTTTCCTTCAACTCATTCATGTCACCTAAAAGGTAAACCTGTTTCTCCATCACCTGTTCAGCTCTGATGATTCAGTAAGGACATCTCCTGGTTTCATCTTCATGTTTCCCTCTCACCAGATAACCAAACCGATATCGTGACCAGCAGCTTTTATGGCCGTGGCTCCAACAAACATCAGCTGATACTAGAAAGTAATATTAAATAAATTCTAACAACAGCTTATCAAGTTTAAAGGCGCTTCTGCTGTTTAACGCGACCTCCGCTAGTTTCCTCTTTCTGGCGCAAAGCGGGAGATAAACAAGCAAGAGAGACGGGACTTGTGGCAGAAACGCTGATCAGCTGATCATTGATCAGTTTCATGATTGAAGTAGCAGCAGGAGAGGGAGGGGGGAGAGTGAGAGAAGAAGAGGCAGCTGACAGCGTAAAGACACAGAATAACTCCAGCTTTGTGTCTTTTTTTATTGTAGCTGAAGTACGGGACAAATCGCGTTTATTTTCAGCTCAATACAAACCGCATAATATTAACTCTGAATACCAGAGGATTCCGTTTTTTATGGCACGGTTGGCAACTCTACTAACTAACCTTATGAATAAAATAAAGTTCACCAGTAACATCATAGCACCCACCCAACTGTACAGAAACTCCATCATGCTAGCTAGTACACAGTACCAGTTATTGTAACTGACTGTAGCACAACGTTAGCACAAGTTAGCACAAGGAAAATAAACTACACCTAAACTTGGTTTGACCCAGATAGACTGCAGGTCATAACTTCTTACCTGAAGCTCATTTCACCTGACAGTCGGACTGGCGGCCGCCTTGGGTCTCTCCATCTCCACCTCCGCCACCCCTTTCCCCCATCCACCTGCTGGCCTCCACCACTTGCTAATTTTACTGAATCCGTGTAAGCTCCACCATAGCCACTACCAAACAATTGAGTTATTTTTACACGTCTGCCAGCATCTGTCCAATCCGCCACCTTTCACTGTTTACACGGTTACGAAAAAAAGACAACAACAAAACATTGGCCCATTTAAAACGAAAAATGACCATCGGCCCACCGGGCAAATGCCCGGTATGCCCGATGGCCAGTCCAGCTATGCTGATGGGGACTGTGAGGGTTTGTAGTTAAATTCCTGCTCTTACAGGATCAGTGAGTGTCTGTTTAAAGAGTATTAACATCCTTTTACATCACTATGGAACACCAGCATTTCTGCAGAGGACAGAACCCCCTGCCTTAATCTACCATGATGCTCTGTGCTATGTTGTCATGGCAATATGAAGTCAAATAAATACAAATGTAGAAAAATGCACATTTAAAGGAGGACAAGAAGACAGGCAACTGGAAGAGCTTTTGAAGCAGGAAAACTTTTCTGGATTTCTCTTAATTTAACTGGAAATTTTGCTAATACAAGTCAAGGAGGAAACAAGGAGGCAGGTTGGATTATATTTGAGGACAGGACGCATGAAGGAGAAGCATGAGGAGAGAGAAACAGCAGAGCGATGGTGAAGATCTAATCGTGGATCAAGTCGAAGAAGCAAGCATCAAAACTGTGAGTAAACATAACACACAAAGAGTTAAAAATTACTGTGCTGATTAAGGAAACATTAAATTTGGTTAGTTTGGGGTCTCGAGCTTCAGGTTTGTGGCTTCAGTTACTCTTAAAATTGAGGAAAGACAAAAAATGTTTCTTTTGAAAGGTTGTTGGAGGATTCTTACTGTAAGAAATATCTGGGTGTTCATCTGCTTTTATTTAAAAAAAAAAAAGTTGAATTTTATTTAGTCACATTGGAAAGGGAAAATTGGAGGATCAGGACAATAACGTGGCCAAATTTACTGTTTCCTTAATCAGAACAATAATTTTGATCTGAACTAGAAATGTTGAAATGGGTTATTTTCTTTCTTCTCTACTGATCACTGTGTTACATGTTTAGTTACTTGTCAGTCTACATAGTTAATGGTACTTTTAAAAAAAATGCAGTTTATTCTTAATTTTGTAGAAAAAGGCTCTGCACCTGTGAAAAACAAATCCAAACCCCCAAAATCACTGTAGATCAGAGTAGCTAAGCTCTGGTTAACTGCAATTATATTACAGGAGATTAAAAATATTAGGATGATTGAAAGAAACAAAGATTGCTTTAATGTCTGAAGATTTGACTTTCTTATTGAAAGAGACGAAAACTAATCCATGTGTGACACTGAGAAAAAACTAAAAGCTAAAAAGATCTGGAGGTCCAACTGTTGTTATACAAATGTGCAAACTTGATTTAATGACATTAGAAAGAAAAAATGGGATGTTTAAAAAGGTAATATATAAAAATGATTTTTATATTACTTGAAAAAATGATGTTGGTTAGTGCAGCTGTATTTGGAAAAACTGCTGGGTCACTAGTAAGATGAGATTTAATGTGATAAACTGAGGGAAGGTAATATAATCTGCACACTCGCTATTATTGTTGTAATCCACACACCACCATTATTGTTGCATCCATACACCAGCAAATATTTTATCAAACATTAATCATAATTGGTGATCAATGCAAGTTTTAAGCAATTATATTTATTTGCATTCAAAACCAATTTACAAAATATAAAAAAGAATCTTGTTTTTTTTTAAGAAAAAAAGACGTTTCTAACTGACTTCAGTTAGCTGAGCTGTAGAGGAGATTGATGAGCACGCAATAAAGTGAACTTGTTAGGGAGAGATTGCAATCAACTCAAATTTTGATGATAGACACAGATAAAAATGAGCGTTTTTTTAGACACTGGTGTGTGGACCAATCACATGATTATAAACCAGGTGAAAATTGACTTCAAACTTTTGAGCTGTAGTGTAGATTGATTACAATGATAGCGTATAGTTATCTATTACAGAAGAATGTATAGAAGTATGAGGACAGAAAGACACTGTTAAAAAGCTATGAGCTGTCTTGATGCAGAGAAAGTGGAGTTTGTCATCCTGGAGCTGCTGCCAAGATGAATGATGCTCTGCCTCTGTGCTCAAGTTCAGACATAGGCTTTAAGCAACCATGAGCCACTGATAAGCGTGATAGATTAATAAGCATGTATAAAGTGGACTTGTTAAACAGCTCTGATAGGAGAAAGTCAATGAGCATGCAATAAAGTGGACTTGTTAGGGACAGTTTACCATCAGCCTTGATAAAGTTGAACTTATTTTGTATTGAAAGACAGACTTTAAAGTAGATTCTTATTTGATACTGGTGATAAAATCCAGGTCAGATACAGTTACATACAAGCATACAGTACACACTACTGCTCAAAGGTCAGAGGTCAGTTAGAAAAGTCCCTGCTTTTAATAGAAAATTGGCTTTAATGTAACATCACATGAAGGTTATCAGTAATGTTTCACAGCTTTAATCAAATCCTTCATCATCCATAATTGTGATGGAAAAATGTCTGCAAGCGTGCAGGAGCCCATTTATAGAGACAATCAGTCCTGTGTTATAATGTTCATTGAAGTTTATCAGGTCAGACGACCAACAGATGATAAGAAATATAATCTTACTAATTATTAGAGTTGAAAAGTACTTTGCTAAGCAAAATTCAATGAGGTTAGGCTTGAGCTTGAGACGTTAACATAAAAGGTTCAGTTGGTGATGCATGAAAGAAAGTAATTTTCTTCTAAAAGTCTATTGGAGAATTCTGATTGTAAGAAATGAAAAATATTCAAAGACTGAAACTGTTAAAAAAAAGTGAAGGTTTTGTGCAGCCGGGTGTTGCAGCCCCTTTAGAGGAAAATGTAAACTTGGCTTCATGAGATTAAAAACAAACACTGGGATGATCCAGACACATTTATTGTTTCTTTAATCACCACAATAGTTTCAGTTTGTGTAAAAATCTTTAAAAAGCTGTTTTGAGTGATAAGTTAGGCTTTAATGTGTTAAGCTTGCATTAGATAAGACAATGTACCACCCCATATGGAAAAGAAATAGTAAACACTTATATGTGATTACTCATGAAAGTGGCCACTTTCATGAGTAAATCATATAAGGCTTACATGATTTACTCATGAAAGTGGCCACTTTCTCATTACTTTCATATATTGTTTTAGTAAGTATCCAAAACATACAAGTTTCATTATATAATTTTTCAAGGGATCTTATATCTGTTTTCACTCTTATCTGCTTTTCATACAAGTTTCACACAAGACAGATACAAACTTTATAAGATTTATATATATCTTTTCCATATGGGACTGAACACAGGAGGGATTATTGCTGAAAATGGGTCTCTGAACACCTCTGTAGATATTCTATTAAAAATCATTGATGATTTGTGATCAGTGTTAATATTAAGCATTTATATGATTATTTTGATAAATTGCTGTGATTCAATCTGAAACCAAATTTGAGTCTATTCTGAAAACAAGACATTTCTAATTCACCTCAGACTTTTGAGCTGTAGTCTACATTGTAATGATAGTGTATGGTTATTGATTAGAGCAGATGATATGAGACTATCAGGAGAGACTGTTAAAAAGCTATGAGCTGTCTTGATGCAGAGAAAGTGGAGTTTGTCATCCTGGAGCTGCTGCCAAGATGAATGATGCTCTGCCTCTGTGCTCAAGTTCAGACATAGGCTTTAAGCAACCATGAGCCACTGATAAGCGTGATAGATTAATAAGCATGTATAAAGTGGACTTGTTAAACAGCTCTGATAGGAGAAAGTCAATGAGCACGCAATAAAGTGGACTTGTTAGGGACAATTTACCATCAGCCTTGATAAAGTTGAACTTATTTTGTATTGAAAGACAGACTTTAAAGTAGATTCTTATTTGAAACTGGTGATAAAATCCAGGTCAGACACAGTTACATACAAGCATACAGTACACACTACTGCTCAAAGGTCAGAGGTCAGTTAGAAAAGTCCCTGCTTTTAATAGAAAATTGGCTTTAATGTAACATCACATGAAGGTTATCAGTAATGTTTCACAGCTTTAATCAAATCCTTCATCATCCATAATTGTGATGGAAAAATGTCTGCAAGCGTGCAGGAGCCCATTTATAGAGACAATCAGTCCTGTGTTATAATGTTCATTGAAGTTTATCAGGTCAGACGACCAACAGATGATAAGAAATATAATCTTACTAATTATTAGAGTTGAAAAGTACTTTGCTAAGCAAAATTCAATGAGGTTAGGCTTGAGTTTGAGACGTTAACATAAAAGGTTCAGTTGGTGATGCATGAAAGAAAATAATTTTCTTCTAAAAATCTATTGGAGAATTCTGATTGTAAGAAATGAAAAATATTCAAAGACTGAAACTGTTAAAAAAAGTGAAGGTTTTGTGCAGCCGGGTGTTGCAGCCCCTTTAGAGGAAAATGTAAACTTGGCTTCATGAGATTAAAAACAAACACTGGGATGATCCAGACACATTTATTGTTTCTTTAATCACCACAATAGTTTCAGTTTGTGCAAAAATCTTTAAAAAGCTGTTTTGAGTGATAAGTTAGGCTTTAATGTGTTAAGCTTGCATTAGATAAGACAATGTACCACCCCATATGGAAAAGAAATAGTAAAAACTTATATGTGATTACTCATGAAAGTGGCCACTTTCTCATTACTTTCATATATTGTTTTAGTAAGTATCCAAAACATACAAGTTTCATTATATAATTTTTCAAGGGATCTTATATCTGTTTTCACTCTTATCTGCTTTTCATACAAGTTTCACACAAGACAGATACAAACTTTATAAGATTTATATATATCTTTTCCATATGGGACTGAACACAGGAGGGATTATTGCTGAAAATGGGTCTCTGAACACCTCTGTAGATATTCTATTAAAAATCATTGATGATTTGTGATCAGTGTTAATATTAAGCATTTATATGATTATTTTGATAAATTGCTGTGATTCAATCTGAAACCAAATTTGAGTCTATTCTGAAAACAAGACATTTCTAATTCACCTCAGACTTTTGAGCTGTAGTCTACATTGTAATGATAGTGTATGGTTATTGATTAGAGCAGATGATATGAGACTATCAGGAGAGACTGTTAAAAAGCTATGAGCTGTCTTGATGCAGAGAAAGTGGAGTTTGTCATCCTGGAGCTGCTGCCAAGATGAATGATGCTCTGCCTCTGTGCTCAAGTTCAGACATAGGCTTTAAGCAACCATGAGCCACTGATAAGCGTGATAGATTAATAAGCATGTATAAAGTGGACTTGTTAAACAGCTCTGATAGGAGAAAGTCAATGAGCACGCAATAAAGTGGACTTGTTAGGGACAGTTTACCATCAGCCTTGATAAAGTTGAACTTATTTTGTATTGAAAGACAGACTTTAAAGAAGATTCTTATTTGAAACTGGTGATAAAATCCAGGTCAGACACAGTTACATACAAGCATACAGTACACACTACTGCTCAAAGGTCAGAGGTCAGTTAGAAAAGTCCCTGCTTTTAATAGAAAATTGGCTTTAATGTAACATCACATGAAGGTTATCAGTAATGTTTCACAGCTTTAATCAAATCCTTCATCATCCATAATTGTGATGGAAAAATGTCTGCAAGCGTGCAGGAGCCCATTTATAGAGACAATCAGTCCTGTGTTATAATGTTCATTGAAGTTTATCAGGTCAGACGACCAACAGATGATAAGAAATATAATCTTACTAATTATTAGAGTTGAAAAGTACTTTGCTAAGCAAAATTCAATGAGGTTAGGCTTGAGCTTGAGACGTTAACATAAAAGGTTCAGTTGGTGATGCATGAAAGAAAATAATTTTCTTCTAAAAATCTATTGGAGAATTCTGATTGTAAGAAATGAAAAATATTCAAAGACTGAAACTGTTAAAAAAAGTGAAGGTTTTGTGCAGCCGGGTGTTGCAGCCCCTTTAGAGGAAAATGTAAACTTGGTTTCATGAGGTTAAAAACAAACACTGGGATGATCCAGACACATTTATTGTTTCTTTAATCACCACAATAGTTTCAGTTTGTGCAAAAATCTTTAAAAAGCTGTTTTGAGTGATAAGTTAGGCTTTACTGTGTTAAGCTTGCATTAGATAAGACAATGTACCACCCCATATGGAAAAGAAATAGTAAAAACTTATATGTGATTACTCATGAAAGTGGCCACTTTCTCATTACTTTCATATATTGTTTTAGTAAGTATCCAAAACATACAAGTTTCATTATATAATTTTTCAAGGGATCTTATATCTGTTTTCACTCTTATCTGCTTTTCATACAAGTTTCACACAAGACAGATACAAACTTTATAAGATTTATATATATCTTTTCCATATGGGACTGAACACAGGAGGGATTATTGCTGAAAATGGGTCTCTGAACACCTCTGTAGATATTCTATTAAAAATCATTGATGATTTGTGATCAGTGTTAATATTAAGCATTTATATGATTATTTTGATAAATTGCTGTGATTCAATCTGAAACCAAATTTGAGTCTATTCTGAAAACAAGACATTTCTAATTCACCTCAGACTTTTGAGCTGTAGTCTACATTGTAATGATAGTGTATGGTTATTGATTAGAGCAGATGATATGAGACTATCAGGAGAGACTGTTAAAAAGCTATGAGCTGTCTTGATGCAGAGAAAGTGGAGTTTGTCATCCTGGAGCTGCTGCCAAGATGAATGATGCTCTGCCTCTGTGCTCAAGTTCAGACATAGGCTTTAAGCAACCATGAGCCACTGATAAGCGTGATAGATTAATAAGCATGTATAAAGTGGACTTGTTAAACAGCTCTGATAGGAGAAAGTCAATGAGCACGCAATAAAGTGGACTTGTTAGGGACAGTTTACCATCAGCCTTGATAAAGTTGAACTTATTTTGTATTGAAAGACAGACTTTAAAGTAGATTCTTATTTGAAACTGGTGATAAAATCCAGGTCAGATACAGTTACATACAAGCATACAGTACACACTACTGCTCAAAGGTCAGAGGTCAGTTAGAAAAGTCCCTGCTTTTAATAGAAAATTGGCTTTAATGTAACATCACATGAAGGTTATCAGTAATGTTTCACAGCTTTAATCAAATCCTTCATCATCCATAATTGTGATGGAAAAATGTCTGCAAGCGTGCAGGAGCCCATATATAGAGACAATCAGTCCTGTGTTATAATGTTCATTGAAGTTTATCAGGTCAGACGACCAACAGATGATAAGAAATATAATCTTATTAATTATTAGAGTTGAAAAGTACTTTGCTAAGCAAAATTCAATGAGGTTAGGCTTGAGCTTGAGACGTTAACATAAAAGGTTCAGTTGGTGATGCATGAAAGAAAATAATTTTCTTCTACAAATCTATTGGAGAATTCTGATTGTAAGAAATGAAAAATATTCAAAGACTGAAACTGTTAAAAAAAGTGAAGGTTTTGTGCAGCCGGGTGTTGCAGCCCCTTTAGAGGAAAATGTAAACTTGGCTTCATGAGATTAAAAACAAACACTGGGATGATCCAGACACATTTATTGTTTCTTTAATCACCACAATAGTTTCAGTTTGTGCAAAAATCTTTAAAAAGCTGTTTTGAGTGATAAGTCAGGCTTTAATGTGTTAAGCTTGCATTAGATAAGACAATGTACCACCCCATATGGAAAAGAAATAGTAAAAACTTATATGTGATTACTCATGAAAGTGGCCACTTTCTCATTACTTTCATATATTGTTTTAGTAAGTATCCAAAACATACAAGTTTCATTATATAATTTTTCAAGGGATCTTATATCTGTTTTCACTCTTATCTGCTTTTCATACAAGTTTCACACAAGACAGATACAAACTTTATAAGATTTATATATATCTTTTCCATATGGGACTGAACACAGGAGGGATTATTGCTGAAAATGGGTCTCTGAACACCTCTGTAGATATTCTATTAAAAATCATTGATGATTTGTGATCAGTGTTAATATTAAGCATTTATAGGATTATTTTGATAAATTGCTGTGATTCAATCTGAAACCAAATTTGAGTCTATTCTGAAAACAAGACATTTCTAATTCACCTCAGACTTTTGAGCTGTAGTCTACATTGTAATGATACTGTATGGTTATTGATTAGAGCAGATGATATGAGACTATCAGGAGAGACTGTTAAAAAGCTATGAGCTGTCTTGATGCAGAGAAAGTGGAGTTTGTCATCCTGGAGCTGCTGCCAAGATGAATGATGCTCTGCCTCTGTGCTCAAGTTCAGACATAGGCTTTAAGCAACCATGAGCCACTGATAAGCGTGATAGATTAATAAGCATGTATAAAGTGGACTTGTTAAACAGCTCTGATAGGAGAAAGTCAATGAGCACGCAATAAAGTGGACTTGTTAGGGACAGTTTACCATCAGCCTTGATAAAGTTGAACTTATTTTGTATTGAAAGACAGACTTTAAAGTAGATTCTTATTTGAAACTGGTGATAAAATCCAGGTCAGATACAGTTACATACAAGCATACAGTACACACTACTGCTCAAAGGTCAGAGGTCAGTTAGAAAAGTCCCTGCTTTTAATAGAAAATTGGCTTTAATGTAACATCACATGAAGGTTATCAGTAATGTTTCACAGCTTTAATCAAATCCTTCATCATCCATAATTGTGATGGAAAAATGTCTGCAAGCGTGCAGGAGCCCATTTATAGAGACAATCAGTCCTGTGTTATAATGTTCATTGAAGTTTATCAGGTCAGACGACCAACAGATGATAAGAAATATAATCTTATTAATTATTAGAGTTGAAAAGTACTTTGCTAAGCAAAATTCAATGAGGTTAGGCTTGAGCTTGAGACGTTAACATAAAAGGTTCAGTTGGTGATGCATGAAAGAAAATAATTTTCTTCTAAAAATCTATTGGAGAATTCTGATTGTAAGAAATGAAAAATATTCAAAGACTGAAACTGTTGAAAAAAGTGAAGGTTTTGTGCAGCCGGGTGTTGCAGCCCCTTTAGAGGAAAATGTAAACTTGGCTTCATGAGATTAAAAACAAACACTGGGATGATCCAGACACATTTATTGTTTCTTTAATCACCACAATAGTTTCAGTTTGTGCAAAAATCTTTAAAAAGCTGTTTTGAGTGATAAGTCAGGCTTTAATGTGTTAAGCTTGCATTAGATAAGACAATGTACCACCCCATATGGAAAAGAAATAGTAAAAACTTATATGTGATTACTCATGAAAGTGGCCACTTTCATGAGTAAATCATATAAGGCTTACATGATTTACTCATGAAAGTGGCCACTTTCTCATTACTTTCATATATTGTTTTAGTAAGTATCCAAAACATACAAGTTTCATTATATAATTTTTCAAGGGATCTTATATCTGTTTTCACTCTTATCTGCTTTTCATACGAGTTTCGCACAAGACAGATACAAACTTTATAAGATTTATATATATCTTTTCCATATGGGACTGAACACAGGAGGGATTATTGCTGAAAATGGGTCTCTGAACACCTCTGTAGATATTCTATTAAAAATCACTGATGATTTGTGGTCAGTGTTAATATTAAGCATTTATATGATTATTTTGATAAATTGCTGTGATTCAATCTGAAACCAAATTTGAGTCTATTCTGAAAACAAGACATTTCTAATTCACCTCAGACTTTTGAGCTGTAGTCTACATTGTAATGATAGTGTATGGTTATTGATTAGAGCAGATGATATGAGACTATCAGGAGAGACTGTTAAAAAGCTATGAGCTGTCTTGATGCAGAGAAAGTGGAGTTTGTCATCCTGGAGCTGCTGCCAAGATGAATGATGCTCTGCCTCTGTGCTCAAGTTCAGACATAGGCTTTAAGCAACCATGAGCCACTGATAAGCGTGATAGATTAATAAGCATGTATAAAGTGGACTTGTTAAACAGCTCTGATAGGAGAAAGTCAATGAGCACGCAATAAAGTGGACTTGTTAGGGACAGTTTACCATCAGCCTTGATAAAGTTGAACTTATTTTGTATTGAAAGACAGACTTTAAAGTAGATTCTTATTTGAAACTGGTGATAAAATCCAGGTCAGATACAGTTACATACAAGCATACAGTACACACTACTGCTCAAAGGTCAGAGGTCAGTTAGAAAAGTCCCTGCTTTTAATAGAAAATTGGCTTTAATGTAACATCACATGAAGGTTATCAGTAATGTTTCACAGCTTTAATCAAATCCTTCATCATCCATAATTGTGATGGAAAAATGTCTGCAAGCGTGCAGGAGCCCATTTATAGAGACAATCAGTCCTGTGTTATAATGTTCATTGAAGTTTATCAGGTCAGACGACCAACAGATGATAAGAAATATAATCTTACTAATTATTAGAGTTGAAAAGTACTTTGCTAAGCAAAATTCAATGAGGTTAGGCTTGAGCTTGAGGCGTTAACATAAAAGGTTCAGTTGGTGATGCATGAAAGAAAATAATTTTCTTCTAAAAATCTATTGGAGAATTCTGATTGTAAGAAATGAAAAATATTCAAAGACTGAAACTGTTAAAAAAAGTGAAGGTTTTGTGCAGCCGGGTGTTGCAGCCCCTTTAGAGGAAAATGTAAACTTGGCTTCATGAGATTAAAAACAAACACTGGGATGATCCAGACACATTTATTGTTTCTTTAATCACCACAATAGTTTCAGTTTGTGCAAAAATCTTTAAAAAGCTGTTTTGAGTGATAAGTTAGGCTTTAATGTGTTAAGCTTGCATTAGATAAGACAATGTACCACCCCATATGGAAAAGAAATAGTAAAAACTTATATGTGATTACTCATGAAAGTGGCCACTTTCTCATTACTTTCATACATTGTTTTAGTAAGTATCCAAAACATACAAGTTTCACACAAGACAGATACAAATTTTATAAGATTTATATATATCTTTTCCATATGGGACTGAACACAGGAGGGATTATTGCTGAAAATGGATCTCTGAACACCTCTGTAGATATTCTATTAAAAATCATTGATGATTTGTGGTCAGTGTTAATATTAAGCATTTATATGATTATTTTGATAAATTGCTGTGATTCAATCTGAAACCAAATTTGAGTCTATTCTGAAAACAAGACATTTCTAATTCACCTCAGACTTTTGAGCTGTAGTCTACATTGTAATGATAGTGTATGGTTATTGATTAGAGCAGATGATATGAGACTATCAGGAGAGACTGTTAAAAAGCTATGAGCTGTCTTGATGCAGAGAAAGTGGAGTTTGTCATCCTGGAGCTGCTGCCAAGATGAATGATGCTCTGCCTCTGTGCTCAAGTTCAGACATAGGCTTTAAGCAACCATGAGCCACTGATAAGCGTGATAGATTAATAAGCATGTATAAAGTGGACTTGTTAAACAGCTCTGATAGGAGAAAGTCAATGAGCACGCAATAAAGTGGACTTGTTAGGGACAGTTTACCATCAGCCTTGATAAAGTTGAACTTATTTTGTATTGAAAGACAGACTTTAAAGTAGATTCTTATTTGAAACTGGTGATAAAATCCAGGTCAGATACAGTTACATACAAGCATACAGTACACACTACTGCTCAAAGGTCAGAGGTCAGTTAGAAAAGTCCCTGCTTTTAATAGAAAATTGGCTTTAATGTAACATCACATGAAGGTTATCAGTAATGTTTCACAGCTTTAATCAAATCCTTCATCATCCATAATTGTGATGGAAAAATGTCTGCAAGCGTGCAGGAGCCCATTTATAGAGACAATCAGTCCTGTGTTATAATGTTCATTGAAGTTTATCAGGTCAGACGACCAACAGATGATAAGAAATATAATCTTACTAATTATTAGAGTTGAAAAGTACTTTGCTAAGCAAAATTCAATGAGGTTAGGCTTGAGCTTGAGACGTTAACATAAAAGGTTCAGTTGGTGATGCATGAAAGAAAATAATTTTCTTCTAAAAATCTATTGGAGAATTCTGATTGTAAGAAATGAAAAATATTCAAAGACTGAAACTGTTGAAAAAAGTGAAGGTTTTGTGCAGCCGGGTGTTGCAGCCCCTTTAGAGGAAAATGTAAACTTGGTTTCATGAGGTTAAAAACAAACACTGGGATGATCCAGACACATTTATTGTTTCTTTAATCACCACAATAGTTTCAGTTTGTGCAAAAATCTTTAACGAGCTGTTTTGAGTGATAAGTTAGGCTTTAATGTGTTAAGCTTGCATTAGATAAGACAATGTACCACCCCATATGGAAAAGAAATAGTAAAAACTTATATGTGATTACTCATGAAAGTGGCCACTTTCTCATTACTTTCATATATTGTTTTAGTAAGTATCCAAAACATACAAGTTTCATTATATAATTTTTCAAGGGATCTTATATCTGTTTTCACTCTTATCTGCTTTTCATACAAGTTTCACACAAGACAGATACAAACTTTATAAGATTTATATATATCTTTTCCATATGGGACTGAACACAGGAGGGATTATTGCTGAAAATGGGTCTCTGAACACCTCTGTAGATATTCTATTAAAAATCATTGATGATTTGTGATCAGTGTTAATATTAAGCATTTATAGGATTATTTTGATAAATTGCTGTGATTCAATCTGAAACCAAATTTGAGTCTATTCTGAAAACAAGACATTTCTAATTCACCTCAGACTTTTGAGCTGTAGTCTACATAGTAATGATAGTGTATGGTTATTGATTAGAGCAGATGATATGAGACTATCAGGAGAGACTGTTAAAAAGCTATGAGCTGTCTTGATGCAGAGAAAGTGGAGTTTGTCATCCTGGAGCTGCTGCCAAGATGAATGATGCTCTGCCTCTGTGCTCAAGTTCAGACATAGGCTTTAAGCAACCATGAGCCACTGATAAGCGTGATAGATTAATAAGCATGTATAAAGTGGACTTGTTAAACAGCTCTGATAGGAGAAAGTCAATGAGCACGCAATAAAGTGGACTTGTTAGGGACAGTTTACCATCAGCCTTGATAAAGTTGAACTTATTTTGTATTGAAGGACAGACTTTAAAGTAGATTCTTATTTGAAACTGGTGATAAAATCCAGGTCAGACACAGTTACATACAAGCATACAGTACACACTACTGCTCAAAGGTCAGAGGTCAGTTAGAAAAGTCCCTGCTTTTAATAGAAAATTGGCTTTAATGTAACATCACATGAAGGTTATCAGTAATGTTTCACAGCTTTAATCAAATCCTTCATCATCCATAATTGTGATGGAAAAATGTCTGCAAGCGTGCAGGAGCCCATTTATAGAGACAATCAGTCCTGTGTTATAATGTTCATTGAAGTTTATCAGGTCAGACGACCAACAGATGATAAGAAATATAATCTTACTAATTATTAGAGTTGAAAAGTACTTTGCTAAGCAAAATTCAATGAGGTTAGGCTTGAGCTTGAGACGTTAACATAAAAGGTTCAGTTGGTGATGCATGAAAGAAAATAATTTTCTTCTAAAAGTCTATTGGAGAATTCTGATTGTAAGAAATGAAAAATATTCAAAGACTGAAACTGTTAAAAAAAGTGAAGGTTTTGTGCAGCCGGGTGTTGCAGCCCCTTTAGAGGAAAATGTAAACTTGGCTTCATGAGATTAAAAACAAACACTGGGATGATCCAGACACATTTATTGTTTCTTTAATCACCACAATAGTTTCAGTTTGTGCAAAAATCTTTAAAAAGCTGTTTTGAGTGATAAGTTAGGCTTTAATGTGTTAAGCTTGCATTAGATAAGACAATGTACCACCCCATATGGAAAAGAAATAGTAAAAACTTATATGTGATTACTCATGAAAGTGGCCACTTTCATGAGTAAATCATATAAGGCTTACATGATTTACTCATGAAAGTGGCCACTTTCTCATTACTTTCATATATTGTTTTAGTAAGTATCCAAAACATACAAGTTTCATTATATAATTTTTCAAGGGATCTTATATCTGTTTTCACTCTTATCTGCTTTTCATACAAGTTTCACACAAGACAGATACAAACTTTATAAGATTTATATATATCTTTTCCATATGGGACTGAACACAGGAGGGATTATTGCTGAAAATGGGTCTCTGAACACCTCTGTAGATATTCTATTAAAAATCATTGATGATTTGTGATCAGTGTTAATATTAAGCATTTATATGATTATTTTGATAAATTGCTGTGATTCAATCTGAAACCAAATTTGAGTCTATTCTGAAAACAAGACATTTCTAATTCACCTCAGACTTTTGAGCTGTAGTCTACATTGTAATGATAGTGTATGGTTATTGATTAGAGCAGATGATATGAGACTATCAGGAGAGACTGTTAAAAAGCTATGAGCTGTCTTGATGCAGAGAAAGTGGAGTTTGTCATCCTGGAGCTGCTGCCAAGATGAATGATGCTCTGCCTCTGTGCTCAAGTTCAGACATAGGCTTTAAGCAACCATGAGCCACTGATAAGCGTGATAGATTAATAAGCATGTATAAAGTGGACTTGTTAAACACATCTGATAGGAGAAAGTCAATGAGCACGCAATAAAGTGGACTTGTTAGGGACAGTTTACCATCAGCCTTGATAAAGTTGAACTTATTTTGTATTGAAAGACAGACTTTAAAGTAGATTCTTATTTGAAACTGGTGATAAAATCCAGGTCAGACACAGTTACATACAAGCATACAGTACACACTACTGCTCAAAGGTCAGAGGTCAGTTAGAAAAGTCCCTGCTTTTAATAGAAAATTGGCTTTAATGTAACATCACATGAAGGTTATCAGTAATGTTTCACAGCTTTAATCAAATCCTTCATCATCCATAATTGTGATGGAAAAATGTCTGCAAGCGTGCAGGAGCCCATTTATAGAGACAATCAGTCCTGTGTTATAATGTTCATTGAAGTTTATCAGGTCAGACGACCAACAGATGATAAGAAATATAATCTTACTAATTATTAGAGTTGAAAAGTACTTTGCTAAGCAAAATTCAATGAGGTTAGGCTTGAGCTTGAGACGTTAACATAAAAGGTTCAGTTGGTGATGCATGAAAGAAAATAATTTTCTTCTAAAAATCTATTGGAGAATTCTGATTGTAAGAAATGAAAAATATTCAAAGACTGAAACTGTTAAAAAAAGTGAAGGTTTTGTGCAGCCGGGTGTTGCAGCCCCTTTAGAGGAAAATGTAAACTTGGTTTCATGAGGTTAAAAACAAACACTGGGATGATCCAGACACATTTATTGTTTCTTTAATCACCACAATAGTTTCAGTTTGTGCAAAAATCTTTAAAAAACTGTTTTGAGTGATAAGTTAGGCTCTAATGTGTTAAGCTTGCATTAGATAAGACAATGTACCACCCCATATGGAAAAGAAATAGTAAAAACTTATATGTGATTACTCATGAAAGTGGCCACTTTCATGAGTAAATCATATAAGGCTTACATGATTTACTCATGAAAGTGGCCACTTTCTCATTACTTTCATATATTGTTTTAGTAAGTATCCAAAACATACAAGTTTCATTATATAATTTTTCAAGGGATCTTATATCTGTTTTCACTCTTATCTGCTTTTCATACAAGTTTCGCACAAGACAGATACAAACTTTATAAGATTTATATATATCTTTTCCATATGGGACTGAACACAGGAGGGGTTATTGCTGAAAATGGGTCTCTGAACACCTCTGTAGATATTCTATTAAAAATCACTGATGATATGTGGTCAGTGTTAATATTAAGCATTTATATGATTATTTTGATAAATTGCTGTGATTCAATCTGAAACCAAATTTGAGTCTATTCTGAAAACAAGACATTTCTAATTCACCTCAGACTTTTGAGCTGTAGTCTACATTGTAATGATAGTGTATGGTTATTGATTAGAGCAGATGATATGAGACTATCAGGAGAGACTGTTAAAAAGCTATGAGCTGTCTTGATGCAGAGAAAGTGGAGTTTGTCATCCTGGAGCTGCTGCCAAGATGAATGATGCTCTGCCTCTGTGCTCAAGTTCAGACATAGGCTTTAAGCAACCATGAGCCACTGATAAGCGTGATAGATTAATAAGCATGTATAAAGTGGACTTGTTAAACAGCTCTGATAGGAGAAAGTCAATGAGCACGCAATAAAGTGGACTTGTTAGGGACAGTTTACCATCAGCCTTGATAAAGTTGAACTTATTTTGTATTGAAAGACAGACTTTAAAGTAGATTCTTATTTGAAACTGGTGATAAAATCCAGGTCAGACACAGTTATATACAAGCATACAGTACACACTACTGCTCAAAGGTCAGAGGTCAGTTAGAAAAGTCCCTGCTTTTAATAGAAAATTGGCTTTAATGTAACATCACATGAAGGTTATCAGTAATGTTTCACAGCTTTAATCAAATCCTTCATCATCCATAACTGTGATGGAAAAATGTCTGCAAGCGTGCAGGAGCCCATTTATAGAGACAATCAGTCCTGTGTTATAATGTTCATTGAAGTTTATCAGGTCAGACGACCAACAGATGATAAGAAATATAATCTTACTAATTATTAGAGTTGAAAAGTACTTTGCTAAGCAAAATTCAATGAGGTTAGGCTTGAGCTTGAGACGTTAACATAAAAGGTTCAGTTGGTGATGCATGAAAGAAAATAATTTTCTTCTAAAAGTCTATTGGAGAATTCTGATTGTAAGAAATGAAAAATATTCAAAGACTGAAACTGTTAAAAAAAGTGAAGGTTTTGTGCAGCCGGGTGTTGCAGCCCCTTTAGAGGAAAATGTAAACTTGGCTTCATGAGATTAAAAACAAACACTGGGATGATCCAGACACATTTATTGTTTCTTTAATCACCACAATAGTTTCAGTTTGTGCAAAAATCTTTAAAAAGCTGTTTTGAGTGATAAGTTAGGCTTTAATGTGTTAAGCTTGCATTAGATAAGACAATGTACCACCCCATATGGAAAAGAAATAGTAAAAACTTATATGTGATTACTCATGAAAGTGGCCACTTTCATGAGTAAATCATATAAGGCTTACATGATTTACTCATGAAAGTGGCCACTTTCTCATTACTTTCATATATTGTTTTAGTAAGTATCCAAAACATACAAGTTTCATTATATAATTTTTCAAGGGATCTTATATCTGTTTTCACTCTTATCTGCTTTTCATACAAGTTTCACACAAGACAGATACAAACTTTATAAGATTTATATATATCTTTTCCATATGGGACTGAACACAGGAGGGATTATTGCTGAAAATGGGTCTCTGAACACCTCTGTAGATATTCTATTAAAAATCACTGATGATTTGTGGTCAGTGTTAATATTAAGCATTTATATGATTATTTTGATAAATTGCTGTGATTCAATCTGAAACCAAATTTGAGTCTATTCTGAAAACAAGACATTTCTAATTCACCTCAGACTTTTGAGCTGTAGTCTACATTGTAATGATAGTGTATGGTTATTGATTAGAGCAGATGATATGAGACTATCAGGAGAGACTGTTAAAAAGCTATGAGCTGTCTTGATGCAGAGAAAGTGGAGTTTGTCATCCTGGAGCTGCTGCCAAGATGAATGATGCTCTGCCTCTGTGCTCAAGTTCAGACATAGGCTTTAAGCAACCATGAGCCACTGATAAGCGTGATAGATTAATAAGCATGTATAAAGTGGACTTGTTAAACAGCTCTGATAGGAGAAAGTCAATGAGCACGCAATAAAGTGGACTTGTTAGGGACAGTTTACCATCAGCCTTGATAAAGTTGAACTTATTTTGTATTGAAAGACAGACTTTAAAGAAGATTCTTATTTGAAACTGGTGATAAAATCCAGGTCAGATACAGTTACATACAAGCATACAGTACACACTACTGCTCAAAGGTCAGAGGTCAGTTAGAAAAGTCCCTGCTTTTAATAGAAAATTGGCTTTAATGTAACATCACATGAAGGTTATCAGTAATGTTTCACAGCTTTAATCAAATCCTTCATCATCCATAATTGTGATGGAAAAATGTCTGCAAGCGTGCAGGAGCCCATTTATAGAGACAATCAGTCCTGTGTTATAATGTTCATTGAAGTTTATCAGGTCAGACGACCAACAGATGATAAGAAATATAATCTTACTAATTATTAGAGTTGAAAAGTACTTTGCTAAGCAAAATTCAATGAGGTTAGGCTTGAGCTTGAGACGTTAACATAAAAGGTTCAGTTGGTGATGCATGAAAGAAAATAATTTTCTTCTAAAAATCTATTGGAGAATTCTGATTGTAAGAAATGAAAAATATTCAAAGACTGAAACTGTTGAAAAAAGTGAAGGTTTTGTGCAGCCGGGTGTTGCAGCCCCTTTAGAGGAAAATGTAAACTTGGTTTCATGAGGTTAAAAACAAACACTGGGATGATCCAGACACATTTATTGTTTCTTTAATCACCACAATAGTTTCAGTTTGTGCAAAAATCTTTAAAAAGCTGTTTTGAGTGATAAGTTAGGCTTTAATGTGTTAAGCTTGCATTAGATAAGACAATGTACCACCCCATATGGAAAAGAAATAGTAAAAACTTATATGTGATTACTCATGAAAGTGGCCACTTTCTCATTACTTTCATATATTGTTTTAGTAAGTATCCAAAACATACAAGTTTCATTATATAATTTTTCAAGGGATCTTATATCTGTTTTCACTCTTATCTGCTTTTCATACAAGTTTCACACAAGACAGATACAAACTTTATAAGATTTATATATATCTTTTCCATATGGGACTGAACACAGGAGGGATTATTGCTGAAAATGGGTCTCTGAACACCTCTGTAGATATTCTATTAAAAATCATTGATGATTTGTGATCAGTGTTAATATTAAGCATTTATATGATTATTTTGATAAATTGCTGTGATTCAATCTGAAACCAAATTTGAGTCTATTCTGAAAACAAGACATTTCTAATTTACCTCAGACTTTTGAGCTGTAGTCTACATTGTAATGATAGTGTATGGTTATTGATTAGAGCAGATGATATGAGACTATCAGGAGAGACTGTTAAAAAGTTATGAGCTGTCTTGATGCAGAGAAAGTGGAGTTTGTCATCCTGGAGCTGCTGCCAAGATGAATGATGCTCTGCCTCTGTGCTCAAGTTCAGACATAGGCTTTAAGCAACCATGAGCCACTGATAAGCGTGATAGATTAATAAGCATGTATAAAGTGGACTTGTTAAACAGCTCTGATAGGAGAAAGTCAATGAGCACGCAATAAAGTGGACTTGTTAGGGACAGTTTACCATCAGCCTTGATAAAGCTTATCTTATTTTGTATTGAAAGACAGACTTTAAAGTAGATTTTTATTTGAAACTGGTGATAAAATCCAGGTCAGACACAGTTACATACAAGCATACAGTACACACTACTGCTCAAAGGTCAGAGGTCAGTTAGAAAAGTCCCTGCTTTTAATAGAAAATTGGCTTTAATGTAACATCACATGAAGGTTATCAGTAATGTTTCACAGCTTTAATCAAATCCTTCATCATCCATAATTGTGATGGAAAAATGTCTGCAAGCGTGCAGGAGCCCATTTATAGAGACAATCAGTCCTGTGTTATAATGTTCATTGAAGTTTATCAGGTCAGACGACCAACAGATGATAAGAAATATAATCTTACTAATTATTAGAGTTGAAAAGTACTTTGCTAAGCAAAATTCAATGAGGTTAGGCTTGAGCTTGAGACGTTAACATAAAAGGTTCAGTTGGTGATGCATGAAAGAAAATAATTTTCTTCTAAAAATCTATTGGAGAATTCTGATTGTAAGAAATGAAAAATATTCAAAGAGTGAAACTGTTTCACACAGTAGAAATTTTTATTCATCGTTTATATTGGTTTTTTTTTCTGATTTTAGTGTTTATTTGTGAGTGTAGTTTTTATTTGCATGATTTTATTCTGTTTGTATCACATTGTTTCAGTGTGTTATTTTACATTGTTTTAATCCACTGTGGATTGGCTGGCAATGGGACAAATTAGCTGATAGTGATCACATGTTGAGGCATGGGTGTGTCCAGAGGTGTCCTTTCAGCTGTTTAAAGGTCATATGAAAAGGAAGCAAGCTGAGCACTGGAAGGAGAGAGGCCCTAGATTGGAAGAGGAACGCATGAAGGCCAGGTGGAAAAGAGGGAGCCGCTGCGTGATCATGGGGGGTGCGACGCCTCGTCTGGAGACCGGTCAGCGTGATGTGGTGACCCAGTCCCGACAGCAGGAACGGCGACAGTAGGAGACAATGTGTGTGAGTGACATCAGGGCAGATGTATACCACTGCCTGCATTTGTGAGTAGTGTCTCACTGTTTTTCACTGGGTGCAGCCGTGTTGGGAGAGGGTCGCCATGGCTATAAGCCAGGGCAGCTTCCAGGATGATGGTTCTGGCTCCTATTTGTTTTTACTTACAGGTGATGACGTGAGGGGAGCCGCGGTGGTATCGAGCGACGGACTCCAATGTAGAATTCGAACTGGGCTGGGATGTGATGGACCCAGTGGACGGACGAGACTGGGACAGGAGGCTCCTCGTCTGCCTGACACAAGGCTGGCGTGGACCCCGCTCAGCAAGAGGAATTTCTGTCCAGCTCAAGAACACACAAGGAATATTCGTCCTGGGTTGTGGGACTGGGTGGGATTTCTGTGCATGAAGAGAATTGTATTTTGACCAGTTTTAGAATAATCTTATCCAGTCTCAGTGGGAATTTTAGCATATCGAGAAAATTTCATTGTATACTTTATTTCTTAGTATCTGGTTTGTTTTATTCCTGCTGTCCACCTCGTGGAATAAACATGAATGAAACAATACTTTCCTGTCAAAAACAATATTTTAGTCAGGGCTAGCGGAAAGTTTCATATATATCATGAACATCTTTCCTCTTTGTCTTCCTATAGTTTAGTTTCATTTTCTTACCCCAACCGGTGGAGGCAGATGGCCCCTCCCTGATTCTGGTTCTGCCGAAAATGGAGTTTTTCCTTCCCACTGTTGCCAAGTTCTTGCTCATAGGGGGTCATTTGATTGTTGGGGCTTTCTCTGTATTATTGCACAACCTTTATCTTACCATATATTTCAAGTTTATATGTTGTGAATTGGCTTGATTTAAATCAAACTGAACTCATTCAATTAAAACCAAATATAACTTGTAATCCAATCTATTCAAATGTAAAGTCATCTCACTCAATTTGGACTAGCACTGAAAAATACACTGACATCCTCTGTTTCCCAATTAGCAGATCAGAGGTTGATGTTTTATTCATGACTCAATACTTGAATGGTTTTATCCTGTTTATAAATAAACATTTAAAAAGGACGTTGCTTCATTGTCTGATTCATTCTTTGTCTGTGTCGGTCCTTAATACACATACATACATATACATACATAAACTTGAAATGAATTAATCCACCTGTTCACAGGAGATCACAGGAAGATGACACCAAACATCAGAAGATCTTATTGTGCGCTACAGTAAAAGGGTGGTTTCTTGGGGCTAAAAGCACATAATAAACTACAGCAGAAGCTCACATAAAGCAGGAAATAAGCAGGCAGCACTTGATCTGCTAATGCACGTTTCACACTTTTATTGTTGCCTCATTCACTAACAGTTCAATGGTGCAAGATTACCATACACAGAATTAGGATATCTGCATGACACATCTATGCTGTACAGCGAATGGATTATAATTATTACAAATACAGTAAACATATTTACATTTTAGTTCAAGCTCCATACAACATAGATATTTACAAAGTATGAAAATGAAACCGGTCTGACAAATAATAAACAGCGTTAATGACGTTTTTTTTTTTCTTTTCTTTTGGTGAACAAATCTGAAAGGGGGCGGGGTTAACTGATATTAATTGTCAGAGGGGGAAGGTGGAAAATATCATGGCTAGTTTTGTTTGAAAGGCATCAACAGAAAAACACACACAGAAAAAAGTGATGAGGTGAAGAAAGACACAATAAGTCTGCTGTCGTTTTAGATGTCACCAGCTACTTTGTATAGTCCTATATCTCTGATATTAGAAAAAATTAAAATGAGTTCAAATACACCTTTATTTTGATAGTGTTCAGATGGATGCCTCGCATGACTAATGAGTAGATCTCCAAAAAAAATAACAGACTTCTGATTCACTCAACCCGCTTTCTAATAAAGAGGAAGCACTAATGTAACTCACCTCCTCAGTCGAGGTGCAGGGGTTACATGTTAGGTCTCCTTTTCCTTCCCCCCCTCTCTTACATTCAAACCCTCTCTTAGTTCACACTAGAACAGGCCGCCACACCATCATTTGGTTTAATATGAGTGGAACAACTAAACCGCACAGACTTTAAATGATCAGTTAGTTGAACCTTTTATTAATATGTGCAAAGAGCTGCAAACTAATATTTAAACATTGCAAACAATAAATACACAATCCAAAATAAAAACACCTCTGCAAATGAAGTGGAAACGTTTGCTCTGGCAGCGCTTCGCATCAACATGTATATGAGGTACATTGCACTTTTGAGACTTGATCTGTGCATAGGTGCGTCTTTGATGTGCAGCTCAGAGATCCACAATCCAGCACGTTTCTGTTTCTCTGACCGTCAGGTTGGCTGACCCGAGGTCACGTCAGAGCTTTGTTTTTCATCTATATGTAACAGACAGTTGGTACCTCTCCTTCCACGCATTTCATACGACACAGCAGGCAGACTGCTGGTTGGTTGACCAGAGTTTTTCAATACCTTTCTGCATTAACACATCTCGAGAGGCGTAGGCGCCAAAAAGTGAATCCGAAGCCGAATGTAGCAGCTGCAGCACGGCACACAGAGCAAATATTTTCATGGGGTAGTATCAGAAATAAGACCTTTGAATATGTAGTCCCTTTAACTTCTTTCCTTCTATTAAACCATTCATTCATTCTTTTTCCTTACGTCCTTCTAACCTTTTCACTGTGTTTTCTTTGCGTCTTTACAACAAGAGTGTAAAGTTAATAGCAGTAAATGTCAAGGCTTTCTGATTCTCAGTGAGATAGAGCGAGCTAGAGGAGCAGAGAGGGATGTGTTAAATGAGGGTTAACTACCACACTCATCCCAGAACAGACTGCATGTACAAATCAAGTTCTCTCCTTAGTTCGTTTTCATCCTCCTAGTCCTCCTCCTCATCTCCTTGTAACCCTGTTAGTGAGTCAGTATTTTACTGACTCACTAACTGACACTGGCACTATCGGGGGTTTAGAGGCGGCGTATGTACACAGATTGAGGAGGATCTAAGTATGACGTGGATGACAGAGGAAATCGGGCGAGGCTCTCCTGTCAAAGTTCATTCCCACTTTGAGTTTTTGTTTCACAGACGGTTCAGCCTGATGCAAATTCACTGCGAGAAGAAGAATACCCTATAAATCAGCAGCTATAGTTTAGGTAGCAGAGCGTAAACTAACACGTCACTTGGAGATATCTGTAGATTTTTTCGTCATGGTTTCAAATGTAAGCTGGCTGATTTGGTTCATTTTTGTTTTTTGTTCTAAACTGAGCAAACCTGGTCTTCTCCTGAGGACTGCTGCAGGTGTCACACGAGCATGTTAATTTAATAAAAAACCAACAGCAAAAAAAACCAAAATAGAATGAAACTCATTTCAGGAGACAAATAAAACCGATAGAGACATTTTCTTTTGTACAGATGATTGGCAAACGGAAAGTTTCTAAAGAGTTGTGCACACACAAGTAGACAACTACAACATGCTACTTAGTTAGGGGAGTTTGGGAATGACAACCAAGCGGAACAAAATTAGACCCAAACATTGTCATCGAAACGAAAACACAAAAAGCTGAGGGGAGGGAATAGAGAGGAGGAAAGCTGAGCTGGCAGCGGGGTTGCTGGAGGGAAGCGGGGAGGCAAAAGTTCTGTGGAACTTCAACGTTTCAGTCGCATGAAAAGAGACTTAAGCCACAAGTCTACTTACAAGAGAAAACCATCAAGAATCACAATGATGAATAAGTTTTAACACTTGGTATTTTCTGTATTTTCAAAGGCTTTTCAGAAAGGATGGAAGCGGTGGTTTTCCCGCGTACCGCTCCGCCCGATCAGTTCTTCGTCAGGCCGCCGCGCCGCCTCACCAGCTTAGATCTGCAGGGAGAGTTTTACGTCTATCCTGCCTCCGACGTTTTTCTCACCTTGGTGGCCAGCTCCTTCTCACGATCCACCAGCTCTCCATGTCAGCGGAATCGTAGCCGCTGCTCTCGCTCGGCCTGATGGCGCTTTCAAAGGTGGTGCTTGAGATCTGCAAGGAGATGGAGGTGGACGTGGACAGAGTGCCCCAGCTCACGCTGGGGGACAGAGACTCGCTCAGGGACTTGGTGGTGGGAGCTGTTCCCACGGGAGCCGCCTCTCCCAGCTTCTCTCTCAGCGCCAGAAGGTGACGGGTCTTTTCATCCACCTGGACGAAAGATGGGGACGAATGTGAGGTGGGGAGAAGAGGGGAGGGTTAGTCATGTAAAGTCTGTACTCTAAAAAACCCTTTTTAGAATAGCACTTTGGTCTTTGAGTTGCAGCTGCTCCATCTTCTCTAGCTCCCACTGGTGCTCTAGGATGAGGCTATCTAAGGAAAGAAGGAAACTTTGTAACAGGGCAGATATCTTTGATTGTGAAACAGAGATGGCCACAGTGCAGCAGCCCAGATTTACCAGTCAGGAGTTTTGGAGTATTCAGTCCCAAAGAGGTTCTTGAGAGAACGGGGTGGGGACAACTTGGCGTCTCGGGAGTAAAAGACCATGCAGATGTCTTTGGTGATAATGGCAGGCTGGATGCAATGGTCCAGCTGTAAAGAGGAGATAAAGGGTGTGTGTTAGACACGATGACATCAAGAGACTTAAAAACACGTAAAAAAACAGGTACAACACGGCGGAGCAGTGGCTGACCTCCAGATACGCAGATAAGGTCATGTAGATCTTCTCTCCATAGGGAGTTACGCAGTTGAGCAGGAGGGAGTTGTGCAGGGAGCTGTCCCACACTGCCTCAAAGCGATAGAAAGTGCTGAAAAAGACAGAAAGAGGAAAAGTTAGCTTGACAGCATTATTTTTTATGAAGTCCTACTTGGTGCTAACATTACAGGGTCTCTGTTTACAGCAGTGTGTCATGTTGTTAAAAAAAGTGAGTGACGTGAGCACAGTTCTGACATATCAAGAAGTGAACACAGTGACTGAAGCGGTGTTCACATTCATCCTTTAATCATGACAAAACGTGAGGAATTGCACTGACGTGAGACCTTGACAACAGACAAATCAGGAGCCACAGAGTGTCAAGTGTCAGCCGACACCAATCGGGACAATGATAAGAAAGAAATTCATTTACAGACATGTGAAAAAGCAGTTTAAGGATCTGGATCTAGATTATTACACCACATCATCATTATACCTGTGATTCAGCAGCTGATGGAACCAACTTTAGCAGCAAAAACTTGAGGTAATCATTTTTTATTAGTGTTTCACAGCAGTGTGGACGGATTTCTGGCCCATTTGTCTTTACAATGTTTCTTCGGTTCATTAAAGTTTGCAGATATTTATTCATTCACAGCTTTCTTAACGTTCAATCATGTTGAAGTCTCAACTTTGAGCCACTGCAGCACCACTCTGTTGTTGCTTTGCTGCTGCGCTCTGGAGTCACTGACCCAACGATGAGCTCTTTGACTCTAGAGTACTTCATGGCTCACTCAGTGACCTGGACACTTTGCAGGTTCTTTGGCAGCAAAAAAGCTCAAATAATCATCACCCGAGCAAAACCGTTGGTATGACCTGTTTGTCTGATATGCCGTGTTTGGTTTTCACCAATGTTGAAGCTGTGCATTAGGGCTTAGGTTTTCAACTTTGCAAACCTAACCCATGCTGCCATGTTGTATTTAGAGGGAAAATGGTTTCTCCTGGAAGCCTTTCCAAACAGGCCATATTTGTTGAGTCTTTTTCTAATTGCACTGCCATGAACTCCAACATTTAGCATGCTAACTGTGGCCTGTAGAGCCTCAGATGTGTGGGGTGAATTTTCTGGGACGTCCACTCCTGGTAAGATTGGAAACAGTCTTTGAATTTTTTAACTTGCGAATAATCTTTCTTGCTGTAAAATGATGGACTTCAAAGCCTTCCCACATTCGTGGGTATCAACAACTGCTTCTCTAATCCTCACTATGTTACCACTTACCTGAATACGCCACACCAGCAAATTGACAGTAGTGGTTACACTTACTGATGATCTATTGCATTTGATTAGCACTTGGCTGATACTGACCCTCTTAACTAATTATGGAAATAGTCTTGGATGTACTTAGTTTTTTAAACACCACATCTGAATTTGGGCTCAGTGTTTGTTAAATAAATAATGACCTGGTATAATGTGTTATGTGTTGTTCATCTGAGGTTGCATTTACCTCATATTAAGACCTACTAAGGACCTGATTGTTTTTTTTAAATTATGTCCTGATACATAAAACCTGAGAGCTCACATAACTGCATATGCTCAGAATATACAGCACACATGGATACAAATGACTGCCTTGCAGCAGCAATCGTAAGACCATCACTATGAGCTCTATACAAGGTTGCACTGTTCCTGTTATTAACAGCAGGGGGCACTATCAGCCACAGACTGAGAGCCAGATATGCTCTGCTGGTGCCTCATTGGCCTCATTGTTACTGAGGTAAGACTTTATAGTGAGAAACAGCTGAGGGGGAAAACATTGATCTGGAAACATCTGAGTGTTACAGAGGATATACATAGCACTATGGTTCAGTGTCACACAATCACAAACAAATACAGAAAAGTACTAAAAAGGGTGTTGCCTCCAAAGATCGCTTTTACTGGTTTGGAGCTTAGGAGGCTTAATATCGACAGGCATGAATGAAGACAGATCAGAACAGCTGTTTTATCACAGCATCCAGTACCAACACAACCATCCACACTCAAGAGCCTGTTGGCTTCAGAGTCAGCAGCTGAATGTCTAAAATATGAAATGTAATTTTTTGGTCCATCAGCTACAGCTACAGCATGAACTGCTTACAGAGGACGGGCCGCTCATCCAAGGCGCAGAACAAAGAAGCGCCGGGGGAACCGCGCTGGCATTAGGAACAGACTGAGACAGCAGGCGCATCGCGCACCACTGCCCAGTATCCTACTGGCCAACGTACAATCCATGGAGAACAAGCTCGATGACCTAAGAGCAAGGGTCACCTTCCAACGTGACATGAGGGACTGCAACATTCTGTGCTTCACGGAGACATGGCTGACCCCCACCGTGCCGGACCGTGCCGTAACTCCGTCGGATTCATTCTTTGAGCTCCGCGCGGACAGAACGGCAGAGTCGAACAAAACCAAAGGTGGAGGAGTGTGTTTCATGGTAAACAGAAAGTGGTGTGATGCCAGGAGCATTTCTACTCTCTCCAGCGGCTGCTCGCCACATCTGGAGTTCCTGAGCATTAAGTGCCGCCCTTTCTATCTGCCCCGTGAATTCACCTCGGTCATCGCCACGGTGGTCTACATCCCACCCCAAGCGGACACAGGTATGGCTTTGTCCGAATTACATGATGTGCTGAGCTTGCTTCAAAACAAGGACCCGGGCGCAGCCCTCATTGTAGCAGGAGACTTTAATAAAGCGAACCTCAGACAAGTCATGCCAAACTTTTAGCAGCATGTCTCGTGTCCAACGAGAGGGGATCGAATTTTGGATCACTGCTACACACCATACAAGCAGGGCTACAAAGCTGTCTCACACCCGGCTTTTGGAAAGTCTGACCACAACGCCATCTTCCTCATTCCCCAGTATAAAGAAAACATACGGAGGGAAGACGTAACCACGAGGGAGGTAAAACGGTGGACTGCCCAATCAGAAGCTACGCTACAGGACACACTCAACGACGTCGACTGGGACATGTTCAGAGCATGCGCAGTCGACATCAACGAGTTTACAGAAGTAGCAGTATGCTTCGTCAATATGCTAGCGGAGGAGATTATCCCCACTGCAAGGGTCACCACATTCCCAAACCAGAAACCGTGGATGGACAGATCGATCCGCACTGCAGTAAACGCCAGGACCGCCTCCTACAACGCGGGTCTCGCCACTGGCGATATGAGCGCCTACAAAGCGGCCTCATACGGCGCGCGGCGCGCGGTGAGAGATGCCAAACGCCGGTACCGGGAGCGTGTGGAGTCCCGCTTCCACCAGGGCGACACACGGAGTATGTGGCACGGACTACGCACCATTACGGACTACAAAGCCAGGGACACTGCGCCGATCAACGCCGACTCTGCATTCACCAACGAGCTGAATCAGTTCTACGCCCGTTTCGAGGTTAGCCAGGCGGCTAACGCTATCTACCGCCTGAATACCGAGGACAGTGACGTCATCAGCGAGAGACCGGTGACCAGCATCGCGGAGCATGACGTCCGAGCGGCATTGAGGAGAGTGAACACAAGGAAAGCGGCGGGGCCAGACGGCATCACCGGCCGTCTGCTGCGCTGCTGTGCTGACCAGCTAGCAGGTGTGTTCACTTACATCTTCAACGAGTCCCTGGCGAAGTCTGTGGTCCCCACATGCTTCAAAAGATCCACCATTATCCCTGTGCCCAAGAACAGCAAACCCTCATCCCTGAACGATTACCGGCCAGTTGCACTGACCTCGGTAGTAATGAAGGTGTTTGAGAGGCTGCTGAAGAACATCATCTCCTCCTCCATCCCAGACACCACAGATCCGCTGCAGTTCGCCTACCGATCCAACAGATCCACAGAGGATGCCATCGCCCACGTCCTGCACACCACCCTCAGCTACGTGGACAAGAAACAGGGTAACTATGTGCGAATGCTGTTTGTTGATTACAGTTCAGCGTTTAACACAATAGTGCCCTGCAGACTGTTCACAAAGCTCAGGGATCTGGGACTTAACAGCCGTCTATGTGCATGGGTGTTGGACTTCCTCACTGGCAGAACTCAGGTGGTGAGGGTGGGTAGATGCGTCTCTAACAGCATCACCATCAACACAGGAGCACCTCAGGGATGTGTCCTCTCGCCACTGCTCTACTCCCTCTACACTTCAGACTGTGTGGCCACCCATGGCTCCAACACCATTGTGAAGTTTGCTGACGACACAGTGGTGTTGGGTGCCATCTCCAACAACGATGAGGTGGCCTACATGGATGAACTGAAGAATCTGGCATCATGGTGCCAGGACAACCACCTCCAGCTGAACGTCGGCAAGACCAAGGAGCTGGTGGTGGACTTCAGAAGGGGTCAGCACAGAGACTACAAGCCCATTATCATCAATGGAGCTCCAGTGGAGAGGGTGCAGTCCTTCAAATATCTTGGTGTCCACATCTCCTCAGACCTGACATGGGCTGCCCACATTCAGGTCCAGACCAAAAAGGCTAGGCAGTGCCTGTATCACCTACGACAACTGAGGAAGTTCAGGGTCTCTCCAAAGATCCTCAGGATTTTCTATACAGGCGCTGTGGAGAGCATCCTCACACAGAACATGACATCGTGGTTTGGAAACAGCTGTGTGAAGGACCAAAAAGCTCTCCAGAGAGTGATCCGTACAGCAGAACGCTGCTGCAGGATTGCTCTCCCCCCGCTTCAGGACACCTACACCAGGAGATGCCGGACTAGAGCAACGCAGATACTGAAGGACCCGTCCCATCCTGGCAACAAACTGTTCCAACTTCTGCAATCTGGTAGAAGGTTCCGCATCATCCGGGCAAGGACAGAGAGACTCAAGAGGAGCTTCTATCCCCAAGCCATCCGGGCCCTAAACACACACACACCCGCCCTCTCACATCATCTATAATTGACTGAGACAGGACTCTCTTCCAGACACTCTAAACCAAGGCACAATGTACATTCCAAATTCCTTTAATTTTAAATATGTTTATATTGTCTATTCTGTAAAATAGTCAGATGTCTATTCATATTAATGTACAGAATTCACCTGCTTGCTGCTACTACTGCACATTCACCCAATGTATATACTATTTATATATATATATATATATATATATATAATGTTCTTCCTCTACCCCCCCATTTTTGCACATGTCGAGGAGCGTGTCAGGCTACATTTCACTGTGTGTTATACTTGTGTATACTTGTCTATGCATGTGACAAATAAAGAACCTTGAACCTTGAACCTTGAGAAGCAGCCTAAAGCCCAACAGATTCATCTTTCCAGACTGAAAATATCTCAGAGTGGGGAGGAAGGGGAAGTGAGAGAGCTGGTCAGCCTCGTCCTCCAGACTGGCCAGAGCAGAGGACGCCAGGGAGTCGGTGTGCTCGGACAGCGTGTCCAACACTTTGCCGTTCACATAGCCGCTCATGAGGTAGCGGATCAACTCTATCTTACGGGTATAGTCTGGATGTGTGATATTGATGAACGGTGAGAGAGATTGAAGGGGAAAAGAAGAGGAAGGAGACAGAGTTGGGTAAGAGGATTATATAAATTGTGAGGAATGATTGAATAAGAGACGGAAAAAACAATCCAAAGGAGGCGAGAAATGACAAGGGAAAAAAAGTGGAAGGACACATGAGGCATGCTTATGTAACAAAAAATCAACATAAAATTATTGATGGCAAAGAACACATTGAAGTGACATGGAAACACTCGCCTGGTTTGGACAGAGGCATGGGAATAGGACAGTACTTCCTGGATGCTGTTGGAGGACTGTTGACATAATAAAAAATACCTTTTATTTATATATGCATATAAAATTAGCCAATGTGATTAGAATACAATCGTTTACACATTTCTAACAAAATGCTGCTGCATTAAATATGAATTATCACTGCATGACTGGATCTGCTGTTTGACCCCCACCAACCTGGTCCCGTCCTGATATTCTAACTCTGTAATATGCAACTTCTGTCAGTGTTCTGATACTGGAAACTGAATTTCCCGGAGGAACCACCCGAGGGATTAATAACGTTCTATCTAATCTACATCGACAACAGAAAAAGAAAATCTGCTGCTTGCAACAGCATTGTGTTAGAAGCATTTTTACTGGAGTGAATGCATTTAACTGTACTTGATTCATCTGTTAAAAGTACTTATATATTGCAATAAGACCGCAAAAAGCAAAGGGGACTGAATTCTATAGTATGTGGTATGTGTATAAGGTGACACATGTATGCAGTTTCCTGCCATTAGTGTAATGTAAACTTGGAATCATCACATATCTACAGGTATTTGTACTGAATGAAATGAGCTGTGGTGATTAAAAGCATCAGCAAAAGCATACTTACTAGTGGCCTTTTCTTCTTAGGTCTGGATCTTGATGCTTCTGGGACTGAAGATCACAGCCAAGTCACCAGTTTCATAAACAATAAACAAACAAAAAGCAAATAAACAAAACACTTTCAGAGATCGCACAACTTTTGTTTTCATCTGCATATGATAATGTTCCTTGAATCGAATCTACCATACACTACCATACACACTCTACTACAGTGTATCAAACTATTCTAAATACTTCCACAAACAATGACATACCCATCTTTGTCTTTTTGTGGCTTTCACCAAAAACTCTCCCCCTGGTGGATCCTGTGTTGACGTATGTGATTTTAGGAGAAAAACAAAAACAAAATCATTTTAAATGGTTACATTAAATGTAATAATATCAACATTCAATAGATTTGACTGTACATGTATCAACTGGTGTAAAATACATGTTCCTTGATCCTTGGTCAGGCAACATAAATTACTGTTGTTTCAGCCATCAGGTACTCCTCTAAAATTCAGCCTGGACTCCAAATATAAAGCATACAATACATACAAACATACAAATCACCTTTGCTGGTCTTGTTGCCTGCGTGCTCCACTTGCCCCTCTGAAGTGCTCAGTGGGTCATCCTGTCCCTTGTTGAGCTCAATCTTCTCCATCACATTCCTCACTTCCTCCACCTGCGTGGTCCTCACCTCCCGTGGCTCCATAATCGTTGCCTCCTCCTGGTTGTTGATCATTCGAGTTAGTTTACACAATGGGTCAAACTTTGAACTTTATCCTGCTTTACGCCTCCTGGTTTGTAGCAGACTAAGTATATATGACGTATGAAAGGGAACAGAGTGGAGTTAAAGTGTGAGGGTGAAGGAGAAGATGTTGTGACTCAGTGATGATGATGATGATGATGACCAAACGTCAGTCTACTGGAAGTGCAAAATGCTACAGACCCCTGACTCCACCAAAACATCGTGCTTAAGACTACATACCTTTTCTTCAAGGCCCGTGTACAATGTGCTCTTTAAACAAACTAAAGTAAAATGTGATCATTTCTGCCCAGATTACTAACATTTAAATATCCACAAAGGTTCCAATGCAACGTTATCTATACCCATCACTATTTTATTAAGCTACACCATCACTTGATTTTATGCCATTTACAGTGTGTAAGTACTTTAATACTACTTTAATTAACATAGATTCTCATTCACACATCACATGTATCAGTTACACATCACATGTATCAGTTACACATATATCAATGAAGGAAGAAAACAGGCACAAACAGATTGTCAGTTGTCTAAGTAGCTGCAATCTGCAGATCAGTCTTTTGATAACTTTGCTTTCTTTCTATCTTTAAGCGTGATAGCAGCAAAAGTGGCTGTCACTCAAGATTTGGAAAGGAAAAATAAGCCACCATATGTTGTTAACTACTGCTGAGGAAGAAACCAACACTTATAAATGATGTGCTGCTTATGTGAAAATGGGAGAAGGATTGATGATTGAATTTCTGTTTTTACAGTAAAATGGTCTTCTAACAGGTAAACATAAGAAAATATTTTTAGACACTAAACATAAATCATAACTTTAAAACTGCAGGATCTGAATCTTACCTTTACAAAGGTACTCATAACATCAGCCCATCCTCTGAAGGGATTCCTGAACATAGGCTGTTAGTCTGCAGCCAGGGGTTAATATTTCATATCCGAGTTCTCCTTTTTTGCTCTTCTTCCCAAGAAGCAGTGCTGGTTTGTAGCCAAGGGCATGGAGTTTTTCAAGCTGCAATAAAGCATGATATTTATATTTATTGGACAGCCTGAGGCGTTCTTCAGTAAACTGGACTACCCCACAGCAGAGCTGGACTGGGACAAAAAATCAGCCCGGGCATTTTGACTAGAGACCGGCCCACCAGGTATTATAGGAAAAACCATAAAGCCTTTGAATGAAAACAAACGTCGTTGTGACAGTGATGTACACTGTCTTGTTGGTACATATGTATCAATCTAATAAACTTAAACCTACACCATCCTCCCTATTCTGCTATTCTAAACAGTACTTAGCCGAAACCCAAAGACTGCTTGGTTGAGTTAACTTCCTGAACTATCTACAACATATGGTGGAAACCTGAAATTAAGACAGAGAAGACTAGAGGTGAGACATGACCATTACTGAATATTAAAAATAATAAATGACAGATTTAGTGATATTTTCATCAACTATTTATTTACCACAAACCTGTTTCTCCATCACCTGTTCAGCTCTGATGATTCAGTAAGGACATCTCCTGGTTTCATCTTCATGTTTCCCTCTCACCAGATAACCAAACCGATATCATGACCAGCAGCTTTTACAGCTGTGGCTCCAACAAACATCAGCTGATACTAGAAAGTAATATTAAATAAATTCTAACAACAGCTTATCAAGTTTAAAGGCGCTTCTGCTGTTTAACGCGACCTCCGCTAGTTTCCTCTTTCTGGCGCAAAGCGGGAGATAAACAAGCAAGAGAGACGGGACTTGTGGCAGAAACGCCGATCAGCTGATCATTGATCAGTTTCATGATTGAAGTAGCAGCAGGAGAGGGAGGGGGGAGAGTGAGAGAAGAAGAGGCAGCTGACAGCGTAAAGACACAGAATAACTCCAGCTTTGTGTCTTTTTTTATTGTAGCTGAAGTACGTGACAAATCGCGTTTATTTTCAGCTCAATACAAAACGCATAATATTAACTCTGAATACCAGAGGATTCCGTTTTTTATGGCACGGTTGGCAACTCTACTAACTAACCTTATGAATAAAATAAAGTTCACCAGTAACATCATAGCACCCACCCAACTGTACAGAAACTCCATCATGCTAGCTAGTACACAGTACCAGTTATTGTAACTGACTGTAGCACAACGTTAGCACAAGTTAGCACAAGGAAAATAAACTACACCTAAACTTGGTTTGACCCAGATAGACTGCAGGTCATAACTTCTTACCTGAAGCTCATTTCACCTGACAGTCGGACTGGCGGCCGCCTTGGGTCTCTCCACCTCCGCCACCCCTTTCCCCCATCCACCTGCTGGCCTCCACCACTTGCTAATTTTACTGAATCCGTGTAAGCTCCACCATAGCCACTACCAAACAATTGAGTTATTTTTACACGTCTGCCAGCATCTGTCCAATCCGCCACCTTTCACTGTTTACACGGTTACGAAAAAAAGACAACAACAAAACATTGGCCCATTTAAAACGAAAAATGACCATCGGCCCACCGGGCAAATGCCCGGTATGCCCGATGGCCAGTCCAGCTATGCTGATGGGGACTGTGAGGGTTTGTAGTTAAATTCCTGCTCTTACAGGATCAGTGAGTGTCTGTTTAAAGATTATTAACATACTTTTACATCACTATGGAACACCAGCATTTCTGCAGAGGACAGAACCCCCTGCCTTAATCTACCATGATGCTCTGTGCTATGTTGTCATGGCAATATGAAGTCAAATAAATACAAATGTAGAAAAATGCACATTTAAAGGAGGACAAGAAGACAGGCAACTGGAAGAGCTTTTGAAACAGGAAAACTTTTCTGGATTTCTCTTAATTTAACTGGAAATTTTGCTAATACAAGTCAAGGAGGAAACAAGGAGGCAGGTTGGATTATATTTGAGGACAGGACGCATGAAGGAGAAGCATGAGGAGAGAGGAACAGCAGAGCGATGGTGAAGAGCTAATCGTGGATCAAGTCGAAGAAGCAAGCATCAAAACTGTGAGTAAACATAACACACAAAGAGTTAAAAATTACTGTGCTGATTAAGGAAACATTAAATTTGGTTAGTTTGGGGTCTCGAGCTTCAGGTTTGTGGCTTCAGTTACTCTTAAAATTGAGGAAAGACAAAAAATGTTTCTTTTGAAAGGTTGTTGGAGGATTCTTACTGTAAGAAATATCTGGGTGTTCATCTGCTTTTATTTAAAAAAAAAAAAGTTGAATTTTATTTAGTCACATTGGAAAGGGAAAATTGGAGGATCAGGACAATAACGTGGCCAAATTTACTGTTTCCTTAATCAGAACAATAATTTTGATCTGAACTAGAAATGTTGAAATGGGTTATTTTCTTTCTTCTCTACTGATCACTGTGTTACATGTTTAGTTACTTGTCAGTCTACATAGTTAATGGTACTTTTGAAAAAATGCAGTTTATTCTTAATTTTGTAGAAAAAGGCTCTGCACCTGTGAAAAACAAATCCAAACCCCCCAAATCACTGTAGATCAGAGTAGCTAAGCTCTGGTTAACTGCAATTATATTACAGGAGATTAAAAATATTAGGATGATTGAAAGAAACAAAGATTGCTTTAATGTCTGAAGATTTGACTTTCTTATTGAAAGAGACGAAAACTAATCCATGTGTGACACTGAGAAAAAACTAAAAGCTAAAAAGATCTGGAGGTCCAACTGTTGTTATACAAATGTGCAAACTTGATTTAATGACATTAGAAAGAAAAAATGGGATGTTTAAAAAGGTAATATATAAAAATGATTTTTATATTACTTGAAAAAATGATGTTGGTTAGTGCAGCTGTATTTGGAAAAACTGCTGGGTCACTAGTAAGATGAGATTTAATGTGATAAACTGAGGGAAGGTAATATAATCTGCACACTCGCTATTATTGTTGTAATCCACACACCACCATTATTGTTGCATCCATACACCAGCAAATATTTTATCAAACATTAATCATAATTGGTGATCAATGCAAGTTTTAAGCAATTATATTTATTTGCATTCAAAACCAATTTACAAAATATAAAAAAGAATCTTGTTTTTTTTTAAGAAAAAAAGACGTTTCTAACTGACTTCAGTTAGCTGAGCTGTAGAGGAGATTGATGAGCACGCAATAAAGTGAACTTGTTAGGGAGAGATTGCAATCAACTCAAATTTTGATGATAGACACAGATAAAAATGAGCGTTTTTTTAGACACTGGTGTGTGGACCAATCACATGATTATAAACCAGGTGAAAATTGACTTCAAACTTTTGAGCTGTAGTGTAGATTGATTACAATGATAGCGTATAGTTATCTATTACAGAAGAATGTATAGAAGTATGAGGACAGAAAGACACTGTTAAAAAGCTATGAGCTGTCTTGATGCAGAGAAAGTGGAGTTTGTCATCCTGGAGCTGCTGCCAAGATGAATGATGCTCTGCCTCTGTGCTCAAGTTCAGACATAGGCTTTAAGCAACCATGAGCCACTGATAAGCGTGATAGATTAATAAGCATGTATAAAGTGGACTTGTTAAACAGCTCTGATAGGAGAAAGTCAATGAGCACGCAATAAAGTGGACTTGTTAGGGACAGTTTACCATCAGCCTTGATAAAGTTGAACTTATTTTGTATTGAAAGACAGACTTTAAAGTAGATTCTTATTTGAAACTGGTGATAAAATCCAGGTCAGACACAGTTACATACAAGCATACAGTACACACTACTGCTCAAAGGTCAGAGGTCAGTTAGAAAAGTCCCTGCTTTTAATAGAAAATTGGCTTTAATGTAACATCACATGAAGGTTATCAGTAATGTTTCACAGCTTTAATCAAATCCTTCATCATCCATAATTGTGATGGAAAAATGTCTGCAAGCGTGCAGGAGCCCATTTATAGAGACAATCAGTCCTGTGTTATAATGTTCATTGAAGTTTATCAGGTCAGACGACCAACAGATGAGAAGAAATATAATCTTACTAATTATTAGAGTTGAAAAGTACTTTGCTAAGCAAAATTCAATGAGGTTAGGCTTGAGCTTGAGACGTTAACATAAAAGGTTCAGTTGGTGATGCATGAAAGAAAATAATTTTCTTCTAAAAATCTATTGGAGAATTCTGATTGTAAGAAATGAAAAATATTCAAAGACTGAAACTGTTAAAAAAAGTGAAGGTTTTGTGCAGCCGGGTGTTGCAGCCCCTTTAGAGGAAAATGTAAACTTGGCTTCATGAGATTAAAAACAAACACTGGGATGATCCAGACACATTTATTGTTTCTTTAATCACCACAATAGTTTCAGTTTGTGCAAAAATCTTTAAAAAGCTGTTTTGAGTGATAAGTTAGGCTTTACTGTGTTAAGCTTGCATTAGATAAGACAATGTACCACCCCATATGGAAAAGAAATAGTAAAAACTTATATGTGATTACTCATGAAAGTGGCCACTTTCTCATTACTTTCATATATTGTTTTAGTAAGTATCCAAAACATACAAGTTTCATTATATAATTTTTCAAGGGATCTTATATCTGTTTTCACTCTTATCTGCTTTTCATACAAGTTTCACACAAGACAGATACAAACTTTATAAGATTTATATATATCTTTTCCATATGGGACTGAACACAGGAGGGATTATTGCTGAAAATGGGTCTCTGAACACCTCTGTAGATATTCTATTAAAAATCATTGATGATTTGTGATCAGTGTTAATATTAAGCATTTATATGATTATTTTGATAAATTGCTGTGATTCAATCTGAAACCAAATTTGAGTCTATTCTGAAAACAAGACATTTCTAATTCACCTCAGACTTTTGAGCTGTAGTCTACATTGTAATGATAGTGTATGGTTATTGATTAGAGCAGATGATATGAGACTATCAGGAGAGACTGTTAAAAAGCTATGAGCTGTCTTGATGCAGAGAAAGTGGAGTTTGTCATCCTGGAGCTGCTGCCAAGATGAATGATGCTCTGCCTCTGTGCTCAAGTTCAGACATAGGCTTTAAGCAACCATGAGCCACTGATAAGCGTGATAGATTAATAAGCATGTATAAAGTGGACTTGTTAAACAGCTCTGATAGGAGAAAGTCAATGAGCACGCAATAAAGTGGACTTGTTAGGGACAGTTTACCATCAGCCTTGATAAAGTTGAACTTATTTTGTATTGAAAGACAGACTTTAAAGTAGATTCTTATTTGAAACTGGTGATAAAATCCAGGTCAGACACAGTACAAGCATACAGTACACACTACTGCTCAAAGGTCAGAGGTCAGTTAGAAAAGTCCCTGCTTTTAATAGAAAATTGGCTTTAATGTAACATCACATGAAGGTTATCAGTAATGTTTCACAGCTTTAATCAAATCCTTCATCATCCATAATTGTGATGGAAAAATGTCTGCAAGCGTGCAGGAGCCCATATATAGAGACAATCAGTCCTGTGTTATAATGTTCATTGAAGTTTATCAGGTCAGACGACCAACAGATGATAAGAAATATAATCTTATTAATTATTAGAGTTGAAAAGTACTTTGCTAAGCAAAATTCAATGAGGTTAGGCTTGAGCTTGAGACGTTAACATAAAAGGTTCAGTTGGTGATGCATGAAAGAAAATAATTTTCTTCTACAAATCTATTGGAGAATTCTGATTGTAAGAAATGAAAAATATTCAAAGACTGAAACTGTTAAAAAAAGTGAAGGTTTTGTGCAGCCGGGTGTTGCAGCCCCTTTAGAGGAAAATGTAAACTTGGCTTCATGAGATTAAAAACAAACACTGGGATGATCCAGACACATTTATTGTTTCTTTAATCACCACAATAGTTTCAGTTTGTGCAAAAATCTTTAAAAAGCTGTTTTGAGTGATAAGTCAGGCTTTAATGTGTTAAGCTTGCATTAGATAAGACAATGTACCACCCCATATGGAAAAGAAATACTAAAAACTTATATGTGATTACTCATGAAAGTGGCCACTTTCTCATTACTTTCATATATTGTTTTAGTAAGTATCCAAAACATACAAGTTTCATTATATAATTTTTCAAGGGATCTTATATCTGTTTTCACTCTTATCTGCTTTTCATACAAGTTTCACACAAGACAGATACAAACTTTATAAGATTTATATATATCTTTTCCATATGGGACTGAACACAGGAGGGATTATTGCTGAAAATGGGTCTCTGAACACCTCTGTAGATATTCTATTAAAAATCATTGATGATTTGTGATCAGTGTTAATATTAAGCATTTATATGATTATTTTGATAAATTGCTGTGATTCAATCTGAAACCAAATTTGAGTCTATTCTGAAAACAAGACATTTCTAATGCACCTCAGACTTTTGAGCTGTAGTCTACATTGTAATGATAGTGTATGGTTATTGATTAGAGCAGATGATATGAGACTATCAGGAGAGACTGTTAAAAAGCTATGAGCTGTCTTGATGCAGAGAAAGTGGAGTTTGTCATCCTGGAGCTGCTGCCAAGATGAATGATGCTCTGCCTCTGTGCTCAAGTTCAGACATAGGCTTTAAGCAACCATGAGCCACTGATAAGCGTGATAGATTAACAAGCATGTATAAAGTGGACTTGTTAAACAGCTCTGATAGGAGAAAGTCAATGAGCACGCAATAAAGTGGACTTGTTAGGGACAGTTTACCATCAGCCTTGATAAAGTTGAACTTATTTTGTATTGAAGGACAGACTTTAAAGAAGATTCTTATTTGAAACTGGTGATAAAATCCAGGTCAGATACAGTTACATACAAGCATACAGTACACATTACTGCTCAAAGGTCAGAGGTCAGTTAGAAAAGTCCCTGCTTTTAATAGAAAATTGGCTTTAATGTAACATCACATGAAGGTTATCAGTAATGTTTCACAGCTTTAATCAAATCCTTCATCATCCATAATTGTGATGGAAAAATGTCTGCAAGCGTGCAGGAGCCCATTTATAGAGACAATCAGTCCTGTGTTATAATGTTCATTGAAGTTTATCAGGTCAGACGACCAACAGATGATAAGAAATATAATCTTACTAATTATTAGAGTTGAAAAGTACTTTGCTAAGCAAAATTCAATGAGGTTAGGCTTGAGCTTGAGACGTTAACATAAAAGGTTCAGTTGGTGATGCATGAAAGAAAATAATTTTCTTCTAAAAGTCTATTGGAGAATTCTGATTGTAAGAAATGAAAAATATTCAAAGACTGAAACTGTTGAAAAAAGTGAAGGTTTTGTGCAGCCGGGTGTTGCAGCCCCTTTAGAGGAAAATGTAAACTTGGTTTCATGAGGTTAAAAACAAACACTGGGATGATCCAGACACATTTATTGTTTCTTTAATCACCACAATAGTTTCAGTTTGTGCAAAAATCTTTAAAAAGCTGTTTTGAGTGATAAGTTAGGCTTTAATGTGTTAAGCTTGCATTAGATAAGACAATGTACCACCCCATATGGAAAAGAAATAGTAAAAACTTATATGTGATTACTCATGAAAGTGGCCACTTTCATGAGTAAATCATATAAGGCTTACATGATTTACTCATGAAAGTGGCCACTTTCTCATTACTTTCATATATTGTTTTAGTAAGTATCCAAAACATACAAGTTTCATTATATAATTTTTCAAGGGATCTTATATCTGTTTTCACTCTTATCTGCTTTTCATACAAGTTTCACACAAGACAGATACAAACTTTATAAGATTTATATATATCTTTTCCATATGGGACTGAACACAGGAGGGATTATTGCTGAAAATGGGTCTCTGAACACCTCTGTAGATATTCTATTAAAAATCATTGATGATTTGTGATCAGTGTTAATATTAAGCATTTATATGATTATTTTGATAAATTGCTGTGATTCAATCTGAAACCAAATTTGAGTCTATTCTGAAAACAAGACATTTCTAATTCACCTCAGACTTTTGAGCTGTAGTCTACATTGTAATGATAGTGTATGGTTATTGATTAGAGCAGATGATATGAGACTATCAGGAGAGACTGTTAAAAAGCTATGAGCTGTCTTGATGCAGAGAAAGTGGAGTTTGTCATCCTGGAGCTGCTGCCAAGATGAATGATGCTCTGCCTCTGTGCTCAAGTTCAGACATAGGCTTTAAGCAACCATGAGCCACTGATAAGCGTGATAGATTAATAAGCATGTATAAAGTGGACTTGTTAAACAGCTCTGATAGGAGAAAGTCAATGAGCACGCAATAAAGTGGACTTGTTAGGGACAGTTTACCATCAGCCTTGATAAAGTTGAACTTATTTTGTATTGAAAGACAGACTTTAAAGTAGATTCTTATTTGAAACTGGTGATAAAATCCAGGTCAGACACAGTTACATACAAGCATACAGTACACATTACTGCTCAAAGGTCAGAGGTCAGTTAGAAAAGTCCCTGCTTTTAATAGAAAATTGGCTTTAATGTAACATCACATGAAGGTTATCAGTAATGTTTCACAGCTTTAATCAAATCCTTCATCATCCATAATTGTGATGGAAAAATGTCTGCAAGCGTGCAGGAGCCCATTTATAGAGACAATCAGTCCTGTGTTATAATGTTCATTGAAGTTTATCAGGTCAGACGACCAACAGATGATAAGAAATATAATCTTACTAATTATTAGAGTTGAAAAGTACTTTGCTAAGCAAAATTCAATGAGGTTAGGCTTGAGCTTGAGACGTTAACATAAAAGGTTCAGTTGGTGATGCATGAAAGAAAATAATTTTCTTCTAAAAGTCTATTGGAGAATTCTGATTGTAAGAAATGAAAAATATTCAAAGAGTGAAACTGTTGAAAAAAGTGAAGGTTTTGTGCAGCCGGGTGTTGCAGCCCCTTTAGAGGAAAATGTAAACTTGGTTTCATGAGGTTAAAAACAAACACTGGGATGATCCAGACACATTTATTGTTTCTTTAATCACCACAATAGTTTCAGTTTGTGCAAAAATCTTTAAAAAGCTGTTTTGAGTGATAAGTTAGGCTTTAATGTGTTAAGCTTGCATTAGATAAGACAATGTACCACCCCATATGGAAAAGAAATAGTAAAAACTTATATGTGATTACTCATGAAAGTGGCCACTTTCTCATTACTTTCATATATTGTTTTAGTAAGTATCCAAAACATACAAGTTTCATTATATAATTTTTCAAGGGATCTTATATCTGTTTTCACTCTTATCTGCTTTTCATACAAGTTTCACACAAGACAGATACAAACTTTATAAGATTTATATATATCTTTTCCATATGGGGCTGAACACAGGAGGGATTATTGCTGAAAATGGGTCTCTGAACACCTCTGTAGATATTCTATTTAAAATCATTGATGATTTGTGATCAGTGTTAAGATTAAGCATTTATATGATTATTTTGATAAATTGCTGTGATTCAATCTGAAACCAAATTTGAGTCTATTCTGAAAACAAGACATTTCTAATTCACCTCAGACTTTTGAGCTGTAGTCTACATTATAATGATAGTGTATGGTTATTGATTAGAGCAGATGATATGAGACTATCAGGAGAGACTGTTAAAAAGCTATGAGCTGTCTTGATGCAGAGAAAGTGGAGTTTGTCATCCTGGAGCTGCTGCCAAGATGAATGATGCTCTGCCTCTGTGCTCAAGTTCAGACATAGGCTTTAAGCAACCATGAGCCACTGATAAGCGTGATAGATTAATAAGCATGTATAAAGTGGACTTGTTAAACAGCTCTGATAGGAGAAAGTCAATGAGCACGCAATAAAGTGGACTTGTTAGGGACAGTTTACCATCAGCCTTGATAAAGTTGAACTTATTTTGTATTGAAAGACAGACTTTAAAGTAGATTCTTATTTGAAACTGGTGATAAAATCCAGGTCAGACACAGTTACATACAAGCATACAGTACACATTACTGCTCAAAGGTCAGAGGTCAGTTAGAAAAGTCCCTGCTTTTAATAGAAAATTGGCTTTAATGTAACATCACATGAAGGTTATCAGTAATGTTTCACAGCTTTAATCAAATCCTTCATCATCCATAATTGTGATGGAAAAATGTCTGCAAGCGTGCAGGAGCCCATTTATAGAGACAATCAGTCCTGTGTTATAATGTTCATTGAAGTTTATCAGGTCAGACGACCAACAGATGATAAGAAATATAATCTTACTAATTATTAGAGTTGAAAAGTACTTTGCTAAGCAAAATTCAATGAGGTTAGGCTTGAGCTTGAGACGTTAACATAAAAGGTTCAGTTGGTGATGCATGAAAGAAAATAATTTTCTTCTAAAAATCTATTGGAGAATTCTGATTGTAAGAAATGAAAAATATTCAAAGAGTGAAACTGTTGAAAAAAGTGAAGGTTTTGTGCAGCCGGGTGTTGCAGCCCCTTTAGAGGAAAATGTAAACTTGGCTTCATGAGATTAAAAACAAACACTGGGATGATCCAGACACATTTATTGTTTCTTTAATCACCACAATAGTTTCAGTTTGTGCAAAAATCTTTAAAAAGCTGTTTTGAGTGATAAGTTAGGCTTTAATGTGTTAAGCTTGCATTAGATAAGACAATGTACCACCCCATATGGAAAAGAAATAGTAAAAACTTATATGTGATTACTCATGAAAGTGGCCACTTTCTCATTACTTTCATATATTGTTTTAGTAAGTATCCAAAACATACAAGTTTCATTATATAATTTTTCAAGGGATCTTATATCTGTTTTCACTCTTATCTGCTTTTCATACAAGTTTCACACAAGACAGATACAAACTTTATAAGATTTATATATATCTTTTCCATATGGGACTGAACACAGGAGGGATTATTGCTGAAAATGGGTCTCTGAACACCTCTGTAGATATTCTATTTAAAATCATTGATGATTTGTGATCAGTGTTAATATTAAGCATTTATATGATTATTTTGATAAATTGCTGTGATTCAATCTGAAACCAAATTTGAGTCTATTCTGAAAACAAGACATTTCTAATTCACCTCAGACTTTTGAGCTGTAGTCTACATTGTAATGATAGTGTATGGTTATTGATTAGAGCAGATGATATGAGACTATCAGGAGAGACTGTTAAAAAGCTATGAGCTGTCTTGATGCAGAGAAAGTGGAGTTTGTCATCCTGGAGCTGCTGCCAAGATGAATGATGCTCTGCCTCTGTGCTCAAGTTCAGACATAGGCTTTAAGCAACCATGAGCCACTGATAAGCGTGATAGATTAATAAGCATGTATAAAGTGGACTTGTTAAACAGCTCTGATAGGAGAAAGTCAATGAGCACGCAATAAAGTGGACTTGTTAGGGACAGTTTACCATCAGCCTTGATAAAGTTGAACTTATTTTGTATTGAAAGACAGACTTTAAAGTAGATTCTTATTTGAAACTGGTGATAAAATCCAGGTCAGATACAATTACATACAAGCATACAGTACACACTACTGCTCAAAGGTCAGAGGTCAGTTAGAAAAGTCCCTGCTTTTAATAGAAAATTGGCTTTAATGTAACATCACATGAAGGTTATCAGTAATGTTTCACAGCTTTAATCAAATCCTTCATCATCCATAATTGTGATGGAAAAATGTCTGCAAGCGTGCAGGAGCCCATTTATAGAGACAATCAGTCCTGTGTTATAATGTTCATTGAAGTTTATCAGGTCAGACGACCAACAGATGATAAGAAATATAATCTTACTAATTATTAGAGTTGAAAAGTACTTTGCTAAGCAAAATTCAATGAGGTTAGGCTTGAGCTTGAGACGTTAACATAAAAGGTTCAGTTGGTGATGCATGAAAGAAAATAATTTTCTTCTAAAAGTCTATTGGAGAATTCTGATTGTAAGAAATGAAAAATATTCAAAGACTGAAACTGTTAAAAAAAGTGAAGGTTTTGTGCAGCCGGGTGTTGCAGCCCCTTTAGAGGAAAATGTAAACTTGGTTTCATGAGGTTAAAAACAAACACTGGGATGATCCAGACACATTTATTGTTTCTTTAATCACCACAATAGTTTCAGTTTGTGCAAAAATCTTTAAAAAGCTGTTTTGAGTGATAAGTTAGGCTTTAATGTGTTAAGCTTGCATTAGATAAGACAATGTACCACCCCATATGGAAAAGAAATAGTAAAAACTTATATGTGATTACTCATGAAAGTGGCCACTTTCATGAGTAAATCATATAAGGCTTACATGATTTACTCATGAAAGTGGCCACTTTCTCATTACTTTCATACATTGTTTTAGTAAGTATCCAAAACATACAAGTTTCATTATATAATTTTTCAAGGGATCTTATATCTGTTTTCACTCTTATCTGCTTTTCATACAAGTTTCACACAAGACAGATACAAACTTTATAAGATTTATATATATCTTTTCCATATGGGGCTGAACACAGGAGGGATTATTGCTGAAAATGGGTCTCTGAACACCTCTGTAGATATTCTATTTAAAATCATTGATGATTTGTGATCAGTGTTAATATTAAGCATTTATATGATTATTTTGATAAATTGCTGTGATTCAATCTGAAACCAAATTTGAGTCTATTCTGAAAACAAGACATTTCTAATTCACCTCAGACTTTTGAGCTGTAGTCTACATTGTAATGATAGTGTATGGTTATTGATTAGAGCAGATGATATGAGACTATCAGGAGAGACTGTTAAAAAGCTATGAGCTGTCTTGATGCAGAGAAAGTGGAGTTTGTCATCCTGGAGCTGCTGCCAAGATGAATGATGCTCTGCCTCTGTGCTCAAGTTCAGACATAGGCTTTAAGCAACCATGAGCCACTGATAAGCGTGATAGATTAATAAGCATGTATAAAGTGGACTTGTTAAACAGCTCTGATAGGAGAAAGTCAATGAGCACGCAATAAAGTGGACTTGTTAGGGACAGTTTACCATCAGCCTTGATAAAGTTGAACTTATTTTGTATTGAAAGACAGACTTTAAAGTAGATTCTTATTTGAAACTGGTGATAAAATCCAGGTCAGATACAGTTACATACAAGCATACATTACACATTACTGCTCAAAGGTCAGAGGTCAGTTAGAAAAGTCCCTGCTTTTAATAGAAAATTGGCTTTAATGTAACATCACATGAAGGTTATCAGTAATGTTTCACAGCTTTAATCAAATCCTTCATCATCCATAATTGTGATGGAAAAATGTCTGCAAGCGTGCAGGAGCCCATTTATAGAGACAATCAGTCCTGTGTTATAATGTTCATTGAAGTTTATCAGGTCAGACGACCAACAGATGATAAGAAATATAATCTTACTAATTATTAGAGTTGAAAAGTACTTTGCTAAGCAAAATTCAATGAGGTTAGGCTTGAGCTTGAGACGTTAACATAAAACGTTCAGTTGGTGATGCATGAAAGAAAATAATTTTCTTCTACAAATCTATTGGAGAATTCTGATTGTAAGAAATGAAAAATATTCAAAGACTGAAACTGTTGAAAAAAGTGAAGGTTTTGTGCAGCCGGGTGTTGCAGCCCCTTTAGAGGAAAATGTAAACTTGGCTTCATGAGGTTAAAAACAAACACTGGGATGATCCAGACACATTTATTGTTTCTTTAATCACCACAATAGTTTCAGTTTGTGCAAAAATCTTTAAAAAGCTGTTTTGAGTGATAAGTTAGGCTTTAATGTGTTAAGCTTGCATTAGATAAGACAATGTACCACCCCATATGGAAAAGAAATAGTAAAAACTTATATGTGATTACTCATGAAAGTGGCCACTTTCATGAGTAAATCATATAAGGCTTACATGATTTACTCATGAAAGTGGCCACTTTCTCATTACTTTCATACATTGTTTTAGTAAGTATCCAAAACATACAAGTTTCATTATATAAATTTTCAAGGGATCTTATATCTGTTTTCACTCTTATCTGCTTTTCATACAAGTTTCACACAAGACAGATACAAACTTTATAAGATTTATATATATCTTTTCCATATGGGACTGAACACAGGAGGGATTATTGCTGAAAATGGGTCTCTGAACACCTCTGTAGATATTCTATTAAAAATCATTGATGATTTGTGATCAGTGTTAATATTAAGCATTTATATGATTATTTTGATAAATTGCTGTGATTCAATCTGAAACCAAATTTGAGTCTATTCTGAAAACAAGACATTTCTAATTCACCTAACACTTTTGAGCTGTAGTCTACATTGTAATGATAGTGTATGGTTATTGATTAGAGCAGATGATATGAGACTATCAGGAGAGACTGTTAAAAAGCTATGAGCTGTCTTGATGCAGAGAAAGTGGAGTTTGTCATCCTGGAGCTGCTGCCAAGATGAATGATGCTCTGCCTCTGTGCTCAAGTTCAGACATAGGCTTTAAGCAACCATGAGCCACTGATAAGCGTGATAGATTAACAAGCATGTATAAAGTGGACTTGTTAAACAGCTCTGATAGGAGAAAGTCAATGAGCACGCAATAAAGTGGACTTGTTAGGGACAGTTTACCATCAGCCTTGATAAAGTTGAACTTATTTTGTATTGAAAGACAGACTTTAAAGTAGATTCTTATTTGAAACTGGTGATAAAATCCAGGTCAGATACAGTTACATACAAGCATACATTACACATTACTGCTCAAAGGTCAGAGGTCAGTTAGAAAAGTCCCTGCTTTTAATAGAAAATTGGCTTTAATGTAACATCACATGAAGGTTATCAGTAATGTTTCACAGCTTTAATCAAATCCTTCATCATCCATAATTGTGATGGAAAAATGTCTGCAAGCGTGCAGGAGCCCATTTATTGAGACAATCAGTCCTGTGTTATAATGTTCATTGAAGTTTATCAGGTCAGACGGCCAACAGATGATAAGAAATATAATCTTACTAATTATTAGAGTTGAAAAGTACTTTGCTAAGCAAAATTCAATGAGGTTAGGCTTGAGCTTGAGACGTTAACATAAAAGGTTCAGTTGGTGATGCATGAAAGAAAATAATTTTCTTCTAAAAATCTATTGGAGAATTCTGATTGTAAGAAATGAAAAATATTCAAAGACTGAAACTGTTGAAAAAAGTGAAGGTTTTGTGCAGCCGGGTGTTGCAGCCCCTTTAGAGGAAAATGTAAACTTGGTTTCATGAGGTTAAAAACAAACACTGGGATGATCCAGACACATTTATTGTTTCTTTAATCACCACAATAGTTTCAGTTTGTGCAAAAATCTTTAAAAAGCTGTTTTGAGTGATAAGTTAGGCTTTAATGTGTTAAGCTTGCATTAGATAAGACAATGTACCACCCCATATGGAAAAGAAATAGTAAAAACTTATATGTGATTACTCATGAAAGTGGCCATTTTCATGAGTAAATCATATAAGGCTTACATGATTTACTCATGAAAGTGGCCACTTTCTCATTACTTTCATACATTGTTTTAGTAAGTATCCAAAACATACAAGTTTCATTATATAATTTTTCAAGGGATCTTATATTTGTTTTCACTCTTATCTGCTTTTCATACAAGTTTCACACAAGACAGATACAAACTTTATAAGATTTATATATATCTTTTCCATATGGGACTGAACACAGGAGGGATTATTGCTGAAAATGGGTCTCTGAACACCTCTGTAGATATTCTATTAAAAATCATTGATGATTTGTGATCAGTGTTAATATTAAGCATTTATATGATTATTTTGATAAATTGCTGTGATTCAATCTGAAACCAAATTTGAGTCTATTCTGAAAACAAGACATTTCTAATTCACCTCAGACTTTTGAGCTGTAGTCTACATTGTAATGATAGTGTATGGTTATTGATTAGAGCAGATGATATGAGACTATCAGGAGAGACTGTTAAAAAGCTATGAGCTGTCTTGATGCAGAGAAAGTGGAGTTTGTCATCCTGGAGCTGCTGCCAAGATGAATGATGCTCTGCCTCTGTGCTCAAGTTCAGACATAGGCTTTAAGCAACCATGAGCCACTGATAAGCGTGATAGATTAATAAGCATGTATAAAGTGGACTTGTTAAACAGCTCTGATAGGAGAAAGTCAATGAGCACGCAATAAAGTGGACTTGTTAGGGACAGTTTACCATCAGCCTTGATAAAGTTGAACTTATTTTGTATTGAAAGACAGACTTTAAAGTAGATTCTTATTTGAAACTGGTGATAAAATCCAGGTCAGACACAGTTACATACAAGCATACAGTACACACTACTGCTCAAAGGTCAGAGGTCAGTTAGAAAAGTCCCTGCTTTTAATAGAAAATTGGCTTTAATGTAACATCACATGAAGGTTATCAGTAATGTTTCACAGCTTTAATCAAATCCTTCATCATCCATAATTGTGATGGAAAAATGTCTGCAAGCGTGCAGGAGCCCATTTATAGAGACAATCAGTCCTGTGTTATAATGTTCATTGAAGTTTATCAGGTCAGACGACCAACAGATGATAAGAAATATAATCTTACTAATTATTAGAGTTGAAAAGTACTTTGCTAAGCAAAATTCAATGAGGTTAGGCTTGAGCTTGAGACGTTAACATAAAAGGTTCAGTTGGTGATGCATGAAAGAAAATAATTTTCTTCTAAAAATCTATTGGAGAATTCTGATTGTAAGAAATGAAAAATATTCAAAGACTGAAACTGTTGAAAAAAGTGAAGGTTTTGTGCAGCCGGGTGTTGCAGCCCCTTTAGAGGAAAATGTAAACTTGGTTTCATGAGGTTAAAAACAAACACTGGGATGATCCAGACACATTTATTGTTTCTTTAATCACCACAATAGTTTCAGTTTGTGCAAAAATCTTTAAAAAGCTGTTTTGAGTGATAAGTTAGGCTTTAATATGTTAAGCTTGTATTAGATAAGACAATGTACCACCCCATATGGAAAAGAAATAGTAAAAACTTATATGTGATTACTCATGAAAGTGGCCACTTTCATGAGTAAATCATATAAGGCATACATGATTTACTCATGAAAGTGGCCACTTTCTCATTACTTTCATATATTGTTTTAGTAAGTATCCAAAACATACAAGTTTCATTATATAATTTTTCAAGGGATCTTATATCTGTTTTCACTCTTATCTGCTTTTCATACAAGTTTCACACAAGACAGATACAAACTTTATAAGATTTATATATATCTTTTCCATATGGGGCTGAACACAGGAGGGATTATTGCTGAAAATGGGTCTCTGAACACCTCTGTAGATATTCTATTAAAAATCATTGATGATTTGTGATCAGTGTTAATATTAAGCATTTATATGATTATTTTGATAAATTGCTGTGATTCAATCTGAAACCAAATTTGAGTCTATTCTGAAAACAAGACATTTCTAATTCACCTCAGACTTTTGAGCTGTAGTCTACATTGTAATGATAGGGTATGGTTATTGATTAGAGCAGATGATATGAGACTATCAGGAGAGACTGTTAAAAAGCTATGAGCTGTCTTGATGCAGAGAAAGTGGAGTTTGTCATCCTGGAGCTGCTGCCAAGATGAATGATGCTCTGCCTCTGTGCTCAAGTTCAGACATAGGCTTTAAGCAACCATGAGCCACTGATAAGCGTGATAGATTAATAAGCATGTATAAAGTGGACTTGTTAAACAGCTCTGATAGGAGAAAGTCAATGAGCACGCAATAAAGTGGACTTGTTAGGGACAGTTTACCATCAGCCTTGATAAAGTTGAACTTATTTTGTATTGAAAGACAGACTTTAAAGTAGATTCTTATTTGAAACTGGTGATAAAATCCAGGTCAGATACAGTTACATACAAGCATACAGTACACACTACTGCTCAAAGGTCAGAGGTCAGTTAGAAAAGTCCCTGCTTTTAATAGAAAATTGGCTTTAATGTAACATCACATGAAGGTTATCAGTAATGTTTCACAGCTTTAATCAAATCCTTCATCATCCATAATTGTGATGGAAAAATGTCTGCAAGCGTGCAGGAGCCCATTTATAGAGACAATCAGTCCTGTGTTATAATGTTCATTGAAGTTTATCAGGTCAGACGACCAACAGATGATAAGAAATATAATCTTACTAATTATTAGAGTTGAAAAGTACTTTGCTAAGCAAAATTCAATGAGGTTAGGCTTGAGCTTGAGACGTTAACATAAAAGGTTCAGTTGGTGATGCATGAAAGAAAATAATTTTCTTCTAAAAGTCTATTGGAGAATTCTGATTGTAAGAAATGAAAAATATTCAAAGACTGAAACTGTTAAAAAAAGTGAAGGTTTTATGCAGCCGGGTGTTGCAGCCCCTTTAGAGGAAAATGTAAACTTGGTTTCATGAGATTAAAAAAAAACACTGGGATGATCCAGACACATTTATTGTTTCTTTAATCACCACAATAGTTTCAGTTTGTGCAAAAATCTTTAAAAAGCTGTTTTGAGTGATAAGTTAGGCTTTAACGTGTTAAGCTTGCATTAGATAAGACAATGTACCACCCCATATGGAAAAGAAATAGTAAAAACTTATATGTGATTACTCATGAAAGTGGCCACTTTCATGAGTAAATCATATAAGGCTTACATGATTTACTCATGAAAGTGGCCACTTTCTCATTACTTTCACATATTGTTTTAGTAAGTATCCAAAACATACAAGTTTCATTATATAATTTTTCAAGGGATCTTATATCTGTTTTCACTCTTATCTGCTTTTCATACAAGTTTCACACAAGACAGATACAAACTTTATAAGATTTATATATATCTTTTCCATATGGGACTGAACACAGGAGGGATTATTGCTGAAAATGGGTCTCTGAACACCTCTGTAGATATTCTATTAAAAATCATTGATGATTTGTGATCAGTGTTAATATTAAGCATTTATATGATTATTTTGATAAATTGCTGTGATTCAATCTGAAACCAAATTTGAGTCTATTCTGAAAACAAGACATTTCTAATTCACCTCAGACTTTTGAGCTGTAGTCTACATTGTAATGATAGTGTATGGTTATTGATTAGAGCAGATGATATGAGACTATCAGGAGAGACTGTTAAAAAGCTATGAGCTGTCTTGATGCAGAGAAAGTGGAGTTTGTCATCCTGGAGCTGCTGCCAAGATGAATGATGCTCTGCCTCTGTGCTCAAGTTCAGACATAGGCTTTAAGCAACCATGAGCCACTGATAAGCGTGATAGATTAATAAGCATGTATAAAGTGGACTTGTTAAACAGCTCTGATAGGAGAAAGTCAATGAGCACGCAATAAAGTGGACTTGTTAGGGACAGTTTACCATCAGCCTTGATAAAGTTGAACTTATTTTGTATTGAAAGACAGACTTTAAAGTAGATTCTTATTTGAAACTGGTGATAAAATCCAGGTCAGATACAGTTACATACAAGCATACAGTACACACTACTGCTCAAAGGTCAGAGGTCAGTTAGAAAAGTCCCTGCTTTTAATAGAAAATTGGCTTTAATGTAACATCACATGAAGGTTATCAGTAATGTTTCACAGCTTTAATCAAATCCTTCATCATCCATAATTGTGATGGAAAAATGTCTGCAAGCGTGCAGGAGCCCATTTATAGAGACAATCAGTCCTGTGTTATAATGTTCATTGAAGTTTATCAGGTCAGACGACCAACAGATGATAAGAAATATAATCTTACTAATTATTAGAGTTGAAAAGTACTTTGCTAAGCAAAATTCAATGAGGTTAGGCTTGAGCTTGAGACGTTAACATAAAAGGTTCAGTTGGTGATGCATGAAAGAAAATAATTTTCTTCTAAAAATCTATTGGAGAATTCTGATTGTAAGAAATGAAAAATATTCAAAGACTGAAACTGTTTCACACAGTAGAAATTTTTATTCATCGTTTATATTGGGTTTTTTTCTGATTTTAGTGTTTATTTGTGAGTGTAGTTTTTATTTGCATGATTTTATTCTGTTTGTATCACATTGTTTCAGTGTGTTATTTTACATTGTTTTAATCCACTGTGGATTGGCTGGCAATGGGACAAATTAGCTGATAGTGATCACATGTTGAGGCATGGGTGTGTCCAGAGGTGTCCTTTCAGCTGTTTAAAGGTCGTATTAAAAGGAAGCAAGCTGAGCACTGGAAGGAGAGAGGCCCTAGATTGGAAGAGGAACGCATGAAGGCCAGGTGGAAAAGAGGGAGCCGCTGCGTGATCATGGGGGGTGCGACGCCTCGTCTGGAGACCGGTCAGCGTGATGTGGTGACCCAGTCCCGACAGCAGGAACGGCGACAGTAGGAGACAATGTGTGTGAGTGACATCAGGGCAGATGTATACCACTGCCTGCATTTGTGAGTAGTGTCTCACTGTTTTTCACTGGGTGCAGCCGTGTTGGGAGAGGGTCGCCATGGCTATAAGCCAGGGCAGCTTCCGGGATGATGGTTCTGGCTCCTATTTGTTTTTACTTACAGGTGATGACGTGAGGGGAGCCGCGGTGGTATCGAGCGACGGACTCCAATGCAGAATTCGAACTGGGCTGGGATGTGATGGACCCAGTGGACGGACGAGACTGGGACAGGAGGCTCCTCGTCTGCCTGACACAAGGCTGGCGTGGACCCCGCTCAGCAAGAGGAATTTCTGTCCAGCTCAAGAACACACAAGGAATATTCGTCCTGGGTTGTGGGACTGGGTGGGATTTCTGTGCATGAAGAGAATTGTATTTTGACCAGTTTTAGAATAATCTTATCCAGTCTCAGTGGGAATTTTAACATATCGAGAAAATTTCATTGTATACTTTATTTCTTAGTATCTGGTTTGTTTTATTCCTGCTGTCCACCTCGTGGAATAAACATGAATGAAACGATACTTTCCTGTCAAAAACAATATTTTAGTCAGGGCTAGCGGAAAGTTTCATATATATCATGAACATCTTTCCTCTTTGTCTTCCTATAGTTTAGTTTCATTTTCTTACCCCAACCGGTGGAGGCAGATGGCCCCTCCCTGATTCTGGTTCTGCCGAAAATGGAGTTTTTCCTTCCCACTGTTGCCAAGTTCTTGCTCATAGGGGGTCATTTGATTGTTGGGGCTTTCTCTGTATTATTGCACAACCTTTATCTTACCATATATTTCAAGTTTATATGTTGTGAATTGGCTTGATTTAAATCAAACTGAACTCATTCAATTAAAACCAAATATAACTTGTAATCCAATCTATTCAAATGTAAAGTCATCTCACTCAATTTGGACTAGCACTGAAAAATACACTGACATCCTCTGTTTCCCAATTAGCAGATCAGAGGTTGATGTTTTATTCATGACTCAATACTTGAATGGTTTTATCCTGTTTATAAATAAACATTTAAAAAGGACGTTGCTTCATTGTCTGATTCATTCTTTGTCTGTGTCGGTCCTTAATACACATACATACATATACATACATAAACTTGAAATGAATTAATCCACCTGTTCACAGGAGATCACAGGAAGATGACACCAAACATCAGAAGATCTTATTGTGCGCTACAGTAAAAGGGTGGTTTCTTGGGGCTAAAAGCACATAATAAACTACAGCAGAAGCTCACATAAAGCAGGAAATAAGCAGGCAGCACTTGATCTGCTAATGCACGTTTCACACTTTTATTGTTGCCTCATTCACTAACAGTTCAATGGTGCAAGATTACCATACACAGAATTAGGATATCTGCATGACACATCTATGCTGTACAGCGAATGGATTATAATTATTACAAATACAGTAAACATATTTACATTTTAGTTCAAGCTACATACAACATAGATATTTACAAAGTATGAAAATGAAACCGGTCTGACAAATAATAAACAGCGTTAATGACGTTTTTTTTTTCTTTTCTTTTGGTGAACAAATCTGAAAGGGGGCGGGGTTAACTGATATTAATTGTCAGAGGGGGAAGGGGGAAAATATCATGGCTAGTTTTGTTTGAAAGGCATCAACAGAAAAACACACACAGAAAAAAGTGATGAGGTGAAGAAAGACACAATAAGTCTGCTGTCGTTTTAGATGTCACCAGCTACTTTGTATAGTCCTATATCTCTGATATTAGAAAAAATTAAAATGAGTTCAAATACACCTTTATTTTGATAGAGTTCAGATGGATGCCTCGCATGACTAATGAGTAGATCTCCAAAAAAAATAACAGACTTCTGATTCACTCAACCCGCTTTCTAATAAAGAGGAAGCACTAATGTAACTCACCTCCTCAGTCGAGGTGCAGGGGTTACATGTTAGGTCTCCTTTTCCTTCCCCCCCTCTCTTACATTCAAACCCTCTCTTAGTTCACACTAGAACAGGCCGCCACACCATCATTTGGTTTAATATGAGTGGAACAACTAAACCGCACAGACTTTAAATGATCAGTTAGTTGAACCTTTTATTAATATGTGCAAAGAGCTGCAAACTAATATTTAAACATTGCAAACAATAAATACACAATCCAAAATAAAAACACCTCTGCAAATGAAGTGGAAAAGTTTGCTCTGGCAGCGCTTCGCATCAACATGTATATGAGGTACATTGCACTTTTGAGACTTGATCTGTGCATAGGTGCATCTTTGATGTGCAGCTCAGAGATCCACAATCCAGCACGTTTCTGTTTCTCTGACCGTCAGGCTGGCTGACCCGAGGTCACGTCAGAGCTTTGTTTTTCATCTATATGTAACAGACAGTTGGTACCTCTCCTTCCACGCATTTCATACGACACAGCAGGCAGACTGCTGGTTGGTTGACCAGAGTTTTTCAATACCTTTCTGCATTAACACATCTCGAGAGGCGTAGGCGCCAAAAAGTGAATCCGAAGCCGAATGTAGCAGCTGCAGCACGGCACACAGAGCAAATATTTTCATGGGGTAGTATCAGAAATAAGACCTTTGAATATGTAGTCCCTTTAACTTCTTTCCTTCTATTAAACCATTCATTCATTCTTTTTCCTTACGTCCTTCTAACCTTTTCACTGTTTTCTTTGCGTCTTTACAACAAGAGTGTAAAGTTAATAGCAGTAAATGTCAAGGCTTTCTGATTCTCAGTGAGATAGAGCGAGCTAGAGGAGCAGAGAGGGATGTGTTAAATGAGGGTTAACTACCACACTCATCCCAGAACAGACTGCATGTACAAATCAAGTTCTCTCCTTAGTTCGTTTTCATCCTCCTAGTCCTCCTCCTCATCTCCTTGTAACCCTGTTAGTGAGTCAGTATTTTACTGACTCACTAACTGACACTGGCACTATCGGGGGTTTAGAGGCGGCGTATGTACACAGATTGAGGAGGATCTAAGTATGACGTGGATGACAGAGGAAATCGGGCGAGGCTCTCCTGTCAAAGTTCATTCCCACTTTGAGTTTTTGTTTCAGAGACGGTTCAGCCTGATGCAAATTCACTGCGAGAAGAAGAATACCCTATAAATCTATTAGCAGCTATAGTTTAGGTAGCAGAGCGTAAACTAACACGTCACTTGGAGATATCTGTAGATTTTTTCGTCATGGTTTCAAATGTAAGCTGGCTGATTTGGTTCATTTTTGTTTTTTGTTCTAAACTGAGCAAACCTGGTCTTCTCCTGAGGACTGCTGCAGGTGTCACGCGAGCATGTTAATTTAATAAAAAACCAACAGCAAAAAAACCCAAAATAGAAGAAACTCATTTCAGGAGACAAATAAAACCGATAGAGACATTTTCTTTTGTACAGATGATTGGCAAACGGAAAGTTTCTAAAGAGTTGTGCACACACAAGTAGACAACTACAACATGCTACTTAGTTAGGGGAGTTTGGGAATGACAACCAAGCGGAACAAAATTAGACCCAAACATTGTCATCGAAACGAAAACATACTCTCATTCCCCTTTACTTGATATTCTAACTCTGTAATATGCAACTTCTGTCAGTGTTCTGATACTGGAAACTGAATTTCCCGGAGGAACCACCCGAGGGATTAATAACGTTCTATCTAATCTACATCGACAACAGAAAAAGAAAATCTGCTGCTTGCAACAGCATTGTGTTAGAAGCATTTTTACTGGAGTGAATGCATTTAACTGTACTTGCATCATCTGTTAAAAGTACTTATATATTGCAATAAGACTGCAAAAAGCAAAGGGGACTGAATTCTATAGTATGTGGTATGTGTATAAGGTGACACATGTATGCAGTTTCCTGCCATTAGTGTAATGTAAACTTGGAATCATCACATATCTACAGGTATTTGTACTGAATGAAATGAGCTGTGGTGATTAAAAGCATCAGCAAAAGCATACTTACTAGTGGCCTTTTCTTCTTAGGTCTGGATCTTGATGCTTCTGGGACTGAAGATCACAGCCAAGTCACCAGTTTCATAAACAATAAACAAACAAAAAGCAAATAAACAAAACACTTTCAGAGATCGCACAACTTTTGTTTTCATCTGCATATGATAATGTTCCTTGAATCGAATCTACCATACACTACCATACACACTCTACTACAGTGTATCAAACTATTCTAAATACTTCCACAAACAATGACATACCCATCTTTGTCTTTTTGTGGCTTTCACCAAAAACTCTCCCCCTGGTGGATCCTGTGTTGACGTATGTGATTTTAGGAGAAAAACAAAAACAAAATCATTTTAAATGGTTACATTAAATGTAATAATATCAACATTCAATAGATTTGACTGTACATGTATCAACTGGTGTAAAATACATGTTCCTTGATCCTTGGTCAGGCAACATAAATTACTGTTGTTTCAGCCATCAGGTACTCCTCTAAAATTCAGCCTGGACTCCAAATATAAAGCATACAAACATACAAATCACCTTTGCTGGTCTTGTTGCCTGCGTGCTCCACTTGCCCCTCTGAAGTGCTCAGTGGGTCATCCTGTCCCTTGTTGAGCTCAATCTTCTCCATCACATTCCTCACTTCCTCCACCTGCGTGGTCCTCACCTCCCGTGGCTCCATAATCGTTGCCTCCTCCTGGTTGTTGATCATTCGAGTTAGTTTACACAATGGGTCAAACTTTGAACTTTATCCTGCTTTACGCCTCCTGGTTTGTAGCAGACTAAGTATATATGACGTATGAAAGGGAACAGAGTGGAGTTAAAGTGTGAGGGTGAAGGAGAAGATGTTGTGACTCAGTGATGATGATGATGATGATGACCAAACGTCAGTCTACTGGAAGTGCAAAATGCTACAGACCCCTGACTCCACCAAAACATCGTGCTTAAGACTACATACCTTTTCTTCAAGGCCCGTGTACAATGTGCTCTTTAAACAAACTAAAGTAAAATGTGATCATTTCTGCCCAGATAACTAACATTTAAATATCCACAAAGGTTCCGATGCAACGTTATCTATACCCATCACTATTTTATTAAGCTACACCATCACTTGATTTTATGCCATTTACAGTGTGTAAGTACTTTAATACTACTTTAATTAACATAGATTCTCATTCACACATCACATGTATCAGTTACACATCACATGTATCAGTTACACATATATCAATGAAGGAAGAAAACAGGCACAAACAGATTGTCAGTTGTCTAAGTAGCTGCAATCTGCAGATCAGTCTTTTGATAACTTTGCTTTCTTTCTATCTTTAAGCGTGATAGCAGCAAAAGTGGCTGTCACTCAAGATTTGGAAAGGAAAAATAAGCCACCATATGTTGTTAACTACTGCTGAGGAAGAAACCAACACTTATAAATGATGTGCTGCTTATGTGAAAATGGGAGAAGGATTGATGATTGAATTTCTGTTTTTACAGTAAAATGGTCTTCTAACAGGTAAACATAAGAAAATATTTTTAGACACTAAACATAAATCATAACTTTAAAACTGCAGGATCTGAATCTTACCTTTACAAAGGTACTCATAACATCAGCCCATCCTCTGAAGGGATTCCTGAACATAGGCTGTTAGTCTGCAGCCAGGGGTTAATATTTCATATCCGAGTTCTCCTTTTTTGCTCTTCTTCCCAAGAAGCAGTGCTGGTTTGTAGCCAAGGGCATGGAGTTTTTCAAGCTGCAATAAAGCATGATATTTATATTTATTGGACAGCCTGAGGCGTTCTTCAGTAAACTGGACTACCCCACAGCAGAGCTGGACTGGGACAAAAAATCAGCCCGGGCATTTTGACTAGAGACCGGCCCACCAGGTATTATAGGAAAAACCATAAAGCCTTTGAATGAAAACAAACGTCGTCGTGACAGTGATGTACACTGTCTTGTTGGTACATATGTATCAATCTAATAAACTTAAACCTACACCATCCTCCCTATTCTGCTATTCTAAACAGTACTTAGCCGAAACCCAAAGACTGCTTGGTTGAGTTAACTTCCTGAACTATCTACAACATATGGTGGAAACCTGAAATTAAGACAGAGAAGACTAGAGGTGAGACATGACCATTACTGAATATTAAAAATAATAAATGACAGATTTAGTGATATTTTCATCAACTATTTATTTACCACAAACCTGTTTCTCCATCACCTGTTCAGCTCTGATGATTCAGTAAGGACATCTCCTGGTTTCATCTTCATGTTTCCCTCTCACCAGATAACCAAACCGATATCGTGACCAGCAGCTTTTACAGCTGTGGCTCCAACAAACATCAGCTGATACTAGAAAGTAATATTAAATAAATTCTAACAACAGCTTATCAAGTTTAAAGGCGCTTCTGCTGTTTAACGCGACCTCCGCTAGTTTCCTCTTTCTGGCGCAAAGATAAACAAGCAAGAGAGACGGGACTTGTGGCAGAAACGCCGATCAGCTGATCATTGATCAGTTTCATAATTGAAGTAGCAGCAGGAGAGGGAGGGGGGAGAGTGAGAGAAGAAGAGGCAGCTGACAGCGTAAAGACACAGAATAACTCCAGCTTTGTGTCTTTTTTTATTGTAGCTGAAGTACGGGACAAATCGCGTTTATTTTCAGCTCAATACAAACCGCATAATATTAACTCTGAATACCAGAGGATTCCGTTTTTTATGGCACGGTTGGCAACTCTACTAACTAACCTTATGAATAAAATAAAGTTCACCAGTAACATCATAGCACCCACCCAACTGTACAGAAACTCCATCATGCTAGCTAGTACACAGTACCAGTTATTGTAACTGACTGTAGCACAACGTTAGCACAAGTTAGCACAACGAAAATAAACTACACCTAAACTTGGTTTGACCCAGATAGACTGCAGGTCATAACTTCTTACCTGAAGCTCATTTCACCTGACAGTCGGACTGGCGGCTGCCTTGGGTCTCTCCACCTCCAGTCCTTTCCCCCATCCACCTGCTGGCCTCCACCACTTGCTAATTTTACTGAATCCGTGTAAGCTCCACCATAGCCACTACCAAACAATTGAGTTATTTTTACACGTCTGCCAGCATCTGTCCAATCCGCCACCTTTCACTGTTTACACGGTTATGGAAAAAAAGACAACAACAACAAAACGTCGGCCCATTTAAAACGAAAAATGACCACCGGGCAAATGCCTGGTATGCCCGATGGCCAGTCCAGCTATGCCCCGCTGCTATTTTTCGTTAAGTTAAATGTGTTTGTGTCCACTGTCCTTAGCTAGGTCCTGAAATCTAGGCAGCTAAGATGAGAAGTGTGCTCTTCGGGGAAACTTGTTTTGTAAAGTTGGTTTAGCTCATCCGTAGAGGCGAATGAATTGAGCATGACTAAAGAAATGATGAGAAAAGCACTGTGTTGCTCTTTTGTCCAGTCATTGATGCTAGCTAAGAGGATGTAATAAAGGCAAGGTAACAGAGATGAAAAAGGAGTGGTTGTTGAGAAATAAGTGGAGAAAGAGGTGTGCAGGCAAAAAAAACAAAACAGGTGTGAGTGTGTAAAATTTGGTGAGTATTTGAGTGCAAAAATGTGTGGTCTCCAGCTAATGGAAAAGGCTGATCGCGCCATGTGCACGTAGTGCTCTTTAAATAGAACAATTTTCCCTGCTCTCTTAGCCCCTCATGTGGCCACATGTGGCGGGCTAGCAGGCTAGCAACATACAGGCCCGGGTTCGAGCCCTCGGCTCACCTGCCTCTGTATGTTCACCTGCTAGGGGGAGGTGCAGGAGGGCGATCTTGGAGTGAAAATCCCAAGGGATGACCCCTGTTCAGCCTGGGCTTCCCCTGACTTTTTTCTTTTCTTTGCTTTTTTTTCTTTTACCTGCCAGCAACAAACAGACCTCCTTGTTGTCATGGCTACCAAGGACCACTCTTCTTGTGCCAACAAGTCATTGCCTGACAAAACATTATTTCCCATGTTTCCCTGTGTTTTGTTTTTTAATTTTTTATCTCTTGTGTTTTAGACAAAAATAAAAGAAAAAGATCTACAGATTCAGCCTTTTCTTTACCTGTGGTAGTCGCGTAGAATGACGTCACTGACACTGGTTTAATATGAAAACAAACTTTCTCAAACAAAAAAAAAACAAAAAAAGAAGTGGGTCGGTGTGTCATCTTTACCGAGCACCATACATGTTTTGCCTCACATTAAAATGATTATTTTTCCTTTTCAAAAAGAATTCAGAGAGAAAAAAACAGAGAAGTCAAATATATCAAATTTGCACCAATTCTACTGCCGGCAGGTGGCGCAGAGCACTTGCCGGCCCCTGGCAGGTTGAAGCACAGACAGGCGCCAGTTCGATTCTCACTCAGTCACTCACTCACTCCCAATCCTCTCTGTAGCTTCGGTCTGCTAGGGGGATTCCTGGTCTGCGCAGGGAATCCCAGTGTTTTTTTTCTTTTTTGGGCTGTTGGGGCCTTTATTTATAAAGCTGGGACTATCTCCGTTGTCATGGCTACCAAGAACAACGCCTGCTTGGGGGAGAGCGGAAAGCCGATAAGCACAGAGTCATTCATCCTTTCGCCACTTTCTTTTCACAGCTGCTGCTGCTGCTGTGGCAAACGCTGGGACTTGTGTGCCTATGCAGTTTTTGCGTTGTTGGGAGCTTTTAAGGACCAGCCTTGAATTTTACACATTTGATAAGTGAAGACTGGATGTTTAGTGATGAGAGCTGGGATCATCTGGACAGAATCTGCAGCCTGCATCTCCAAATCAGAAATGGCTTTAGATCTGACGCTAGCAGACAGGCATGCATGTCTCAGGGTGATTACACACTAACACATTGTGAATAATCACACACATTTGTATACATTTTATTCACAAGATAAAAAAATTAAAAAAAAAAACACTATACAAAATGTGTTTTTGTGACAGGCTGCTAGTAACAAAGTGCTTAAAGATTTAAAATTGGTTCTTTCCCAAGTTTTCTGTTATGTGCACACACATTCCTCGACTTAGGTGCTTTTTAATTCTCCAATAATGGTCAGTGCAAAGTGTTTACACAAACAAAAAACATTACTCAGAAAATGGTCAGGTACAAGAACTGGACTAAAAAGGAGTGGAAAAACCAGATAATGTCCAAAGAAATACTTCAGCGTGTGGCTCACGACTTTTGCACAGTACTGTAAATGTTATTAATAATGAAAGATGTCAAAATGTAGCTTTCTCATTTTTAAAAAATTCCCATACACATTATTCTTTTCTTCTAGCGAAGGTGCCTCCTCCTTCTGACCTTAGGGCAACTAATTTCTCAGACAGTGACATCACGGTGCGTTGGGAAGTTGCAGCTGATGATGATGTTTCTTACCTCACTAAGTGGAGGCGACCTGAGACAGGTGGGGAAGAACTATTGGATTGTTGGAGTACATATTATGAAGTAAAAAAATACAATATCTCAATAAACTGTTGTCCTGTGTCTTAAGGAGTATGAGATATCACTGTCTGCACTCTATGGAGATGGAGCTCAGAGTGAAGCTGTGGCCATACGCTACAGCACCTGTGAGTCACACATTTTCTGATCCTGAACCTTTCTCAAAGTCAGGAGGGGAGAGCCTGAAACCATTTACCTAAGTCACATTAGCAGCAGTGTTCAGCCTAAAAAATAGTTAAAAGTCATGCATTTGAGTCATGCATCCATATTATTTGTTTATTTATTCAATTATTTTCGAGACACTGTTAGTTGTTAGAAGCCAGTGTTTTAATGATAGGACATATATGACAGTAATGAGACAAGCTAAGATATCCAAGATTACCACAAAAACACAAATAGAATCACAGAAAGCTTGTTTGTCTCCAGTTAGTCTTTAGGCCCAGTTACCTTTTACTTTTCTGTGGTCAGTAGCCCTTCATGTCATATTCTGTCTCTATGTACAGTATAGCTTTACTAATACAATAACCTGTACGTAAATGAACTTCAAAAGACAAAAAGCTGAGGGGAGGGAATAGAGAGGAGGAAAGCTGAGCTGGCAGCGGGGTTGCTGGAGGGAAGCGGGGAGGCAAAAGTTCTGTGGAACTTAAAGGTTTGAGTCGCATGAAAAGAGACTTAAGCCACAAGTCTACTTACAAGAGAAAACCATCAAGAATCACAATGATGAATAAGTTTTAACACTTGGTATTTTCTGTATTTTCAAAGGCTTTTCAGAAAGGATGGAAGCGGTGGTTTTCCCGCGTACCGCTCCGCTCGATCAGTTCGTCGTCAGGCCGCCGCGCCGCCTCGCCAGCTTAGATCTGCAGGGAGAGTTTTACGTCTATCCTGCCTTCGACGTTTTTCTCACCTTGGTGGCCAGCTCCTTCTCACGATCCACCAGCTCTCCATGTCAGCGGAATCGTAGCCGCTGCTCTCGCTCGGCCTGATGGCGCTTTCAAAGGTGGTGCTTGAGGTCTGCAAGGAGATGGAGGTGGACGTGGACAGAGTGCCCCAGCTCACGCTGGGGGACAGAGACTCGCTCAGGGACTTGGTGGTGGGAGCTGTTCCCACGGGAGCCGCCTCTCCCAGCTTCTCTCTCAGCGCCACAAGGTGACGGGTCTTTTCATCCACCTGGACGAAAGATGGGGACGAATGTGAGGTGGGGAGAAGAGGGGAGGGTTAGTCATGTAAAGTCTGTACTCTAAAAAACCCTTTTTAGAATAGCACTTTGGTCTTTGAGTTGAAAAGTCTTTTTTCCCTCTACGACATTAAACAGAGATTCATTTCTTTATAAATCTTTTAAGGCCCCACCTCCTGCAGCTGCTCCATCTTCTCTAGCTCCCACTGGTGCTCTAGGATGAGGCTATCTAAGGAAAGAAGGAAACTTTGTAACAGGGCAGATATCTTTGATTGTGAAACAGAGATGGCCACAGTGCAGCAGCCCAGATTTACCAGTCAGGAGTTTTGGAGTATTCAGTCCCAAAGAGGTTCTTGAGAGAACGGGGTGGGGACAACTTGGCGTCTCGGGAGTAAAAGACCATGCAGATGTCTTTGGTGATAATGGCAGGCTGGATGCAATGGTCCAGCTGTAAAGAGGAGATAAAGGGTGTGTGTTAGACACGATGACATCAAGAGACTTAAAAACACGTAAAAAAACAGGTACAACACGGCGGAGCAGTGGCTGACCTCCAGATACGCAGATAAGGTCATGTAGATCTTCTCTCCATAGGGAGTTACGCAGTTGAGCAGGAGGGAGTTGTGCAGGGAGCTGTCCCACACTGCCTCAAAGCGATAGAAAGTGCTGAAAAAGACAGAAAGAGGAAAAGTTAGCTTGACAGCATTATTTTTTATGAAGTCCTACTTGGTGCTAACATTACAGGGTCTCTGTTTACAGCAGTGTGTCATGTTGTTAAAAAAAAGGGAGTGACGTGAGCACAGTTCTGACATATCAAGAAGTGAACGCAGTGACTGAAGCGGTGTTCACATTCATCCTTTAATCATGAAAAAACGTGAGGAATTGCACTGAGGTGAGACCTTGACAACAGACAAATCAGGAGCCACAGAGTGTCAAGTGTCAGCCGACACCAATCGGGACAATGATAAGAAAGAAATTCATTTACAGACACGTGAAAAAGCAGTTTAAGGATCTGGATCTAGATTATTACACCACATCATCATTATACCTGTGATTCAGCAGCTGATGGAACCAACTTTAGCAGCAAAAACTTGAGGTAATCATTTTTTATTAGTGTTTCACAGCAGTGTGGACGGATTTCTGGCCCATTTGTCTTTACAATGTTTCTTCGGTTCATTAAAGTTTGCAGATATTTATTCATTCACAGCTTTCTTAACGTTCAGTCATGTTGAAGTCTCAACTTTGAGCCACTGCAGCACCACTCTGTTGTTGCTTTGCTGCTGCGCTCTGGAGTCACTGACCCAACGATGATCTCTTTGACTCTAGAGTACTTCATGGCTCACTCAGTGACCTGGACACTTTGCAGGTTCTTTGGCAGCAAAAAAGCTCAAATAATCATCACCCGAGCAAAACCGTTGGTATGACCTGTTTGTCTGATATGCCGTGTTTGGTTTTCACCAATGTTGAAGCTGTGCATTAGGGCTTAGGTTTTCAACTTTGCAAACCTAACCCATGCTGCCATGTTGTATTTAGAGGGAAAATGGTTTCTCCTGGAAGCCTTTCCAAACAGGCCATATTTGTTGAGTCTTTTTCTAATTGCACTGCCATGAACTCCAACATTTAGCATGCTAACTGTGGCCTGTAGAGCCTCAGATGTGTGGGGTGAATTTTCTGGGACGTCCACTCCTGGTAAGATTGGAAACAGTCTTTGAATTTTTTAACTTGCGAATAATCTTTCTTGCTGTAAAATGATGGACTTCAAAGCCTTCCCACATTCGTGGGTATCAACAACTGCTTCTCTAATCCTCACTATGTTACCACTTACCTGAATACGCCACACCAGCAAACTGACAGTAGTGGTTACACTTACTGATGATCTATTGCGTTTTGATTAGCACTTGGCTGATACTGACCCTCTTAACTAATTATGGAAATAGTCTTGGATGTACTTAGTTTTTTAAACACCACATCTGAATTTGGGCTCAGTGTTTGTTAAATAAATAATGACCTGGTATAATGTGTTATGTGTTGTTCATCTGAGGTTGCATTTACCTCATATTAAGACCTACTAAGGACCTGATTGTTTTTTTTTAATTATGTCCTGATACATAAAACCTGAGAGCTCACATAACTGCATATGCTCAGAATATACAGCACACATGGATACAAATGACTGCCTTGCAGCAGCAATCGTAAGACCATCACTATGAGCTCTATACAAGGTTGCACTGTTCCTGTTATTAACAGCAGGGGGCACTATCAGCCACAGACTGAGAGCCAGATATGCTCTGCTGGTGCCTCATTGGCCTCATTGTTACTGAGGTAAGACTTTATAGTGAGAAAAAGCTGAGGGGGGAAACATTGATCTGGAAACATCTGAGTGTTACAGAGGATATACATAGCACTATGGTTCAGTGTCACACAATCACAAACAAATACAGAAAAGTACTAAAAAGGGTGTTTCCTCCAAAGATCGCTTTTACTGGTTTGGAGCTTAGGAGGCTTAATATCGACAGGCATGAATGAAGACAGATCAGAACAGCTGTTTTATCACAGCATCCAGTATCAACACAACCATCCACACTCAAGAGCCTGTTGGCTTCAGAGTCAGCAGCTGAATGTCTAAAATATGAAATGTAATTTTTTGGTCCATCAGCTACAGCTACAGCATGAACTGCTTACAGTGAGAAGCAGCCTAAAGCCCGACAGATTCATCTTTCCAGACTGAAAATATCTCAGAGTGAACCGAGTGGTGCATTTTCAGTGTGATCTCACAAAGTCAAATCCCTTTAATGATGTTCTGTCCTGTCTTCCTCTATCAAAAGCACACAAACACTATAAAACATTGTTTCTGTGCTTTGGGTTTGTTGTTTTCTACACAGAGGTATAGTACGACTAAACCCTAAAGGTAGGCTGCTCACCTACAACCAGCTCACGAATATCTTTCCAATGGAGCTCGCTGCCCTTCTCGTGGATGAGGGTCACTGTGATCCCCTGCTGGATCCCCTGCAGCAAACATAACAGGAGTTCAGGATCACAGTGAGCATAGCTAGAGCAACATTACGCTTTAAAAGAAGAGATTCAACTGTGTACAAAGGAAGCAGTTACCACTGTGTGAGTAATAAGAAAACAACATTGTTGGGTCTGTGTTTCCACAAGCCCCGCTAATTCTAGAGACTTATTCATCATGAAGAAAACAAGACAGTCGATCGATCAATCACTTGCACAAGGGAGGCCTGTGTCCACCACGAAAATGACCTCGACGACGACCTCCCTTGCTGCCCTTTTTATTGAGACACAGTTCACACAAAACACGTCAGAACAAAGCCACGCCCAGACAAGGCATTGTATGTATATGTGTGAACTTCTGTATTTAAGTAAGAATGTGTGTGTGTGTGTGTGTGTGTGTGTGTGTGTGTGTGTGTGTGTGTGTGTGTGTGTGTGTGTGTGTGTGTGTTCTCCTGCTGATCAAAGGGTCATATAGCATAAAAGCAGGAGGAACATCCTTGGTCATAAAGAGGGTAGTCTCCCCCACACCCTAGATGGTTCACCCTAGATAACACAGTGAAGCCATACAAAGGGGAGGAAGTTTACCAACATCAAACAGAGCTTCACAAGGATGTTCCTGTGATTAAAAACACTACTGCCCCCCATCCAGATTCTCGAGAATCTGGGGAGGGGAGGACAGAAAGAATTCCTTAAAACAATCTACAAATGGTAAACATAAAAATGACAAACATTTAACAATTCACTCTAACAAACATGTGCACCAATCCTGTACCTGGTGCAGCAGGTAGGTACCATGGCAGAGCAGGACTCCACTGTGATCCACGATGGCTGGGATGTACCTGTGCATGGAGGGAGGAGGTGACACAACATCCCAAATGATAATATTCTTCGTGGAGATAATTTTTATGGTTCCTTTAAAGCTTGTGCGTGAATATAACACTCCAGGTGGATACTCACTCTCCAGTGGGCTCCAGCTCGCTGATCTCAAACCAGACCAGCAGGTCGTACTTGCTGACACACTGACCCAGGTTGGATTTGGTGATGGTGTTCAACTTAGAGGCTGCAACTGGCACACACACACACACACACACACACACACACACACACACAGAAGCTCAACGTTATCAAGCTGGAATTTGTCTGCATTTAAGAGAAGATGAATAAAAGTGAGGAGTATTTACTACATTCTTTGGGTGACTAAATGGAGGATGGATAGGTGACGTGAAAACACTACCAGTGGCAGCACCCTGCTGTCTCACACATCGGGATCACGGTCCTGTTGAAACGGGCTAATCGCTAAAGCTCACAGTTGCATTCGTCTATACTCAATATGATAGAGAGGAATGTTATTACACTTGAAAACTGCTCTATTCACGTCTTCTTTGGTGTGAATGATATGTCATTGACCCTGAAGTTGTCTCCTCAGGACAGTTTCTAAGCAACGGATGGGAATAGGATAGTACTTCCTGGATGCTGTTGGAGGACTGTTGACATAATAAAAATACATTTTATTTATATATGCATATAAAATTAGCCAATGTGATTAGAATACAATCGTCTACACATTTCTAACAAAATCTGCTGCATTAAATATGAATTATCACTGCATGACTGGATCTGCTGTTTGACCCCCACCAACCTGTTCACGTCCTGGCCATGGAGGTGCAGCGAGTGCTGCTGGTAGTGGCCGAACACTTCAAACACGACGGGCTTGCTCTTGATGTGCTCAATAAAAGACTTTGTAGCTTTGACAGAAATCTGTTCCAACAGATAAAAAAAAAAGGGTTTGACAAACTGAGTTGGAATAAAATCGTTGAAGCACAGTTAGTGTGTGTAGGTGCAGATGTGTGTGTGCACCCACATTCTGGACGTGGTAAAAGCCCGGAGGAGCTCCTTTGCCAGTGTTTTTCAGAGGCTTGGTGGAAAAAGCCTCATTGTGACGGTGCAAGAAACTGAGGGGTTCATTCTGGTTCATCACATTGGTGATCACAGCACCACAGGGAACTGTGCTGTCCCCTCTTCTCTTCACCCTGTACACCTCTGACGTCTGCTACAACTCTGAATCTCAGACGTTTGTGGACGACACAGCCATCATGGGGTGTATCTAGGATGACCAGGAAGAGGAGTACAGGAGTCTGGTGAGAAACGTCATTACATGAAGTCACACAAACCACCTGCAACTCAACACTTCAAAGACCAAGCAACTGGTTGTGGACTTCGGGAGGTCCAGACCGGGTCCACTGACAGTTCAGATAGAGAGAGAGGAGGTGGAGGTGGAGGTGGTCAACAAGTACAAGTACCTCGGGCTGTGGGTGGACAACAAACTGGACTGGTCATGCAACACACAGCACCTGTATAAAAAAGGCCAAAGCAGACTGTACTTCCTCAGCAGACTGAGGTCTTTCAACATCTGCAGGAAGCTCCTGAGGTTGCCGGAGGACTATTCTATGCTGTGGTGTGCTGGGGAAGCAGCACTGTGGTTGGCATGAAGCTGGACACTCTGGTGACAGTGGCAGAGAAGAGGACATTAAAGAAAATGCGGGACATTATGGACAATGCTGGGCATCCTCTGCATATGTTCATAAACAACCAAAGGAGTCTGCTCAGCGACAGGTTGGTCTAGGACCAACAGACTTAAAAACTCCTTTGTCCCACACGCCATCAAACTGGTTAATTCCTCGCTGGAGGGGAGAGGGAGGGGAAACAGGAGGACAAAGGAGGGCAGGAACAACTAAGCTGTAGTGTTGTCTCACTGTGCAACAGACTTTAGCTGTCTTCATCTCATTAATGAGTACATTTCACTATTATTCCTATTATATATTCTGTATTTATAAATGTGTATATGTGCTATATTTTTCTGCTTATGCTCATACTCTCATTCCCCTTTACTTGATATTCTAACTCTGTAATATGCAACTTCTGTCAGTGTTCTGATACTGGAAACTGAATTTCCCGGAGGAACCACCCGAGGGATTAATAACGTTCTATCTAATCTACATCGACAACAGAAAAAGAAAATCTGCTGCTTGCAACAGCATTGTGTTAGAAGCATTTTTACTGGAGTGAATGCATTTAACTGTACTTGCATCATCTGTTAAAAGTACTTATATATTGCAATAAGACTGCAAAAAGCAAAGGGGACTGAATTCTATAGTATGTGGTATGTGTATAAGGTGACACATGTATGCAGTTTCCTGCCATTAGTGTAATGTAAACTTGGAATCATCACATATCTACAGGTATTTGTACTGAATGAAATGAGCTGTGGTGATTAAAAGCATCAGCAAAAGCATACTTACTAGTGGCCTTTTCTTCTTAGGTCTGGATCTTGATGCTTCTGGGACTGAAGATCACAGCCAAGTCACCAGTTTCATAAACAATAAACAAACAAAAAGCAAATAAACAAAACACTTTCAGAGATCGCACAACTTTTGTTTTCATCTGCATATGATAATGTTCCTTGAATCGAATCTACCATACACTACCATACACACTCTACTACAGTGTATCAAACTATTCTAAATACTTCCACAAACAATGACATACCCATCTTTGTCTTTTTGTGGCTTTCACCAAAAACTCTCCCCTGGTGGATCCTGTGTTGACGTATGTGATTTTAGGAGAAAAACAAAAACAAAATCATTTTAAATGGTTACATTAAATGTAATAATATCAACATTCAATAGATTTGACTGTACATGTATCAACTGGTGTAAAATACATGTTCCTTGATCCTTGGTCAGGCAACATAAATTACTGTTGTTTCAGCCATCAGGTACTCCTCTAAAATTCAGCCTGGACTCCAAATATAAAGCATACAATACATACAAACATACAAATCACCTTTGCTGGTCTTGTTGCCTGCGTGCTCCACTTGCCCCTCTGAAGTGCTCAGTGGGTCATCCTGTCCCTTGTTGAGCTCAATCTTCTCCATCACATTCCTCACTTCCTCCACCTGCGTGGTCCTCACCTCCCGTGGCTCCATAATCGTTGCCTCCTCCTGGTTGTTGATCATTCGAGTTAGTTTACACAATGGGTCAAACTTTGAACTTTATCCTGCTTTACGCCTCCTGGTTTGTAGCAGACTAAGTATATATGACGTATGAAAGGGAACAGAGTGGAGTTAAAGTGTGAGGGTGAAGGAGAAGATGTTGTGACTCAGTGATGATGATGATGATGATGACCAAACGTCAGTCTACTGGAAGTGCAAAATGCTACAGACCCCTGACTCCACCAAAACATCGTGCTTAAGACTACATACCTTTTCTTCAAGGCCCGTGTACAATGTGCTCTTTAAACAAACTAAAGTAAAATGTGATCATTTCTGCCCAGATTACTAACATTTAAATATCCACAAAGGTTCCGATGCAACGTTATCTATACCCATCACTATTTTATTAAGCTACACCATCACTTGATTTTATGCCATTTACAGTGTGTAAGTACTTTAATACTACTTTAATTAACATAGATTCTCATTCACACATCACATGTATCAGTTACACATCACATGTATCAGTTACACATCACATGTATCAGTTACACATATATCAATGAAGGAAGAAAACAGGCACAAACAGATTGTCAGTTGTCTAAGTAGCTGCAATCTGCAGATCAGTCTTTTGATAACTTTGCTTTCTTTCTATCTTTAAGCGTGACAGCAGCAAAAGTAGCTGTCACTCAAGATTTGGAAAGGAAAAATAAGCCACCGTATGTTGTTAACTACTGCTGAGGAAGAAACCAACACTTATAAATGATGTGCTGCTTATGTGAAAATGGGAGAAGGATTGATGATTGAATTTCTGTTTTTACAGTAAAATGGTCTTCTAACAGGTAAACATAAGAAAATATTTTTAGACACTAAACATAAATCATAACTTTAAAACTGCAGGATCTGAATCTTACCTTTACAAAGGTACTCATAACATCAGCCCATCCTCTGAAGGGATTCCTGAACATAGGCTGTTAGTCTGCAGCCAGGGGTTAATATTTCATATCCGAGTTCTCCTTTTTTGCTCTTCTTCCCAAGAAGCAGTGCTGGTTTGTAGCCAAGGGCATGGAGTTTTTCAAGCTGCAATAAAGCATGATATTTATATTTATTGGACAGCCTGAGGCGTTCTTCAGTAAACTGGACTACCCCACAGCAGAGCTGGACTGGGACAAAAAATCAGCCCGGGCATTTTGACTAGAGACCGGCCCACCAGGTATTATAGGAAAAACCATAAAGCCTTTGAATGAAAACAAACGTCGTTGTGACAGTGATGTACACTGTCTTGTTGGTACATATGTATCAATCTAATAAACTTAAACCTACACCATCCTCCCTATTCTGCTATTCTAAACAGTACTTAGCCGAAACCCAAAGACTGCTTGGTTGAGTTAACTTCCTGAACTATCTACAACATATGGTGGAAACCTGAAATTAAGACAGAGAAGACTAGAGGTGAGACATGACCATTACTGAATATTAAAAATAATAAATGACAGATTTAGTGATATTTTCATCAACTATTTATTTACCACATCAATAAACAGCATGGCAGGGCAAAATATTTTTTCTAACATGGCAACCTTTTAAAAGTGAAAGGAGACAGAAAGACAGGTGAGAAAGAATAAAACTTAACTGACTTTTTGATGGCATTTTACACAAAGTACTAGTACAGTATCTAGAAAATGTGGGAAAATACTGGCATCATGTACAGTACTTTCTTCTGAAGAAATTATGTTGGGACCCTGAAAAAAACTTACTATGTACAATAATGGATTTCTATCAATTTGACATCAGATGAAAACTTTGGTTGTAAGATTCGGATAATTATTTGTTAAAAGCTAGAAATTTTAAATGAGAATAAGAAAGAAAGGTATTTCTTTGTGCCCCCCTTTCCCTGTTAATGCTCTACCTGGCCCCATGGCAAAACTTTGCTAGACCCGCCCCTGCACAGTTACCAGCTGTCAGCTACATAGAAAAGGATCCTGGTGTAAGTTGTCTCTCAGAAACAGTTCATAGCTTTCCTTCAACTCATTCATGTCACCTAAAAGGTAAACCTGTTTCTCCATCACCTGTTCAGCTCTGATGATTCAGTAAGGACATCTCCTGGTTTCATCTTCATGTTTCCCTCTCACCAGATAACCAAACCGATATCGTGACCAGCAGCTTTTATGGCCGTGGCTCCAACAAACATCAGCTGATACTAGAAAGTAATATTAAATAAATTCTAACAACAGCTTATCAAGTTTAAAGGCGCTTCTGCTGTTTAACGCGACCTCCGCTAGTTTCCTCTTTCTGGCGCAAAGCGGGAGATAAACAAGCAAGAGAGACGGGACTTGTGGCAGAAACGCCGATCAGCTGATCATTGATCAGTTTCATGATTGAAGTAGCAGCAGGAGAGGGAGGGGGGAGAGTGAGAGAAGAAGAGGCAGCTGACAGCGTAAAGACACAGAATAACTCCAGCTTTGTGTCTTTTTTTATTGTAGCTGAAGTACGGGACAAATCGCGTTTATTTTCAGCTCAATACAAACCGCATAATATTAACTCTGAATACCAGAGGATTCCGTTTTTTATGGCACGGTTGGCAACTCTACTAACTAACCTTATGAATAAAATAAAGTTCACCAGTAACATCATAGCACCCACCCAACTGTACAGAAACTCCATCATGCTAGCTAGTACACAGTACCAGTTATTGTAACTGACTGTAGCACAACGTTAGCACAAGTTAGCACAAGGAAAATAAACTACACCTAAACTTGGTTTGACCCAGATAGACTGCAGGTCATAACTTCTTACCTGAAGCTCATTTCACCTGACAGTCGGACTGGCGGCCGCCTTGGGTCTCTCCACCTCCGCCACCCCTTTCCCCCATCCACCTGCTGGCCTCCACCACTTGCTAATTTTACTGAATCCGTGTAAGCTCCACCATAGCCACTACCAAACAATTGAGTTATTTTTACACGTCTGCCAGCATCTGTCCAATCCGCCACCTTTCACTGTTTACACGGTTACGAAAAAAAGACAACAACAAAACATTGGCCCATTTAAAACGAAAAATGACCATCGGCCCACCGGGCAAATGCCCGGTATGCCCGATGGCCAGTCCAGCTATGCTGATGGGGACTGTGAGGGTTTGTAGTTAAATTCCTGCTCTTACAGGATCAGTGAGTGTCTGTTTAAAGATTATTAACATACTTTTACATCACTATGGAACACCAGCATTTCTGCAGAGGACAGAACCCCCTGCCTTAATCTACCATGATGCTCTGTGCTATGTTGTCATGGCAATATGAAGTCAAATAAATACAAATGTAGAAAAATGCACATTTAAAGGAGGACAAGAAGACAGGCAACTGGAAGAGCTTTTGAAGCAGGAAAACTTTTCTGGATTTCTCTTAATTTAACTGGAAATTTTGCTAATACAAGTCAAGGAGGAAACAAGGAGGCAGGTTGGATTATATTTGAGGACAGGACGCATGAAGGAGAAGCATGAGGAGAGAGAAACAGCAGAGCGATGGTGAAGATCTAATCGTGGATCAAGTCGAAGAAGCAAGCATCAAAACTGTGAGTAAACATAACACACAAAGAGTTAAAAATTACTGTGCTGATTAAGGAAACATTAAATTTGGTTAGTTTGGGGTCTCGAGCTTCAGGTTTGTGGCTTCAGTTACTCTTAAAATTGAGGAAAGACAAAAAATGTTTCTTTTGAAAGGTTGTTGGAGGATTCTTACTGTAAGAAATATCTGGGTGTTCATCTGCTTTTATTTAAAAAAAAAAAAGTTGAATTTTATTTAGTCACATTGGAAAGGGAAAATTGGAGGATCAGGACAATAACGTGGCCAAATTTACTGTTTCCTTAATCAGAACAATAATTTTGATCTGAACTAGAAATGTTGAAATGGGTTATTTTCTTTCTTCTCTACTGATCACTGTGTTACATGTTTAGTTACTTGTCAGTCTACATAGTTAATGGTACTTTTAAAAAAAATGCAGTTTATTCTTAATTTTGTAGAAAAAGGCTCTGCACCTGTGAAAAACAAATCCAAACCCCCAAAATCACTGTAGATCAGAGTAGCTAAGCTCTGGTTAACTGCAATTATATTACAGGAGATTAAAAATATTAGGATGATTGAAAGAAACAAAGATTGCTTTAATGTCTGAAGATTTGACTTTCTTATTGAAAGAGACGAAAACTAATCCATGTGTGACACTGAGAAAAAACTAAAAGCTAAAAAGATCTGGAGGTCCAACTGTTGTTATACAAATGTGCAAACTTGATTTAATGACATTAGAAAGAAAAAATGGGATGTTTAAAAAGGTAATATATAAAAATGATTTTTATATTACTTGAAAAAATGATGTTGGTTAGTGCAGCTGTATTTGGAAAAACTGCTGGGTCACTAGTAAGATGAGATTTAATGTGATAAACTGAGGGAAGGTAATATAATCTGCACACTCGCTATTATTGTTGTAATCCACACACCACCATTATTGTTGCATCCATACACCAGCAAATATTTTATCAAACATTAATCATAATTGGTGATCAATGCAAGTTTTAAGCAATTATATTTATTTGCATTCAAAACCAATTTACAAAATATAAAAAAGAATCTTGTTTTTTTTTAAGAAAAAAAGACGTTTCTAACTGACTTCAGTTAGCTGAGCTGTAGAGGAGATTGATGAGCACGCAATAAAGTGAACTTGTTAGGGAGAGATTGCAATCAACTCAAATTTTGATGATAGACACAGATAAAAATGAGCGTTTTTTTAGACACTGGTGTGTGGACCAATCACATGATTATAAACCAGGTGAAAATTGACTTCAAACTTTTGAGCTGTAGTGTAGATTGATTACAATGATAGCGTATAGTTATCTATTACAGAAGAATGTATAGAAGTATGAGGACAGAAAGACACTGTTAAAAAGCTATGAGCTGTCTTGATGCAGAGAAAGTGGAGTTTGTCATCCTGGAGCTGCTGCCAAGATGAATGATGCTCTGCCTCTGTGCTCAAGTTCAGACATAGGCTTTAAGCAACCATGAGCCACTGATAAGCGTGATAGATTAATAAGCATGTATAAAGTGGACTTGTTAAACAGCTCTGATAGGAGAAAGTCAATGAGCATGCAATAAAGTGGACTTGTTAGGGACAGTTTACCATCAGCCTTGATAAAGTTGAACTTATTTTGTATTGAAAGACAGACTTTAAAGTAGATTCTTATTTGATACTGGTGATAAAATCCAGGTCAGATACAGTTACATACAAGCATACAGTACACACTACTGCTCAAAGGTCAGAGGTCAGTTAGAAAAGTCCCTGCTTTTAATAGAAAATTGGCTTTAATGTAACATCACATGAAGGTTATCAGTAATGTTTCACAGCTTTAATCAAATCCTTCATCATCCATAATTGTGATGGAAAAATGTCTGCAAGCGTGCAGGAGCCCATTTATAGAGACAATCAGTCCTGTGTTATAATGTTCATTGAAGTTTATCAGGTCAGACGACCAACAGATGATAAGAAATATAATCTTACTAATTATTAGAGTTGAAAAGTACTTTGCTAAGCAAAATTCAATGAGGTTAGGCTTGAGCTTGAGACGTTAACATAAAAGGTTCAGTTGGTGATGCATGAAAGAAAGTAATTTTCTTCTAAAAGTCTATTGGAGAATTCTGATTGTAAGAAATGAAAAATATTCAAAGACTGAAACTGTTAAAAAAAAGTGAAGGTTTTGTGCAGCCGGGTGTTGCAGCCCCTTTAGAGGAAAATGTAAACTTGGCTTCATGAGATTAAAAACAAACACTGGGATGATCCAGACACATTTATTGTTTCTTTAATCACCACAATAGTTTCAGTTTGTGTAAAAATCTTTAAAAAGCTGTTTTGAGTGATAAGTTAGGCTTTAATGTGTTAAGCTTGCATTAGATAAGACAATGTACCACCCCATATGGAAAAGAAATAGTAAACACTTATATGTGATTACTCATGAAAGTGGCCACTTTCATGAGTAAATCATATAAGGCTTACATGATTTACTCATGAAAGTGGCCACTTTCTCATTACTTTCATATATTGTTTTAGTAAGTATCCAAAACATACAAGTTTCATTATATAATTTTTCAAGGGATCTTATATCTGTTTTCACTCTTATCTGCTTTTCATACAAGTTTCACACAAGACAGATACAAACTTTATAAGATTTATATATATCTTTTCCATATGGGACTGAACACAGGAGGGATTATTGCTGAAAATGGGTCTCTGAACACCTCTGTAGATATTCTATTAAAAATCATTGATGATTTGTGATCAGTGTTAATATTAAGCATTTATATGATTATTTTGATAAATTGCTGTGATTCAATCTGAAACCAAATTTGAGTCTATTCTGAAAACAAGACATTTCTAATTCACCTCAGACTTTTGAGCTGTAGTCTACATTGTAATGATAGTGTATGGTTATTGATTAGAGCAGATGATATGAGACTATCAGGAGAGACTGTTAAAAAGCTATGAGCTGTCTTGATGCAGAGAAAGTGGAGTTTGTCATCCTGGAGCTGCTGCCAAGATGAATGATGCTCTGCCTCTGTGCTCAAGTTCAGACATAGGCTTTAAGCAACCATGAGCCACTGATAAGCGTGATAGATTAATAAGCATGTATAAAGTGGACTTGTTAAACAGCTCTGATAGGAGAAAGTCAATGAGCACGCAATAAAGTGGACTTGTTAGGGACAATTTACCATCAGCCTTGATAAAGTTGAACTTATTTTGTATTGAAAGACAGACTTTAAAGTAGATTCTTATTTGAAACTGGTGATAAAATCCAGGTCAGACACAGTTACATACAAGCATACAGTACACACTACTGCTCAAAGGTCAGAGGTCAGTTAGAAAAGTCCCTGCTTTTAATAGAAAATTGGCTTTAATGTAACATCACATGAAGGTTATCAGTAATGTTTCACAGCTTTAATCAAATCCTTCATCATCCATAATTGTGATGGAAAAATGTCTGCAAGCGTGCAGGAGCCCATTTATAGAGACAATCAGTCCTGTGTTATAATGTTCATTGAAGTTTATCAGGTCAGACGACCAACAGATGATAAGAAATATAATCTTACTAATTATTAGAGTTGAAAAGTACTTTGCTAAGCAAAATTCAATGAGGTTAGGCTTGAGTTTGAGACGTTAACATAAAAGGTTCAGTTGGTGATGCATGAAAGAAAATAATTTTCTTCTAAAAATCTATTGGAGAATTCTGATTGTAAGAAATGAAAAATATTCAAAGACTGAAACTGTTAAAAAAAGTGAAGGTTTTGTGCAGCCGGGTGTTGCAGCCCCTTTAGAGGAAAATGTAAACTTGGTTTCATGAGATTAAAAACAAACACTGGGATGATCCAGACACATTTATTGTTTCTTTAATCACCACAATAGTTTCAGTTTGTGCAAAAATCTTTAAAAAGCTGTTTTGAGTGATAAGTTAGGCTTTAATGTGTTAAGCTTGCATTAGATAAGACAATGTACCACCCCATATGGAAAAGAAATAGTAAAAACTTATATGTGATTACTCATGAAAGTGGCCACTTTCATGAGTAAATCATATAAGGCTTACATGATTTACTCATGAAAGTGGCCACTTTCTCATTACTTTCATATATTGTTTTAGTAAGTATCCAAAACATACAAGTTTCATTATATAATTTTTCAAGGGATCTTATATCTGTTTTCACTCTTATCTGCTTTTCATACAAGTTTCACACAAGACAGATACAAACTTTATAAGATTTATATATATCTTTTCCATATGGGACTGAACACAGGAGGGATTATTGCTGAAAATGGGTCTCTGAACACCTCTGTAGATATTCTATTAAAAATCATTGATGATTTGTGATCAGTGTTAATATTAAGCATTTATATGATTATTTTGATAAATTGCTGTGATTCAATCTGAAACCAAATTTGAGTCTATTCTGAAAACAAGACATTTCTAATTCACCTCAGACTTTTGAGCTGTAGTCTACATAGTAATGATAGTGTATGGTTATTGATTAGAGCAGATGATATGAGACTATCAGGAGAGACTGTTAAAAAGCTATGAGCTGTCTTGATGCAGAGAAAGTGGAGTTTGTCATCCTGGAGCTGCTGCCAAGATGAATGATGCTCTGCCTCTGTGCTCAAGTTCAGACATAGGCTTTAAGCAACCATGAGCCACTGATAAGCGTGATAGATTAATAAGCATGTATAAAGTGGACTTGTTAAACAGCTCTGATAGGAGAAAGTCAATGAGCACGCAATAAAGTGGACTTGTTAGGGACAGTTTACCATCAGCCTTGATAAAGTTGAACTTATTTTGTATTGAAAGACAGACTTTAAAGTAGATTCTTATTTGAAACTGGTGATAAAATCCAGGTCAGACACAGTTACATACAAGCATACAGTACACACTACTGCTCAAAGGTCAGAGGTCAGTTAGAAAAGTCCCTGCTTTTAATAGAAAATTGGCTTTAATGTAACATCACATGAAGGTTATCAGTAATGTTTCACAGCTTTAATCAAATCCTTCATCATCCATAATTGTGATGGAAAAATGTCTGCAAGCGTGCAGGAGCCCATTTATAGAGACAATCAGTCCTGTGTTATAATGTTCATTGAAGTTTATCAGGTCAGACGACCAACAGATGATAAGAAATATAATCTTACTAATTATTAGAGTTGAAAAGTACTTTGCTAAGCAAAATTCAATGAGGTTAGGCTTGAGCTTGAGACGTTAACATAAAAGGTTCAGTTGGTGATGCATGAAAGAAAATAATTTTCTTCTAAAAATCTATTGGAGAATTCTGATTGTAAGAAATGAAAAATATTCAAAGACTGAAACTGTTAAAAAAAGTGAAGGTTTTGTGCAGCCGGGTGTTGCAGCCCCTTTAGAGGAAAATGTAAACTTGGCTTCATGAGATTAAAAACAAACACTGGGATGATCCAGACACATTTATTGTTTCTTTAATCACCACAATAGTTTCAGTTTGTGCAAAAATCTTTAAAAAGCTGTTTTGAGTGATAAGTTAGGCTTTAATGTGTTAAGCTTGCATTAGATAAGACAATGTACCACCCCATATGGAAAAGAAATAGTAAAAACTTATATGTGATTACTCATGAAAGTGGCCACTTTCTCATTACTTTCATATATTGTTTTAGTAAGTATCCAAAACATACAAGTTTCATTATATAATTTTTCAAGGGATCTTATATCTGTTTTCACTCTTATCTGCTTTTCATACAAGTTTCACACAAGACAGATACAAACTTTATAAGATTTATATATATCTTTTCCATATGGGACTGAACACAGGAGGGATTATTGCTGAAAATGGGTCTCTGAACACCTCTGTAGATATTCTATTAAAAATCATTGATGATTTGTGATCAGTGTTAATATTAAGCATTTATATGATTATTTTGATAAATTGCTGTGATTCAATCTGAAACCAAATTTGAGTCTATTCTGAAAACAAGACATTTCTAATTCACCTCAGACTTTTGAGCTGTAGTCTACATTGTAATGATAGTGTATGGTTATTGATTAGAGCAGATGATATGAGACTATCAGGAGAGACTGTTAAAAAGCTATGAGCTGTCTTGATGCAGAGAAAGTGGAGTTTGTCATCCTGGAGCTGCTGCCAAGATGAATGATGCTCTGCCTCTGTGCTCAAGTTCAGACATAGGCTTTAAGCAACCATGAGCCACTGATAAGCGTGATAGATTAATAAGCATGTATAAAGTGGACTTGTTAAACAGCTCTGATAGGAGAAAGTCAATGAGCACGCAATAAAGTGGACTTGTTAGGGACAGTTTACCATCAGCCTTGATAAAGTTGAACTTATTTTGTATTGAAAGACAGACTTTAAAGAAGATTCTTATTTGAAACTGGTGATAAAATCCAGGTCAGACACAGTTACATACAAGCATACAGTACACACTACTGCTCAAAGGTCAGAGGTCAGTTAGAAAAGTCCCTGCTTTTAATAGAAAATTGGCTTTAATGTAACATCACATGAAGGTTATCAGTAATGTTTCACAGCTTTAATCAAATCCTTCATCATCCATAATTGTGATGGAAAAATGTCTGCAAGCGTGCAGGAGCCCATTTATAGAGACAATCAGTCCTGTGTTATAATGTTCATTGAAGTTTATCAGGTCAGACGACCAACAGATGATAAGAAATATAATCTTACTAATTATTAGAGTTGAAAAGTACTTTGCTAAGCAAAATTCAATGAGGTTAGGCTTGAGCTTGAGACGTTAACATAAAAGGTTCAGTTGGTGATGCATGAAAGAAAATAATTTTCTTCTAAAAATCTATTGGAGAATTCTGATTGTAAGAAATGAAAAATATTCAAAGACTGAAACTGTTAAAAAAAGTGAAGGTTTTGTGCAGCCGGGTGTTGCAGCCCCTTTAGAGGAAAATGTAAACTTGGTTTCATGAGGTTAAAAACAAACACTGGGATGATCCAGACACATTTATTGTTTCTTTAATCACCACAATAGTTTCAGTTTGTGCAAAAATCTTTAAAAAGCTGTTTTGAGTGATAAGTTAGGCTTTAATGTGTTAAGCTTGCATTAGATAAGACAATGTACCACCCCATATGGAAAAGAAATAGTAAAAACTTATATGTGATTACTCATGAAAGTGGCCACTTTCTCATTACTTTCATATATTGTTTTAGTAAGTATCCAAAACATACAAGTTTCATTATATAATTTTTCAAGGGATCTTATATCTGTTTTCACTCTTATCTGCTTTTCATACAAGTTTCACACAAGACAGATACAAACTTTATAAGATTTATATATATCTTTTCCATATGGGACTGAACACAGGAGGGATTATTGCTGAAAATGGGTCTCTGAACACCTCTGTAGATATTCTATTAAAAATCATTGATGATTTGTGATCAGTGTTAATATTAAGCATTTATATGATTATTTTGATAAATTGCTGTGATTCAATCTGAAACCAAATTTGAGTCTATTCTGAAAACAAGACATTTCTAATTCACCTCAGACTTTTGAGCTGTAGTCTACATTGTAATGATAGTGTATGGTTATTGATTAGAGCAGATGATATGAGACTATCAGGAGAGACTGTTAAAAAGCTATGAGCTGTCTTGATGCAGAGAAAGTGGAGTTTGTCATCCTGGAGCTGCTGCCAAGATGAATGATGCTCTGCCTCTGTGCTCAAGTTCAGACATAGGCTTTAAGCAACCATGAGCCACTGATAAGCGTGATAGATTAATAAGCATGTATAAAGTGGACTTGTTAAACAGCTCTGATAGGAGAAAGTCAATGAGCACGCAATAAAGTGGACTTGTTAGGGACAGTTTACCATCAGCCTTGATAAAGTTGAACTTATTTTGTATTGAAAGACAGACTTTAAAGTAGATTCTTATTTGAAACTGGTGATAAAATCCAGGTCAGATACAGTTACATACAAGCATACAGTACACACTACTGCTCAAAGGTCAGAGGTCAGTTAGAAAAGTCCCTGCTTTTAATAGAAAATTGGCTTTAATGTAACATCACATGAAGGTTATCAGTAATGTTTCACAGCTTTAATCAAATCCTTCATCATCCATAATTGTGATGGAAAAATGTCTGCAAGCGTGCAGGAGCCCATATATAGAGACAATCAGTCCTGTGTTATAATGTTCATTGAAGTTTATCAGGTCAGACGACCAACAGATGATAAGAAATATAATCTTATTAATTATTAGAGTTGAAAAGTACTTTGCTAAGCAAAATTCAATGAGGTTAGGCTTGAGCTTGAGACGTTAACATAAAAGGTTCAGTTGGTGATGCATGAAAGAAAATAATTTTCTTCTACAAATCTATTGGAGAATTCTGATTGTAAGAAATGAAAAATATTCAAAGACTGAAACTGTTAAAAAAAGTGAAGGTTTTGTGCAGCCGGGTGTTGCAGCCCCTTTAGAGGAAAATGTAAACTTGGCTTCATGAGATTAAAAACAAACACTGGGATGATCCAGACACATTTATTGTTTCTTTAATCACCACAATAGTTTCAGTTTGTGCAAAAATCTTTAAAAAGCTGTTTTGAGTGATAAGTCAGGCTTTAATGTGTTAAGCTTGCATTAGATAAGACAATGTACCACCCCATATGGAAAAGAAATAGTAAAAACTTATATGTGATTACTCATGAAAGTGGCCACTTTCATGAGTAAATCATATAAGGCTTACATGATTTACTCATGAAAGTGGCCACTTTCTCATTACTTTCATATATTGTTTTAGTAAGTATCCAAAACATACAAGTTTCATTATATAATTTTTCAAGGGATCTTATATCTGTTTTCACTCTTATCTGCTTTTCATACGAGTTTCGCACAAGACAGATACAAACTTTATAAGATTTATATATATCTTTTCCATATGGGACTGAACACAGGAGGGATTATTGCTGAAAATGGGTCTCTGAACACCTCTGTAGATATTCTATTAAAAATCACTGATGATTTGTGGTCAGTGTTAATATTAAGCATTTATATGATTATTTTGATAAATTGCTGTGATTCAATCTGAAACCAAATTTGAGTCTATTCTGAAAACAAGACATTTCTAATTCACCTCAGACTTTTGAGCTGTAGTCTACATTGTAATGATAGTGTATGGTTATTGATTAGAGCAGATGATATGAGACTATCAGGAGAGACTGTTAAAAAGCTATGAGCTGTCTTGATGCAGAGAAAGTGGAGTTTGTCATCCTGGAGCTGCTGCCAAGATGAATGATGCTCTGCCTCTGTGCTCAAGTTCAGACATAGGCTTTAAGCAACCATGAGCCACTGATAAGCGTGATAGATTAATAAGCATGTATAAAGTGGACTTGTTAAACAGCTCTGATAGGAGAAAGTCAATGAGCACGCAATAAAGTGGACTTGTTAGGGACAGTTTACCATCAGCCTTGATAAAGTTGAACTTATTTTGTATTGAAAGACAGACTTTAAAGTAGATTCTTATTTGAAACTGGTGATAAAATCCAGGTCAGATACAGTTACATACAAGCATACAGTACACACTACTGCTCAAAGGTCAGAGGTCAGTTAGAAAAGTCCCTGCTTTTAATAGAAAATTGGCTTTAATGTAACATCACATGAAGGTTATCAGTAATGTTTCACAGCTTTAATCAAATCCTTCATCATCCATAATTGTGATGGAAAAATGTCTGCAAGCGTGCAGGAGCCCATTTATAGAGACAATCAGTCCTGTGTTATAATGTTCATTGAAGTTTATCAGGTCAGACGACCAACAGATGATAAGAAATATAATCTTACTAATTATTAGAGTTGAAAAGTACTTTGCTAAGCAAAATTCAATGAGGTTAGGCTTGAGCTTGAGGCGTTAACATAAAAGGTTCAGTTGGTGATGCATGAAAGAAAATAATTTTCTTCTAAAAATCTATTGGAGAATTCTGATTGTAAGAAATGAAAAATATTCAAAGACTGAAACTGTTAAAAAAAGTGAAGGTTTTGTGCAGCCGGGTGTTGCAGCCCCTTTAGAGGAAAATGTAAACTTGGCTTCATGAGATTAAAAACAAACACTGGGATGATCCAGACACATTTATTGTTTCTTTAATCACCACAATAGTTTCAGTTTGTGCAAAAATCTTTAAAAAGCTGTTTTGAGTGATAAGTTAGGCTTTAATGTGTTAAGCTTGCATTAGATAAGACAATGTACCACCCCATATGGAAAAGAAATAGTAAAAACTTATATGTGATTACTCATGAAAGTGGCCACTTTCTCATTACTTTCATACATTGTTTTAGTAAGTATCCAAAACATACAAGTTTCACACAAGACAGATACAAATTTTATAAGATTTATATATATCTTTTCCATATGGGACTGAACACAGGAGGGATTATTGCTGAAAATGGATCTCTGAACACCTCTGTAGATATTCTATTAAAAATCATTGATGATTTGTGGTCAGTGTTAATATTAAGCATTTATATGATTATTTTGATAAATTGCTGTGATTCAATCTGAAACCAAATTTGAGTCTATTCTGAAAACAAGACATTTCTAATTCACCTCAGACTTTTGAGCTGTAGTCTACATTGTAATGATAGTGTATGGTTATTGATTAGAGCAGATGATATGAGACTATCAGGAGAGACTGTTAAAAAGCTATGAGCTGTCTTGATGCAGAGAAAGTGGAGTTTGTCATCCTGGAGCTGCTGCCAAGATGAATGATGCTCTGCCTCTGTGCTCAAGTTCAGACATAGGCTTTAAGCAACCATGAGCCACTGATAAGCGTGATAGATTAATAAGCATGTATAAAGTGGACTTGTTAAACAGCTCTGATAGGAGAAAGTCAATGAGCACGCAATAAAGTGGACTTGTTAGGGACAGTTTACCATCAGCCTTGATAAAGTTGAACTTATTTTGTATTGAAAGACAGACTTTAAAGTAGATTCTTATTTGAAACTGGTGATAAAATCCAGGTCAGATACAGTTACATACAAGCATACAGTACACACTACTGCTCAAAGGTCAGAGGTCAGTTAGAAAAGTCCCTGCTTTTAATAGAAAATTGGCTTTAATGTAACATCACATGAAGGTTATCAGTAATGTTTCACAGCTTTAATCAAATCCTTCATCATCCATAATTGTGATGGAAAAATGTCTGCAAGCGTGCAGGAGCCCATTTATAGAGACAATCAGTCCTGTGTTATAATGTTCATTGAAGTTTATCAGGTCAGACGACCAACAGATGATAAGAAATATAATCTTACTAATTATTAGAGTTGAAAAGTACTTTGCTAAGCAAAATTCAATGAGGTTAGGCTTGAGCTTGAGACGTTAACATAAAAGGTTCAGTTGGTGATGCATGAAAGAAAATAATTTTCTTCTAAAAATCTATTGGAGAATTCTGATTGTAAGAAATGAAAAATATTCAAAGACTGAAACTGTTGAAAAAAGTGAAGGTTTTGTGCAGCCGGGTGTTGCAGCCCCTTTAGAGGAAAATGTAAACTTGGTTTCATGAGGTTAAAAACAAACACTGGGATGATCCAGACACATTTATTGTTTCTTTAATCACCACAATAGTTTCAGTTTGTGCAAAAATCTTTAACGAGCTGTTTTGAGTGATAAGTTAGGCTTTAATGTGTTAAGCTTGCATTAGATAAGACAATGTACCACCCCATATGGAAAAGAAATAGTAAAAACTTATATGTGATTACTCATGAAAGTGGCCACTTTCTCATTACTTTCATATATTGTTTTAGTAAGTATCCAAAACATACAAGTTTCATTATATAATTTTTCAAGGGATCTTATATCTGTTTTCACTCTTATCTGCTTTTCATACAAGTTTCACACAAGACAGATACAAACTTTATAAGATTTATATATATCTTTTCCATATGGGACTGAACACAGGAGGGATTATTGCTGAAAATGGGTCTCTGAACACCTCTGTAGATATTCTATTAAAAATCATTGATGATTTGTGATCAGTGTTAATATTAAGCATTTATATGATTATTTTGATAAATTGCTGTGATTCAATCTGAAACCAAATTTGAGTCTATTCTGAAAACAAGACATTTCTAATTCACCTCAGACTTTTGAGCTGTAGTCTACATAGTAATGATAGTGTATGGTTATTGATTAGAGCAGATGATATGAGACTATCAGGAGAGACTGTTAAAAAGCTATGAGCTGTCTTGATGCAGAGAAAGTGGAGTTTGTCATCCTGGAGCTGCTGCCAAGATGAATGATGCTCTGCCTCTGTGCTCAAGTTCAGACATAGGCTTTAAGCAACCATGAGCCACTGATAAGCGTGATAGATTAATAAGCATGTATAAAGTGGACTTGTTAAACAGCTCTGATAGGAGAAAGTCAATGAGCACGCAATAAAGTGGACTTGTTAGGGACAGTTTACCATCAGCCTTGATAAAGTTGAACTTATTTTGTATTGAAAGACAGACTTTAAAGAAGATTCTTATTTGAAACTGGTGATAAAATCCAGGTCAGACACAGTTACATACAAGCATACAGTACACACTACTGCTCAAAGGTCAGAGGTCAGTTAGAAAAGTCCCTGCTTTTAATAGAAAATTGGCTTTAATGTAACATCACATGAAGGTTATCAGTAATGTTTCACAGCTTTAATCAAATCCTTCATCATCCATAATTGTGATGGAAAAATGTCTGCAAGCGTGCAGGAGCCCATTTATAGAGACAATCAGTCCTGTGTTATAATGTTCATTGAAGTTTATCAGGTCAGACGACCAACAGATGATAAGAAATATAATCTTACTAATTATTAGAGTTGAAAAGTACTTTGCTAAGCAAAATTCAATGAGGTTAGGCTTGAGCTTGAGACGTTAACATAAAAGGTTCAGTTGGTGATGCATGAAAGAAAATAATTTTCTTCTAAAAATCTATTGGAGAATTCTGATTGTAAGAAATGAAAAATATTCAAAGACTGAAACTGTTAAAAAAAGTGAAGGTTTTATGCAGCCGGGTGTTGCAGCCCCTTTAGAGGAAAATGTAAACTTGGTTTCATGAGATTAAAAACAAACACTGGGATGATCCAGACACATTTATTGTTTCTTTAATCACCACAATAGTTTCAGTTTGTGCAAAAATCTTTAAAAAGCTGTTTTGAGTGATAAGTTAGGCTTTAACGTGTTAAGCTTGCATTAGATAAGACAATGTACCACCCCATATGGAAAAGAAATAGTAAAAACTTATATGTGATTACTCATGAAAGTGGCCACTTTCATGAGTAAATCATATAAGGCTTACATGATTTACTCATGAAAGTGGCCACTTTCTCATTACTTTCATATATTGTTTCAGTAAGTATCCAAAACATACAAGTTTCATTATATAATTTTTCAAGGGATCTTATATCTGTTTTCACTCTTATCTGCTTTTCATACAAGTTTCACACAAGACAGATACAAACTTTATAAGATTTATATATATCTTTTCCATATGGGACTGAACACAGGAGGGATTATTGCTGAAAATGGGTCTCTGAACACCTCTGTAGATATTCTATTTAAAATCATTGATGATTTGTGATCAGTGTTAATATTAAGCATTTATATGATTATTTTGATAAATTGCTGTGATTCAATCTGAAACCAAATTTGAGTCTATTCTGAAAACAAGACATTTCTAATTCACCTCAGACTTTTGAGCTGTAGTCTACATTGTAATGATAGTGTATGGTTATTGATTAGAGCAGATGATATGAGACTATCAGGAGAGACTGTTAAAAAGCTATGAGCTGTCTTGATGCAGAGAAAGTGGAGTTTGTCATCCTGGAGCTGCTGCCAAGATGAATGATGCTCTGCCTCTGTGCTCAAGTTCAGACATAGGCTTTAAGCAACCATGAGCCACTGATAAGCGTGATAGATTAATAAGCATGTATAAAGTGGACTTGTTAAACAGCTCTGACAGGAGAAAGTCAATGAGCACGCAATAAAGTGGACTTGTTAGGGACAGTTTACCATCAGCCTTGATAAAGTTGAACTTATTTTGTATTGAAAGACAGACTTTAAAGTAGATTCTTATTTGAAACTGGTGATAAAATCCAGGTCAGATACAGTTACATACAAGCATACAGTACACACTACTGCTCAAAGGTCAGAGGTCAGTTAGAAAAGTCCCTGCTTTTAATAGAAAATTGGCTTTAATGTAACATCGCATGAAGGTTATCAGTAATGTTTCACAGCTTTAATCAAATCCTTCATCATCCATAATTGTGATGGAAAAATGTCTGCAAGCGCGCAGGAGCCCATTTATAGAGACAATCAGTCCTGTGTTATAATGTTCATTGAAGTTTATCAGGTCAGACGACCAACAGATGAGAAGAAATATAATCTTACTAATTATTAGAGTTGAAAAGTACTTTGCTAAGCAAAATTCAATGAGGTTAGGCTTGAGCTTGAGACGTTAACATAAAAGGTTCAGTTGGTGATGCATGAAAGAAAATAATTTTCTTCTAAAAATCTATTGGAGAATTCTGATTGTAAGAAATGAAAAATATTCAAAGACTGAAACTGTTTCACACAGTAGAAATTTTTATTCATCGTTTATATTGGTTTTTTTTCTGATTTTAGTGTTTATTTGTGAGTGTAGTTTTTATTTGCATGATTTTATTCTGTTTGTATCACATTGTTTCAGTGTGTTATTTTACATTGTTTTAATCCACTGTGGATTGGCTGGCAATGGGACAAATTAGCTGATAGTGATCACATGTTGAGGCATGGGTGTGTCCAGAGGTGTCCTTTCAGCTGTTTAAAGGTCGTATTAAAAGGAAGCAAGCTGAGCACTGGAAGGAGAGAGGCCCTAGATTGGAAGAGGAACGCATGAAGGCCAGGTGGAAAAGAGGGAGCCGCTGCGTGATCATGGGGGGTGCGACGCCTCGTCTGGAGACCGGTCAGCGTGATGTGGTGACCCAGTCCCGACAGCAGGAACGGCGACAGTAGGAGACAATGTGTGTGAGTGACATCAGGGCAGATGTATACCACTGCCTGCATTTGTGAGTAGTGTCTCACTGTTTTTCACTGGGTGCAGCCGTGTTGGGAGAGGGTCGCCATGGCTATAAGCCAGGGCAGCTTCCGGGATGATGGTTCTGGCTCCTATTTGTTTTTACTTACAGGTGATGACGTGAGGGGAGCCGCGGTGGTATCGAGCGACGGACTCCAATGCAGAATTCGAACTGGGCTGGGATGTGATGGACCCAGTGGACGGACGAGACTGGGACAGGAGGCTCCTCGTCTGCCTGACACAAGGCTGGCGTGGACCCCGCTCAGCAAGAGGAATTTCTGTCCAGCTCAAGAACACACAAGGAATATTCGTCCTGGGTTGTGGGACTGGGTGGGATTTCTGTGCATGAAGAGAATTGTATTTTGACCAGTTTTAGAATAATCTTATCCAGTCTCAGTGGGAATTTTAGCATATCGAGAAAATTTCATTGTATACTTTATTTCTTAGTATCTGGTTTGTTTTATTCCTGCTGTCCACCTCGTGGAATAAACATGAATGAAACAATACTTTCCTGTCAAAAACAATATTTTAGTCAGGGCTAGCGGAAAGTTTCATATATATCATGAACATCTTTCCTCTTTGTCTTCCTATAGTTTAGTTTCATTTTCTTACCCCAACCGGTGGAGGCAGATGGCCCCTCCCTGATTCTGGTTCTGCCGAAAATGGAGTTTTTCCTTCCCACTGTTGCCAAGTTCTTGCTCATAGGGGGTCATTTGATTGTTGGGGCTTTCTCTGTATTATTGCACAACCTTTATCTTACCATATATTTCAAGTTTATATGTTGTGAATTGGCTTGATTTAAATCAAATTGAACTCATTCAATTAAAACCAAATATAACTTGTAATCCAATCTATTCAAATGTAAAGTCATCTCACTCAATTTGGACTAGCACTGAAAAATACACTGACATCCTCTGTTTCCCAATTAGCAGATCAGAGGTTGATGTTTTATTCATGACTCAATACTTGAATGGTTTTATCCTGTTTATAAATAAACATTTAAAAAGGACGTTGCTTCATTGTCTGATTCATTCTTTGTCTGTGTCGGTCCTTAATACACATACATACATAAACTTGAAATGAATTAATCCACCTGTTCACAGGAGATCACAGGAAGATGACACCAAACATCAGAAGATCTTATTGTGCGCTACAGTAAAAGGGTGGTTTCTTGGGGCTAAAAGCACATAATAAACTACAGCAGAAGCTCACATAAAGCAGGAAATAAGCAGGCAGCACTTGATCTGCTAATGCACGTTTCACACTTTTATTGTTGCCTCATTCACTAACAGTTCAATGGTGCAAGATTACCATACACAGAATTAGGATATCTGCATGACACATCTATGCTGTAGAGCGAATGGATTATAATTATTACAAATACAGTAAACATATTTACATTTTAGTTCAAGCTCCATACAACATAGATATTTACAAAGTATGAAAATGAAACCGGTCTGACAAATAATAAACAGCGTTAATGACGTTTTTTTTTTTCTTTTCTTTTGGTGAACAAATCTGAAAGGGGGCGGGGTTAACTGATATTAATTGTCAGAGGGGGAAGGGGGAAAATATCATGGCTAGTTTTGTTTGAAAGGCATCAACAGAAAAACACACACAGAAAAAAGTGATGAGGTGAAGAAAGACACAATAAGTCTGCTGTCGTTTTAGATGTCACCAGCTACTTTGTATAGTCCTATATCTCTGATATTAGAAAAAATTAAAATGAGTTCAAATACACCTTTATTTTGATAGAGTTCAGATGGATGCCTCGCATGACTAATGAGTAGATCTCCTCCAAAAAAATAACAGACTTCTGATTCACTCAACCCGCTTTCTAATAAAGAGGAAGCACTAATGTAACTCACCTCCTCAGTCGAGGTGCAGGGGTTACATGTTAGGTCTCCTTTTCCTTCCCCCCCTCTCTTACATTCAAACCCTCTCTTAGTTCACACTAGAACAGGCCGCCACACCATCATTTGGTTTAATATGAGTGGAACAACTAAACCGCACAGACTTTAAATGATCAGTTAGTTGAACCTTTTATTAATATGTGCAAAGAGCTGCAAACTAATATTTAAACATTGCAAACAATAAATACACAATCCAAAATAAAAACACCTCTGCAAATGAAGTGGAAACGTTTGCTCTGGCAGCGCTTCGCATCAACATGTATATGAGGTACATTGCACTTTTGAGACTTGATCTGTGCATAGGTGCGTCTTTGATGTGCAGCTCAGAGATCCACAATCCAGCACGTTTCTGTTTCTCTGACCGTCAGGTTGGCTGACCCGAGGTCACGTCAGAGCTTTGTTTTTCATCTATATGTAACAGACAGTTGGTACCTCTCCTTCCACGCATTTCATACGACACAGCAGGCAGACTGCTGGTTGGTTGACCAGAGTTTTTCAATACCTTTCTGCATTAACACATCTCGAGAGGCGTAGGCGCCAAAAAGTGAATCCGAAGCCGAATGTAGCAGCTGCAGCACGGCACACAGAGCAAATATTTTCATGGGGTAGTATCAGAAATAAGACCTTTGAATATGTAGTCCCTTTAACTTCTTTCCTTCTATTAAACCATTCATTCATTCTTTTTCCTTACGTCCTTCTAACCTTTTCACTGTGTTTTCTTTGCGTCTTTACAACAAGAGTGTAAAGTTAATAGCAGTAAATGTCAAGGCTTTCTGATTCTCAGTGAGATAGAGCGAGCTAGAGGAGCAGAGAGGGATGTGTTAAATGAGGGTTAACTACCACACTCATCCCAGAACAGACTGCATGTACAAATCAAGTTCTCTCCTTAGTTCGTTTTCATCCTCCTAGTCCTCCTCCTCATCTCCTTGTAACCCTGTTAGTGAGTCAGTATTTTACTGACTCACTAACTGACACTGGCACTATCGGGGGTTTAGAGGCGGCGTATGTACACAGATTGAGGAGGATCTAAGTATGACGTGGATGACAGAGGAAATCGGGCGAGGCTCTCCTGTCAAAGTTCATTCCCACTTTGAGTTTTTGTTTCAGAGACGGTTCAGCCTGATGCAAATTCACTGCGAGAAGAAGAATACCCTATAAATCTATTAGCAGCTATAGTTTAGGTAGCAGAGCGTAAACTAACACGTCACTTGGAGATATCTGTAGATTTTTTCGTCATGATTTCAAATGTAAGCTGGCTGATTTGGTTCATTTTTGTTTTTTGTTCTAAACTGAGCAAACCTGGTCTTCTCCTGAGGACTGCTGCAGGTGTCACGCGAGCATGTTAATTTAATAAAAAACCAACAGCAAAAAAACCCAAAATAGAATGAAACTCATTTCAGGAGACAAATAAAACCGACAGAGACATTTTCTTTTGTACAGATGATTGGCAAACGGAAAGTTTCTAAAGAGTTGTGCACACACAAGTAGACAACTACAACATGCTACTTAGTTAGGGGAGTTTGGGAATGACAACCAAGCGGAACAAAATTAGACCCAAACATTGTCATCGAAACGAAAACACAAAAAGCTGAGGGGAGGGAATAGAGAGGAGGAAAGCTGAGCTGGCAGCGGGGTTGCTGGAGGGAAGCGGGGAGGCAAAAGTTCTGTGGAACTTCAACGTTTCAGTCGCATGAAAAGAGACTTAAGCCACAAGTCTACTTACAAGAGAAAACCATCAAGAATCACAATGATGAATAAGTTTTAACACTTGGTATTTTCTGTATTTTCAAAGGCTTTTCAGAAAGGATGGAAGCGGTGGTTTTCCCGCGTACCGCTCCGCCCGATCAGTTCTTCGTCAGGCCGCCGCGCCGCCTCGCCAGCTTAGATCTGCAGGGAGAGTTTTACGTCTATCCTGCCTCCGACGTTTTTCTCACCTTGGTGGCCAGCTCCTTCTCACGATCCACCAGCTCTCCATGTCAGCGGAATCGTAGCCGCTGCTCTCGCTCGGCCTGATGGCGCTTTCAAAGGTGGTGCTTGAGATCTGCAAGGAGATGGAGGTGGACGTGGACAGAGTGCCCCAGCTCACGCTGGGGGACAGAGACTCGCTCAGGGACTTGGTGGTGGGAGCTGTTCCCACGGGAGCCGCCTCTCCCAGCTTCTCTCTCAGCGCCAGAAGGTGACGGGTCTTTTCATCCACCTGGACGAAAGATGGGGACGAATGTGAGGTGGGGAGAAGAGGGGAGGGTTAGTCATGTAAAGTCTGTACTCTAAAAAACCCTTTTTAGAATAGCACTTTGGTCTTTGAGTTGAAAAGTCTTTTTTCCCTCTACGACATTAAACAGAGATTCATTTCTTTATAAATCTTTTAAGGCCCCACCTCCTGCAGCTGCTCCATCTTCTCTAGCTCCCACTGGTGCTCTAGGATGAGGCTATCTAAGGAAAGAAGGAAACTTTGTAACAGGGCAGATATCTTTGATTGTGAAACAGAGATGGCCACAGTGCAGCAGCCCAGATTTACCAGTCAGGAGTTTTGGAGTATTCAGTCCCAAAGAGGTTCTTGAGAGAACGGGGTGGGGACAACTTGGCGTCTCGGGAGTAAAAGACCATGCAGATGTCTTTGGTGATAATGGCAGGCTGGATGCAATGGTCCAGCTGTAAAGAGGAGATAAAGGGTGTGTGTTAGACACGATGACATCAAGAGACTTAAAAACACGTAAAAAAACAGGTACAACACGGCGGAGCAGCGGCTGACCTCCAGATACGCAGATAAGGTCATGTAGATCTTCTCTCCATAGGGAGTTACGCAGTTGAGCAGGAGGGAGTTGTGCAGGGAGCTGTCCCACACTGCCTCAAAGCGATAGAAAGTGCTGAAAAAGACAGAAAGAGGAAAAGTTAGCTTGACAGCATTATTTTTTATGAAGTCCTACTTGGTGCTAACATTACAGGGTCTCTGTTTACAGCAGTGTGTCATGTTGTTAAAAAAAGGGAGTGACGTGAGCACAGTTCTGACATATCAAGAAGTGAACACAGTGACTGAAGCGGTGTTCACATTCATCCTTTAATCATGACAAAACGTGAGGAATTGCACTGAGGTGAGACCTTGACAACAGACAAATCAGGAGCCACAGAGTGTCAAGTGTCAGCCGACACCAATCGGGACAATGATAAGAAAGAAATTCATTTACAGACACGTGAAAAAGCAGTTTAAGGATCTGGATCTAGATTATTACACCACATCATCATTATACCTGTGATTCAGCAGCTGATGGAACCAACTTTAGCAGCAAAAACTTGAGGTAATCATTTTTTATTAGTGTTTCACAGCAGTGTGGACGGATTTCTGGCCCATTTGTCTTTACAATGTTTCTTCGGTTCATTAAAGTTTGCAGATATTTATTCATTCACAGCTTTCTTAACGTTCAATCATGTTGAAGTCTCAACTTTGAGCCACTGCAGCACCACTCTGTTGTTGCTTTGCTGCTGCGCTCTGGAGTCACTGACCCAACGATGATCTCTTTGACTCTAGAGTACTTCATGGCTCACTCAGTGACCTGGACACTTTGCAGGTTCTTTGGCAGCAAAAAAGCTCAAATAATCATCACCCGAGCAAAACCGTTGGTATGACCTGTTTGTCTGATATGCCGTGTTTGGTTTTCACCAATGTTGAAGCTGTGCATTAGGGCTTAGGTTTTCAACTTTGCAAACCTAACCCATGCTGCCATGTTGTATTTAGAGGGAAAATGGTTTCTCCTGGAAGCCTTTCCAAACAGGCCATATTTGTTGAGTCTTTTTCTAATTGCACTGCCATGAACTCCAACATTTAGCATGCTAACTGTGGCCTGTAGAGCCTCAGATGTGTGGGGTGAATTTTCTGGGACGTCCACTCCTGGTAAGATTGGAAACAGTCTTTGAATTTTTTAACTTGCGAATAATCTTTCTTGCTGTAAAATGATGGACTTCAAAGCCTTCCCACATTCGTGGGTATCAACAACTGCTTCTCTAATCCTCACTATGTTACCACTTACCTGAATACGCCACACCAGCAAACTGACAGTAGTGGTTACACTTACTGATGATCTATTGCATTTGATTAGCACTTGGCTGATACTGACCCTCTTAACTAATTATGGAAATAGTCTTGGATGTACTTAGTTTTTTAAACACCACATCTGAATTTGGGCTCAGTGTTTGTTAAATAAATAATGACCTGGTATAATGTGTTATGTGTTGTTCATCTGAGGTTGCATTTACCTCATATTAAGACCTACTAAGGACCTGATTGTTTGTTTTAAATGATGTCCTGATACATAAAACCTGAGAGCTCACATAACTGCATATGCTCAGAATATACAGCACACATGGATACAAATGACTGCCTTGCAGCAGCAATCGTAAGACCATCACTATGAGCTCTATACAAGGTTGCACTGTTCCTGTTATTAACAGCAGGGGGCACTATCAGCCACAGACTGAGAGCCAGATATGCTCTGCTGGTGCCTCATTGGCCTCATTGTTACTGAGGTAAGACTTTATAGTGAGAAACAGCTGAGGGGGGAAACATTGATCTGGAAACATCTGAGTGTTACAGAGGATATACATAGCACTATGGTTCAGTGTCACACAATCACAAACAAATACAGAAAAGTACTAAAAAGGGTGTTGCCTCCAAAGATCGCTTTTACTGGTTTGGAGCTTAGGAGGCTTAATATCGACAGGCATGAATGAAGACAGATCAGAACAGCTGTTTTATCACAGCATCCAGTACCAACACAACCATCCACACTCAAGAGCCTGTTGGCTTCAGAGTCAGCAGCTGAATGTCTAAAATATGAAATGTAATTTTTTGGTCCATCAGCTACAGCTACAGCATGAACTGCTTACAGAGGACGGGCCGCTCATCCAAGGCGCAGAACAAAGAAGCGCCGGGGGAACCGCGCTGGCATTAGGAACAGACTGAGACAGCAGGCGCATCGCGCACCACTGCCCAGTATCCTACTGGCCAACGTACAATCCATGGAGAACAAGCTCGATGACCTAAGAGCAAGGGTCACCTTCCAACGTGACATGAGGGACTGCAACATTCTGTGCTTCACGGAGACATGGCTGACCCCCACCGTGCCGGACCATGCCGTAACTCCGTCGGATTCATTCTTTGTGCTCCGCGCGGACAGAACGGCAGAGTCGAACAAAACCAAAGGTGGAGGAGTGTGTTTCATGGTAAACAGAAAGTGGTGTGATGCCAGGAGCATTTCTACTCTCTCCAGCGGCTGCTCGCCACATCTGGAGTTCCTGAGCATTAAGTGCCGCCCTTTCTATCTGCCCCGTGAATTCACCTCGGTCATCGCCACGGTGGTCTACATCCCACCCCAAGCGGACACAGGTATGGCTTTGTCCGAATTACATGATGTGCTGAGCTCGCTTCAAAACAAGGACCCGGGCGCAGCCCTCATTGTAGCAGGAGACTTTAATAAAGCGAACCTCAGACAAGTCATGCCAAACTTTTACCAGCATGTCTCGTGTCCAACGAGAGGGGATCGAATTTTGGATCACTGCTACACACCATACAAGCAGGGCTACAAAGCTGTCTCACACCCGGCTTTTGGAAAGTCTGACCACAACGCCATCTTCCTCATTCCCCAGTATAAACAAAACATACGGAGGGAAGACGTAACCACGAGGGAGGTAAAACGGTGGACTGCCCAATCAGAAGCTACGCTACAGGACGCACTCAACGACGTCGACTGGGACATGTTCAGAGCATGCGCAGTCGACATCAACGAGTTTACGGAAGTAGCAGTATGCTTCGTCAATATGCTAGCGGAGGAGATTATCCCCACTGCAAGGGTCACCACATTCCCAAACCAGAAACCGTGGATGGACAGATCGATCCGCACTGCAGTAAACGCCAGGACCGCCTCCTACAACGCGGGTCTCGCCACTGGCGATATGAGCGCCTACAAAGCGGCCTCATACGGCGCGCGGCGCGCGGTGAGAGATGCCAAACGCCGGTACCGGGAGCGTGTGGAGTCCCGCTTCCACCAGGGCGACACACGGAGTATGTGGCACGGACTACGCACCATTACGGACTACAAAGCCAGGGACACTGCGCCGATCAACGCCGACTCTGCATTCACCAACGAGCTGAATCAGTTCTACGCCCGTTTCGAGGTTAGCCAGGCGGCTAACGCTATCTACCGCCTGAATACCGAGGACAGTGACGTCATCAGCGAGAGACCGGTGACCAGCATCGCGGAGCATGACGTCCGAGCGGCATTGAGGAGAGTGAACACAAGGAAAGCGGCGGGGCCAGACGGCATCACCGGCCGTCTGCTGCGCTGCTGTGCTGACCAGCTAGCAGGTGTGTTCACTTACATCTTCAACGAGTCCCTGGCGAAGTCTGTGGTCCCCACATGCTTCAAAAGATCCACCATTATCCCTGTGCCCAAGAACAGCAAACCCTCATCCCTGAACGATTACCGGCCAGTTGCACTGACCTCGGTAGTAATGAAGGTGTTTGAGAGGCTGCTGAAGAACATCATCTCCTCCTCCATCCCAGACACCACAGATCCGCTGCAGTTCGCCTACCGATCCAACAGATCCACAGAGGATGCCATCGCCCACGTCCTGCACACCACCCTCAGCCACGTGGACAAGAAACAGGGTAACTATGTGCGAATGCTGTTTGTTGATTACAGTTCAGCGTTTAACACAATAGTGCCCTGCAGACTGTTCACAAAGCTCAGGGATCTGGGACTTAACAGCCGTCTATGTGCATGGGTGTTGGACTTCCTCACTGGCAGAACTCAGGTGGTGAGGGTGGGTAGATGCGTCTCTAACAGCATCACCATCAACACAGGAGCACCTCAGGGATGTGTCCTCTCGCCACTGCTCTACTCCCTCTACACTTCAGACTGTGTGGCCACCCATGGCTCCAACACCATTGTGAAGTTTGCTGACGACACAGTGGTGTTGGGTGCCATCTCCAACAACGATGAGGCGGCCTACATGGATGAAGTGAAGAATCTGGCATCATGGTGCCAGGACAACCACCTCCAGCTGAACGTCGGCAAGACCAAGGAGCTGGTGGTGGACTTCAGAAGGGGTCAGCACAGAGACTACAAGCCCATTATCATCAATGGAGCTCCAGTGGAGAGGGTGCAGTCCTTCAAATATCTTGGTGTCCACATCTCCTCAGACCTGACATGGGCTGCCCACATTCAGGTCCAGACCAAAAAGGCTAGGCAGTGCCTGTATCACCTACGACAACTGAGGAAGTTCAGGGTCTCTCCAAAGATCCTCAGGATTTTCTATACAGGCGCTGTGGAGAGCATCCTCACACAGAACATGACATCGTGGTTTGGGAACAGCTGTGTGAAGGACCAAAAAGCTCTCCAGAGAGTGATCCGTACAGCAGAACGCTGCTGCAGGATTGCTCTCCCCCCGCTTCAGGACACCTACACCAGGAGATGCCGGACTAGAGCAACGCAGATACTGAAGGACCCGTCCCATCCTGGCAACAAACTGTTCCAACTTCTGCAATCTGGTAGAAGGTTCCGCATCATCTGGGCAAGGACAGAGAGACTCAAGAGGAGCTTCTATCCCCAAGCCATCCGGGCCCTAAACACACACACACCCGCCCTCTCACATCATCTATAATTGACTGAGACAGGACTCTCTTCCAGACACTCTAAACCAAGGCACAATGTACATTCCAAATTCCTTTAATTTTAAATATGTTTATATTGTCTATTCTGTAAAATAGTCAGATGTCTATTCATATTAATGTACAGAATTCACCTGCTTGCTGCTACTACTGCACATTCACCCAATGTATATACGATTATATATATATATATATATATATATATATATATATATATATATATATATATATATATATATATATATATATATATAATGTTCTTCCTCTACCCCCCCATTTTTGCACATGTCGAGGAGCGTGTCAGGCTACATTTCACTGTGTGTTATACTTGTGTATACTTGTCTATGCATGTGACAAATAAAGAACCTTGAACCTTGAACCTTGAGAAGCAGCCTAAAGCCCAACAGATTCATCTTTCCAGACTGAAAATATCTCAGAGTGGGGAGGAAGGGGAAGTGAGAGAGCTGGTCAGCCTCGTCCTCCAGACTGGCCAGAGCAGAGGACGCCAGGGAGTCGGTGTGCTCGGACAGCGTGTCCAACACTTTGCCGTTCACATAGCCGCTCATGAGGTAGCGGATCAACTCTATCTTACGGGTATAGTCTGGATGTGTGATATTGATGAACGGTGAGAGAGATTGAAGGGGAAAAGAAGAGGAAGGAGACAGAGTTGGGTAAGAGGATTATATAAATTGTGAGGAATGATTGAATAAGAGACGAAAAAAACAATCCAAAGGAGGCGAGAAATGACAAGGGAAAAAAAGTGGAAGGACACATGAGGCATGCTTATGTAACAAAAAATCAACATAAAATTATTGATGGCAAAGAACACATTGAAGTGACATGGAAACACTCGCCTGGTTTGGACAGAGGCATGGGAATAGGACAGTACTTCCTGGATGCTGTTGGAGGACTGTTGACATAATAAAAAATACCTTTTATTTATATATGCATATAAAATTAGCCAATGTGATTAGAATACAATCGTTTACACATTTCTAACAAAATGCTGCTGCATTAAATATGAATTATCACTGCATGACTGGATCTGCTGTTTGACCCCCACCAACCTGGTCCCGTCCTGATATTCTAACTCTGTAATATGCAACTTCTGTCAGTGTTCTGATACTGGAAACTGAATTTCCCGGAGGAACCACCCGAGGGATTAATAATGTTCTATCTAATCTACATCGACAACAGAAAAAGAAAATCTGCTGCTTGCAACAGCATTGTGTTAGAAGCATTTTTACTGGAGTGAATGCATTTAACTGTACTTGATTCATCTGTTAAAAGTACTTATATATTGCAATAAGACTGCAAAAAGCAAAGGGGACTGAATTCTATAGTATGTGGTATGTGTATAAGGTGACACATGTATGCAGTTTCCTGCCATTAGTGTAATGTAAACTTGGAATCATCACATATCTACAGGTATTTGTACTGAATGAAATGAGCTGTGGTGATTAAAAGCATCAGCAAAAGCATACTTACTAGTGGCCTTTTCTTCTTAGGTCTGGATCTTGATGCTTCTGGGACTGAAGATCACAGCCAAGTCACCAGTTTCATAAACAATAAACAAACAAAAAGCAAATAAACAAAACACTTTCAGAGATCGCACAACTTTTGTTTTCATCTGCATATGATAATGTTCCTTGAATCGAATCTACCATACACTACCATACACACTCTACTACAGTGTATCAAACTATTCTAAATACTTCCACAAACAATGACATACCCATCTTTGTCTTTTTGTGGCTTTCACCAAAAACTCTCCCCCTGGTGGATCCTGTGTTGACGTATGTGATTTTAGGAGAAAAACAAAAACAAAATCATTTTAAATGGTTACATTAAATGTAATAATATCAACATTCAATAGATTTGACTGTACATGTATCAACTGGTGTAAAATACATGTTCCTTGATCCTTGGTCAGGCAACATAAATTACTGTTGTTTCAGCCATCAGGTACTCCTCTAAAATTCAGCCTGGACTCCAAATATAAAGCATACAATACATACAAACATACAAATCACCTTTGCTGGTCTTGTTGCCTGCGTGCTCCACTTGCCCCTCTGAAGTGCTCAGTGGGTCATCCTGTCCCTTGTTGAGCTCAATCTTCTCCATCACATTCCTCACTTCCTCCACCTGCGTGGTCCTCACCTCCCGTGGCTCCATAATCGTTGCCTCCTCCTGGTTGTTGATCATTCGAGTTAGTTTACACAATGGGTCAAACTTTGAACTTTATCCTGCTTTACGCCTCCTGGTTTGTAGCAGACTAAGTATATATGACGTATGAAAGGGAACAGAGTAGAGTTAAAGTGTGAGGGTGAAGGAGAAGATGTTGTGACTCAGTGATGATGATGATGATGATGACCAAACGTCAGTCTACTGGAAGTGCAAAATGCTACAGACCCCTGACTCCACCAAAACATCGTGCTTAAGACTACATACCTTTTCTTCAAGGCCCGTGTACAATGTGCTCTTTAAACAAACTAAAGTAAAATGTGATCATTTCTGCCCAGATAACTAACATTTAAATATCCACAAAGGTTCCGATGCAACGTTATCTATACCCATCACTATTTTATTAAGCTACACCATCACTTGATTTTATGCCATTTACAGTGTGTAAGTACTTTAATACTACTTTAATTAACATAGATTCTCATTCACACATCACATGTATCAGTTACACATCACATGTATCAGTTACACATATATCAATGAAGGAAGAAAACAGGCACAAACAGATTGTCAGTTGTCTAAGTAGCTGCAATCTGCAGATCAGTCTTTTGATAACTTTGCTTTCTTTCTATCTTTAAGCGTGACAGCAGCAAAAGTGGCTGTCACTCAAGATTTGGAAAGGAAAAATAAGCCACCATATGTTGTTAACTACTGCTGAGGAAGAAACCAACACTTATAAATGATGTGCTGCTTATGTGAAAATGGGAGAAGGATTGATGATTGAATTTCTGTTTTTACAGTAAAATGGTCTTCTAACAGGTAAACATAAGAAAATATTTTTAGACACTAAACATAAATCATAACTTTAAAACTGCAGGATCTGAATCTTACCTTTACAAAGGTACTCATAACATCAGCCCATCCTCTGAAGGGATTCCTGAACATAGGCTGTTAGTCTGCAGCCAGGGGTTAATATTTCATATCCGAGTTCTCCTTTTTTGCTCTTCTTCCCAAGAAGCAGTGCTGGTTTGTAGCCAAGGGCATGGAGTTTTTCAAGCTGCAATAAAGCATGATATTTATATTTATTGGACAGCCTGAGGCGTTCTTCAGTAAACTGGACTACCCCACAGCAGAGCTGGACTGGGACAAAAAATCAGCCCGGGCATTTTGACTAGAGACCGGCCCACCAGGTATTATAGGAAAAACCATAAAGCCTTTGAATGAAAACAAACGTCGTTGTGACAGTGATGTACACTGTCTTGTTGGTACATATGTATCAATCTAATAAACTTAAACCTACACCATCCTCCCTATTCTGCTATTCTAAACAGTACTTAGCCGAAACCCAAAGACTGCTTGGTTGAGTTAACTTCCTGAACTATCTACAACATATGGTGGAAACCTGAAATTAAGACAGAGAAGACTAGAGGTGAGACATGACCATTACTGAATATTAAAAATAATAAATGACAGATTTAGTGATATTTTCATCAACTATTTATTTACCACAAACCTGTTTCTCCATCACCTGTTCAGCTCTGATGATTCAGTAAGGACATCTCCTGGTTTCATCTTCATGTTTCCCTCTCACCAGATAACCAAACCGATATTATGACCAGCAGCTTTTACAGCTGTGGCTCCAACAAACATCAGCTGATACTAGAAAGTAATATTAAATAAATTCTAACAACAGCTTATCAAGTTTAAAGGCGCTTCTGCTGTTTAACGCGACCTCCGCTAGTTTCCTCTTTCTGGCGCAAAGCGGGAGATAAACAAGCAAGAGAGACGGGACTTGTGGCAGAAACGCCGATCAGCTGATCATTGATCAGTTTCATGATTGAAGTAGCAGCAGGAGAGGGAGGGGGGAGAGTGAGAGAAGAAGAGGCAGCTGACAGCGTAAAGACACAGAATAACTCCAGCTTTGTGTCTTTTTTTATTGTAGCTGAAGTACGGGACAAATCGCGTTTATTTTCAGCTCAATACAAAACGCATAATATTAACTCTGAATACCAGAGGATTCCGTTTTTTATGGCACGGTTGGCAACTCTACTAACTAACCTTATGAATAAAATAAAGTTCACCAGTAACATCATAGCACCCACCCAACTGTACAGAAACTCCATCATGCTAGCTAGTACACAGTACCAGTTATTGTAACTGACTGTAGCACAACGTTAGCACAAGTTAGCACAACGAAAATAAACTACACCTAAACTTGGTTTGACCCAGATAGACTGCAGGTCATAACTTCTTACCTGAAGCTCATTTCACCTGACAGTCGGACTGGCGGCTGCCTTGGGTCTCTCCACCTCCGCCACCCCTTTCCCCCATCCACCTGCTGGCCTCCACCACTTGCTAATTTTACTGAATCTGTGTAAGCTCCACCATAGCCACTACCAAACAATTGAGTTATTTTTACACGTCTGCCAGCATCTGTCCAATCCGCCACCTTTCACTGTTTACACGGTTACGAAAAAAAGACAACAACAAAACATTGGCCCATTTAAAACGAAAAATGACCATCGGCCCACCGGGCAAATGCCCGGTATGCCCGATGGCCAGTCCAGCTATGCTGATGGGGACTGTGAGGGTTTGTAGTTAAATTCCTGCTCTTACAGGATCAGTGAGTGTCTGTTTAAAGATTATTAACATACTTTTACATCACTATGGAACACCAGCATTTCTGCAGAGGACAGAACCCCCTGCCTTAATCTACCATGATGCTCTGTGCTATGTTGTCATGGCAATATGAAGTCAAATAAATACAAATGTAGAAAAATGCACATTTAAAGGAGGACAAGAAGACAGGCAACTGGAAGAGCTTTTGAAGCAGGAAAACTTTTCTGGATTTCTCTTAATTTAACTGGAAATTTTGCTAATACAAGTCAAGGAGGAAACAAGGAGGCAGGTTGGATTATATTTGAGGACAGGACGCATGAAGGAGAAGCATGAGGAGAGAGAAACAGCAGAGCGATGGTGAAGAGCTAATCGTGGATCAAGTCGAAGAAGCAAGCATCAAAACTGTGAGTAAACATAACACACAAAGAGTTAAAAATTACTGTGCTGATTAAGGAAACATTAAATTTGGTTAGTTTGGGGTCTCGAGCTTCAGGTTTGTGGCTTCAGTTACTCTCAAAATTGAGGAAAGACAAAAAATGTTTCTTTTGAAAGGTTGTTGGAGGATTCTTAGTGTAAGAAATATCTGGGTGTTCATGTGCTTTTATTTAAAAAAAAAAAGTTGAATTTTATTTAGTCACATTGGAAAGGGAAAATTGGAGGATCAGGACAATAACGTGGCCAAATTTACTGTTTCCTTAATCAGAACAATAATTTTGATCTGAACTAGAAATGTTGAAATGGGTTATTTTCTTTCTTCTCTACTGATCACTGTGTTACATGTTTAGTTACTTGTCAGTCTACATAGTTAATGGTACTTTTGAAAAAATGCAGTTTATTCTTAATTTTGTAGAAAAAGGCTCTGCACCTGTGAAAAACAAATCCAAACCCCCCAAATCACTGTAGATCAGAGTAGCTAAGCTCTGGTTAACCGCAATTATATTACAGGAGATTAAAAATATTAGGATGATTGAAAGAAACAAAGATTGCTTTAATGTCTGAAGATTTGACTTTCTTATTGAAAGAGACGAAAACTAATCCATGTGTGACACTGAGAAAAAACTAAAAGCTAAAAAGATCTGGAGGTCCAACTGTTGTTATACAAATGTGCAAACTTGATTTAATGACATTAGAAAGAAAAAATGGGATGTTTAAAAAGGTAATATATAAAAATGATTTTTATATTACTTGAAAAAATGATGTTGGTTAGTGCAGCTGTATTTGGAAAAACTGCTGGGTCACTAGTAAGATGAGATTTAATGTGATAAACTGAGGGAAGGTAATATAATCTGCACACTCGCTATTATTGTTGTAATCCACACACCACCATTATTGTTGCATCCATACACCAGCAAATATTTTATCAAACATTAATCATAATTGGTGATCAATGCAAGTTTTAAGCAATTATATTTATTTGCATTCAAAACCAATTTACAAAATATAAAAAAGAATCTTGTTTTTTTTTAAGAAAAAAAGACGTTTCTAACTGACTTCAGTTAGCTGAGCTGTAGAGGAGATTGATGAGCACGCAATAAAGTGAACTTGTTAGGGAGAGATTGCAATCAACTCAAATTTTGATGATAGACACAGATAAAAATGAGCATTTTTTTAGACACTGGTGTGTGGACCAATCACATGATTATAAACCAGGTGAAAATTGACTTCAAACTTTTGAGCTGTAGTGTAAATTGATTACAATGATAGCGTATAGTTATCTATTACAGAAGAATGTATAGAAGTATGAGGACAGAAAGACACTGTTAAAAAGCTATGAGCTGTCTTGATGCAGAGAAAGTGGAGTTTGTCATCCTGGAGCTGCTGCCAAGATGAATGATGCTCTGCCTCTGTGCTCAAGTTCAGACATAGGCTTTAAGCAACCATGAGCCACTGATAAGCGTGATAGATTAATAAGCATGTATAAAGTGGACTTGTTAAACAGCTCTGATAGGAGAAAGTCAATGAGCACGCAATAAAGTGGACTTGTTAGGGACAGTTTACCATCAGCCTTGATAAAGTTGAACTTATTTTGTATTGAAAGACAGACTTTAAAGTAGATTCTTATTTGAAACTGGTGATAAAATCCAGGTCAGACACAGTTACATACAAGCATACAGTACACACTACTGCTCAAAGGTCAGAGGTCAGTTAGAAAAGTCCCTGCTTTTAATAGAAAATTGGCTTTAATGTAACATCACATGAAGGTTATCAGTAATGTTTCACAGCTTTAATCAAATCCTTCATCATCCATAATTGTGATGGAAAAATGTCTGCAAGCGTGCAGGAGCCCATTTATAGAGACAATCAGTCCTGTGTTATAATGTTCATTGAAGTTTATCAGGTCAGACGACCAACAGATGATAAGAAATATAATCTTACTAATTATTAGAGTTGAAAAGTACTTTGCTAAGCAAAATTCAATGAGGTTAGGCTTGAGCTTGAGACGTTAACATAAAAGGTTCAGTTGGTGATGCATGAAAGAAAATAATTTTCTTCTAAAAATCTATTGGAGAATTCTGATTGTAAGAAATGAAAAATATTCAAAGAGTGAAACTGTTGAAAAAAGTGAAGGTTTTGTGCAGCCGGGTGTTGCAGCCCCTTTAGAGGAAAATGTAAACTTGGTTTCATGAGGTTAAAAACAAACACTGGGATGATCCAGACACATTTATTGTTTCTTTAATCACCACAATAGTTTCAGTTTGTGCAAAAATCTTTAAAAAGCTGTTTTGAGTGATAAGTTAGGCTTTAATGTGTTAAGCTTGCATTAGATAAGACAATGTACCACCCCATATGGAAAAGAAATAGTAAAAACTTATATGTGATTACTCATGAAAGTGGCCACTTTCATGAGTAAATCATATAAGGCTTACATGATTTACTCATGAAAGTGGCCACTTTCTCATTACTTTCATATATTGTTTTAGTAAGTATCCAAAACATACAAGTTTCACTATATAATTTTTCAAGGGATCTTATATCTGTTTTCACTCTTATCTGCTTTTCATACAAGTTTCACACAAGACAGATACAAACTTTATAAGATTTATATATATCTTTTCCATATGGGACTGAACACAGGAGGGATTATTGCTGAAAATGGGTCTCTGAACACCTCTGTAGATATTCTATTAAAAATCATTGATGATTTGTGATCAGTGTTAATATTAAGCATTTATATGATTATTTTGATAAATTGCTGTGATTCAATCTGAAACCAAATTTGAGTCTATTCTGAAAACAAGACATTTCTAATTCACCTCAGACTTTTGAGCTGTAGTCTACATTGTAATGATAGTGTATGGTTATTGATTAGAGCAGATGATATGAGACTATCAGGAGAGACTGTTAAAAAGCTATGAGCTGTCTTGATGCAGAGAAAGTGGAGTTTGTCATCCTGGAGCTGCTGCCAAGATGAATGATGCTCTGCCTCTGTGCTCAAGTTCAGACATAGGCTTTAAGCAACCATGAGCCACTGATAAGCGTGATAGATTAATAAGCATGTATAAAGTGGACTTGTTAAACAGCTCTGATAGGAGAAAGTCAATGAGCACGCAATAAAGTGGACTTGTTAGGGACAGTTTACCATCAGCCTTGATAAAGTTGAACTTATTTTGTATTGAAAGACAGACTTTAAAGTAGATTCTTATTTGAAACTGGTGATAAAATCCAGGTCAGATACAGTTACATACAAGCAGACAGTACACACTACTGCTCAAAGGTCAGAGGTCAGTTAGAAAAGTCCCTGCTTTTAATAGAAAATTGGCTTTAATGTAACATCACATGAAGGTTATCAGTAATGTTTCACAGCTTTAATCAAATCCTTCATCATCCATAATTGTGATGGAAAAATGTCTGCAAGCGTGCAGGAGCCCATTTATAGAGACAATCAGTCCTGTGTTATAATGTTCATTGAAGTTTATCAGGTCAGACGACCAACAGATGATAAGAAATATAATCTTACTAATTATTAGAGTTGAAAAGTACTTTGCTAAGCAAAATTCAATGAGGTTAGGCTTGAGCTTGAGACGTTAACATAAAAGGTTCAGTTGGTGATGCATGAAAGAAAATAATTTTCTTCTACAAATCTATTGGAGAATTCTGATTGTAAGAAATGAAAAATATTCAAAGACTGAAACTGTTGAAAAAAGTGAAGGTTTTGTGCAGCCGGGTGTTGCAGCCCCTTTAGAGGAAAATGTAAACTTGGCTTCATGAGGTTAAAAACAAACACTGGGATGATCCAGACACATTTATTGTTTCTTTAATCACCACAATAGTTTCAGTTTGTGCAAAAATCTTTAAAAATCTGTTTTGAGTGATAAGTTAGGCTTTAATGTGTTAAGCTTGCATTAGATAAGACAATGTACCACCCCATATGGAAAAGAAATAGTAAAAACTTATATGTGATTACTCATGAAAGTGGCCACTTTCATGAGTAAATCATATAAGGCTTACATAATTTACTCATGAAAGTGGCCACTTTCTCATTACTTTCATATATTGTTTTAGTAAGTATCCAAAACATACAAGTTTCATTATATAATTTTTCAAGGGATCTTATATCTGTTTTCACTCTTATCTGCTTTTCATACAAGTTTCACACAAGACAGATACAAACTTTATAAGATTTATATATATCTTTTCCATATGGGACTGAACACAGGAGGGATTATTGCTGAAAATGGGTCTCTGAACACCTCTGTAGATATTCTATTAAAAATCATTGATGATTTGTGATCAGTGTTAATATTAAGCATTTATATGATTATTTTGATAAATTGCTGTGATTCAATCTGAAACCAAATTTGTGTCTATTCTGAAAACAAGACATTTCTAATTTACCTCAGACTTTTGAGCTGTAGTCTACATTGTAATGATAGTGTATGGTTATTGATTAGAGCAGATGATATGAGACTATCAGGAGAGACTGTTAAAAAGCTATGAGCTGTCTTGATGCAGAGAAAGTGGAGTTTGTCATCCTGGAGCTGCTGCCAAGATGAATGATGCTCTGCCTCTGTGCTCAAGTTCAGACATAGGCTTTAAGCAACCATGAGCCACTGATAAGCGTGATAGATTAATAAGCATGTATAAAGTGGACTTGTTAAACAGCTCTGATAGGAGAAAGTCAATGAGCACGCAATAAAGTGGACTTGTTAGGGACAGTTTACCATCAGCCTTGATAAAGTTGAACTTATTTTGTATTGAAAGACAGACTTTAAAGTAGATTCTTATTTGAAACTGGTGATAAAATCCAGGTCAGACACAGTTACATACAAGCATACAGTACACACTACTGCTCAAAGGTCAGAGGTCAGTTAGAAAAGTCCCTGCTTTTAATAGAAAATTGGCTTTAATGTAACATCACATGAAGGTTATCAGTAATGTTTCACAGCTTTAGTCAAATCCTTCATCATCCATAATTGTGATGGAAAAATGTCTGCAAGCGTGCAGGAGCCCATTTATAGAGACAATCAGTCCTGTGTTATAATGTTCATTGAAGTTTATCAGGTCAGACGACCAACAGATGATAAGAAATATAATCTTACTAATTATTAGAGTTGAAAAGTACTTTGCTAAGCAAAATTCAATGAGGTTAGGCTTGAGCTTGAGACGTTAACATAAAAGGTTCAGTTGGTGATGCATGAAAGAAAATAATTTTCTTCTAAAAATCTATTGGAGAATTCTGATTGTAAGAAATGAAAAATATTCAAAGACTGAAACTGTTGAAAAAAGTGAAGGTTTTGTGCAGCCGGGTGTTGCAGCCCCTTTAGAGGAAAATGTAAACTTGGCTTCATGAGATTAAAAACAAACACTGGGATGATCCAGACACATTTATTGTTTCTTTAATCACCACAATAGTTTCAGTTTGTGCAAAAATCTTTAAAAAGCTGTTTTGAGTGATAAGTTAGGCTTTAATGTGTTAAGCTTGCATTAGATAAGACAATGTACCACCCCATATGGAAAAGAAATAGTAAAAACTTATATGTGATTACTCATGAAAGTGGCCACTTTCTCATTACTTTCATATATTGTTTTAGTAAGTATCCAAAACATACAAGTTTCATTATATAATTTTTCAAGGGATCTTATATCTGTTTTCACTCTTATCTGCTTTTCATACAAGTTTCACACAAGACAGATACAAACTTTATAAGATTTATATATATCTTTTCCATATGGGACTGAACACAGGAGGGATTATTGCTGAAAATGGGTCTCTGAACACCTCTGTAGATATTCTATTAAAAATCATTGATGATTTGTGATCAGTGTTAATATTAAGCATTTATATGATTATTTTGATAAATTGCTGTGATTCAATCTGAAACCAAATTTGAGTCTATTCTGAAAACAAGACATTTCTAATTCACCTCAGACTTTTGAGCTGTAGTCTACATTGTAATGATAGTGTATGGTTATTGATTAGAGCAGATGATATGAGACTATCGGGAGAGACTGTTAAAAAGCTATGAGCTGTCTTGATGCAGAGAAAGTGGAGTTTGTCATCCTGGAGCTGCTGCCAAGATGAATGATGCTCTGCCTCTGTGCTCAAGTTCAGACATAGGCTTTAAGCAACCATGAGCCACTGATAAGCGTGATAGATTAATAAGCATGTATAAAGTGGACTTGTTAAACAGCTCTGATAGGAGAAAGTCAATGAGCACGCAATAAAGTGGACTTGTTAGGGACAGTTTACCATCAGCCTTGATAAAGTTGAACTTATTTTGTATTGAAAGACAGACTTTAAAGTAGATTCTTATTTGAAACTGGTGATAAAATCCAGGTCAGATACAGTTACATACAAGCATACAGTACACACTACTGCTCAAAGGTCAGAGGTCAGTTAGAAAAGTCCCTGCTTTTAATAGAAAATTGGCTTTAATGTAACATCACATGAAGGTTATCAGTAATGTTTCACAGCTTTAATCAAATCCTTCATCATCCATAATTGTGATGGAAAAATGTCTGCAAGCGTGCAGGAGCCCATTTATAGAGACAATCAGTCCTGTGTTATAATGTTCATTGAAGTTTATCAGGTCAGACGACCAACAGATGATAAGAAATATAATCTTACTAATTATTAGAGTTGAAAAGTACTTTGCTAAGCAAAATTCAATGAGGTTAGGCTTGAGCTTGAGACGTTAACATAAAAGGTTCAGTTGGTGATGCATGAAAGAAAATAATTTTCTTCTAAAAGTCTATTGGAGAATTCTGATTGTAAGAAATGAAAAATATTCAAAGACTGAAACTATTAAAAAAAGTGAAGGTTTTATGCAGCCGGGTGTTGCAGCCCCTTTAGAGGAAAATGTAAACTTGGTTTCATGAGATTAAAAACAAACACTGGGATGATCCAGACACATTTATTGTTTCTTTAATCACCACAATAGTTCAGTTTGTGCAAAAATCTTTAAAAAGCTGTTTTGAGTGATAAGTTAGGCTTTAACGTGTTAAGCTTGCATTAGATAAGACAATGTACCACCCCATATGGAAAAGAAATAGTAAAAACTTATATGTGATTACTCATGAAAGTGGCCACTTTCTCATTACTTTCATATATTGTTTTAGTAAGTATCCAAAACATACAAGTTTCATTATATAATTTTTCAAGGGATCTTATATCTGTTTTCACTCTTATCTGCTTTTCATACAAGTTTCACACAAGACAGATACAAACTTTATAAGATTTATATATATCTTTTCCATATGGGACTGAACACAGGAGGGATTATTGCTGAAAATGGGTCTCTGAACACCTCTGTAGATATTCTATTAAAAATCATTGATGATTTGTGATCAGTGTTAATATTAAGCATTTATATGATTATTTTGATAAATTGCTGTGATTCAATCTGAAACCAAATTTGAGTCTATTCTGAAAACAAGACATTTCTAATTCACCTCAGACTTTTGAGCTGTAGTCTACATTGTAATGATAGTGTATGGTTATTGATTAGAGCAGATGATATGAGACTATCAGGAGAGACTGTTAAAAAGCTATGAGCTGTCTTGATGCAGAGAAAGTGGAGTTTGTCATCCTGGAGCTGCTGCCAAGATGAATGATGCTCTGCCTCTGTGCTCAAGTTCAGACATAGGCTTTAAGCAACCATGAGCCACTGATAAGCGTGATAGATTAATAAGCATGTATAAAGTGGACTTGTTAAACAGCTCTGATAGGAGAAAGTCAATGAGCACGCAATAAAGTGGACTTGTTAGGGACAGTTTACCATCAGCCTTGATAAAGTTGAACTTATTTTGTATTGAAAGACAGACTTTAAAGTAGATTCTTATTTGAAACTGGTGATAAAATCCAGGTCAGATACAGTTACATACAAGCATACAGTACACACTACTGCTCAAAGGTCAGAGGTCAGTTAGAAAAGTCCCTGCTTTTAATAGAAAATTGGCTTTAATGTAACATCACATGAAGGTTATCAGTAATGTTTCACAGCTTTAATCAAATCCTTCATCATCCATAATTGTGATGGAAAAATGTCTGCAAGCGTGCAGGAGCCCATTTATAGAGACAATCAGTCCTGTGTTATAATGTTCATTGAAGTTTATCAGGTCAGACGACCAACAGATGATAAGAAATATAATCTTACTAATTATTAGAGTTGAAAAGTACTTTGCTAAGCAAAATTTAATGAGGTTAGGCTTGAGCTTGAGACGTTAACATAAAAGGTTCAGTTGGTGATGCACGAAAGAAAATAATTTTCTTCTAAAAATCTATTGGAGAATTCTGATTGTAAGAAATGAAAAATATTCAAAGACTGAAACTGTTGAAAAAAGTGAAGGTTTTGTGCAGCCGGGTGTTGCAGCCCCTTTAGAGGAAAATGTAAACTTGGTTTCATGAGGTTAAAAACAAACACTGGGATGATCCAGACACATTTATTGTTTCTTTAATCACCACAATAGTTTCAGTTTGTGCAAAAATCTTTAAAAAGCTGTTTTGAGTGATAAGTTAGGCTTTAATGTGTTAAGCTTGCATTAGATAAGACAATGTACCACCCCATATGGAAAAGAAATAGTAAAAACTTATATGTGATTACTCATGAAAGTGGCCACTTTCTCATTACTTTCATATATTGTTTTAGTAAGTATCCAAAACATACAAGTTTCATTATATAATCTTTCAAGGGATCTTATATCTGTTTTCACTCTTATCTGCTTTTCATACAAGTTTCACACAAGACAGATACAAACTTTATAAGATTTATATATATCTTTTCCATATGGGACTGAACACAGGAGGGATTATTGCTGAAAATGGGTCTCTGAACACCTCTGTAGATATTCTATTAAAAATCATTGATGATTTGTGATCAGTGTTAATATTAAGCATTTATATGATTATTTTGATAAATTGCTGTGATTCAATCTGAAACCAAATTTGAGTCTATTCTGAAAACAAGACATTTCTAATTCACCTCAGACTTTTGAGCTGTAGTCTACATTGTAATGATAGTGTATGGTTATTGATTAGAGCAGATGATATGAGACTATCAGGAGAGACTGTTAAAAAGCTATGAGCTGTCTTGATGCAGAGAAAGTGGAGTTTGTCATCCTGGAGCTGCTGCCAAGATGAATGATGCTCTGCCTCTGTGCTCAAGTTCAGACATAGGCTTTAAGCAACCATGAGCCACTGATAAGCGTGATAGATTAATAAGCATGTATAAAGTGGACTTGTTCAACAGCTCTGATAGGAGAAAGTCAATGAGCACGCAATAAAGTGGACTTGTTAGGGACAGTTTACCATCAGCCTTGATAAAGTTGAACTTATTTTGTATTGAAAGACAGACTTTAAAGTAGATTCTTATTTGAAACTGGTGATAAAATCCAGGTCAGACACAGTTACATACAAGCATACAGTACACACTACTGCTCAAAGGTCAGAGGTCAGTTAGAAAAGTCCCTGCTTTTAATAGAAAATTGGCTTTAATGTAACATCACATGAAGGTTATTAGTAATGTTTCACAGCTTTAATCAAATCCTTCATCATCCATAATTGTGATGGAAAAATGTCTGCAAGCGTGCAGGAGCCCATTTATAGAGACAATCAGTCCTGTGTTATAATGTTCATTGAAGTTTATCAGGTCAGACGACCAACAGATGATAAGAAATATAATCTTACTAATTATTAGAGTTGAAAAGTACTTTGCTAAGCAAAATTCAATGAGGTTAGGCTTGAGCTTGAGACGTTAACATAAAAGGTTCAGTTGGTGATGCATGAAAGAAAATAATTTTCTTCTAAAAATCTATTGGAGAATTCTGATTGTAAGAAATGAAAAATATTCAAAGACTGAAACTGTTGAAAAAAGTGAAGGTTTTGTGCAGCCGGGTGTTGCAGCCCCTTTAGAGGAAAATGTAAACTTGGTTTCATGAGGTTAAAAACAAACACTGGGATGATCCAGACACATTTATTGTTTCTTTAATCACCACAATAGTTTCAGTTTGTGCAAAAATCTTTAAAAAGCTGTTTTGAGTGATAAGTTAGGCTTTAATGTGTTAAGCTTGCATTAGATAAGACAATGTACCACCCCATATGGAAAAGAAATAGTAAAAACTTATATGTGATTACTCATGAAAGTGGCCACTTTCTCATTACTTTCATACATTGTTTTAGTAAGTATCCAAAACATACAAGTTTCACACAAGACAGATACAAACTTTATAAGATTTATATATATCTTTTCCATATGGGACTGAACACAGGAGGGATTATTGCTGAAAATGGGTCTCTGAACACCTCTGTAGATATTCTATTAAAAATCATTGATGATTTGTGATCAGTGTTAATATTAAGCATTTATATGATTATTTTGATAAATTGCTGTGATTCAATCTGAAACCAAATTTGAGTCTATTCTGAAAACAAGACATTTCTAATTCACCTCAGACTTTTGAGCTGTAGTCTACATTGTAATGATAGTGTATGGTTATTGATTAGAGCAGATGATATGAGACTATCAGGAGAGACTGTTAAAGAGCTATGAGCTGTCTTGATGCAGAGAAAGTGGAGTTTGTCATCCTGGAGCTGCTGCCAAGATGAATGATGCTCTGCCTCTGTGCTCAAGTTCAGACATAGGCTTTAAGCAACCATGAGCCACTGATAAGCGTGATAGATTAATAAGCATGTATAAAGTGGACTTGTTAAACAGCTCTGATAGGAGAAAGTCAATGAGCACGCAATAAAGTGGACTTGTTAGGGACAGTTTACCATCAGCCTTGATAAAGTTGAACTTATTTTGTATTGAAAGACAGACTTTAAAGTAGATTCTTATTTGAAACTGGTGATAAAATCCAGGTCAGACACAGTTACATACAAGCATACAGTACACACTACTGCTCAAAGGTCAGAGGTCAGTTAGAAAAGTCCCTGCTTTTAATAGAAAATTGGCTTTAATGTAACATCACATGAAGGTTATCAGTAATGTTTCACAGCTTTAATCAAATCCTTCATCATCCATAATTGTGATGGAAAAATGTCTGCAAGCGTGCAGGAGCCCATTTATAGAGACAATCAGTCCTGTGTTATAATGTTCATTGAAGTTTATCAGGTCAGACGACCAACAGATGATAAGAAATATAATCTTACTAATTATTAGAGTTGAAAAGTACTTTGCTAAGCAAAATTCAATGAGGTTAGGCTTGAGCTTGAGACGTTAACATAAAAGGTTCAGTTGGTGATGCATGAAAGAAAATAATTTTCTTCTAAAAGTCTATTGGAGAATTCTGATTGTAAGAAATGAAAAATATTCAAAGACTGAAACTGTTAAAAAAAGTGAAGGTTTTATGCAGCCGGGTGTTGCAGCCCCTTTAGAGGAAAATGTAAACTTGGTTTCATGAGATTAAAAACAAACACTGGGATGATCCAGACACATTTATTGTTTCTTTAATCACCACAATAGTTTCAGTTTGTGCAAAAATCTTTAAAAAGCTGTTTTGAGTGATAAGTTAGGCTTTAACGTGTTAAGCTTGCATTAGATAAGACAATGTACCACCCCATATGGAAAAGAAATAGTAAAAACTTATATGTGATTACTCATGAAAGTGGCCACTTTCATGAGTAAATCATATAAGGCTTACATGATTTACTCATGAAAGTGGCCACTTTCTCATTACTTTCATATATTGTTTTAGTAAGTATCCAAAACATACAAGTTTCATTATATAATTTTTCAAGGGATCTTATATCTGTTTTCACTCTTATCTGCTTTTCATACAAGTTTCACACAAGACAGATACAAACTTTATAAGATTTATATATATCTTTTCCATATGGGACTGAACACAGGAGGGATTATTGCTGAAAATGGGTCTCTGAACACCTCTGTAGATATTCTATTTAAAATCATTGATGATTTGTGATCAGTGTTAATATTAAGCATTTATATGATTATTTTGATAAATTGCTGTGATTCAATCTGAAACCAAATTTGAGTCTATTCTGAAAACAAGACATTTCTAATTCACCTCAGACTTTTGAGCTGTAGTCTACATTGTAATGATAGTGTATGGTTATTGATTAGAGCAGATGATATGAGACTATCAGGAGAGACTGTTAAAAAGTTATGAGCTGTCTTGATGCAGAGAAAGTGGAGTTTGTCATCCTGGAGCTGCTGCCAAGATGAATGATGCTCTGCCTCTGTGCTCAAGTTCAGACATAGGCTTTAAGCAACCATGAGCCACTGATAAGCGTGATAGATTAATAAGCATGTATAAAGTGGACTTGTTAAACAGCTCTGATAGGAGAAAGTCAATGAGCACGCAATAAAGTGGACTTGTTAGGGACAGTTTACCATCAGCCTTGATAAAGCTTATCTTATTTTGTATTGAAAGACAAACTTTAAAGTAGATTTTTATTTGAAACTGGTGATAAAATCCAGGTCAGACACAGTTACATACAAGCATACAGTACACACTACTGCTCAAAGGTCAGAGGTCAGTTAGAAAAGTCCCTGCTTTTAATAGAAAATTGGCTTTAATGTAACATCACATGAAGGTTATCAGTAATGTTTCACAGCTTTAATCAAATCCTTCATCATCCATAATTGTGATGGAAAAATGTCTGCAAGCGCGCAGGAGCCCATTTATAGAGACAATCAGTCCTGTGTTATAATGTTCATTGAAGTTTATCAGGTCAGACGACCAACAGATGAGAAGAAATATAATCTTACTAATTATTAGAGTTGAAAAGTACTTTGCTAAGCAAAATTCAATGAGGTTAGGCTTGAGCTTGAGACGTTAACATAAAAGGTTCAGTTGGTGATGCATGAAAGAAAATAATTTTCTTCTAAAAGTCTATTGGAGAATTCTGATTGTAAGAAATGAAAAATATTCAAAGACTGAAACTGTTAAAAAAAGTGAAGGTTTTATGCAGCCGGGTGTTGCAGCCCCTTTAGAGGAAAATGTAAACTTGGTTTCATGAGATTAAAAACAAACACTGGGATGATCCAGACACATTTATTGTTTCTTTAATCACCACAATAGTTTCAGTTTGTGCAAAAATCTTTAAAAAGCTGTTTTGAGTGATAAGTTAGGCTTTAACGTGTTAAGCTTGCATTAGATAAGACAATGTACCACCCCATATGGAAAAGAAATAGTAAAAACTTATATGTGATTACTCATGAAAGTGGCCACTTTCATGAGTAAATCATATAAGGCTTACATGATTTACTCATGAAAGTGGCCACTTTCTCATTACTTTCATATATTGTTTCAGTAAGTATCCAAAACATACAAGTTTCATTATATAATTTTTCAAGGGATCTTATATCTGTTTTCACTCTTATCTGCTTTTCATACAAGTTTCACACAAGACAGATACAAACTTTATAAGATTTATATATATCTTTTCCATATGGGACTGAACACAGGAGGGATTATTGCTGAAAATGGGTCTCTGAACACCTCTGTAGATATTCTATTTAAAATCATTGATGATTTGTGATCAGTGTTAATATTAAGCATTTATATGATTATTTTGATAAATTGCTGTGATTCAATCTAAAACCAAAATTGAGTCTATTCTGAAAACAAGACATTTCTAATTCACCTCAGACTTTTGAGCTGTAGTCTACATTGTAATGATAGTGTATGGTTATTGATTAGAGCAGATGATATGAGACTATCAGGAGAGACTGTTAAAAAGCTATGAGCTGTCTTGATGCAGAGAAAGTGGAGTTTGTCATCCTGGAGCTGCTGCCAAGATGAATGATGCTCTGCCTCTGTGCTCAAGTTCAGACATAGGCTTTAAGCAACCATGAGCCACTGATAAGCATGATAGAATAATAAGCATGTATAAAGTGGACTTGTTAAACAGCTCTGATAGGAGAAAGTCAATGAGCACGCAATAAAGTGGACTTGTTAGGGACAGTTTACCATCAGCCTTGATAAAGTTGAACTTATTTTGTATTGAAAGACAGACTTTAAAGTAGATTCTTATTTGAAAATGGTGATAAAATCCAGGTCAGATACAGTTACATACAAGCATACATTACACACTACTGCTCAAAGGTCAGAGGTCAGTTAGAAAAGTCCCTGCTTTTAATAGAAAATTGGCTTTAATGTAACATCGCATGAAGGTTATCAGTAATGTTTCACAGCTTTAATCAAATCCTTCATCATCCATAATTGTGATGGAAAAATGTCTGCAAGCGTGCAGGAGCCCATTTATAGAGACAATCAGTCCTGTGTTATAATGTTCATTGAAGTTTATCAGGTCAGACGACCAACAGATGATAAGAAATATAATCTTACTAATTATTAGAGTTGAAAAGTACTTTGCTAAGCAAAATTCAATGAGGTTAGGCTTGAGCTTGAGACGTTAACATAAAAGGTTCAGTTGGTGATGCATGAAAGAAAATAATTTTCTTCTAAAAGTCTATTGGAGAATTCTGATTGTAAGAAATGAAAAATATTCAAAGACTGAAACTGTTAAAAAAAGTGAAGGTTTTGTGCAGCCGGGTGTTGCAGCCCCTTTAGAGGAAAATGTAAACTTGGTTTCATGAGGTTAAAAACAAACACTGGGATGATCCAGACACATTTATTGTTTCTTTAATCACCACAATAGTTTCAGTTTGTGCAAAAATCTTTAAAAAGCTGTTTTGAGTGATAAGTTAGGCTTTAATGTGTTAAGCTTGCATTAGATAAGACAATGTACCACTGAACACAGGAGGGATTATTGCTGAAAATGGGTCTCTGAACACCTCTGTAGATATTCTATTAAAAATCATTGATGATTTGTGATCAGTGTTAATATTAAGCATTTATATGATTATTTTGATAAATTGCTGTGATTCAATCTGAAACCAAATTTTAGTCTATTCTGAAAACAAGACATTTCTAATTCACCTCAGACTTTTGAGCTGTAGTCTACATTGTAATGATAGTGTATGGTTATTGATTAGAGCAGATGATATGAGACTATCAGGAGAGACTGTTAAAAAGCTATGAGCTGTCTTGATGCAGAGAAAGTGGAGTTTGTCATCCTGGAGCTGCTGCCAAGATGAATGATGCTCTGCCTCTGTGCTCAAGTTCAGACATAGGCTTTAAGCAACCATGAGCCACTGATAAGCGTGATAGATTAATAAGCATGTATAAAGTGGACTTGTTAAACAGCTCTGATAGGAGAAAGTCAATGAGCACGCAATAAAGTGGACTTGTTAGGGACAGTTTACCATCAGCCTTGATAAAGCTTATCTTATTTTGTATTGAAAGACAGACTTTAAAGTAGATTTTTATTTGAAACTGGTGATAAAATCCAGGTCAGACACAGTTACATACAAGCATACAGTACACACTACTGCTCAAAGGTCAGAGGTCAGTTAGAAAAGTCCCTGCTTTTAATAGAAAATTGGCTTTAATGTAACATCACATGAAGGTTATCAGTAATGTTTCACAGCTTTAATCAAATCCTTCATCATCCATAATTGTGATGGAAAAATGTCTGCAAGCGTGCAGGAGCCCATTTATAGAGACAATCAGTCCTGTGTTATAATGTTCATTGAAGTTTATCAGGTCAGACGACCAACAGATGATAAGAAATATAATCTTACTAATTATTAGAGTTGAAAAGTACTTTGCTAAGCAAAATTCAATGAGGTTAGGCTTGAGCTTGAGACGTTAACATAAAAGGTTCAGTTGGTGATGCATGAAAGAAAATAATTTTCTTCTAAAAATCTATTGGAGAATTCTGATTGTAAGAAATGAAAAATATTCAAAGACTGAAACTGTTTCACACAGTAGAAATTTTTATTCATCGTTTATATTGGTTTTTTTTCTGATTTTAGTGTTTATTTGTGAGTGTAGTTTTTATTTGCATGATTTTATTCTGTTTGTATCACATTGTTTCAGTGTGTTATTTTACATTGTTTTAATCCACTGTGGATTGGCTGGCAATGGGACAAATTAGCTGATAGTGATCACATGTTGAGGCATGGGTGTGTCCAGAGGTGTCCTTTCAGCTGTTTAAAGGTCGTATTAAAAGGAAGCAAGCTGAGCACTGGAAGGAGAGAGGCCCTAGATTGGAAGAGGAACGCATGAAGGCCAGGTGGAAAAGAGGGAGCCGCTGCGTGATCATGGGGGGTGCGACGCCTCGTCTGGAGACCGGTCAGCGTGATGTGGTGACCCAGTCCCGACAGCAGGAATGGCAACAGTAGGAGACAATGTGTGTGAGTGACATCAGGGCAGATGTATACCACTGCCTGCATTTGTGAGTAGTGTCTCACTGTTTTTCACTGGGTGTAGCCGTGTTGGGAGAGGGTCGCCATGGCTATAAGCCAGGGCAGCTTCCGGGATGATGGTTCTGGCTCCTATTTGTTTTTACTTACAGGTGATGACGTGAGGGGAGCCGCGGTGGTATCGAGCGACGGACTCCAATGCAGAATTCGAACTGGGCTGGGATGTGATGGACCCAGTGGACGGACGAGACTGGGACAGGAGGCTCCTCGTCTGCCTGACACAAGGCTGGCGTGGACCCCGCTCAGCAAGAGGAATTTCTGTCCAGCTCAAGAACACACAAGGAATATTCGTCCTGGGTTGTGGGACTGGGTGGGATTTCTGTGCATGAAGAGAATTGTATTTTGACCAGTTTTAGAATAATCTTATCCAGTCTCAGTGGGAATTTTAGCATATCGAGAAAATTTCATTGTATACTTTATTTCTTAGTATCTGGTTTGTTTTATTCCTGCTGTCCACCTCGTGGAATAAACATGAATGAAACAATACTTTCCTGTCAAAAACAATATTTTAGTCAGGGCTAGCGGAAAGTTTCATATATATCATGAACATCTTTCCTCTTTGTCTTCCTATAGTTTAGTTTCATTTTCTTACCCCAACCGGTGGAGGCAGATGGCCCCTCCCTGATTCTGGTTCTGCCGAAAATGGAGTTTTTCCTTCCCACTGTTGCCAAGTTCTTGCTCATAGGGGGTCATTTGATTGTTGGGGCTTTCTCTGTATTATTGCACAACCTTTATCTTACCATATATTTCAAGTTTATATGTTGTGAATTGGCTTGATTTAAATCAAATTGAACTCATTCAATTAAAACCAAATATAACTTGTAATCCAATCTATTCAAATGTAAAGTCATCTCACTCAATTTGGACTAGCACTGAAAAATACACTGACATCCTCTGTTTCCCAATTAGCAGATCAGAGGTTGATGTTTTATTCATGACTCAATACTTGAATGGTTTTATCCTGTTTATAAATAAACATTTAAAAAGGACGTTGCTTCATTGTCTGATTCATTCTTTGTCTGTGTCGGTCCTTAATACACATACATACATATACATACATAAACTTGAAATGAATTAATCCACCTGTTCACAGGAGATCACAGGAAGATGACACCAAACATCAGAAGATCTTATTGTGCGCTACAGTAAAAGGGTTGTTTCTTGGGGCTAAAAGCACATAATAAACTACAGCAGAAGCTCACATAAAGCAGGAAATAAGCAGGCAGCACTTGATCTGCTAATGCACGTTTCACACTTTTATTGTTGCCTCATTCACTAACAGTTCAATGGTGCAAGATTACCATACACAGAATTAGGATATCTGCATGACACATCTATGCTGTACAGCGAATGGATTATAATTATTACAAATACAGTAAACATATTTACATTTTAGTTCAAGCTCCATACAACATAGATATTTACAAAGTATGAAAATGAAACCGGTCTGACAAATAATAAACAGCGTTAATGACGTTTTTTTTTTTCTTTTCTTTTGGTGAACAAATCTGAAAGGGGGCGGGGTTAACTGATATTAATTGTCAGAGGGGGAAGGGGGAAAATATCATGGCTAGTTTTGTTTGAAAGGCATCAACAGAAAAACACACACAGAAAAAAGTGATGAGGTGAAGAAAGACACAATAAGTCTGCTGTCGTTTTAGATGTCACCAGCTACTTTGTATAGTCCTATATCTCTGATATTAGAAAAAATTAAAATGAGTTCAAATACACCTTTATTTTGATAGAGTTCAGATGGATGCCTCGCATGACTAATGAGTAGATCTCCTCCAAAAAAATAACAGACTTCTAATTCACTCAACCCGCTTTCTAATAAAGAGGAAGCACTAATGTAACTCACCTCCTCAGTCGAGGTGCAGGGGTTACATGTTAGGTCTCCTTTTCCTTCCCCCCCTCTCTTACATTCAAACCCTCTCTTAGTTCACACTAGAACAGGCCGCCACACCATCATTTGGTTTAATATGAGTGGAACAACTAAACCGCACAGACTTTAAATGATCAGTTAGTTGAACCTTTTATTAATATGTGCAAAGAGCTGCAAACTAATATTTAAACATTGCAAACAATAAATACACAATCCAAAATAAAAACACCTCTGCAAATGAAGTGGAAACGTTTGCTCTGGCAGCGCTTCGCATCAACATGTATATGAGGTACATTGCACTTTTGAGACTTGGTCTGTGCATAGGTGCATCTTTGATGTGCAGCTCAGAGATCCACAATCCAGCACGTTTCTGTTTCTCTGACCGTCAGGCTGGCTGACCCGAGGTCACGTCAGAGCTTTGTTTTTCATCTATATGTAACAGACAGTTGGTACCTCTCCTTCCACGCATTTCATACGACACAGCAGGCAGACTGCTGGTTGGTTGACCAGAGTTTTTCAATACCTTTCTGCATTAACACATCTCGAGAGGCGTAGGCGCCAAAAAGTGAATCTGAAGCCGAATGTAGCAGCTGCAGCACGGCACACAGAGCAAATATTTTCATGGGGTAGTATCAGAAATAAGACCTTTGAATATGTAGTCCCTTTAACTTCTTTCCTTCTATTAAACCATTCATTCATTCTTTTTCCTTACGTCCTTCTAACCTTTTCACTGTGTTTTCTTTGCGTCTTTACAACAAGAGTGTAAAGTTAATAGCAGTAAATGTCAAGGCTTTCTGATTCTCAGTGAGATAGAGCGAGCTAGAGGAGCAGAGAGGGATGTGTTAAATGAGGGTTAACTACCACACTCATCCCAGAACAGACTGCATGTACAAATCAAGTTCTCTCCTTAGTTCGTTTTCATCCTCCTAGTCCTCCTCCTCATCTCCTTGTAACCCTGTTAGTGAGTCAGTATTTTACTGACTCACTAACTGACACTGGCACTATCGGGGGTTTAGAGGCGGCGTATGTACACAGATTGAGGAGGATCTAAGTATGACGTGGATGACAGAGGAAATCGGGCGAGGCTCTCCTGTCAAAGTTCATTCCCACTTTGAGTTTTTGTTTCAGAGATGGTTCAGCCTGATGCAAATTCACTGCGAGAAGAAAAATACCCTATAAATCTATTAGCAGCTATAGTTTAGGTAGCAGAGCGTAAACTAACACGTCACTTGGAGATATCTGTAGATTTTTTCGTCATGATTTCAAATGTAAGCTGGCTGATTTGGTTCATTTTTGTTTTTTGTTCTAAACTGAGCAAACCTGGTCTTCTCCTGAGGACTGCTGCAGGTGTCACGCGAGCATGTTAATTTAATAAAAAACCAACAGCAAAAAAACCCAAAATAGAATGAAACTCATTTCAGGAGACAAATAAAACCGACAAAGACATTTTCTTTTGTACAGATGATTGGCAAACGGAAAGTTTCTAAAGAGTTGCGCACACACAAGTAGACAACTACAACATGCTACTTAGTTAGGGGAGTTTGGGAATGACAACCAAGCGGAACAAAATTAGACCCAAACATTGTCATCGAAACGAAAACACAAAAAGCTGAGGGGAGGGAATAGAGAGGAGGAAAGCTGAGCTGGCAGCGGGGTTGCTGGAGGGAAGCGGGGAGGCAAAAGTTCTGTGGAACTTCAACGTTTCAGTCGCATGAAAAGAGACTTAAGCCACAAGTCTACTTACAAGAGAAAACCATCAAGAATCACAATGATGAATAAGTTTTAACACTTGGTATTTTCTGTATTTTCAAAGGCTTTTCAGAAAGGATGGAAGCGGTGGTTTTCCCGCGTACCGCTCCGCCCGATCAGTTCTTCGTCAGGCCGCCGCGCCGCCTCGCCAGCTTAGATCTGCAGGGAGAGTTTTACGTCTATCCTGCCTCCGACGTTTTTCTCACCTTGGTGGCCAGCTCCTTCTCACGATCCACCAGCTCTCCATGTCAGCGGAATTGTAGCCGCTGCTCTCGCTCGGCCTGATGGCGCTTTCAAAGGTGGTGCTTGAGATCTGCAAGGAGATGGAGGTGGACGTGGACAGAGTGCCCCAGCTCACGCTGGGGGACAGAGACTCGCTCAGGGACTTGGTGGTGGGAGCTGTTCCCACGGGAGCCGCCTCTCCCAGCTTCTCTCTCAGCGCCACAAGGTGACGTGTCTTTTCATCCACCTGGACGAAAGATGGGGACGAATGTGAGGTGGGGAGAAGAGGGGAGGGTTAGTCATGTAAAGTCTGTACTCTAAAAAACCCTTTTTAGAATAGCACTTTGGTCTTTGAGTTGCAGCTGCTCCATCTTCTCTAGCTCCCACTGGTGCTCTAGGATGAGGCTATCTAAGGAAAGAAGGAAACTTTGTAACAGGGCAGATATCTTTGATTGTGAAACAGAGATGGCCACAGTGCAGCAGCCCAGATTTACCAGTCAGGAGTTTTGGAGTATTCAGTCCCAAAGAGGTTCTTGAGAGAACGGGGTGGGGACAACTTGGCGTCTCGGGAGTAAAAGACCATGCAGATGTCTTTGGTGATAATGGCAGGCTGGATGCAATGGTCCAGCTGTAAAGAGGAGATAAAGGGTGTGTGTTAGACACGATGACATCAAGAGACTTAAAAACACGTAAAAAAAACAGGTACAACAAGGCGGAGCAGTGGCTGACCTCCAGATACGCAGATAAGGTCATGTAGATCTTCTCTCCATAGGGAGTTACGCAGTTGAGCAGGAGGGAGTTGTGCAGGGAGCTGTCCCACACTGCCTCAAAGCGATAGAAAGTGCTGAAAAAGACAGAAAGAGGAAAAGTTAGCTTGACAGCATTATTTTTTATGAAGTCCTACTTGGTGCTAACATTACAGGGTCTCTGTTTACAGCAGTGTGTCATGTTGTTAAAAAAAGTGAGTGACGTGAGCACAGTTCTGACATATCAAGAAGTGAACGCAGTGACTGAAGCGGTGTTCACATTCATCCTTTAATCATGACAAAACGTGAGGAATTGCACTGAGGTGAGACCTTGACAACAGACAAATCAGGAGCCACAGAGTGTCAAGTGTCAGCCGACACCAATCGGGACAATGATAAGAAAGAAATTCATTTACAGACACGTGAAAAAGCAGTTTAAGGATCTGGATCTAGATTATTACACCACATCATCATTATACCTGTGATTCAGCAGCTGATGGAACCAACTTTAGCAGCAAAAACTTGAGGTAATCATTTTTTATTAGTGTTTCACAGCAGTGTGGATGGATTTCTGGCCCATTTGTCTTTACAATGTTTCTTCGGTTCATTAAAGTTTGCAGATATTTATTCATTCACAGCTTTCTTAACGTTCAATCATGTTGAAGTCTCAACTTTGAGCCACTGCAGCACCACTCTGTTGTTGCTTTGCTGCTGCGCTCTGGAGTCACTGACCCAACGATGATCTCTTTGACTCTAGAGTACTTCATGGCTCACTCAGTGACCTGGACACTTTGCAGGTTCTTTGGCAGCAAAAAAGCTCAAATAATCATCACCCGAGCAAAACCGTTGGTATGACCTGTTTGTCCGATATGCCGTGTTTGGTTTTCACCAATGTTGAAGCTGTGCATTAGGGCTTAGGTTTTCAACTTTGCAAACCTAACCCATGCTGCCATGTTGTATTTAGAGGGAAAATGGTTTCTCCTGGAAGCCTTTCCAAACAGGCCATATTTGTTGAGTCTTTTTCTAATTGCACTGCCATGAACTCCAACATTTAGCATGCTAACTGTGGCCTGTAGAGCCTCAGATGTGTGGGGTGAATTTTCTGGGACGTCCACTCCTGGTAAGATTGGAAACAGTCTTTGAATTTTTTAACTTGCGAATAATCTTTCTTGCTGTAAAATGATGGACTTCAAAGCCTTCCCACATTCGTGGGTATCAACAACTGCTTCTCTAATCCTCACTATGTTACCACTTACCTGAATACGCCACACCAGCAAACTGACAGTAGTGGTTACACTTACTGATGATCTATTGCATTTGATTAGCACTTGGCTGATACTGACCCTCTTAACTAATTATGGAAATAGTCTTGGATGTACTTAGTTTTTTAAACACCACATCTGAATTTGGGCTCAGTGTTTGTTAAATAAATAATGACCTGGTATAATGTGTTATGTGTTGTTCATCTGAGGTTGCATTTACCTCATATTAAGACCTACTAAGGACCTGATTGTTTTTTTTTAAATTATGTCCTGATACATAAAACCTGAGAGCTCACATAACTGCATATGCTCAGAATATACAGCACACATGGATACAAATGACTGCCTTGCAGCAGCAATCGTAAGACCATCACTATGAGCTCTATACAAGGTTGCACTGTTCCTGTTATTAACAGCAGGGGGCACTATCAGCCACAGACTGAGAGCCAGATATGCTCTGCTGGTGCCTCATTGGCCTCATTGTTACTGAGGTAAGACTTTATAGTGAGAAACAGCTGAGGGGGGAAACATTGATCTGGAAACATCTGAGTGTTACAGAGGATATACATAGCACTATGGTTCAGTGTCACACAATCACAAACAAATACAGAAAAGTACTAAAAAGGGTGTTGCCTCCAAAGATCGCTTTTACTGGTTTGGAGCTTAGGAGGCTTAATATCGACAGGCATGAATGAAGACAGATCAGAACAGCTGTTTTATCACAGCATCCAGTACCAACACAACCATCCACACTCAAGAGCCTGTTGGCTTCAGAGTCAGCAGCTGAATGTCTAAAATATGAAATGTAATTTTTTGGTCCATCAGCTACAGCTACAGCATGAACTGCTTACAGAGGACGGGCCGCTCATCCAAGGCGCAGAACAAAGAAGCGCCGGGGGAACCGCGCTGGCATTAGGAACAGACTGAGACAGCAGGCGCATCGTGCACCACTGCCCAGTATCCTACTGGCCAACGTAAAATCCATGGAGAACAAGCTCGATGACCTAAGAGCAAGGGTCACCTTCCAACGTGACATGAGGGACTGCAACATTCTGTGCTTCACGGAGACATGGCTGACCCCCACCGTGCCGGACCATGCCGTAACTCCGTCGGATTCATTCTTTGTGCTCCGCGCGGACAGAACGGCAGAGTCGAACAAAACCAAAGGTGGAGGAGTGTGTTTCATGGTAAACAGAAAGTGGTGTGATGCCAGGAGCATTTCTACTCTCTCCAGCGGCTGCTCGCCACATCTGGAGTTCCTGAGCATTAAGTGCCGCCCTTTCTATCTGCCCCGTGAATTCACCTCGGTCATCGCCACGGTGGTCTACATCCCACCCCAAGCGGACACAGGTATGGCTTTGTCCGAATTACATGATGTGCTGAGCTCGCTTCAAAACAAGGACCCGGGCGCAGCCCTCATTGTAGCAGGAGACTTTAATAAAGCGAACCTCAGACAAGTCATGCCAAACTTTTACCAGCATGTCTCGTGTCCAACGAGAGGGGATCGAATTTTGGATCACTGCTACACACCATACAAGCAGGGCTACAAAGCTGTCTCACACCCGGCTTTTGGAAAGTCTGACCACAACGCCATCTTCCTCATTCCCCAGTATAAACAAAACATACGGAGGGAAGACGTAACCACGAGAGAGGTAAAACGGTGGACTGCCCAATCAGAAGCTACGCTACAGGACGCACTCAACGACGTCGACTGGGACATGTTCAGCGCATGCGCAGTCGACATCAACGAGTTTACGGAAGTAGCAGTATGCTTCGTCAATATGCTAGCGGAGGAGATTATCCCCACTGCGAGGGTCACCACATTCCCAAACCAGAAACCGTGGATGGACAGATCGATCCGCACTGCAGTAAACGCCAGGACCGCCTCCTACAACGCGGGTCTCGCCACTGGCGATATGAGCGCCTACAAAGCGGCCTCATACGGCGCGCGGCGCGCGGTGAGAGATGCCAAACGCCGGTACCGGGAGCGTGTGGAGTCCCGCTTCCACCAGGGCGACACACGGAGTATGTGGCACGGACTACGCACCATTACGGACTACAAAGCCAGGGACACTGCGCCGATCAACGCCGACTCTGCATTCACCAACGAGCTGAATCAGTTCTACGCCCGTTTCGAGGTTAGCCAGGCGGCTAACGCTATCTACCGCCTGAATACCGAGGACAGTGACGTCATCAGCGAGAGACCGGTGACCAGCATCGCGGAGCATGACCTCCGAGCGGCATTGAGGAGAGTGAACACAAGGAAAGCGGCGGGGCCAGACGGCATCACCGGCCGTCTGCTGCGCTGCTGTGCTGACCAGCTAGCAGGTGTGTTCACTTACATCTTCAACGAGTCCCTGGCGAAGTCTGTGGTCCCCACATGCTTCAAAAGATCCACCATTATCCCTGTGCCCAAGAACAGCAAACCCTCATCCCTGAACGATTACCGGCCAGTTGCACTGACCTCGGTAGTAATGAAGGTGTTTGAGAGGCTGCTGAAGAACATCATCTCCTCCTCCATCCCAGACACCACAGATCCGCTGCAGTTCGCCTACCGATCCAACAGATCCACAGAGGATGCCATCGCCCACGTCCTGCACACCACCCTCAGCCACGTGGACAAGAAACAGGGTAACTATGTGCGAATGCTGTTTGTTGATTACAGTTCAGCGTTTAACACAATAGTGCCCTGCAGACTGTTCACAAAGCTCAGGGATCTGGGACTTAACAGCCGTCTATGTGCATGGGTGTTGGACTTCCTCACTGGCAGAACTCAGGTGGTGAGGGTGGGTAGATGCGTCTCTAACAGCATCACCATCAACACAGGAGCACCTCAGGGATGTGTCCTCTCGCCACTGCTCTACTCCCTCTACACTTCAGACTGTGTGGCCACCCATGGCTCCAACACCATTGTGAAGTTTGCTGACGACACAGTGGTGTTGGGTGCCATCTCCAACAACGATGAGGTGGCCTACATGGATGAACTGAAGAATCTGGCATCATGGTGCCAGGACAACCACCTCCAGCTGAACGTCGGCAAGACCAAGGAGCTGGTGGTGGACTTCAGAAGGGGTCAGCACAGAGACTACAAGCCCATTATCATCAATGGAGCTCCAGTGGAGAGGGTGCAGTCCTTCAAATATCTTGGTGTCCACATCTCCTCAGACCTGACATGGGCTGCCCACATTCAGGTCCAGACCAAAAAGGCTAGGCAGTGCCTGTATCACCTACGACAACTGAGGAAGTTCAGGGTCTCTCCAAAGATCCTCAGGATTTTCTATACAGGCGCTGTGGAGAGCATCCTCACACAGAACATGACATCGTGGTTTGGAAACAGCTGTGTGAAGGACCAAAAAGCTCTCCAGAGAGTGATCCGTACAGCAGAACGCTGCTGCAGGATTGCTCTCCCCCCGCTTCAGGACACCTACACCAGGAGATGCCGGACTAGAGCAACGCAGATACTGAAGGACCCGTCCCATCCTGGCAACAAACTGTTCCAACTTCTGCAATCTGGTAGAAGGTTCCGCATCATCCGGGCAAGGACAGAGAGACTCAAGAGGAGCTTCTATCCCCAAGCCATCCGGGCCCTAAACACACACACACCCGCCCTCTCACATCATCTATAATTGACTGAGACAGGACTCTCTTCCAGACACTCTAAACCAAGGCACAATGTACATTCCAAATTCCTTTAATTTTAAATATGTTTATATTGTCTATTCTGTAAAATAGTCAGATGTCTATTCATATTAATGTACAGAATTCACCTGCTTGCTGCTACTACTGCACATTCACCCAATGTATATACTATATATATATATATATATATATATATATATATATATATATATATAATGTTCTTCCTCTACCCCCCCATTTTTGCACATGTCGAGGAGCGTGTCAGGCTACATTTCACTGTGTGTTATACTTGTGTATACTTGTCTATGCATGTGACAAATAAAGAACCTTGAACCTTGAACCTTGAGAAGCAGCCTAAAGCCCAACAGATTCATCTTTCCAGACTGAAAATATCTCAGAGTGGGGAGGAAGGGGAAGTGAGAGAGCTGGTCAGCCTCGTCCTCCAGACTGGCCAGAGCAGAGGACGCCAGGGAGTCGGTGTGCTCGGACAGCGTGTCCAACACTTTGCCGTTCACATAGCCGCTCATGAGGTAGCGGATCAACTCTATCTTACGGGTATAGTCTGGATGTGTGATATTGATGAACGGTGAGAGAGATTGAAGGGGAAAAGAAGAGGAAGGAGACAGAGTTGGGTAAGAGGATTATATAAATTGTGAGGAATGATTGAATAAGAGACGGAAAAAACAATCCAAAGGAGGCGAGAAATGACAAGGGAAAAAAAGTGGAAGGACACATGAGGCATGCTTATGTAACAAAAAATCAACATAAAATTATTGATGGCAAAGAACACATTGAAGTGACATGGAAACACTCGCCTGGTTTGGACAGAGGCATGGGAATAGGACAGTACTTCCTGGATGCTGTTGGAGGACTGTTGACATAATAAAAAATACCTTTTATTTATATATGCATATAAAATTAGCCAATGTGATTAGAATACAATCGTTTACACATTTCTAACAAAATGCTGCTGCATTAAATATGAATTATCACTGCATGACTGGATCTGCTGTTTGACCCCCACCAACCTGGTCCCGTCCTGATATTCTAACTCTGTAATATGCAACTTCTGTCAGTGTTCTGATACTGGAAACTGAATTTCCCGGAGGAACCACCCGAGGGATTAATAACGTTCTATCTAATCTACATCGACAACAGAAAAAGAAAATCTGCTGCTTGCAACAGCATTGTGTTAGAAGCATTTTTACTGGAGTGAATGCATTTAACTGTACTTGATTCATCTGTTAAAAGTACTTATATATTGCAATAAGACCGCAAAAAGCAAAGGGGACTGAATTCTATAGTATGTGGTATGTGTATAAGGTGACACATGTATGCAGTTTCCTGCCATTAGTGTAATGTAAACTTGGAATCATCACATATCTACAGGTATTTGTACTGAATGAAATGAGCTGTGGTGATTAAAAGCATCAGCAAAAGCATACTTACTAGTGGCCTTTTCTTCTTAGGTCTGGATCTTGATGCTTCTGGGACTGAAGATCACAGCCAAGTCACCAGTTTCATAAACAATAAACAAACAAAAAGCAAATAAACAAAACACTTTCAGAGATCGCACAACTTTTGTTTTCATCTGCATATGATAATGTTCCTTGAATCGAATCTACCATACACTACCATACACACTCTACTACAGTGTATCAAACTATTCTAAATACTTCCACAAACAATGACATACCCATCTTTGTCTTTTTGTGGCTTTCACCAAAAACTCTCCCCCTGGTGGATCCTGTGTTGACGTATGTGATTTTAGGAGAAAAACAAAAACAAAATCATTTTAAATGGTTACATTAAATGTAATAATATCAACATTCAATAGATTTGACTGTACATGTATCAACTGGTGTAAAATACATGTTCCTTGATCCTTGGTCAGGCAACATAAATTACTGTTGTTTCAGCCATCAGGTACTCCTCTAAAATTCAGCCTGGACTCCAAATATAAAGCATACAATACATACAAACATACAAATCACCTTTGCTGGTCTTGTTGCCTGCGTGCTCCACTTGCCCCTCTGAAGTGCTCAGTGGGTCATCCTGTCCCTTGTTGAGCTCAATCTTCTCCATCACATTCCTCACTTCCTCCACCTGCGTGGTCCTCACCTCCCGTGGCTCCATAATCGTTGCCTCCTCCTGGTTGTTGATCATTCGAGTTAGTTTACACAATGGGTCAAACTTTGAACTTTATCCTGCTTTACGCCTCCTGGTTTGTAGCAGACTAAGTATATATGACGTATGAAAGGGAACAGAGTGGAGTTAAAGTGTGAGGGTGAAGGAGAAGATGTTGTGACTCAGTGATGATGATGATGATGATGACCAAACGTCAGTCTACTGGAAGTGCAAAATGCTACAGACCCCTGACTCCACCAAAACATCGTGCTTAAGACTACATACCTTTTCTTCAAGGCCCGTGTACAATGTGCTCTTTAAACAAACTAAAGTAAAATGTGATCATTTCTGCCCAGATTACTAACATTTAAATATCCACAAAGGTTCCAATGCAACGTTATCTATACCCATCACTATTTTATTAAGCTACACCATCACTTGATTTTATGCCATTTACAGTGTGTAAGTACTTTAATACTACTTTAATTAACATAGATTCTCATTCACACATCACATGTATCAGTTACACATCACATGTATCAGTTACACATATATCAATGAAGGAAGAAAACAGGCACAAACAGATTGTCAGTTGTCTAAGTAGCTGCAATCTGCAGATCAGTCTTTTGATAACTTTGCTTTCTTTCTATCTTTAAGCGTGATAGCAGCAAAAGTGGCTGTCACTCAAGATTTGGAAAGGAAAAATAAGCCACCATATGTTGTTAACTACTGCTGAGGAAGAAACCAACACTTATAAATGATGTGCTGCTTATGTGAAAATGGGAGAAGGATTGATGATTGAATTTCTGTTTTTACAGTAAAATGGTCTTCTAACAGGTAAACATAAGAAAATATTTTTAGACACTAAACATAAATCATAACTTTAAAACTGCAGGATCTGAATCTTACCTTTACAAAGGTACTCATAACATCAGCCCATCCTCTGAAGGGATTCCTGAACATAGGCTGTTAGTCTGCAGCCAGGGGTTAATATTTCATATCCGAGTTCTCCTTTTTTGCTCTTCTTCCCAAGAAGCAGTGCTGGTTTGTAGCCAAGGGCATGGAGTTTTTCAAGCTGCAATAAAGCATGATATTTATATTTATTGGACAGCCTGAGGCGTTCTTCAGTAAACTGGACTACCCCACAGCAGGGCTGGACTGGGACAAAAAATCAGCCCGGGCATTTTGACTAGAGACCGGCCCACCAGGTATTATAGGAAAAACCATAAAGCCTTTGAATGAAAACAAACGTCGTTGTGACAGTGATGTACACTGTCTTGTTGGTACATATGTATCAATCTAATAAACTTAAACCTACACCATCCTCCCTATTCTGCTATTCTAAACAGTACTTAGCCGAAACCCAAAGACTGCTTGGTTGAGTTAACTTCCTGAACTATCTACAACATATGGTGGAAACCTGAAATTAAGACAGAGAAGACTAGAGGTGAGACATGACCATTACTGAATATTAAAAATAATAAATGACAGATTTAGTGATATTTTCATCAACTATTTATTTACCACAAACCTGTTTCTCCATCACCTGTTCAGCTCTGATGATTCAGTAAGGACATCTCCTGGTTTCATCTTCATGTTTCCCTCTCACCAGATAACCAAACCGATATCATGACCAGCAGCTTTTACAGCTGTGGCTCCAACAAACATCAGCTGATACTAGAAAGTAATATTAAATAAATTCTAACAACAGCTTATCAAGTTTAAAGGCGCTTCTGCTGTTTAACGCGACCTCCGCTAGTTTCCTCTTTCTGGCGCAAAGCGGGAGATAAACAAGCAAGAGAGACGGGACTTGTGGCAGAAACGCCGATCAGCTGATCATTGATCAGTTTCATGATTGAAGTAGCAGCAGGAGAGGGAGGGGGGAGAGTGAGAGAAGAAGAGGCAGCTGACAGCGTAAAGACACAGAATAACTCCAGCTTTGTGTCTTTTTTTATTGTAGCTGAAGTACGGGACAAATCGCGTTTATTTTCAGCTCAATACAAAACGCATAATATTAACTCTGAATACCAGAGGATTCCGTTTTTTATGGCACGGTTGGCAACTCTACTAACTAACCTTATGAATAAAATAAAGTTCACCAGTAACATCATAGCACCCACCCAACTGTACAGAAACTCCATCATGCTAGCTAGTACACAGTACCAGTTATTGTAACTGACTGTAGCACAACGTTAGCACAAGTTAGCACAAGGAAAATAAACTACACCTAAACTTGGTTTGACCCAGATAGACTGCAGGTCATAACTTCTTACCTGAAGCTCATTTCACCTGACAGTCGGACTGGCGGCCGCCTTGGGTCTCTCCACCTCCGCCACCCCTTTCCCCCATCCACCTGCTGGCCTCCACCACTTGCTAATTTTACTGAATCCGTGTAAGCTCCACCATAGCCACTACCAAACAATTGAGTTATTTTTACACGTCTGCCAGCATCTGTCCAATCCGCCACCTTTCACTGTTTACACGGTTACGAAAAAAAGACAACAACAAAACATTGGCCCATTTAAAACGAAAAATGACCATCGGCCCACCGGGCAAATGCCCGGTATGCCCGATGGCCAGTCCAGCTATGCTGATGGGGACTGTGAGGGTTTGTAGTTAAATTCCTGCTCTTACAGGATCAGTGAGTGTCTGTTTAAAGATTATTAACATACTTTTACATCACTATGGAACACCAGCATTTCTGCAGAGGACAGAACCCCCTGCCTTAATCTACCATGATGCTCTGTGCTATGTTGTCATGGCAATATGAAGTCAAATAAATACAAATGTAGAAAAATGCACATTTAAAGGAGGACAAGAAGACAGGCAACTGGAAGAGCTTTTGAAACAGGAAAACTTTTCTGGATTTCTCTTAATTTAACTGGAAATTTTGCTAATACAAGTCAAGGAGGAAACAAGGAGGCAGGTTGGATTATATTTGAGGACAGGACGCATGAAGGAGAAGCATGAGGAGAGAGGAACAGCAGAGCGATGGTGAAGAGCTAATCGTGGATCAAGTCGAAGAAGCAAGCATCAAAACTGTGAGTAAACATAACACACAAAGAGTTAAAAATTACTGTGCTGATTAAGGAAACATTAAATTTGGTTAGTTTGGGGTCTCGAGCTTCAGGTTTGTGGCTTCAGTTACTCTTAAAATTGAGGAAAGACAAAAAATGTTTCTTTTGAAAGGTTGTTGGAGGATTCTTACTGTAAGAAATATCTGGGTGTTCATCTGCTTTTATTTAAAAAAAAAAAAGTTGAATTTTATTTAGTCACATTGGAAAGGGAAAATTGGAGGATCAGGACAATAACGTGGCCAAATTTACTGTTTCCTTAATCAGAACAATAATTTTGATCTGAACTAGAAATGTTGAAATGGGTTATTTTCTTTCTTCTCTACTGATCACTGTGTTACATGTTTAGTTACTTGTCAGTCTACATAGTTAATGGTACTTTTGAAAAAATGCAGTTTATTCTTAATTTTGTAGAAAAAGGCTCTGCACCTGTGAAAAACAAATCCAAACCCCCCAAATCACTGTAGATCAGAGTAGCTAAGCTCTGGTTAACTGCAATTATATTACAGGAGATTAAAAATATTAGGATGATTGAAAGAAACAAAGATTGCTTTAATGTCTGAAGATTTGACTTTCTTATTGAAAGAGACGAAAACTAATCCATGTGTGACACTGAGAAAAAACTAAAAGCTAAAAAGATCTGGAGGTCCAACTGTTGTTATACAAATGTGCAAACTTGATTTAATGACATTAGAAAGAAAAAATGGGATGTTTAAAAAGGTAATATATAAAAATGATTTTTATATTACTTGAAAAAATGATGTTGGTTAGTGCAGCTGTATTTGGAAAAACTGCTGGGTCACTAGTAAGATGAGATTTAATGTGATAAACTGAGGGAAGGTAATATAATCTGCACACTCGCTATTATTGTTGTAATCCACACACCACCATTATTGTTGCATCCATACACCAGCAAATATTTTATCAAACATTAATCATAATTGGTGATCAATGCAAGTTTTAAGCAATTATATTTATTTGCATTCAAAACCAATTTACAAAATATAAAAAAGAATCTTGTTTTTTTTTAAGAAAAAAAGACGTTTCTAACTGACTTCAGTTAGCTGAGCTGTAGAGGAGATTGATGAGCACGCATTAAAGTGAACTTGTTAGGGAGAGATTGCAATCAACTCAAATTTTGATGATAGACACAGATAAAAATGAGCGTTTTTTTAGACACTGGTGTGTGGACCAATCACATGATTATAAACCAGGTGAAAATTGACTTCAAACTTTTGAGCTGTAGTGTAGATTGATTACAATGATAGCGTATAGTTATCTATTACAGAAGAATGTATAGAAGTATGAGGACAGAAAGACACTGTTAAAAAGCTATGAGCTGTCTTGATGCAGAGAAAGTGGAGTTTGTCATCCTGGAGCTGCTGCCAAGATGAATGATGCTCTGCCTCTGTGCTCAAGTTCAGACATAGGCTTTAAGCAACCATGAGCCACTGATAAGCGTGATAGATTAATAAGCATGTATAAAGTGGACTTGTTAAACAGCTCTGATAGGAGAAAGTCAATGAGCACGCAATAAAGTGGACTTGTTAGGGACAGTTTACCATCAGCCTTGATAAAGTTGAACTTATTTTGTATTGAAAGACAGACTTTAAAGTAGATTCTTATTTGAAACTGGTGATAAAATCCAGGTCAGACACAGTTACATACAAGCATACAGTACACACTACTGCTCAAAGGTCAGAGGTCAGTTAGAAAAGTCCCTGCTTTTAATAGAAAATTGGCTTTAATGTAACATCACATGAAGGTTATCAGTAATGTTTCACAGCTTTAATCAAATCCTTCATCATCCATAATTGTGATGGAAAAATGTCTGCAAGCGTGCAGGAGCCCATTTATAGAGACAATCAGTCCTGTGTTATAATGTTCATTGAAGTTTATCAGGTCAGACGACCAACAGATGAGAAGAAATATAATCTTACTAATTATTAGAGTTGAAAAGTACTTTGCTAAGCAAAATTCAATGAGGTTAGGCTTGAGCTTGAGACGTTAACATAAAAGGTTCAGTTGGTGATGCATGAAAGAAAATAATTTTCTTCTAAAAATCTATTGGAGAATTCTGATTGTAAGAAATGAAAAATATTCAAAGACTGAAACTGTTAAAAAAAAGTGAAGGTTTTGTGCAGCCGGGTGTTGCAGCCCCTTTAGAGGAAAATGTAAACTTGGCTTCATGAGATTAAAAACAAACACTGGGATGATCCAGACACATTTATTGTTTCTTTAATCACCACAATAGTTTCAGTTTGTGCAAAAATCTTTAAAAAGCTGTTTTGAGTGATAAGTTAGGCTTTAACGTGTTAAGCTTGCATTAGATAAGACAATGTACCACCCCATATGGAAAAGAAATAGTAAAAACTTATATGTGATTACTCATGAAAGTTGCCACTTTCATGAGTAAATCATATAAGGCTTACATGATTTACTCATGAAAGTGGCCACTTTCTCATTACTTTCATATATTGTTTTAGTAAGTATCCAAAACATACAAGTTTCATTATATAATTTTTCAAGGGATCTTATATCTGTTTTCACGCTTATCTGCTTTTCATACAAGTTTCACACAAGACAGATACAAACTTTATAAGATTTATATATATCTTTTCCATATGGGACTGAACACAGGAGGGATTATTGCTGAAAATGGGTCTCTGAACACCTCTGTAGATATTCTATTAAAAATCATTGATGATTTGTGATCAGTGTTAATATTAAGCATTTATATGATTATTTTGATAAATTGCTGTGATTCAATCTGAAACCAAATTTGAGTCTATTCTGAAAACAAGACATTTCTAATTCACCTCAGACTTTTGAGCTGTAGTCTACATTGTAATGATAGTGTATGGTTATTGATTAGAGCAGATGATATGAGACTATCAGGAGAGACTGTTAAAAAGCTATGAGCTGTCTTGATGCAGAGAAAGTGGAGTTTGTCATCCTGGAGCTGCTGCCAAGATGAATGATGCTCTGCCTCTGTGCTCAAGTTCAGACATAGGCTTTAAGCAACCATGAGCCACTGATAAGCGTGATAGATTAATAAGCATGTATAAAGTGGACTTGTTAAACAGCTCTGATAGGAGAAAGTCAATGAGCACGCAATAAAGTGGACTTGTTAGGGACAGTTTACCATCAGCCTTGATAAAGTTGAACTTATTTTGTATTGAAAGACAGACTTTAAAGTAGATTCTTATTTGAAACTGGTGATAAAATCCAGGTCAGACACAGTACAAGCATACAGTACACACTACTGCTCAAAGGTCAGAGGTCAGTTAGAAAAGTCCCTGCTTTTAATAGAAAATTGGCTTTAATGTAACATCACATGAAGGTTATCAGTAATGTTTCACAGCTTTAATCAAATCCTTCATCATCCATAATTGTGATGGAAAAATGTCTGCAAGCGTGCAGGAGCCCATTTATAGAGACAATCAGTCCTGTGTTATAATGTTCATTGAAGTTTATCAGGTCAGACGACCAACAGATGATAAGAAATATAATCTTACTAATTATTAGAGTTGAAAAGTACTTTGCTAAGCAAAATTCAATGAGGTTAGGCTTGAGCTTGAGACGTTAACATAAAAGGTTCAGTTGGTGATGCATGAAAGAAAATAATTTTCTTCTAAAAATCTATTGGAGAATTCTGATTGTAAGAAATGAAAAATATTCAAAGACTGAAACTGTTAAAAAAAGTGAAGGTTTTGTGCAGCCGGGTGTTGCAGCCCCTTTAGAGGAAAATGTAAACTTGGCTTCATGAGATTAAAAACAAACACTGGGATGATCCAGACACATTTATTGTTTCTTTAATCACCACAATAGTTTCAGTTTGTGCAAAAATCTTTAAAAAGCTGTTTTGAGTGATAAGTTAGGCTTTACTGTGTTAAGCTTGCATTAGATAAGACAATGTACCACCCCATATGGAAAAGAAATAGTAAAAACTTATATGTGATTACTCATGAAAGTGGCCACTTTCTCATTACTTTCATATATTGTTTTAGTAAGTATCCAAAACATACAAGTTTCATTATATAATTTTTCAAGGGATCTTATATCTGTTTTCACTCTTATCTGCTTTTCATACAAGTTTCACACAAGACAGATACAAACTTTATAAGATTTATATATATCTTTTCCATATGGGACTGAACACAGGAGGGATTATTGCTGAAAATGGGTCTCTGAACACCTCTGTAGATATTCTATTAAAAATCATTGATGATTTGTGATCAGTGTTAATATTAAGCATTTATATGATTATTTTGATAAATTGCTGTGATTCAATCTGAAACCAAATTTGAGTCTATTCTGAAAACAAGACATTTCTAATTCACCTCAGACTTTTGAGCTGTAGTCTACATTGTAATGATAGTGTATGGTTATTGATTAGAGCAGATGATATGAGACTATCAGGAGAGACTGTTAAAAAGCTATGAGCTGTCTTGATGCAGAGAAAGTGGAGTTTGTCATCCTGGAGCTGCTGCCAAGATGAATGATGCTCTGCCTCTGTGCTCAAGTTCAGACATAGGCTTTAAGCAACCATGAGCCACTGATAAGCGTGATAGATTAATAAGCATGTATAAAGTGGACTTGTTAAACAGCTCTGATAGGAGAAAGTAAATGAGCACGCAATAAAGTGGACTTGTTAGGGACAGTTTACCATCAGCCTTGATAAAGTTGAACTTATTTTGTATTGAAAGACAGACTTTAAAGTAGATTCTTATTTGAAACTGGTGATAAAATCCAGGTCAGATACAGTTACATACAAGCATACAGTACACACTACTGCTCAAAGGTCAGAGGTCAGTTAGAAAAGTCCCTGCTTTTAATAGAAAATTGGCTTTAATGTAACATCACATGAAGGTTATCAGTAATGTTTCACAGCTTTAATCAAATCCTTCATCATCCATAATTGTGATGGAAAAATGTCTGCAAGCGTGCAGGAGCCCATATATAGAGACAATCAGTCCTGTGTTATAATGTTCATTGAAGTTTATCAGGTCAGACGACCAACAGATGATAAGAAATATAATCTTATTAATTATTAGAGTTGAAAAGTACTTTGCTAAGCAAAATTCAATGAGGTTAGGCTTGAGCTTGAGACGTTAACATAAAAGGTTCAGTTGGTGATGCATGAAAGAAAATAATTTTCTTCTACAAATCTATTGGAGAATTCTGATTGTAAGAAATGAAAAATATTCAAAGACTGAAACTGTTAAAAAAAGTGAAGGTTTTGTGCAGCCGGGTGTTGCAGCCCCTTTAGAGGAAAATGTAAACTTGGCTTCATGAGATTAAAAACAAACACTGGGATGATCCAGACACATTTATTGTTTCTTTAATCACCACAATAGTTTCAGTTTGTGCAAAAATCTTTAAAAAGCTGTTTTGAGTGATAAGTTAGGCTTTAATGTGTTAAGCTTGCATTAGATAAGACAATGTACCACCCCATATGGAAAAGAAATACTAAAAACTTATATGTGATTACTCATGAAAGTGGCCACTTTCTCATTACTTTCATATATTGTTTTAGTAAGTATCCAAAACATACAAGTTTCATTATATAATTTTTCAAGGGATCTTATATCTGTTTTCACTCTTATCTGCTTTTCATACAAGTTTCACACAAGACAGATACAAACTTTATAAGATTTATATATATCTTTTCCATATGGGACTGAACACAGGAGGGATTATTGCTGAAAATGGGTCTCTGAACACCTCTGTAGATATTCTATTAAAAATCATTGATGATTTGTGATCAGTGTTAATATTAAGCATTTATATGATTATTTTGATAAATTGCTGTGATTCAATCTGAAACCAAATTTGAGTCTATTCTGAAAACAAGACATTTCTAATGCACCTCAGACTTTTGAGCTGTAGTCTACATTGTAATGATAGTGTATGGTTATTGATTAGAGCAGATGATATGAGACTATCAGGAGAGACTGTTAAAAAGCTATGAGCTGTCTTGATGCAGAGAAAGTGGAGTTTGTCATCCTGGAGCTGCTGCCAAGATGAATGATGCTCTGCCTCTGTGCTCAAGTTCAGACATAGGCTTTAAGCAACCATGAGCCACTGATAAGCGTGATAGATTAACAAGCATGTATAAAGTGGACTTGTTAAACAGCTCTGATAGGAGAAAGTCAATGAGCACGCAATAAAGTGGACTTGTTAGGGACAGTTTACCATCAGCCTTGATAAAGTTGAACTTATTTTGTATTGAAGGACAGACTTTAAAGAAGATTCTTATTTGAAACTGGTGATAAAATCCAGGTCAGATACAGTTACATACAAGCATACATTACACATTACTGCTCAAAGGTCAGAGGTCAGTTAGAAAAGTCCCTGCTTTTAATAGAAAATTGGCTTTAATGTAACATCACATGAAGGTTATCAGTAATGTTTCACAGCTTTAATCAAATCCTTCATCATCCATAATTGTGATGGAAAAATGTCTGCAAGCGTGCAGGAGCCCATTTATAGAGACAATCAGTCCTGTGTTATAATGTTCATTGAAGTTTATCAGGTCAGACGACCAACAGATGATAAGAAATATAATCTTACTAATTATTAGAGTTGAAAAGTACTTTGCTAAGCAAAATTCAATGAGGTTAGGCTTGAGCTTGAGACGTTAACATAAAAGGTTCAGTTGGTGATGCATGAAAGAAAATAATTTTCTTCTAAAAGTCTATTGGAGAATTCTGATTGTAAGAAATGAAAAATATTCAAAGACTGAAACTGTTGAAAAAAGTGAAGGTTTTGTGCAGCCGGGTGTTGCAGCCCCTTTAGAGGAAAATGTAAACTTGGTTTCATGAGGTTAAAAACAAACACTGGGATGATCCAGACACATTTATTGTTTCTTTAATCACCACAATAGTTTCAGTTTGTGCAAAAATCTTTAAAAAGCTGTTTTGAGTGATAAGTTAGGCTTTAATGTGTTAAGCTTGCATTAGATAAGACAATGTACCACCCCATATGGAAAAGAAATAGTAAAAACTTATATGTGATTACTCATGAAAGTGGCCACTTTCATGAGTAAATCATATAAGGCTTACATGATTTACTCATGAAAGTGGCCACTTTCTCATTACTTTCATATATTGTTTTAGTAAGTATCCAAAACATACAAGTTTCATTATATAATTTTTCAAGGGATCTTATATCTGTTTTCACTCTTATCTGCTTTTCATACAAGTTTCACACAAGACAGATACAAACTTTATAAGATTTATATATATCTTTTCCATATGGGACTGAACACAGGAGGGATTATTGCTGAAAATGGGTCTCTGAACACCTCTGTAGATATTCTATTAAAAATCATTGATGATTTGTGATCAGTGTTAATATTAAGCATTTATAGGATTATTTTGATAAATTGCTGTGATTCAATCTGAAACCAAATTTGAGTCTATTCTGAAAACAAGACATTTCTAATTCACCTCAGACTTTTGAGCTGTAGTCTACATTGTAATGATAGTGTATGGTTATTGATTAGAGCAGATGATATGAGACTATCAGGAGAGACTGTTAAAAAGCTATGAGCTGTCTTGATGCAGAGAAAGTGGAGTTTGTCATCCTGGAGCTGCTGCCAAGATGAATGATGCTCTGCCTCTGTGCTCAAGTTCAGACATAGGCTTTAAGCAACCATGAGCCACTGATAAGCGTGATAGATTAATAAGCATGTATAAAGTGGACTTGTTAAACAGCTCTGATAGGAGAAAGTCAATGAGCACGCAATAAAGTGGACTTGTTAGGGACAGTTTACCATCAGCCTTGATAAAGTTGAACTTATTTTGTATTGAAAGACAGACTTTAAAGTAGATTCTTATTTGAAACTGGTGATAAAATCCAGGTCAGACACAGTTACATACAAGCATACAGTACACATTACTGCTCAAAGGTCAGAGGTCAGTTAGAAAAGTCCCTGCTTTTAATAGAAAATTGGCTTTAATGTAACATCACATGAAGGTTATCAGTAATGTTTCACAGCTTTAATCAAATCCTTCATCATCCATAATTGTGATGGAAAAATGTCTGCAAGCGTGCAGGAGCCCATTTATAGAGACAATCAGTCCTGTGTTATAATGTTCATTGAAGTTTATCAGGTCAGACGACCAACAGATGATAAGAAATATAATCTTACTAATTATTAGAGTTGAAAAGTACTTTGCTAAGCAAAATTCAATGAGGTTAGGCTTGAGCTTGAGACGTTAACATAAAAGGTTCAGTTGGTGATGCATGAAAGAAAATAATTTTCTTCTAAAAGTCTATTGGAGAATTCTGATTGTAAGAAATGAAAAATATTCAAAGAGTGAAACTGTTGAAAAAAGTGAAGGTTTTGTGCAGCCGGGTGTTGCAGCCCCTTTAGAGGAAAATGTAAACTTGGTTTCATGAGGTTAAAAACAAACACTGGGATGATCCAGACACATTTATTGTTTCTTTAATCACCACAATAGTTTCAGTTTGTGCAAAAATCTTTAAAAAGCTGTTTTGAGTGATAAGTTAGGCTTTAATGTGTTAAGCTTGCATTAGATAAGACAATGTACCACCCCATATGGAAAAGAAATAGTAAAAACTTATATGTGATTACTCATGAAAGTGGCCACTTTCTCATTACTTTCATATATTGTTTTAGTAAGTATCCAAAACATACAAGTTTCATTATATAATTTTTCAAGGGATCTTATATCTGTTTTCACTCTTATCTGCTTTTCATACAAGTTTCACACAAGACAGATACAAACTTTATAAGATTTATATATATCTTTTCCATATGGGGCTGAACACAGGAGGGATTATTGCTGAAAATGGGTCTCTGAACACCTCTGTAGATATTCTATTTAAAATCATTGATGATTTGTGATCAGTGTTAAGATTAAGCATTTATATGATTATTTTGATAAATTGCTGTGATTCAATCTGAAACCAAATTTGAGTCTATTCTGAAAACAAGACATTTCTAATTCACCTCAGACTTTTGAGCTGTAGTCTACATTATAATGATAGTGTATGGTTATTGATTAGAGCAGATGATATGAGACTATCAGGAGAGACTGTTAAAAAGCTATGAGCTGTCTTGATGCAGAGAAAGTGGAGTTTGTCATCCTGGAGCTGCTGCCAAGATGAATGATGCTCTGCCTCTGTGCTCAAGTTCAGACATAGGCTTTAAGCAACCATGAGCCACTGATAAGCGTGATAGATTAATAAGCATGTATAAAGTGGACTTGTTAAACAGCTCTGATAGGAGAAAGTCAATGAGCACGCAATAAAGTGGACTTGTTAGGGACAGTTTACCATCAGCCTTGATAAAGTTGAACTTATTTTGTATTGAAAGACAGACTTTAAAGTAGATTCTTATTTGAAACTGGTGATAAAATCCAGGTCAGACACAGTTACATACAAGCATACAGTACACATTACTGCTCAAAGGTCAGAGGTCAGTTAGAAAAGTCCCTGCTTTTAATAGAAAATTGGCTTTAATGTAACATCACATGAAGGTTATCAGTAATGTTTCACAGCTTTAATCAAATCCTTCATCATCCATAATTGTGATGGAAAAATGTCTGCAAGCGTGCAGGAGCCCATTTATAGAGACAATCAGTCCTGTGTTATAATGTTCATTGAAGTTTATCAGGTCAGACGACCAACAGATGATAAGAAATATAATCTTACTAATTATTAGAGTTGAAAAGTACTTTGCTAAGCAAAATTCAATGAGGTTAGGCTTGAGCTTGAGACGTTAACATAAAAGGTTCAGTTGGTGATGCATGAAAGAAAATAATTTTCTTCTAAAAGTCTATTGGAGAATTCTGATTGTAAGAAATGAAAAATATTCAAAGACTGAAACTGTTAAAAAAAGTGAAGGTTTTGTGCAGCCGGGTGTTGCAGCCCCTTTAGAGGAAAATGTAAACTTGGCTTCATGAGATTAAAAACAAACACTGGGATGATCCAGACACATTTATTGTTTCTTTAATCACCACAATAGTTTCAGTTTGTGCAAAAATCTTTAAAAAGCTGTTTTGAGTGATAAGTTAGGCTTTAATGTGTTAAGCTTGCATTAGATAAGACAATGTACCACCCCATATGGAAAAGAAATAGTAAAAACTTATATGTGATTACTCATGAAAGTGGCCACTTTCTCATTACTTTCATATATTGTTTTAGTAAGTATCCAAAACATACAAGTTTCATTATATAATTTTTCAAGGGATCTTATATCTGTTTTCACTCTTATCTGCTTTTCATACAAGTTTCACACAAGACAGATACAAACTTTATAAGATTTATATATATCTTTTCCATATGGGGCTGAACACAGGAGGGATTATTGCTGAAAATGGGTCTCTGAACACCTCTGTAGATATTCTATTTAAAATCATTGATGATTTGTGATCAGTGTTAATATTAAGCATTTATATGATTATTTTGATAAATTGCTGTGATTCAATCTGAAACCAAATTTGAGTCTATTCTGAAAACAAGACATTTCTAATTCACCTCAGACTTTTGAGCTGTAGTCTACATTGTAATGATAGTGTATGGTTATTGATTAGAGCAGATGATATGAGACTATCAGGAGAGACTGTTAAAAAGCTATGAGCTGTCTTGATGCAGAGAAAGTGGAGTTTGTCATCCTGGAGCTGCTGCCAAGATGAATGATGCTCTGCCTCTGTGCTCAAGTTCAGACATAGGCTTTAAGCAACCATGAGCCACTGATAAGCGTGATAGATTAATAAGCATGTATAAAGTGGACTTGTTAAACAGCTCTGATAGGAGAAAGTCAATGAGCACGCAATAAAGTGGACTTGTTAGGGACAGTTTACCATCAGCCTTGATAAAGTTGAACTTATTTTGTATTGAAGGACAGACTTTAAAGTAGATTCTTATTTGAAACTGGTGATAAAATCCAGGTCAGATACAGTTACATACAAGCATACATTACACATTACTGCTCAAAGGTCAGAGGTCAGTTAGAAAAGTCCCTGCTTTTAATAGAAAATTGGCTTTAATGTAACATCACATGAAGGTTATCAGTAATGTTTCACAGCTTTAATCAAATCCTTCATCATCCATAATTGTGATGGAAAAATGTCTGCAAGCGTGCAGGAGCCCATTTATAGAGACAATCAGTCCTGTGTTATAATGTTCATTGAAGTTTATCAGGTCAGACGACCAACAGATGATAAGAAATATAATCTTACTAATTATTAGAGTTGAAAAGTACTTTGCTAAGCAAAATTCAATGAGGTTAGGCTTGAGCTTGAGACGTTAACATAAAACGTTCAGTTGGTGATGCATGAAAGAAAATAATTTTCTTCTACAAATCTATTGGAGAATTCTGATTGTAAGAAATGAAAAATATTCAAAGACTGAAACTGTTGAAAAAAGTGAAGGTTTTGTGCAGCCGGGTGTTGCAGCCCCTTTAGAGGAAAATGTAAACTTGGCTTCATGAGGTTAAAAACAAACACTGGGATGATCCAGACACATTTATTGTTTCTTTAATCACCACAATAGTTTCAGTTTGTGCAAAAATCTTTAAAAAGCTGTTTTGAGTGATAAGTTAGGCTTTAATGTGTTAAGCTTGCATTAGATAAGACAATGTACCACCCCATATGGAAAAGAAATAGTAAAAACTTATATGTGATTACTCATGAAAGTGGCCACTTTCATGAGTAAATCATATAAGGCTTACATGATTTACTCATGAAAGTGGCCACTTTCTCATTACTTTCATACATTGTTTTAGTAAGTATCCAAAACATACAAGTTTCATTATATAAATTTTCAAGGGATCTTATATCTGTTTTCACTCTTATCTGCTTTTCATACAAGTTTCACACAAGACAGATACAAACTTTATAAGATTTATATATATCTTTTCCATATGGGACTGAACACAGGAGGGATTATTGCTGAAAATGGGTCTCTGAACACCTCTGTAGATATTCTATTAAAAATCATTGATGATTTGTGATCAGTGTTAATATTAAGCATTTATATGATTATTTTGATAAATTGCTGTGATTCAATCTGAAACCAAATTTGAGTCTATTCTGAAAACAAGACATTTCTAATTCACCTAACACTTTTGAGCTGTAGTCTACATTGTAATGATAGTGTATGGTTATTGATTAGAGCAGATGATATGAGACTATCAGGAGAGACTGTTAAAAAGCTATGAGCTGTCTTGATGCAGAGAAAGTGGAGTTTGTCATCCTGGAGCTGCTGCCAAGATGAATGATGCTCTGCCTCTGTGCTCAAGTTCAGACATAGGCTTTAAGCAACCATGAGCCACTGATAAGCGTGATAGATTAACAAGCATGTATAAAGTGGACTTGTTAAACAGCTCTGATAGGAGAAAGTCAATGAGCACGCAATAAAGTGGACTTGTTAGGGACAGTTTACCATCAGCCTTGATAAAGTTGAACTTATTTTGTATTGAAAGACAGACTTTAAAGTAGATTCTTATTTGAAACTGGTGATAAAATCCAGGTCAGATACAGTTACATACAAGCATACATTACACATTACTGCTCAAAGGTCAGAGGTCAGTTAGAAAAGTCCCTGCTTTTAATAGAAAATTGGCTTTAATGTAACATCACATGAAGGTTATCAGTAATGTTTCACAGCTTTAATCAAATCCTTCATCATCCATAATTGTGATGGAAAAATGTCTGCAAGCGTGCAGGAGCCCATTTATTGAGACAATCAGTCCTGTGTTATAATGTTCATTGAAGTTTATCAGGTCAGACGGCCAACAGATGATAAGAAATATAATCTTACTAATTATTAGAGTTGAAAAGTACTTTGCTAAGCAAAATTCAATGAGGTTAGGCTTGAGCTTGAGACGTTAACATAAAAGGTTCAGTTGGTGATGCATGAAAGAAAATAATTTTCTTCTAAAAATCTATTGGAGAATTCTGATTGTAAGAAATGAAAAATATTCAAAGACTGAAACTGTTGAAAAAAGTGAAGGTTTTGTGCAGCCGGGTGTTGCAGCCCCTTTAGAGGAAAATGTAAACTTGGTTTCATGAGGTTAAAAACAAACACTGGGATGATCCAGACACATTTATTGTTTCTTTAATCACCACAATAGTTTCAGTTTGTGCAAAAATCTTTAAAAAGCTGTTTTGAGTGATAAGTTAGGCTTTAATGTGTTAAGCTTGCATTAGATAAGACAATGTACCACCCCATATGGAAAAGAAATAGTAAACACTTATATGTGATTACTCATGAAAGTGGCCATTTTCATGAGTAAATCATATAAGGCTTACATGATTTACTCATGAAAGTGGCCACTTTCTCATTACTTTCATACATTGTTTTAGTAAGTATCCAAAACATACAAGTTTCATTATATAATTTTTCAAGGGATCTTATATTTGTTTTCACTCTTATCTGCTTTTCATACAAGTTTCACACAAGACAGATACAAACTTTATAAGATTTATATATATCTTTTCCATATGGGACTGAACACAGGAGGGATTATTGCTGAAAATGGGTCTCTGAACACCTCTGTAGATATTCTATTAAAAATCATTGATGATTTGTGATCAGTGTTAATATTAAGCATTTATATGATTATTTTGATAAATTGCTGTGATTCAATCTGAAACCAAATTTGAGTCTATTCTGAAAACAAGACATTTCTAATTCACCTCAGACTTTTGAGCTGTAGTCTACATTGTAATGATAGTGTATGGTTATTGATTAGAGCAGATGATATGAGACTATCAGGAGAGACTGTTAAAAAGCTATGAGCTGTCTTGATGCAGAGAAAGTGGAGTTTGTCATCCTGGAGCTGCTGCCAAGATGAATGATGCTCTGCCTCTGTGCTCAAGTTCAGACATAGGCTTTAAGCAACCATGAGCCACTGATAAGCGTGATAGATTAATAAGCATGTATAAAGTGGACTTGTTAAACAGCTCTGATAGGAGAAAGTCAATGAGCACGCAATAAAGTGGACTTGTTAGGGACAGTTTACCATCAGCCTTGATAAAGTTGAACTTATTTTGTATTGAAAGACAGACTTTAAAGTAGATTCTTATTTGAAACTGGTGATAAAATCCAGGTCAGACACAGTTACATACAAGCATACAGTACACACTACTGCTCAAAGGTCAGAGGTCAGTTAGAAAAGTCCCTGCTTTTAATAGAAAATTGGCTTTAATGTAACATCACATGAAGGTTATCAGTAATGTTTCACAGCTTTAATCAAATCCTTCATCATCCATAATTGTGATGGAAAAATGTCTGCAAGCGTGCAGGAGCCCATTTATAGAGACAATCAGTCCTGTGTTATAATGTTCATTGAAGTTTATCAGGTCAGACGACCAACAGATGATAAGAAATATAATCTTACTAATTATTAGAGTTGAAAAGTACTTTGCTAAGCAAAATTCAATGAGGTTAGGCTTGAGCTTGAGACGTTAACATAAAAGGTTCAGTTGGTGATGCATGAAAGAAAATAATTTTCTTCTAAAAATCTATTGGAGAATTCTGATTGTAAGAAATGAAAAATATTCAAAGACTGAAACTGTTGAAAAAAGTGAAGGTTTTGTGCAGCCGGGTGTTGCAGCCCCTTTAGAGGAAAATGTAAACTTGGTTTCATGAGGTTAAAAACAAACACTGGGATGATCCAGACACATTTATTGTTTCTTTAATCACCACAATAGTTTCAGTTTGTGCAAAAATCTTTAAAAAGCTGTTTTGAGTGATAAGTTAGGCTTTAATATGTTAAGCTTGTATTAGATAAGACAATGTACCACCCCATATGGAAAAGAAATAGTAAAAACTTATATGTGATTACTCATGAAAGTGGCCACTTTCATGAGTAATCACATATAAGTTTTATAAGGCTTACATGATTTACTCATGAAAGTGGCCACTTTCTCATTACTTTCATATATTGTTTTAGTAAGTATCCAAAACATACAAGTTTCATTATATAATTTTTCAAGGGATCTTATATCTGTTTTCACTCTTATCTGCTTTTCATACAAGTTTCACACAAGACAGATACAAACTTTATAAGATTTATATATATCTTTTCCATATGGGGCTGAACACAGGAGGGATTATTGCTGAAAATGGGTCTCTGAACACCTCTGTAGATATTCTATTAAAAATCATTGATGATTTGTGATCAGTGTTAATATTAAGCATTTATATGATTATTTTGATAAATTGCTGTGATTCAATCTGAAACCAAATTTGAGTCTATTCTGAAAACAAGACATTTCTAATTCACCTCAGACTTTTGAGCTGTAGTCTTCATTGTAATGATAGTGTATGGTTATTGATTAGAGCAGATGATATGAGACTATCAGGAGAGACTGTTAAAAAGCTATGAGCTGTCTTGATGCAGAGAAAGTGGAGTTTGTCATCCTGGAGCTGCTGCCAAGATGAATGATGCTCTGCCTCTGTGCTCAAGTTCAGACATAGGCTTTAAGCAACCATGAGCCACTGATAAGCGTGATAGATTAATAAGCATGTATAAAGTGGACTTGTTAAACAGCTCTGATAGGAGAAAGTCAATGAGCACGCAATAAAGTGGACTTGTTAGGGACAGTTTACCATCAGCCTTGATAAAGTTGAACTTATTTTGTATTGAAAGACAGACTTTAAAGTAGATTCTTATTTGAAACTGGTGATAAAATCCAGGTCAGATACAGTTACATACAAGCATACAGTACACACTACTGCTCAAAGGTCAGAGGTCAGTTAGAAAAGTCCCTGCTTTTAATAGAAAATTGGCTTTAATGTAACATCACATGAAGGTTATCAGTAATGTTTCACAGCTTTAATCAAATCCTTCATCATCCATAATTGTGATGGAAAAATGTCTGCAAGCGTGCAGGAGCCCATTTATAGAGACAATCAGTCCTGTGTTATAATGTTCATTGAAGTTTATCAGGTCAGACGACCAACAGATGATAAGAAATATAATCTTACTAATTATTAGAGTTGAAAAGTACTTTGCTAAGCAAAATTCAATGAGGTTAGGCTTGAGCTTGAGACGTTAACATAAAAGGTTCAGTTGGTGATGCATGAAAGAAAATAATTTTCTTCTAAAAGTCTATTGGAGAATTCTGATTGTAAGAAATGAAAAATATTCAAAGACTGAAACTGTTAAAAAAAGTGAAGGTTTTATGCAGCCGGGTGTTGCAGCCCCTTTAGAGGAAAATGTAAACTTGGTTTCATGAGATTAAAAACAAACACTGGGATGATCCAGACACATTTATTGTTTCTTTAATCACCACAATAGTTTCAGTTTGTGCAAAAATCTTTAAAAAGCTGTTTTGAGTGATAAGTTAGGCTTTAACGTGTTAAGCTTGCATTAGATAAGACAATGTACCACCCCATATGGAAAAGAAATAGTAAAAACTTATATGTGATTACTCATGAAAGTGGCCACTTTCATGAGTAAATCATATAAGGCTTACATGATTTACTCATGAAAGTGGCCACTTTCTCATTACTTTCACATATTGTTTTAGTAAGTATCCAAAACATACAAGTTTCATTATATAATTTTTCAAGGGATCTTATATCTGTTTTCACTCTTATCTGCTTTTCATACAAGTTTCACACAAGACAGATACAAACTTTATAAGATTTATATATATCTTTTCCATATGGGACTGAACACAGGAGGGATTATTGCTGAAAATGGGTCTCTGAACACCTCTGTAGATATTCTATTAAAAATCATTGATGATTTGTGATCAGTGTTAATATTAAGCATTTATATGATTATTTTGATAAATTGCTGTGATTCAATCTGAAACCAAATTTGAGTCTATTCTGAAAACAAGACATTTCTAATTCACCTCAGACTTTTGAGCTGTAGTCTACATTGTAATGATAGTGTATGGTTATTGATTAGAGCAGATGATATGAGACTATCAGGAGAGACTGTTAAAAAGCTATGAGCTGTCTTGATGCAGAGAAAGTGGAGTTTGTCATCCTGGAGCTGCTGCCAAGATGAATGATGCTCTGCCTCTGTGCTCAAGTTCAGACATAGGCTTTAAGCAACCATGAGCCACTGATAAGCGTGATAGATTAATAAGCATGTATAAAGTGGACTTGTTAAACAGCTCTGATAGGAGAAAGTCAATGAGCACGCAATAAAGTGGACTTGTTAGGGACAGTTTACCATCAGCCTTGATAAAGTTGAACTTATTTTGTATTGAAAGACAGACTTTAAAGTAGATTCTTATTTGAAACTGGTGATAAAATCCAGGTCAGATACAGTTACATACAAGCATACAGTACACACTACTGCTCAAAGGTCAGAGGTCAGTTAGAAAAGTCCCTGCTTTTAATAGAAAATTGGCTTTAATGTAACATCACATGAAGGTTATCAGTAATGTTTCACAGCTTTAATCAAATCCTTCATCATCCATAATTGTGATGGAAAAATGTCTGCAAGCGTGCAGGAGCCCATTTATAGAGACAATCAGTCCTGTGTTATAATGTTCATTGAAGTTTATCAGGTCAGACGACCAACAGATGATAAGAAATATAATCTTACTAATTATTAGAGTTGAAAAGTACTTTGCTAAGCAAAATTCAATGAGGTTAGGCTTGAGCTTGAGACGTTAACATAAAAGGTTCAGTTGGTGATGCATGAAAGAAAATAATTTTCTTCTAAAAATCTATTGGAGAATTCTGATTGTAAGAAATGAAAAATATTCAAAGACTGAAACTGTTTCACACAGTAGAAATTTTTATTCATCGTTTATATTGGGTTTTTTTCTGATTTTAGTGTTTATTTGTGAGTGTAGTTTTTATTTGCATGATTTTATTCTGTTTGTATCACATTGTTTCAGTGTGTTATTTTACATTGTTTTAATCCACTGTGGATTGGCTGGCAATGGGACAAATTAGCTGATAGTGATCACATGTTGAGGCATGGGTGTGTCCAGAGGTGTCCTTTCAGCTGTTTAAAGGTCGTATTAAAAGGAAGCAAGCTGAGCACTGGAAGGAGAGAGGCCCTAGATTGGAAGAGGAACGCATGAAGGCCAGGTGGAAAAGAGGGAGCCGCTGCGTGATCATGGGGGGTGCGACGCCTCGTCTGGAGACCGGTCAGCGTGATGTGGTGACCCAGTCCCGACAGCAGGAACGGCGACAGTAGGAGACAATGTGTGTGAGTGACATCAGGGCAGATGTATACCACTGCCTGCATTTGTGAGTAGTGTCTCACTGTTTTTCACTGGGTGCAGCCGTGTTGGGAGAGGGTCGCCATGGCTATAAGCCAGGGCAGCTTCCGGGATGATGGTTCTGGCTCCTATTTGTTTTTACTTACAGGTGATGACGTGAGGGGAGCCGCGGTGGTATCGAGCGACGGACTCCAATGCAGAATTCGAACTGGGCTGGGATGTGATGGACCCAGTGGACGGACGAGACTGGGACAGGAGGCTCCTCGTCTGCCTGACACAAGGCTGGCGTGGACCCCGCTCAGCAAGAGGAATTTCTGTCCAGCTCAAGAACACACAAGGAATATTCGTCCTGGGTTGTGGGACTGGGTGGGATTTCTGTGCATGAAGAGAATTGTATTTTGACCAGTTTTAGAATAATCTTATCCAGTCTCAGTGGGAATTTTAGCATATCGAGAAAATTTCATTGTATACTTTATTTCTTAGTATCTGGTTTGTTTTATTCCTGCTGTCCACCTCGTGGAATAAACATGAATGAAACGATACTTTCCTGTCAAAAACAATATTTTAGTCAGGGCTAGCGGAAAGTTTCATATATATCATGAACATCTTTCCTCTTTGTCTTCCTATAGTTTAGTTTCATTTTCTTACCCCAACCGGTGGAGGCAGATGGCCCCTCCCTGATTCTGGTTCTGCCGAAAATGGAGTTTTTCCTTCCCACTGTTGCCAAGTTCTTGCTCATAGGGGGTCATTTGATTGTTGGGGCTTTCTCTGTATTATTGCACAACCTTTATCTTACCATATATTTCAAGTTTATATGTTGTGAATTGGCTTGATTTAAATCAAACTGAACTCATTCAATTAAAACCAAATATAACTTGTAATCCAATCTATTCAAATGTAAAGTCATCTCACTCAATTTGGACTAGCACTGAAAAATACACTGACATCCTCTGTTTCCCAATTAGCAGATCAGAGGTTGATGTTTTATTCATGACTCAATACTTGAATGGTTTTATCCTGTTTATAAATAAACATTTAAAAAGGACGTTGCTTCATTGTCTGATTCATTCTTTGTCTGTGTCGGTCCTTAATACACATACATACATATACATACATAAACTTGAAATGAATTAATCCACCTGTTCACAGGAGATCACAGGAAGATGACACCAAACATCAGAAGATCTTATTGTGCGCTACAGTAAAAGGGTGGTTTCTTGGGGCTAAAAGCACATAATAAACTACAGCAGAAGCTCACATAAAGCAGGAAATAAGCAGGCAGCACTTGATCTGCTAATGCACGTTTCACACTTTTATTGTTGCCTCATTCACTAACAGTTCAATGGTGCAAGATTACCATACACAGAATTAGGATATCTGCATGACACATCTATGCTGTACAGCGAATGGATTATAATTATTACAAATACAGTAAACATATTTACATTTTAGTTCAAGCTCCATACAACATAGATATTTACAAAGTATGAAAATGAAACCGGTCTGACAAATAATAAACAGCGTTAATGACGTTTTTTTTTTCTTTTCTTTTGGTGAACAAATCTGAAAGGGGGCGGGGTTAACTGATATTAATTGTCAGAGGGGGAAGGGGGAAAATATCATGGCTAGTTTTGTTTGAAAGGCATCAACAGAAAAACACACACAGAAAAAAGTGATGAGGTGAAGAAAGACACAATAAGTCTGCTGTCGTTTTAGATGTCACCAGCTACTTTGTATAGTCCTATATCTCTGATATTAGAAAAAATTAAAATGAGTTCAAATACACCTTTATTTTGATAGAGTTCAGATGGATGCCTCGCATGACTAATGAGTAGATCTCCAAAAAAAATAACAGACTTCTGATTCACTCAACCCGCTTTCTAATAAAGAGGAAGCACTAATGTAACTCACCTCCTCAGTCGAGGTGCAGGGGTTACATGTTAGGTCTCCTTTTCCTTCCCCCCCTCTCTTACATTCAAACCCTCTCTTAGTTCACACTAGAACAGGCCGCCACACCATCATTTGGTTTAATATGAGTGGAACAACTAAACCGCACAGACTTTAAATGATCAGTTAGTTGAACCTTTTATTAATATGTGCAAAGAGCTGCAAACTAATATTTAAACATTGCAAACAATAAATACACAATCCAAAATAAAAACACCTCTGCAAATGAAGTGGAAACGTTTGCTCTGGCAGCGCTTCGCATCAACATGTATATGAGGTACATTGCACTTTTGAGACTTGATCTGTGCATAGGTGCATCTTTGATGTGCAGCTCAGAGATCCACAATCCAGCACGTTTCTGTTTCTCTGACCGTCAGGCTGGCTGACCCGAGGTCACGTCAGAGCTTTGTTTTTCATCTATATGTAACAGACAGTTGGTACCTCTCCTTCCACGCATTTCATACGACACAGCAGGCAGACTGCTGGTTGGTTGACCAGAGTTTTTCAATACCTTTCTGCATTAACACATCTCGAGAGGCGTAGGCGCCAAAAAGTGAATCCGAAGCCGAATGTAGCAGCTGCAGCACGGCACACAGAGCAAATATTTTCATGGGGTAGTATCAGAAATAAGACCTTTGAATAAGTAGTCCCTTTAACTTCTTTCCTTCTATTAAACCATTCATTCATTCTTTTTCCTTACGTCCTTCTAACCTTTTCACTGTGTTTTCTTTGCGTCTTTACAACAAGAGTGTAAAGTTAATAGCAGTAAATGTCAAGGCTTTCTGATTCTCAGTGAGATAGAGCGAGCTAGAGGAGCAGAGAGGGATGTGTTAAATGAGGGTTAACTACCACACTCATCCCAGAACAGACTGCATGTACAAATCAAGTTCTCTCCTTAGTTCGTTTTCATCCTCCTAGTCCTCATCCTCATCTCCTTGTAACCCTGTTAGTGAGTCAGTATTTTACTGACTCACTAACTGACACTGGCACTATCGGGGGTTTAGAGGCGGCGTATGTACACAGATTGAGGAGGATCTAAGTATGACGTGGATGACAGAGGAAATCGGGCGAGGCTCTCCTGTCAAAGTTCATTCCCACTTTGAGTTTTTGTTTCAGAGACGGTTCAGCCTGATGCAAATTCACTGCGAGAAGAAGAATACCCTATAAATCTATTAGCAGCTATAGTTTAGGTAGCAGAGCGTAAACTAACACGTCACTTGGAGATATCTGTAGATTTTTTCGTCATGGTTTCAAATGTAAGCTGGCTGATTTGGTTCATTTTTGTTTTTTGTTCTAAACTGAGCAAACCTGGTCTTCTCCTGAGGACTGCTGCAGGTGTCACGCGAGCATGTTAATTTAATAAAAAACCAACAGCAAAAAAACCCAAAATAGAAGAAACTCATTTCAGGAGACAAATAAAACCGATAGAGACATTTTCTTTTGTACAGATGATTGGCAAACAGAAAGTTTCTAAAGAGTTGTGCACACACAAGTAGACAACTACAACATGCTACTTAGTTAGGGGAGTTTGGGAATGACAACCAAGCGGAACAAAATTAGACCCAAACATTGTCATCGAAACGAAAACATACTCTCATTCCCCTTTACTTGATATTCTAACTCTGTAATATGCAACTTCTGTCAGTGTTCTGATACTGGAAACTGAATTTCCCGGAGGAACCACCCGAGGGATTAATAACGTTCTATCTAATCTACATCGACAACAGAAAAAGAAAATCTGCTGCTTGCAACAGCATTGTGTTAGAAGCATTTTTACTGGAGTGAATGCATTTAACTGTACTTGCATCATCTGTTAAAAGTACTTATATATTGCAATAAGACTGCAAAAAGCAAAGGGGACTGAATTCTATAGTATGTGGTATGTGTATAAGGTGACACATGTATGCAGTTTCCTGCCATTAGTGTAATGTAAACTTGGAATCATCACATATCTACAGGTATTTGTACTGAATGAAATGAGCTGTGGTGATTAAAAGCATCAGCAAAAGCATACTTACTAGTGGCCTTTTCTTCTTAGGTCTGGATCTTGATGCTTCTGGGACTGAAGATCACAGCCAAGTCACCAGTTTCATAAACAATAAACAAACAAAAAGCAAATAAACAAAACACTTTCAGAGATCGCACAACTTTTGTTTTCATCTGCATATGATAATGTTCCTTGAATCGAATCTACCATACACTACCATACACACTCTACTACAGTGTATCAAACTATTCTAAATACTTCCACAAACAATGACATACCCATCTTTGTCTTTTTGTGGCTTTCACCAAAAACTCTCCCCCTGGTGGATCCTGTGTTGACGTATGTGATTTTAGGAGAAAAACAAAAACAAAATCATTTTAAATGGTTACATTAAATGTAATAATATCAACATTCAATAGATTTGACTGTACATGTATCAACTGGTGTAAAATACATGTTCCTTGATCCTTGGTCAGGCAACATAAATTACTGTTGTTTCAGCCATCAGGTACTCCTCTAAAATTCAGCCTGGACTCCAAATATAAAGCATACAATACATACAAACATACAAATCACCTTTGCTGGTCTTGTTGCCTGCGTGCTCCACTTGCCCCTCTGAAGTGCTCAGTGGGTCATCCTGTCCCTTGTTGAGCTCAATCTTCTCCATCACATTCCTCACTTCCTCCACCTGCGTGGTCCTCACCTCCCGTGGCTCCATAATCGTTGCCTCCTCCTGGTTGTTGATCATTCGAGTTAGTTTACACAATGGGTCAAACTTTGAACTTTATCCTGCTTTACGCCTCCTGGTTTGTAGCAGACTAAGTATATATGACGTATGAAAGGGAACAGAGTGGAGTTAAAGTGTGAGGGTGAAGGAGAAGATGTTGTGACTCAGTGATGATGATGATGATGATGACCAAACGTCAGTCTACTGGAAGTGCAAAATGCTACAGACCCCTGACTCCACCAAAACATCGTGCTTAAGACTACATACCTTTTCTTCAAGGCCCGTGTACAATGTGCTCTTTAAACAAACTAAAGTAAAATGTGATCATTTCTGCCCAGATAACTAACATTTAAATATCCACAAAGGTTCCAATGCAACGTTATCTATACCCATCACTATTTTATTAAGCTACACCATCACTTGATTTTATGCCATTTACAGTGTGTAAGTACTTTAATACTACTTTAATTAACATAGATTCTCATTCACACATCACATGTATCAGTTACACATCACATGTATCAGTTACACATATATCAATGAAGGAAGAAAACAGGCACAAACAGATTGTCAGTTGTCTAAGTAGCTGCAATCTGCAGATCAGTCTTTTGATAACTTTGCTTTCTTTCTATCTTTAAGCGTGATAGCAGCAAAAGTGGCTGTCACTCAAGATTTGGAAAGGAAAAATAAGCCACCATATGTTGTTAACTACTGCTGAGGAAGAAACCAACACTTATAAATGATGTGCTGCTTATGTGAAAATGGGAGAAGGATTGATGATTGAATTTCTGTTTTTACAGTAAAATGGTCTTCTAACAGGTAAACATAAGAAAATATTTTTAGACACTAAACATAAATCATAACTTTAAAACTGCAGGATCTGAATCTTACCTTTACAAAGGTACTCATAACATCAGCCCATCCTCTGAAGGGATTCCTGAACATAGGCTGTTAGTCTGCAGCCAGGGGTTAATATTTCATATCCGAGTTCTCCTTTTTTGCTCTTCTTCCCAAGAAGCAGTGCTGGTTTGTAGCCAAGGGCATGGAGTTTTTCAAGCTGCAATAAAGCATGATATTTATATTTATTGGACAGCCTGAGGCGTTCTTCAGTAAACTGGACTACCCCACAGCAGAGCTGGACTGGGACAAAAAATCAGCCCGGGCATTTTGACTAGAGACCGGCCCACCAGGTATTATAGGAAAAACCATAAAGCCTTTGAATGAAAACAAACGTCGTTGTGACAGTGATGTACACTGTCTTGTTGGTACATATGTATCAATCTAATAAACTTAAACCTACACCATCCTCCCTATTCTGCTATTCTAAACAGTACTTAGCCGAAACCCAAAGACTGCTTGGTTGAGTTAACTTCCTGAACTATCTACAACATATGGTGGAAACCTGAAATTAAGACAGAGAAGACTAGAGGTGAGACATGACCATTACTGAATATTAAAAATAATAAATGACAGATTTAGTGATATTTTCATCAACTATTTATTTACCACAAACCTGTTTCTCCATCACCTGTTCAGCTCTGATGATTCAGTAAGGACATCTCCTGGTTTCATCTTCATGTTTCCCTCTCACCAGATAACCAAACCGATATCGTGACCAGCAGCTTTTACAGCTGTGGCTCCAACAAACATCAGCTGATACTAGAAAGTAATATTAAATAAATTCTAACAACAGCTTATCAAGTTTAAAGGCGCTTCTGCTGTTTAACGCGACCTCCGCTAGTTTCCTCTTTCTGGCGCAAAGATAAACAAGCAAGAGAGACGGGACTTGTGGCAGAAACGCCGATCAGCTGATCATTGATCAGTTTCATAATTGAAGTAGCAGCAGGAGAGGGAGGGGGGAGAGTGAGAGAAGAAGAGGCAGCTGACAGCGTAAAGACACAGAATAACTCCAGCTTTGTGTCTTTTTTTATTGTAGCTGAAGTACGGGACAAATCGCGTTTATTTTCAGCTCAATACAAACCGCATAATATTAACTCTGAATACCAGAGGATTCCGTTTTTTATGGCACGGTTGGCAACTCTACTAACTAACCTTATGAATAAAATAAAGTTCACCAGTAACATCATAGCACCCACCCAACTGTACAGAAACTCCATCATGCTAGCTAGTACACAGTACCAGTTATTGTAACTGACTGTAGCACAACGTTAGCACAAGTTAGCACAACGAAAATAAACTACACCTAAACTTGGTTTGACCCAGATAGACTGCAGGTCATAACTTCTTACCTGAAGCTCATTTCACCTGACAGTCGGACTGGCGGCTGCCTTGGGTCTCTCCACCTCCAGTCCTTTCCCCCATCCACCTGCTGGCCTCCACCACTTGCTAATTTTACTGAATCCGTGTAAGCTCCACCATAGCCACTACCAAACAATTGAGTTATTTTTACACGTCTGCCAGCATCTGTCCAATCCGCCACCTTTCACTGTTTACACGGTTATGGAAAAAAAGACAACAACAACAAAACGTCGGCCCATTTAAAACGAAAAATGACCACCGGGCAAATGCCTGGTATGCCCGATGGCCAGTCCAGCTATGCCCCGCTGCTATTTTTCGTTAAGTTAAATGTGTTTGTGTCCACTGTCCTTAGCTAGGTCCTGAAATCTAGGCAGCTAAGATGAGAAGTGTGCTCTTCGGGGAAACTTGTTTTGTAAAGTTGGTTTAGCTCATCCGTAGAGGCGAATGAATTGAGCATGACTAAAGAAATGATGAGAAAAGCACTGTGTTGCTCTTTTGTCCAGTCATTGATGCTAGCTAAGAGGATGTAATAAAGGCAAGGTAACAGAGATGAAAAAGGAGTGGTTGTTGAGAAATAAGTGGAGAAAGAGGTGTGCAGGCAAAAAAAACAAAACAGGTGTGAGTGTGTAAAATTTGGTGAGTATTTGAGTGCAAAAATGTGTGGTCTCCAGCTAATGGAAAAGGCTGATCGCGCCATGTGCACGTAGTGCTCTTTAAATAGAAGAATTTTCCCTGCTCTCTTAGCCCCTCATGTGGCCACATGTGGCGGGCTAGCAGGCTAGCAACATACAGGCCCGGGTTCGAGCCCTCGGCTCACCTGCCTCTGTATGTTCACCTGCTAGGGGGAGGTGCAGGAGGGCGATCTTGGAGTGAAAATCCCAAGGGATGACCCCTGTTCAGCCTGGGCTTCCCCTGACTTTTTTCTTTTCTTTGCTTTTTTTTCTTTTACCTGCCAGCAACAAACAGACCTCCTTGTTGTCATGGCTACCAAGGACCACTCTTCTTGTGCCAACAAGTCATTGCCTGACAAAACATTATTTCCCATGTTTCCCTGTGTTTTGTTTTTTAATTTTTTATCTCTTGTGTTTTAGACAAAAATAAAAGAAAAAGATCTACAGATTCAGCCTTTTCTTTACCTGTGGTAGTCGCGTAGAATGACGTCACTGACACTGGTTTAATATGAAAACAAACTTTCTCAAACAAAAAAAAAACAAAAAAAGAAGTGGGTCGGTGTGTCATCTTTACCGAGCACCATACATGTTTTGCCTCACATTAAAATGATTATTTTTCCTTTTCAAAAAGAATTCAGAGAGAAAAAAACAGAGAAGTCAAATATATCAAATTTGCACCAATTCTACTGCCGGCAGGTGGCGCAGAGCACTTGCCGGCCCCTGGCAGGTTGAAGCACAGACAGGCGCCAGTTCGATTCTCACTCAGTCACTCACTCACTCCCAATCCTCTCTGTAGCTTCGGTCTGCTAGGGGGATTCCTGGTCTGCGCAGGGAATCCCAGTGTTTTTTTTCTTTTTTGGGCTGTTGGGGCCTTTATTTATAAAGCTGGGACTATCTCCGTTGTCATGGCTACCAAGAACAACGCCTGCTTGGGGGAGAGCGGAAAGCCGATAAGCACAGAGTCATTCATCCTTTCGCCACTTTCTTTTCACAGCTGCTGCTGCTGCTGTGGCAAACGCTGGGACTTGTGTGCCTATGCAGTTTTTGCGTTGTTGGGAGCTTTTAAGGACCAGCCTTGAATTTTACACATTTGATAAGTGAAGACTGGATGTTTAGTGATGAGAGCTGGGATCATCTGGACAGAATCTGCAGCCTGCATCTCCAAATCAGAAATGGCTTTAGATCTGACGCTAGCAGACAGGCATGCATGTCTCAGGGTGATTACACACTAACACATTGTGAATAATCACACACATTTGTATACATTTTATTCACAAGATAAAAAAATTAAAAAAAAAAACACTATACAAAATGTGTTTTTGTGACAGGCTGCTAGTAACAAAGTGCTTAAAGATTTAAAATTGGTTCTTTCCCAAGTTTTCTGTTATGTGCACACACATTCCTCGACTTAGGTGCTTTTTAATTCTCCAATAATGGTCAGTGCAAAGTGTTTACACAAACAAAAAACATTACTCAGAAAATGGTCAGGTACAAGAACTGGACTAAAAAGGAGTGGAAAAACCAGATAATGTCCAAAGAAATACTTCAGCGTGTGGCTCACGACTTTTGCACAGTACTGTAAATGTTATTAATAATGAAAGATGTCAAAATGTAGCTTTCTCATTTTTAAAAAATTCCCATACACATTATTCTTTTCTTCTAGCGAAGGTGCCTCCTCCTTCTGACCTTAGGGCAACTAATTTCTCAGACAGTGACATCACGGTGCGTTGGGAAGTTGCAGCTGATGATGATGTTTCTTACCTCACTAAGTGGAGGCGACCTGAGACAGGTGGGGAAGAACTATTGGATTGTTGGAGTACATATTATGAAGTAAAAAAATACAATATCTCAATAAACTGTTGTCCTGTGTCTTAAGGAGTATGAGATATCACTGTCTGCACTCTATGGAGATGGAGCTCAGAGTGAAGCTGTGGCCATACGCTACAGCACCTGTGAGTCACACATTTTCTGATCCTGAACCTTTCTCAAAGTCAGGAGGGGAGAGCCTGAAACCATTTACCTAAGTCACATTAGCAGCAGTGTTCAGCCTAAAAAATAGTTAAAAGTCATGCATTTGAGTCATGCATCCATATTATTTGTTTATTTATTCAATTATTTTCGAGACACTGTTAGTTGTTAGAAGCCAGTGTTTTAATGATAGGACATATATGACAGTAATGAGACAAGCTAAGATATCCAAGATTACCACAAAAACACAAATAGAATCACAGAAAGCTTGTTTGTCTCCAGTTAGTCTTTAGGCCCAGTTACCTTTTACTTTTCTGTGGTCAGTAGCCCTTCATGTCATATTCTGTCTCTATGTACAGTATAGCTTTACTAATACAATAACCTGTACGTAAATGAACTTCAAAAGACAAAAAGCTGAGGGGAGGGAATAGAGAGGAGGAAAGCTGAGCTGGCAGCGGGGTTGCTGGAGGGAAGCGGGGAGGCAAAAGTTCTGTGGAACTTAAAGGTTTGAGTCGCATGAAAAGAGACTTAAGCCACAAGTCTACTTACAAGAGAAAACCATCAAGAATCACAATGATGAATAAGTTTTAACACTTGGTATTTTCTGTATTTTCAAAGGCTTTTCAGAAAGGATGGAAGCGGTGGTTTTCCCGCGTACCGCTCCGCTCGATCAGTTCGTCGTCAGGCCGCCGCGCCGCCTCGCCAGCTTAGATCTGCAGGGAGAGTTTTACGTCTATCCTGCCTTCGACGTTTTTCTCACCTTGGTGGCCAGCTCCTTCTCACGATCCACCAGCTCTCCATGTCAGCGGAATCGTAGCCGCTGCTCTCGCTCGGCCTGATGGCGCTTTCAAAGGTGGTGCTTGAGGTCTGCAAGGAGATGGAGGTGGACGTGGACAGAGTGCCCCAGCTCACGCTGGGGGACAGAGACTCGCTCAGGGACTTGGTGGTGGGAGCTGTTCCCACGGGAGCCGCCTCTCCCAGCTTCTCTCTCAGCGCCACAAGGTGACGGGTCTTTTCATCCACCTGGACGAAAGATGGGGACGAATGTGAGGTGGGGAGAAGAGGGGAGGGTTAGTCATGTAAAGTCTGTACTCTAAAAAACCCTTTTTAGAATAGCACTTTGGTCTTTGAGTTGAAAAGTCTTTTTTCCCTCTACGACATTAAACAGAGATTCATTTCTTTATAAATCTTTTAAGGCCCCACCTCCTGCAGCTGCTCCATCTTCTCTAGCTCCCACTGGTGCTCTAGGATGAGGCTATCTAAGGAAAGAAGGAAACTTTGTAACAGGGCAGATATCTTTGATTGTGAAACAGAGATGGCCACAGTGCAGCAGCCCAGATTTACCAGTCAGGAGTTTTGGAGTATTCAGTCCCAAAGAGGTTCTTGAGAGAACGGGGTGGGGACAACTTGGCGTCTCGGGAGTAAAAGACCATGCAGATGTCTTTGGTGATAATGGCAGGCTGGATGCAATGGTCCAGCTGTAAAGAGGAGATAAAGGGTGTGTGTTAGACACGATGACATCAAGAGACTTAAAAACACGTAAAAAAACAGGTACAACACGGCGGAGCAGTGGCTGACCTCCAGATACGCAGATAAGGTCATGTAGATCTTCTCTCCATAGGGAGTTACGCAGTTGAGCAGGAGGGAGTTGTGCAGGGAGCTGTCCCACACTGCCTCAAAGCGATAGAAAGTGCTGAAAAAGACAGAAAGAGGAAAAGTTAGCTTGACAGCATTATTTTTTATGAAGTCCTACTTGGTGCTAACATTACAGGGTCTCTGTTTACAGCAGTGTGTCATGTTGTTAAAAAAAAGGGAGTGACGTGAGCACAGTTCTGACATATCAAGAAGTGAACGCAGTGACTGAAGCGGTGTTCACATTCATCCTTTAATCATGAAAAAACGTGAGGAATTGCACTGAGGTGAGACCTTGACAACAGACAAATCAGGAGCCACAGAGTGTCAAGTGTCAGCCGACACCAATCGGGACAATGATAAGAAAGAAATTCATTTACAGACACGTGAAAAAGCAGTTTAAGGATCTGGATCTAGATTATTACACCACATCATCATTATACCTGTGATTCAGCAGCTGATGGAACCAACTTTAGCAGCAAAAACTTGAGGTAATCATTTTTTATTAGTGTTTCACAGCAGTGTGGACGGATTTCTGGCCCATTTGTCTTTACAATGTTTCTTCGGTTCATTAAAGTTTGCAGATATTTATTCATTCACAGCTTTCTTAACGTTCAGTCATGTTGAAGTCTCAACTTTGAGCCACTGCAGCACCACTCTGTTGTTGCTTTGCTGCTGCGCTCTGGAGTCACTGACCCAACGATGATCTCTTTGACTCTAGAGTACTTCATGGCTCACTCAGTGACCTGGACACTTTGCAGGTTCTTTGGCAGCAAAAAAGCTCAAATAATCATCACCCGAGCAAAACCGTTGGTATGACCTGTTTGTCTGATATGCCGTGTTTGGTTTTCACCAATGTTGAAGCTGTGCATTAGGGCTTAGGTTTTCAACTTTGCAAACCTAACCCATGCTGCCATGTTGTATTTAGAGGGAAAATGGTTTCTCCTGGAAGCCTTTCCAAACAGGCCATATTTGTTGAGTCTTTTTCTAATTGCACTGCCATGAACTCCAACATTTAGCATGCTAACTGTGGCCTGTAGAGCCTCAGATGTGTGGGGTGAATTTTCTGGGACGTCCACTCCTGGTAAGATTGGAAACAGTCTTTGAATTTTTTAACTTGCGAATAATCTTTCTTGCTGTAAAATGATGGACTTCAAAGCCTTCCCACATTCGTGGGTATCAACAACTGCTTCTCTAATCCTCACTATGTTACCACTTACCTGAATACGCCACACCAGCAAACTGACAGTAGTGGTTACACTTACTGATGATCTATTGCGTTTTGATTAGCACTTGGCTGATACTGACCCTCTTAACTAATTATGGAAATAGTCTTGGATGTACTTAGTTTTTTAAACACCACATCTGAATTTGGGCTCAGTGTTTGTTAAATAAATAATGACCTGGTATAATGTGTTATGTGTTGTTCATCTGAGGTTGCATTTACCTCATATTAAGACCTACTAAGGACCTGATTGTTTTTTTTTAATTATGTCCTGATACATAAAACCTGAGAGCTCACATAACTGCATATGCTCAGAATATACAGCACACATGGATACAAATGACTGCCTTGCAGCAGCAATCGTAAGACCATCACTATGAGCTCTATACAAGGTTGCACTGTTCCTGTTATTAACAGCAGGGGGCACTATCAGCCACAGACTGAGAGCCAGATATGCTCTGCTGGTGCCTCATTGGCCTCATTGTTACTGAGGTAAGACTTTATAGTGAGAAAAAGCTGAGGGGGGAAACATTGATCTGGAAACATCTGAGTGTTACAGAGGATATACATAGCACTATGGTTCAGTGTCACACAATCACAAACAAATACAGAAAAGTACTAAAAAGGGTGTTTCCTCCAAAGATCGCTTTTACTGGTTTGGAGCTTAGGAGGCTTAATATCGACAGGCATGAATGAAGACAGATCAGAACAGCTGTTTTATCACAGCATCCAGTATCAACACAACCATCCACACTCAAGAGCCTGTTGGCTTCAGAGTCAGCAGCTGAATGTCTAAAATATGAAATGTAATTTTTTGGTCCATCAGCTACAGCTACAGCATGAACTGCTTACAGTGAGAAGCAGCCTAAAGCCCGACAGATTCATCTTTCCAGACTGAAAATATCTCAGAGTGAACCGAGTGGTGCATTTTCAGTGTGATCTCACAAAGTCAAATCCCTTTAATGATGTTCTGTCCTGTCTTCCTCTATCAAAAGCACACAAACACTATAAAACATTGTTTCTGTGCTTTGGGTTTGTTGTTTTCTACACAGAGGTATAGTACGACTAAACCCTAAAGGTAGGCTGCTCACCTACAACCAGCTCACGAATATCTTTCCAATGGAGCTCGCTGCCCTTCTCGTGGATGAGGGTCACTGTGATCCCCTGCTGGATCCCCTGCAGCAAACATAACAGGAGTTCAGGATCACAGTGAGCATAGCTAGAGCAACATTACGCTTTAAAAGAAGAGATTCAACTGTGTACAAAGGAAGCAGTTACCACTGTGTGAGTAATAAGAAAACAACATTGTTGGGTCTGTGTTTCCACAAGCCCCGCTAATTCTAGAGACTTATTCATCATGAAGAAAACAAGACAGTCGATCGATCAATCACTTGCACAAGGGAGGCCTGTGTCCACCACGAAAATGACCTCGACGACGACCTCCCTTGCTGCCCTTTTTATTGAGACACAGTTCACACAAAACACGTCAGAACAAAGCCACGCCCAGACAAGGCATTGTATGTATATGTGTGAACTTCTGTATTTAAGTAAGAATGTGTGTGTGTGTGTGTGTGTGTGTGTGTGTGTGTGTGTGTGTGTGTGTGTGTGTGTGTGTGTGTTCTCCTGCTGATCAAAGGGTCATATAGCATAAAAGCAGGAGGAACATCCTTGGTCATAAAGAGGGTAGTCTCCCCCACACCCTAGATGGTTCACCCTAGATAACACAGTGAAGCCATACAAAGGGGAGGAAGTTTACCAACATCAAACAGAGCTTCACAAGGATGTTCCTGTGATTAAAAACACTACTGCCCCCCATCCAGATTCTCGAGAATCTGGGGAGGGGAGGACAGAAAGAATTCCTTAAAACAATCTACAAATGGTAAACATAAAAATGACAAACATTTAACAATTCACTCTAACAAACATGTGCACCAATCCTGTACCTGGTGCAGCAGGTAGGTACCATGGCAGAGCAGGACTCCACTGTGATCCACGATGGCTGGGATGTACCTGTGCATGGAGGGAGGAGGTGACACAACATCCCAAATGATAATATTCTTCGTGGAGATAATTTTTATGGTTCCTTTAAAGCTTGTGCGTGAATATAACACTCCAGGTGGATACTCACTCTCCAGTGGGCTCCAGCTCGCTGATCTCAAACCAGACCAGCAGGTCGTACTTGCTGACACACTGACCCAGGTTGGATTTGGTGATGGTGTTCAACTTAGAGGCTGCAACTGGCACACACACACACACACACACACACACACACACACACACACACACACACAGAAGCTCAACGTTATCAAGCTGGAATTTGTCTGCATTTAAGAGAAGATGAATAAAAGTGAGGAGTATTTACTACATTCTTTGGGTGACTAAATGGAGGATGGATAGGTGACGTGAAAACACTACCAGTGGCAGCACCCTGCTGTCTCACACATCGGGATCACGGTCCTGTTGAAACGGGCTAATCGCTAAAGCTCACAGTTGCATTCGTCTATACTCAATATGATAGAGAGGAATGTTATTACACTTGAAAACTGCTCTATTCACGTCTTCTTTGGTGTGAATGATATGTCATTGACCCTGAAGTTGTCTCCTCAGGACAGTTTCTAAGCAACGGATGGGAATAGGATAGTACTTCCTGGATGCTGTTGGAGGACTGTTGACATAATAAAAATACATTTTATTTATATATGCATATAAAATTAGCCAATGTGATTAGAATACAATCGTCTACACATTTCTAACAAAATCTGCTGCATTAAATATGAATTATCACTGCATGACTGGATCTGCTGTTTGACCCCCACCAACCTGTTCACGTCCTGGCCATGGAGGTGCAGCGAGTGCTGCTGGTAGTGGCCGAACACTTCAAACACGACGGGCTTGCTCTTGATGTGCTCAATAAAAGACTTTGTAGCTTTGACAGAAATCTGTTCCAACAGATAAAAAAAAAAGGGTTTGACAAACTGAGTTGGAATAAAATCGTTGAAGCACAGTTAGTGTGTGTAGGTGCAGATGTGTGTGTGCACCCACATTCTGGACGTGGTAAAAGCCCGGAGGAGCTCCTTTGCCAGTGTTTTTCAGAGGCTTGGTGGAAAAAGCCTCATTGTGACGGTGCAAGAAACTGAGGGGTTCATTCTGGTTCATCACATTGGTGATCACAGCACCACAGGGAACTGTGCTGTCCCCTCTTCTCTTCACCCTGTACACCTCTGACGTCTGCTACAACTCTGAATCTCAGACGTTTGTGGACGACACAGCCATCATGGGGTGTATCTAGGATGACCAGGAAGAGGAGTACAGGAGTCTGGTGAGAAACGTCATTACATGAAGTCACACAAACCACCTGCAACTCAACACTTCAAAGACCAAGCAACTGGTTGTGGACTTCGGGAGGTCCAGACCGGGTCCACTGACAGTTCAGATAGAGAGAGAGGAGGTGGAGGTGGAGGTGGTCAACAAGTACAAGTACCTCGGGCTGTGGGTGGACAACAAACTGGACTGGTCATGCAACACACAGCACCTGTATAAAAAAGGCCAAAGCAGACTGTACTTCCTCAGCAGACTGAGGTCTTTCAACATCTGCAGGAAGCTCCTGAGGTTGCCGGAGGACTATTCTATGCTGTGGTGTGCTGGGGAAGCAGCACTGTGGTTGGCATGAAGCTGGACACTCTGGTGACAGTGGCAGAGAAGAGGACATTAAAGAAAATGCGGGACATTATGGACAATGCTGGGCATCCTCTGCATATGTTCATAAACAACCAAAGGAGTCTGCTCAGCGACAGGTTGGTCTAGGACCAACAGACTTAAAAACTCCTTTGTCCCACACGCCATCAAACTGGTTAATTCCTCGCTGGAGGGGAGAGGGAGGGGAAACAGGAGGACAAAGGAGGGCAGGAACAACTAAGCTGTAGTGTTGTCTCACTGTGCAACAGACTTTAGCTGTCTTCATCTCATTAATGAGTACATTTCACTATTATTCCTATTATATATTCTGTATTTATAAATGTGTATATGTGCTATATTTTTCTGCTTATGCTCATACTCTCATTCCCCTTTACTTGATATTCTAACTCTGTAATATGCAACTTCTGTCAGTGTTCTGATACTGGAAACTGAATTTCCCGGAGGAACCACCCGAGGGATTAATAACGTTCTATCTAATCTACATCGACAACAGAAAAAGAAAATCTGCTGCTTGCAACAGCATTGTGTTAGAAGCATTTTTACTGGAGTGAATGCATTTAACTGTACTTGCATCATCTGTTAAAAGTACTTATATATTGCAATAAGACTGCAAAAAGCAAAGGGGACTGAATTCTATAGTATGTGGTATGTGTATAAGGTGACACATGTATGCAGTTTCCTGCCATTAGTGTAATGTAAACTTGGAATCATCACATATCTACAGGTATTTGTACTGAATGAAATGAGCTGTGGTGATTAAAAGCATCAGCAAAAGCATACTTACTAGTGGCCTTTTCTTCTTAGGTCTGGATCTTGATGCTTCTGGGACTGAAGATCACAGCCAAGTCACCAGTTTCATAAACAATAAACAAACAAAAAGCAAATAAACAAAACACTTTCAGAGATCGCACAACTTTTGTTTTCATCTGCATATGATAATGTTCCTTGAATCGAATCTACCATACACTACCATACACACTCTACTACAGTGTATCAAACTATTCTAAATACTTCCACAAACAATGACATACCCATCTTTGTCTTTTTGTGGCTTTCACCAAAAACTCTCCCCTGGTGGATCCTGTGTTGACGTATGTGATTTTAGGAGAAAAACAAAAACAAAATCATTTTAAATGGTTACATTAAATGTAATAATATCAACATTCAATAGATTTGACTGTACATGTATCAACTGGTGTAAAATACATGTTCCTTGATCCTTGGTCAGGCAACATAAATTACTGTTGTTTCAGCCATCAGGTACTCCTCTAAAATTCAGCCTGGACTCCAAATATAAAGCATACAATACATACAAACATACAAATCACCTTTGCTGGTCTTGTTGCCTGCGTGCTCCACTTGCCCCTCTGAAGTGCTCAGTGGGTCATCCTGTCCCTTGTTGAGCTCAATCTTCTCCATCACATTCCTCACTTCCTCCACCTGCGTGGTCCTCACCTCCCGTGGCTCCATAATCGTTGCCTCCTCCTGGTTGTTGATCATTCGAGTTAGTTTACACAATGGGTCAAACTTTGAACTTTATCCTGCTTTATGCCTCCTGGTTTGTAGCAGACTAAGTATATATGACGTATGAAAGGGAACAGAGTGGAGTTAAAGTGTGAGGGTGAAGGAGAAGATGTTGTGACTCAGTGATGATGATGATGATGATGACCAAACGTCAGTCTACTGGAAGTGCAAAATGCTACAGACCCCTGACTCCACCAAAACATCGTGCTTAAGACTACATACCTTTTCTTCAAGGCCCGTGTACAATGTGCTCTTTAAACAAACTAAAGTAAAATGTGATCATTTCTGCCCAGATTACTAACATTTAAATATCCACAAAGGTTCCGATGCAACGTTATCTATACCCATCACTATTTTATTAAGCTACACCATCACTTGATTTTATGCCATTTACAGTGTGTAAGTACTTTAATACTACTTTAATTAACATAGATTCTCATTCACACATCACATGTATCAGTTACACATCACATGTATCAGTTACACATCACATGTATCAGTTACACATATATCAATGAAGGAAGAAAACAGGCACAAACAGATTGTCAGTTGTCTAAGTAGCTGCAATCTGCAGATCAGTCTTTTGATAACTTTGCTTTCTTTCTATCTTTAAGCGTGACAGCAGCAAAAGTAGCTGTCACTCAAGATTTGGAAAGGAAAAATAAGCCACCGTATGTTGTTAACTACTGCTGAGGAAGAAACCAACACTTATAAATGATGTGCTGCTTATGTGAAAATGGGAGAAGGATTGATGATTGAATTTCTGTTTTTACAGTAAAATGGTCTTCTAACAGGTAAACATAAGAAAATATTTTTAGACACTAAACATAAATCATAACTTTAAAACTGCAGGATCTGAATCTTACCTTTACAAAGGTACTCATAACATCAGCCCATCCTCTGAAGGGATTCCTGAACATAGGCTGTTAGTCTGCAGCCAGGGGTTAATATTTCATATCCGAGTTCTCCTTTTTTGCTCTTCTTCCCAAGAAGCAGTGCTGGTTTGTAGCCAAGGGCATGGAGTTTTTCAAGCTGCAATAAAGCATGATATTTATATTTATTGGACAGCCTGAGGCGTTCTTCAGTAAACTGGACTACCCCACAGCAGAGCTGGACTGGGACAAAAAATCAGCCCGGGCATTTTGACTAGAGACCGGCCCACCAGGTATTATAGGAAAAACCATAAAGCCTTTGAATGAAAACAAACGTCGTTGTGACAGTGATGTACACTGTCTTGTTGGTACATATGTATCAATCTAATAAACTTAAACCTACACCATCCTCCCTATTCTGCTATTCTAAACAGTACTTAGCCGAAACCCAAAGACTGCTTGGTTGAGTTAACTTCCTGAACTATCTACAACATATGGTGGAAACCTGAAATTAAGACAGAGAAGACTAGAGGTGAGACATGACCATTACTGAATATTAAAAATAATAAATGACAGATTTAGTGATATTTTCATCAACTATTTATTTACCACATCAATAAACAGCATGGCAGGGCAAAATATTTTTTCTAACATGGCAACCTTTTAAAAGTGAAAGGAGACAGAAAGACAGGTGAGAAAGAATAAAACTTAACTGACTTTTTGATGGCATTTTACACAAAGTACTAGTACAGTATCTAGAAAATGTGGGAAAATACTGGCATCATGTACAGTACTTTCTTCTGAAGAAATTATGTTGGGACCCTGAAAAAAACTTACTATGTACAATAATGGATTTCTATCAATTTGACATCAGATGAAAACTTTGGTTGTAAGATTCGGATAATTATTTGTTAAAAGCTAGAAATTTTAAATGAGAATAAGAAAGAAAGGTATTTCTTTGTGCCCCCCTTTCCCTGTTAATGCTCTACCTGGCCCCATGGCAAAACTTTGCTAGACCCGCCCCTGCACAGTTACCAGCTGTCAGCTACATAGAAAAGGATCCTGGTGTAAGTTGTCTCTCAGAAACAGTTCATAGCTTTCCTTCAACTCATTCATGTCACCTAAAAGGTAAACCTGTTTCTCCATCACCTGTTCAGCTCTGATGATTCAGTAAGGACATCTCCTGGTTTCATCTTCATGTTTCCCTCTCACCAGATAACCAAACCGATATCGTGACCAGCAGCTTTTATGGCCGTGGCTCCAACAAACATCAGCTGATACTAGAAAGTAATATTAAATAAATTCTAACAACAGCTTATCAAGTTTAAAGGCGCTTCTGCTGTTTAACGCGACCTCCGCTAGTTTCCTCTTTCTGGCGCAAAGCGGGAGATAAACAAGCAAGAGAGACGGGACTTGTGGCAGAAACGCTGATCAGCTGATCATTGATCAGTTTCATGATTGAAGTAGCAGCAGGAGAGGGAGGGGGGAGAGTGAGAGAAGAAGAGGCAGCTGACAGCGTAAAGACACAGAATAACTCCAGCTTTGTGTCTTTTTTTATTGTAGCTGAAGTACGGGACAAATCGCGTTTATTTTCAGCTCAATACAAACCGCATAATATTAACTCTGAATACCAGAGGATTCCGTTTTTTATGGCACGGTTGGCAACTCTACTAACTAACCTTATGAATAAAATAAAGTTCACCAGTAACATCATAGCACCCACCCAACTGTACAGAAACTCCATCATGCTAGCTAGTACACAGTACCAGTTATTGTAACTGACTGTAGCACAACGTTAGCACAAGGAAAATAAACTACACCTAAACTTGGTTTGACCCAGATAGACTGCAGGTCATAACTTCTTACCTGAAGCTCATTTCACCTGACAGTCGGACTGGCGGCCGCCTTGGGTCTCTCCACCTCCGCCACCCCTTTCCCCCATCCACCTGCTGGCCTCCACCACTTGCTAATTTTACTGAATCCGTGTAAGCTCCACCATAGCCACTACCAAACAATTGAGTTATTTTTACACGTCTGCCAGCATCTGTCCAATCCGCCACCTTTCACTGTTTACACGGTTACGAAAAAAAGACAACAACAAAACATTGGCCCATTTAAAACGAAAAATGACCATCGGCCCACCGGGCAAATGCCCGGTATGCCCGATGGCCAGTCCAGCTATGCTGATGGGGACTGTGAGGGTTTGTAGTTAAATTCCTGCTCTTACAGGATCAGTGAGTGTCTGTTTAAAGAGTATTAACATACTTTTACATCACTATGGAACACCAGCATTTCTGCAGAGGACAGAACCCCCTGCCTTAATCTACCATGATGCTCTGTGCTATGTTGTCATGGCAATATGAAGTCAAATAAATACAAATGTAGAAAAATGCACATTTAAAGGAGGACAAGAAGACAGGCAACTGGAAGAGCTTTTGAAGCAGGAAAACTTTTCTGGATTTCTCTTAATTTAACTGGAAATTTTGCTAATACAAGTCAAGGAGGAAACAAGGAGGCAGGTTGGATTATATTTGAGGACAGGACGCATGAAGGAGAAGCATGAGGAGAGAGAAACAGCAGAGCGATGGTGAAGATCTAATCGTGGATCAAGTCGAAGAAGCAAGCATCAAAACTGTGAGTAAACATAACACACAAAGAGTTAAAAATTACTGTGCTGATTAAGGAAACATTAAATTTGGTTAGTTTGGGGTCTCGAGCTTCAGGTTTGTGGCTTCAGTTACTCTTAAAATTGAGGAAAGACAAAAAATGTTTCTTTTGAAAGGTTGTTGGAGGATTCTTACTGTAAGAAATATCTGGGTGTTCATCTGCTTTTATTTAAAAAAAAAAAAGTTGAATTTTATTTAGTCACATTGGAAAGGGAAAATTGGAGGATCAGGACAATAACGTGGCCAAATTTACTGTTTCCTTAATCAGAACAATAATTTTGATCTGAACTAGAAATGTTGAAATGGGTTATTTTCTTTCTTCTCTACTGATCACTGTGTTACATGTTTAGTTACTTGTCAGTCTACATAGTTAATGGTACTTTTAAAAAAAATGCAGTTTATTCTTAATTTTGTAGAAAAAGGCTCTGCACCTGTGAAAAACAAATCCAAACCCCCAAAATCACTGTAGATCAGAGTAGCTAAGCTCTGGTTAACTGCAATTATATTACAGGAGATTAAAAATATTAGGATGATTGAAAGAAACAAAGATTGCTTTAGTGTCTGAAGATTTGACTTTCTTATTGAAAGAGACGAAAACTAATCCATGTGTGACACTGAGAAAAAACTAAAAGCTAAAAAGATCTGGAGGTCCAACTGTTGTTATACAAATGTGCAAACTTGATTTAATGACATTAGAAAGAAAAAATGGGATGTTTAAAAAGGTAATATATAAAAATGATTTTTATATTACTTGAAAAAATGATGTTGGTTAGTGCAGCTGTATTTGGAAAAACTGCTGGGTCACTAGTAAGATGAGATTTAATGTGATAAACTGAGGGAAGGTAATATAATCTGCACACTCGCTATTATTGTTGTAATCCACACACCACCATTATTGTTGCATCCATACACCAGCAAATATTTTATCAAACATTAATCATAATTGGTGATCAATGCAAGTTTTAAGCAATTATATTTATTTGCATTCAAAACCAATTTACAAAATATAAAAAAGAATCTTGTTTTTTTTTAAGAAAAAAAGACGTTTCTAACTGACTTCAGTTAGCTGAGCTGTAGAGGAGATTGATGAGCACGCAATAAAGTGAACTTGTTAGGGAGAGATTGCAATCAACTCAAATTTTGATGATAGACACAGATAAAAATGAGCGTTTTTTTAGACACTGGTGTGTGGACCAATCACATGATTATAAACCAGGTGAAAATTGACTTCAAACTTTTGAGCTGTAGTGTAGATTGATTACAATGATAGCGTATAGTTATCTATTACAGAAGAATGTATAGAAGTATGAGGACAGAAAGACACTGTTAAAAAGCTATGAGCTGTCTTGATGCAGAGAAAGTGGAGTTTGTCATCCTGGAGCTGCTGCCAAGATGAATGATGCTCTGCCTCTGTGCTCAAGTTCAGACATAGGCTTTAAGCAACCATGAGCCACTGATAAGCGTGATAGATTAATAAGCATGTATAAAGTGGACTTGTTAAACAGCTCTGATAGGAGAAAGTCAATGAGCATGCAATAAAGTGGACTTGTTAGGGACAGTTTACCATCAGCCTTGATAAAGTTGAACTTATTTTGTATTGAAAGACAGACTTTAAAGTAGATTCTTATTTGATACTGGTGATAAAATCCAGGTCAGATACAGTTACATACAAGCATACAGTACACACTACTGCTCAAAGGTCAGAGGTCAGTTAGAAAAGTCCCTGCTTTTAATAGAAAATTGGCTTTAATGTAACATCACATGAAGGTTATCAGTAATGTTTCACAGCTTTAATCAAATCCTTCATCATCCATAATTGTGATGGAAAAATGTCTGCAAGCGTGCAGGAGCCCATTTATAGAGACAATCAGTCCTGTGTTATAATGTTCATTGAAGTTTATCAGGTCAGACGACCAACAGATGATAAGAAATATAATCTTACTAATTATTAGAGTTGAAAAGTACTTTGCTAAGCAAAATTCAATGAGGTTAGGCTTGAGCTTGAGACGTTAACATAAAAGGTTCAGTTGGTGATGCATGAAAGAAAATAATTTTCTTCTAAAAGTCTATTGGAGAATTCTGATTGTAAGAAATGAAAAATATTCAAAGACTGAAACTGTTAAAAAAAAGTGAAGGTTTTGTGCAGCCGGGTGTTGCAGCCCCTTTAGAGGAAAATGTAAACTTGGCTTCATGAGATTAAAAACAAACACTGGGATGATCCAGACACATTTATTGTTTCTTTAATCACCACAATAGTTTCAGTTTGTGTAAAAATCTTTAAAAAGCTGTTTTGAGTGATAAGTTAGGCTTTAATGTGTTAAGCTTGCATTAGATAAGACAATGTACCACCCCATATGGAAAAGAAATAGTAAACACTTATATGTGATTACTCATGAAAGTGGCCACTTTCATGAGTAAATCATATAAGGCTTACATGATTTACTCATGAAAGTGGCCACTTTCTCATTACTTTCATATATTGTTTTAGTAAGTATCCAAAACATACAAGTTTCATTATATAATTTTTCAAGGGATCTTATATCTGTTTTCACTCTTATCTGCTTTTCATACAAGTTTCACACAAGACAGATACAAACTTTATAAGATTTATATATATCTTTTCCATATGGGACTGAACACAGGAGGGATTATTGCTGAAAATGGGTCTCTGAACACCTCTGTAGATATTCTATTAAAAATCATTGATGATTTGTGATCAGTGTTAATATTAAGCATTTATATGATTATTTTGATAAATTGCTGTGATTCAATCTGAAACCAAATTTGAGTCTATTCTGAAAACAAGACATTTCTAATTCACCTCAGACTTTTGAGCTGTAGTCTACATTGTAATGATAGTGTATGGTTATTGATTAGAGCAGATGATATGAGACTATCAGGAGAGACTGTTAAAAAGCTATGAGCTGTCTTGATGCAGAGAAAGTGGAGTTTGTCATCCTGGAGCTGCTGCCAAGATGAATGATGCTCTGCCTCTGTGCTCAAGTTCAGACATAGGCTTTAAGCAACCATGAGCCACTGATAAGCGTGATAGATTAATAAGCATGTATAAAGTGGACTTGTTAAACAGCTCTGATAGGAGAAAGTCAATGAGCACGCAATAAAGTGGACTTGTTAGGGACAGTTTACCATCAGCCTTGATAAAGTTGAACTTATTTTGTATTGAAAGACAGACTTTAAAGTAGATTCTTATTTGAAACTGGTGATAAAATCCAGGTCAGATACAGTTACATACAAGCATACAGTACACACTACTGCTCAAAGGTCAGAGGTCAGTTAGAAAAGTCCCTGCTTTTAATAGAAAATTGGCTTTAATGTAACATCACATGAAGGTTATCAGTAATGTTTCACAGCTTTAATCAAATCCTTCATCATCCATAATTGTGATGGAAAAATGTCTGCAAGCGTGCAGGAGCCCATTTATAGAGACAATCAGTCCTGTGTTATAATGTTCATTGAAGTTTATCAGGTCAGACGACCAACAGATGATAAGAAATATAATCTTACTAATTATTAGAGTTGAAAAGTACTTTGCTAAGCAAAATTCAATGAGGTTAGGCTTGAGCTTGAGACGTTAACATAAAAGGTTCAGTTGGTGATGCATGAAAGAAAATAATTTTCTTCTAAAAATCTATTGGAGAATTCTGATTGTAAGAAATGAAAAATATTCAAAGAGTGAAACTGTTGAAAAAAGTGAAGGTTTTGTGCAGCCGGGTGTTGCAGCCCCTTTAGAGGAAAATGTAAACTTGGCTTCATGAGATTAAAAACAAACACTGGGATGATCCAGACACATTTATTGTTTCTTTAATCACCACAATAGTTTCAGTTTGTGCAAAAATCTTTAAAAAGCTGTTTTGAGTGATAAGTTAGGCTTTAATGTGTTAAGCTTGCATTAGATAAGACAATGTACCACCCCATATGGAAAAGAAATAGTAAAAACTTATATGTGATTACTCATGAAAGTGGCCACTTTCATGAGTAAAAACTTATATGTGATTACTCATGAAAGTGGCCACTTTCATGAGTAAAAACTTATATGTGATTACTCATGAAAGTGGCCACTTTCTCATTACTTTCATATATTGTTTTAGTAAGTATCCAAAACATACAAGTTTCATTATATAATTTTTCAAGGGATCTTATATCTGTTTTCACTCTTATCTGCTTTTCATACAAGTTTCACACAAGACAGATACAAACTTTATAAGATTTATATATATCTTTTCCATATGGGACTGAACACAGGAGGGATTATTGCTGAAAATGGGTCTCTGAACACCTCTGTAGATATTCTATTAAAAATCATTGATGATTTGTGATCAGTGTTAATATTAAGCATTTATATGATTATTTTTGATATATTGCTGTGATTCAATCTGAAACCAAATTTGAGTCTATTCTGAAAACAAGACATTTCTAATTCACCTCAGACTTTTGAGCTGTAGTCTACATTGTAATGATAGTGTATGGTTATTGATTAGAGCAGATGATATGAGACTATCAGGAGAGACTGTTAAAAAGCTATGAGCTGTCTTGATGCAGAGAAAGTGGAGTTTGTCATCCTGGAGCTGCTGCCAAGATGAATGATGCTCTGCCTCTGTGCTCAAGTTCAGACATAGGCTTTAAGCAACCATGAGCCACTGATAAGCGTGATAGATTAATAAGCATGTATAAAGTGGACTTGTTAAACAGCTCTGATAGGAGAAAGTCAATGAGCACGCAATAAAGTGGACTTGTTAGGGACAGTTTACCATCAGCCTTGATAAAGTTGAACTTATTTTGTATTGAAAGACAGACTTTAAAGTAGATTCTTATTTGAAACTGGTGATAAAATCCAGGTCAGACACAGTTACATACAAGCATACAGTACACACTACTGCTCAAAGGTCAGAGGTCAGTTAGAAAAGTCCCTGCTTTTAATAGAAAATTGGCTTTAATGTAACATCACATGAAGGTTATCAGTAATGTTTCACAGCTTTAATCAAATCCTTCATCATCCATAATTGTGATGGAAAAATGTCTGCAAGCGTGCAGGAGCCCATTTATAGAGACAATCAGTCCTGTGTTATAATGTTCATTGAAGTTTATCAGGTCAGACGACCAACAGATGATAAGAAATATAATCTTACTAATTATTAGAGTTGAAAAGTACTTTGCTAAGCAAAATTCAATGAGGTTAGGCTTGAGCTTGAGACGTTAACATAAAAGGTTCAGTTGGTGATGCATGAAAGAAAATAATTTTCTTCTAAAAGTCTATTGGAGAATTCTGATTGTAAGAAATGAAAAATATTCAAAGACTGAAACTGTTAAGAAAAGTGAAGGTTTTGTGCAGCCGGGTGTTGCAGCCCCTTTAGAGGAAATTGTAAACTTGGTTTCATGAGGTTAAAAACAAACACTGGGATGATCCAGACACATTTATTGTTTCTTTAATCACCACAATAGTTTCAGTTTGTGCAAAAATCTTTAAAAAGCTGTTTTGAGTGATAAGTTAGGCTTTAATGTGTTAAGCTTGCATTAGATAAGACAATGTACCACCACATATGGAAAAGAAATAGTAAAAACTTATATGTGATTACTCATGAAAGTGGCCACTTTCATGAGTAAATCATATAAGGCTTACATGATTTACTCATGAAAGTGGCCACTTTCTCATTACTTTCATATATTGTTTTAGTAAGTATCCAAAACATACAAGTTTCATTATATAATTTTTCAAGGGATCTTATATCTGTTTTCACTCTTATCTGCTTTTCATACAAGTTTCACACAAGACAGATACAAACTTTATAAGATTTATATATATCTTTTCCATATGGGACTGAACACAGGAGGGATTATTGCTGAAAATGGGTCTCTGAACACCTCTGTAGATATTCTATTAAAAATCATTGATGATTTGTGGTCAGTGTTAATATTAAGCATTTATATGATTATTTTGATAAATTGCTGTGATTCAATCTGAAACCAAATTTGAGTCTATTCTGAAAACAAGACATTTCTAATTCACCTCAGACTTTTGAGCTGTAGTCTACATTGTAATGATAGTGTATGGTTATTGATTAGAGCAGATGATATGAGACTATCAGGAGAGACTGTTAAAAAGCTATGAGCTGTCTTGATGCAGAGAAAGTGGAGTTTGTCATCCTGGAGCTGCTGCCAAGATGAATGATGCTCTGCCTCTGTGCTCAAGTTCAGACATAGGCTTTAAGCAACCATGAGCCACTGATAAGCGTGATAGATTAATAAGCATGTATAAAGTGGACTTGTTAAACAGCTCTGATAGGAGAAAGTCAATGAGCACGCAATAAAGTGGACTTGTTAGGGACAGTTTACCATCAGCCTTGATAAAGTTGAACTTATTTTGTATTGAAAGACAGACTTTAAAGAAGATTCTTATTTGAAACTGGTGATAAAATCCAGGTCAGATACAGTTACATACAAGCATACAGTACACACTACTGCTCAAAGGTCAGAGGTCAGTTAGAAAAGTCCCTGCTTTTAATAGAAAATTGGCTTTAACGTAAAATCACATGAAGGTTATCAGTAATGTTTCACAGCTTTAATCAAATCCTTCATCATCCATAATTGTGATGGAAAAATGTCTGCAAGCGTGCAGGAGCCCATTTATAGAGACAATCAGTCCTGTGTTATAATGTTCATTGAAGTTTATCAGGTCAGACGACCAACAGATGATAAGAAATATAATCTTACTAATTATTAGAGTTGAAAAGTACTTTGCTAAGCAAAATTCAATGAGGTTAGGCTTGAGCTTGAGACGTTAACATAAAAGGTTCAGTTGGTGATGCATGAAAGAAAATAATTTTCTTCTAAAAGTCTATTGGAGAATTCTGATTGTAAGAAATGAAAAATATTCAAAGACTGAAACTGTTTCACACAGTAGAAATTTTTATTCATCGTTTATATTGTTTTTTTTTCTGATTTTAGTGTTTATTTGTGAGTGTAGTTTTTATTTGCATGATTTTATTCTGTTTGTATCACATTGTTTCAGTGTGTTATTTTACATTCTTTTAATCCACTGTGGATTGGCTGGCAATGGGACAAATTAGCTGATAGTGATCACATGTTGAGGCATGGGTGTGTCCAGAGGTGTCCTTTCAGCTGTTTAAAGGTCGTATTAAAAGGAAGCAAGCTGAGCACTGGAAGGAGAGAGGCCCTAGATTGGAAGAGGAACGCATGAAGGCCAGGTGGAAAAGAGGGAGCCGCTGCGTGATCATGGGGGGTGCGACGCCTCGTCTGGAGACCGGTCAGCGTGATGTGGTGACCCAGTCCCGACAGCAGGAACGGCGACAGTAGGAGACAATGTGTGTGAGTGACATCAGGGCAGATGTATACCACTGCCTGCATTTGTGAGTAGTGTCTCACTGTTTTTCACTGGGTGCAGCCGTGTTGGGAGAGGGTCGCCATGGCTATAAGCCAGGGCAGCTTCCGGGATGATGGTTCTGGCTCCTATTTGTTTTTACTTACAGGTGATGACGTGAGGGGAGCCGCGGTGGTATCGAGCGACGGACTCCAATGCAGAATTCGAACTGGGCTGGGATGTGATGGACCCAGTGGACGGACGAGACTGGGACAGGAGGCTCCTCGTCTGCCTGACACAAGGCTGGCGTGGACCCCGCTCAGCAAGAGGAATTTCTGTCCAGCTCAAGAACACACAAGGAATATTCGTCCTGGGTTGTGGGACTGGGTGGGATTTCTGTGCATGAAGAGAATTGTATTTTGACCAGTTTTAGAATAATCTTATCCAGTCTCAGTGGGAATTTTAGCATATCGAGAAAATTTCATTGTATACTTTATTTCTTAGTATCTGGTTTGTTTTATTCCTGCTGTCCACCTCGTGGAATAAACATGAATGAAACAATACTTTCCTGTCAAAAACAATATTTTAGTCAGGGCTAGCGGAAAGTTTCATATATATCATGAACATCTTTCCTCTTTGTCTTCCTATAGTTTAGTTTCATTTTCTTACCCCAACCGGTGGAGGCAGATGGCCCCTCCCTGATTCTGGTTCTGCCGAAAATGGAGTTTTTCCTTCCCACTGTTGCCAAGTTCTTGCTCATAGGGGGTCATTTGATTGTTGGGGCTTTCTCTGTATTATTGCACAACCTTTATCTTACCATATATTTCAAGTTTATATGTTGTGAATTGGCTCGATTTAAATCAAACTGAACTCATTCAATTAAAACCAAATATAACTTGTAATCCAACCTATTCAAATGTAAAGTCATCTCACTCAATTTGGACTAGCACTGAAAAATACACTGACATCCTCTGTTTCCCAATTAGCAGATCAGAGGTTGATGTTTTATTCATGACTCAATACTTGAATGGTTTTATCCTGTTTATAAATAAACATTTAAAAAGGACGTTGCTTCATTGTCTGATTCATTCTTTGTCTGTGTCGGTCCTTAATACACATACATACATATACATACATAAACTTGAAATGAATTAATCCACCTGTTCACAGGAGATCACAGGAAGATGACACCAAACATCAGAAGATCTTATTGTGCGCTACAGTAAAAGGGTGGTTTCTTGGGGCTAAAAGCACATAATAAACTACAGCAGAAGCTCACATAAAGCAGGAAATAAGCAGGCAGCACTTGATCTGCTAATGCACGTTTCACACTTTTATTGTTGCCTCATTCACTAACAGTTCAATGGTGCAAGATTACCATACACAGAATTAGGATATCTGCATGACACATCTATGCTGTACAGCGAATGGATTATAATTATTACAAATACAGTAAACATATTTACATTTTAGTTCAAGCTCCATACAACATAGATATTTACAAAGTATGAAAATGAAACCGGTCTGACAAATAATAAACAGCGTTAATGACGTTTTTTTTTTTTCTTTTCTTTTGGTGAACAAATCTGAAAGGGGGCGGGGTTAACTGATATTAATTGTCAGAGGGGGAAGGTGGAAAATATCATGGCTAGTTTTGTTTGAAAGGCATCAACAGAAAAACACACACAGAAAAAAGTGATGAGGTGAAGAAAGACACAATAAGTCTGCTGTCGTTTTAGATGTCACCAGCTACTTTGTATAGTCCTATATCTCTGATATTAGAAAAAATTAAAATGAGTTCAAATACACCTTTATTTTGATAGAGTTCAGATGGATGCCTCGCATGACTAATGAGTAGATCTCCAAAAAAAATAACAGACTTCTGATTCACTCAACCCGCTTTCTAATAAAGAGGAAGCACTAATGTAACTCACCTCCTCAGTCGAGGTGCAGGGGTTACATGTTAGGTCTCCTTTTCCTTCCCCCCCCTCTCTTACATTCAAACCCTCTCTTAGTTCACACTAGAACAGGCCGCCACACCATCATTTGGTTTAATATGAGTGGAACAACTAAACCGCACAGACTTTAAATGATCAGTTAGTTGAACCTTTTATTAATATGTGCAAAGATCTGCAAACTAATATTTAAACATTGCAAACAATAAATACACAATCCAAAATAAAAACACCTCTGCAAATGAAGTGGAAACGTTTGCTCTGGCAGCGCTTCGCATCAACATGTATATGAGGTACATTGCACTTTTGAGACTTGATCTGTGCATAGGTGCATCTTTGATGTGCAGCTCAGAGATCCACAATCCAGCACGTTTCTGTTTCTCTGACCGTCAGGTTGGCTGACCCGAGGTCACGTCAGAGCTTTATTTTTCATCTATATGTAACAGACAGTTGGTACCTCTCCTTCCACGCATTTCATACGACACAGCAGGCAGACTGCTGGTTGGTTGACCAGAGTTTTTCAATACCTTTCTGCATTAACACATCTCGAGAGGCGTAGGCGCCAAAAAGTGAATCCGAAGCCGAATGTAGCAGCTGCAGCACGGCACACAGAGCAAATATTTTCATGGGGTAGTATCAGAAATAAGACCTTTGAATATGTAGTCCCTTTAACTTCTTTCCTTCTATTAAACCATTCATTCATTCTTTTTCCTTACGTCCTTCTAACCTTTTCACTGTGTTTTCTTTGCGTCTTTACAACAAGAGTGTAAAGTTAATAGCATTAAATGTCAAGGCTTTCTGATTCTCAGTGAGATAGAGCGAGCTAGAGGAGCAGAGAGGGATGTGTTAAATGAGGGTTAACTACCACACTCATCCCAGAACAGACTGCATGTACAAATCAAGTTCTCTCCTTAGTTCGTTTTCATCCTCCTAGTCCTCCTCCTCATCTCCTTGTAACCCTGTTAGTGAGTCAGTATTTTACTGACTCACTAACTGACACTGGCACTATCGGGGGTTTAGAGGCGGCGTATGTACACAGATTGAGGAGGATCTAAGTATGACGTGGATGACAGAGGAAATCGGGCGAGGCTCTCCTGTCAAAGTTCATTCCCACTTTGAGTTTTTGTTTCAGAGACGGTTCAGCCTGATGCAAATTCACTGCGAGAAGAAAAATACCCTATAAATCTATTAGCAGCTATAGTTTAGGTAGCAGAGCGTAAACTAACACGTCACTTGGAGATATCTGTAGATTTTTTCGTCATGATTTCAAATGTAAGCTGGCTGATTTGGTTCATTTTTGTTTTTTGTTCTAAACTGAGCAAACCTGGTCTTCTCCTGAGGACTGCTGCAGGTGTCACGCGAGCATGTTAATTTAATAAAAAACCAACAGAAAAAAAACCCAAAATAGAATGAAACTCATTTCAGGAGACAAATAAAACCGATAGAGACATTTTCTTTTGTACAGATGATTGGCAAACGGAAAGTTTCTAAAGAGTTGTGCACACACAAGTAGACAACTACAACATGCTACTTAGTTAGGGGAGTTTGGGAATGACAACCAAGCGGAACAAAATTAGACCCAAACATTGTCATCGAAACGAAAACACAAAAAGCTGAGGGGAGGGAATAGAGAGGAGGAAAGCTGAGCTGGCAGCGGGGTTGCTGGAGGGAAGCGGGGAGGCAAAAGTTCTGTGGAACTTAAAGGTTTGAGTCGCATGAAAAGAGACTTAAGCCACAAGTCTACTTACAAGAGAAAACCATCAAGAATCACAATGATGAATAAGTTTTAACACTTGGTATTTTCTGTATTTTCAAAGGCTTTTCAGAAAGGATGGAAGCGGTGGTTTTCCCGCGTACCGCTCCGCCCGATCAGTTCTTCGTCAGGCCGCCGCGCCGCCTCGCCAGCTTAGATCTGCAGGGAGAGTTTTACGTCTATCCTGCCTCCGACGTTTTTCTCACCTTGGTGGCCAGCTCCTTCTCACGATCCACCAGCTCTCCATGTCAGCGGAATCGTAGCCGCTGCTCTCGCTCGGCCTGATGGCGCTTTCAAAGGTGGTGCTTGAGATCTGCAAGGAGATGGAGGTGGACGTGGACAGAGTGCCCCAGCTCACGCTGGGGGACAGAGACTCGCTCAGGGACTTGGTGGTGGGAGCTGTTCCCACGGGAGCCGCCTCTCCCAGCTTCTCTCTCAGCGCCAGAAGGTGACGGGTCTTTTCATCCACCTGGACGAAAGATGGGGACGAATGTGAGGTGGGGAGAAGAGGGGAGGGTTAGTCATGTAAAGTCTGTACTCTAAAAAACCCTTTTTAGAATAGCACTTTGGTCTTTGAGTTGAAAAGTCTTTTTTCCCTCTACGACATTAAACAGAGATTCATTTCTTTATAAATCTTTTAAGGCCCCACCTCCTGCAGCTGCTCCATCTTCTCTAGCTCCCACTGGTGCTCTAGGATGAGGCTATCTAAGGAAAGAAGGAAACTTTGTAACAGGGCAGATATCTTTGATTGTGAAACAGAGATGGCCACAGTGCAGCAGCCCAGATTTACCAGTCAGGAGTTTTGGAGTATTCAGTCCCAAAGAGGTTCTTGAGAGAACGGGGTGGGGACAACTTGGCGTCTCGGGAGTAAAAGACCATGCAGATGTCTTTGGTGATAATGGCAGGCTGGATGCAATGGTCCAGCTGTAAAGAGGAGATAAAGGGTGTGTGTTAGACACGATGACATCAAGAGACTTAAAAACACGTAAAAAAACAGGTACAACACGGCAGAGCAGCGGCTGACCTCCAGATACGCAGATAAGGTCATGTAGATCTTCTCTCCATAGGGAGTTACGCAGTTGAGCAGGAGGGAGTTGTGCAGGGAGCTGTCCCACACTGCCTCAAAGCGATAGAAAGTGCTGAAAAAGACAGAAAGAGGAAAAGTTAGCTTGACAGCATTATTTTTTATGAAGTCCTACTTGGTGCTAACATTACAGGGTCTCTGTTTACAGCAGTGTGTCTTGTTGTTAAAAAAAGTGAGTGACGTGAGCACAGTTCTGACATATCAAGAAGTGAACGCAGTGACTGAAGCGGTGTTCACATTCATCCTTTAATCATGACAAAACGTGAGGAATTGCACTGAGGTTAGACCTTGACAACAGACAAATCAGGAGCCACAGAGTGTCAAGTGTCAGCCGACACCAATCGGGACAATGATAAGAAAGAAATTCATTTACAGACACGTGAAAAAGCAGTTTAAGGATCTGGATCTAGATTATTACACCACATCATCATTATACCTGTGATTCAGCAGCTGATGGAACCAACTTTAGCAGCAAAAACTTGAGGTAATCATTTTTTATTAGTGTTTCACAGCAGTGTGGACGGATTTCTGGCCCATTTGTCTTTACAATGTTTCTTCGGTTCATTAAAGTTTGCAGATATTTATTCATTCACAGCTTTCTTAACGTTCAATCATGTTGAAGTCTCAACTTTGAGCCACTGCAGCACCACTCTGTTGTTGCTTTGCTGCTGCGCTCTGGAGTCACTGACCCAACGATGATCTCTTTGACTCTAGAGTACTTCATGGCTCACTCAGTGACCTGGACACTTTGCAGGTTCTTTGGCAGCAAAAAAGCTCAAATAATCATCACCCGAGCAAAACCGTTGGTATGACCTGTTTGTCTGATATGCCGTGTTTGGTTTTCACCAATGTTGAAGCTGTGCATTAGGGCTTAGGTTTTCAACTTTGCAAACCTAACCCATGCTGCCATGTTGTATTTAGAGGGAAAATGGTTTCTCCTGGAAGCCTTTCCAAACAGGCCATATTTGTTGAGTCTTTTTCTAATTGCACTGCCATGAACTCCAACATTTAGCATGCTAACTGTGGCCTGTAGAGCCTCAGATGTGTGGGGTGAATTTTCTGGGACGTCCACTCCTGGTAAGATTGGAAACAGTCTTTGAATTTTTTAACTTGTGTAGCCAGATGGGCTACTCGCCTTTTTTTTTTTCTCTCTCTCTCTCCTGCGCTCGTTCTCTTCGCTGCACAACTAGGTTAATTGGGAACCCACCTGCATATTGATTGCAGGATGGCGTTAGCCCTTATAAAGCTAAGCCGATGTTTTTGTTGGATCATTCCTCCCGTGCATTCAGCGCAAAGCAGCAGTAAATGCTGGCACATTGCGACGGACTGATCAGCAAGAGCAGATCATATGACAGCTACAGGTATGCTCTCGCTTAACCTTAGATTCCCTCCGAGTACTGGAATTTGTGTTAATATAGTTTTTGCGGCCTCCTTTTATTCCTTTTATTCCTTTTATCCATTTTTCTTAAATATATTTCCTGGGGGTGAAATTCCCCTAGGTGGCGTTGTCATTTTATTATTTCTTTTTATCTAACCCCGCCGACCACTTGGTCACATACTTGGCGTTGGTCGACAGGATGCACATTTGAGGTAGACGTTTGGTCTTGTAAATTGTTTTATTTATTTTTTTTGCAAAGATCAGTTTACCTGTTTGAAGGCTCTATTTGTTTTAGAGTGTGATTATAGACAAGACAGCAGTATCCAGGTAGGAGGAAGAGTAATAGGATTTTAGCACCTTGCTGATTTAATTTTACTTTTTTTTGGTCAAAATTTATTATGGAGGAAGAATTGCAGCAACTTAGAGACTTGGTAGCGCAGTTAAAGGCAGATAATGAGCAATTGCGCCGGGATGGGGGCGCTGTGCTCGAGTCTGGTGGTGGTGCCGCGTCATCCTCCTTCGCACCAGCTGGTTGCATACCAAATGTTGGTAGCCAGGCCGCCGTTACAGAGCGTTTGGTGGTGGTGCCTAGGGACCGTAAATGTCCCATGTTCAATGGCAGAACGGGCATCAATATAGCTGAATGGGTCGAAGAGGTTCAAGCATGCATGCGTGCCCGGCACCTGTCTGTTGCTGATCAAGCTTTCTTTATTTTTGACCATTTAGAGGGAGAAGCAAGGGAGGAGATCAAATTTCGCCCTAATTTAGAGCGAGGGGATCCTGCTCGGGTGTTGACCATTTTAAAGGAACTGTATGGTAATGCGCAGTCCTATGTCACTCTGCAGCAGGCTTTCTTTTTGAGGAGACAGCGGGAGGGAGAGACTTTGCAGGAGTTTTCCTTAGCGCTAATGGCTCTGATGGAGCAAGTAAAACAAAGTGCACCTGATGGTATGCGTAACGCAGAGGTGTTGCTCCGAGACCAGTTTGTAGAACATGTTGTTGACAGTGCTCTCCGCAGAGAGCTTAAACAATACGTTCGCCGTATGCCTACTGCCACCTTGTTAGAGGTGCGCGGGGAAGCAATTAGATGGGAAAGAGAAGGGTTTTCAGGCGGTGTTCGCGACCGTGGCTATTCTCACCCATCGGCATATGGTTTCCAGTGTGGAGTGCACACTAGCCCTAGGTTCGCTCCTGTTGGTACACCCGAGTCCGAGTGGCGTGAGCTAAAGGAACTCCTAAAGCGCCAACAAGAGCAGTTAAATCAGCTCACTGAGACAGTGGTTTCTTTACAGAACCCCCGAAGAAGTGTTCGGCCTTCACGGGCTGGCTCGGTGATTTGTTGCCGGTGTCAGCAGCCAGGACACTTTGCTAGGGAGTGCACTGGGGAGCGGGCTTTATGCCGCACCAGAGCAGGTTCTGATTCAGGCCCTCCCTATACCGCAGTTGGCAATCATCTTCCCGCTACCCAGTCGGAAAACTAAAGCCCTCTGAGCTGCAGAGTCACAGTTCAGGTGGGGAGTTCACTGGCTCACAGAAGGATAGGATTGGCAGGTTAATTTCATCGTGTCCAAAGATGGATGTGCTGATTAGTGGGGTAACTGTCCCTTGTTTGGTGGATACTGGGTCCATGGTTTCCACCATCACAGAAAGTTTCTTTTTGGCACATTTTGCCCCTTGGGGACAAGAACGCCTTCAGTCATGCCATTGGTTACAGCTTCGGGCTGCCAATGGGCTTGCCATCCCTTACATTGGCTATTTGGAGCTCAGTGTACTCCTGTGTGGCAAGGAAATGCCCTCTTGTGGGATCCTTATAGTGAAGGACCCTCCTGGGGCTACGCCCTCTGTCCCTGGCATCTTAGGAATGAATGTAATCCGCCGCTGTTATCAAGAACTGTTTGGGGCTTTCGGTGGCTCCTTGTTTAATTCTCCTTCTGTGTCACAGGCACCGAGACCAGTTTTGGAGGCCTTACATCAGTGTCACCAGTCTGCAGCCCAAGCCCCAGAAGACCCGGTCGGTACCGTTAAGGTACAGGGCCCGCAGGCTGTGCGGATACCTGGTGGCGTCATGCAGCTGGTGGCTACCACCTGTTTTCAGCAGTTGTCAGGTCAGGCTGTGCTTTTTGAGCCTTCTGAGTCCGGGTTGCCAGTTGGGTTGCTGGCCTCTCCATGTTTGGTCCAGGTGGATAAGGGCGTTGCCTACATCCCAGTCACCAATGTGGGGACAGCTGAAGCTGTTCTCCACCCGCGGACCCGTTTGGGAGTGATAAGCAAAGCTACTGTTGTTAGCCTCCCTGCTGGTGTTAGCGAGGAACACTCTTTTCCCGTTGCCGTTTCCTCCCATACAACCAGCAGCCCTGCTCAAGAGATGGTGGATACGATTGACCTGTCTGCTCTCGCTGAGTCAGAGCAACATGAGGTACGGTTACTTTTGCAGAAGTACCGCTCTGTTTTCTCCACTTATGAGGGAGACTTGGGCTGCACAAACCTCATTTCGCACGACATACCGCTGCTCGATGACGCACCTGTCCGGCAGAGGTACAGGCGAATTCCTCCTTCTGATTATGAGGCTGTCAGGGCCCATATCAACCAGCTACTGGAGGCCCAGGTAATTAGGGAGAGTAGCAGTCCTTATGCCTCTCCCATCGTGTTGGTCCGCAAGAAGGATGGAAGCCTCCGAGTTTGGTGATGCAACAGCTATGCGAGTTGTATCGGGTAGCCAAGTCCCGTACAACCCCTTACCACCCAGCGGGTAATGGGCAGTGCGAACGGTTTAACAGAACCCTCCATAACCTCCTCCGGACCCTGCCATCATCTCGGAAACGTGACTGGGCTGCATGCTTACCGCATGTGCTCTTTTGCTATAATAGCACACCGCATCAGGGCACTGGAGAGTCACCGTTTTTCTTGATGTTTGGCAGGGATCCTAGGCTGCCTATTGATTTCCTTCTAGGCCGCGTTCAGGACCCAGTGCCTGGAGAGGTACAGGACTGGGTGGCCGAGCACCAAGCCAGGTTAATGGTGGCTTTTGAGGGAGCTCGGGCACGGTTGTCGCTGGCCGCTGACCGTCGCAAGGAGCGGTATGACCAGAGAGTCCACCCTGTTCCTTTAAAGGTCGGTCAGCTGGTGTATCTTCGAGATCACAGCGCCCGGGGCCGGCACAAGATCCAGGACCTTTGGAGCTCTGTGGTCTATCAGGTGTTGAGGGCACCCCAAGAGAACGGGGCTGTTTATACCATCGCCCCCGTGGGAGACTTGGAGAAGGTTCGACATGTCCATCGTGACATGTTGAAGGCACAGGTCAGCCTAGGGCCTCCTACACCTGGTCCACAGGTTCCACCCCCACCTGTGCCTGCTGACTCAGAGCAGACCTCTCTGAGTGACGACGAGTTGTGGCTCCTTGTCCCTGAGGTACCCTCACACCCTGTAGCACCTGTGGTGTCACTTCCCGATGCCTCTAGAGTTCCATCGGTGGAGCTCAGGTCTACTCCCAGTGTGATTGTAGCACCCTCGACCTCTGCTCCCCCAGGTTCTTCCTCAGGCTCTGTTGAACAGTCTGAGGTGAGTGGGCCACACTTGCGGAGAACAGCACGTTCGACAGCTGGTCAGCACTCAAATGTTCATCACTTGCCACGTCCTGTTGAATCTGCGCCAGTCGCTAATGCTCAGCTTGCCGTATTCAGGCCATGGTGTTAGGTTCCTTAAGTTGTCGGGGCGCCAATACAAAAAGGGGGGGTAGATGTAGCCAGATGGGCTACTCGCCTTTTTTTTTTCTCTCTCTCTCTCCTGCGCTCGTTCTCTTCGCTGCACAACTAGGTTAATTGGGAACCCACCTGCATATTGATTGCAGGATGGCGTTAGCCCTTATAAAGCTAAGCCGGGATTTTTGTTGGATCATTCCTCCCGTGCATTCAGAGCAAAGCAGCAGTAAATGCTGGCACATTGCGACGGACTGATCAGCAAGAGCAGATCATATGACAGCTACAGGTATGCTCTCGCTTAACCTTAGATTCCCTCCGAGTACTGGAATTTGTGTTAATATAGTTTTTGCGGCCTCCTTTTATTCCTTTTATCCATTTTTCTTAAATATATTTCCTGGGGGTGAAATTCCCCTAGGTGGCGTTGTCATTTTATTATTTCTTTTTATCTAACCCCGCCGACCACTTGGTCACACTTGCGAATAATCTTTCTTGCTGTAAAATGATGGACTTCAAAGCCTTCCCACATTCGTGGGTATCAACAACTGCTTCTCTAATCCTCACTATGTTACCACTTACCTGAATACGCCACACCAGCAAACTGACAGTAGTGGTTACACTTACTGATGATCTATTGCATTTGATTAGCACTTGGCTGATACTGACCCTCTTAACTAATTATGGAAATAGTCTTGGATGTACTTAGTTTTTTAAACACCACATCTGAATTTCGGCTCAGTGTTTGTTAAATAAATAATGACCTGGTATAATGTGTTATGTGTTGTTCATCTGAGGTTGCATTTACCTCATATTAAGACCTACTAAGGACCTGATTGTTTTTTTTAAATTATGTCCTGATACATAAAACCTGAGAGCTCACATAACTGCATATGCTCAGAATATACAGCACACATGGATACAAATGACTGCCTTGCAGCAGCAATCGTAAGACCATCACTATGAGCTCTATACAAGGTTGCACTGTTCCTGTTATTAACAGCAGGGGGCACTATCAGCCACAGACTGAGAGCCAGATATGCTCTGCTGGTGCCTCATTGGCCTCATTGTTACTGAGGTAAGACTTTATAGTGAGAAACAGCTGAGGGGGGAAACATTGATCTGGAAACATCTGAGTGTTACAAAGGATATACATAGCACTATGGTTCAGTGTCACACAATCACAAACAAATACAGAAAAGTACTAAAAAGGGTGTTGCCTCCAAAGATCGCTTTTACTGGTTTGGAGCTTAGGAGGCTTAATATCGACAGGCATGAATGAAGACAGATCAGAACAGCTGTTTTATCACAGCATCCAGTACCAACACAACCATCCACACTCAAGAGCCTGTTGGCTTCAGAGTCAGCAGCTGAATGTCTAAAATATGAAATGTAATTTTTTGGTCCATCAGCTACAGCTACAGCATGAACTGCTTAAAGTGAGAAGCAGCCTAAAGCCCGACAGATTCATCTTTCCAGACTGAAAATATCTCAGAGTGAACCGAGTGGTGCGTTTTCAGTGTGATCTCACAAAGTCAAATCCCTTTAATGATGTTCTGTCCTGTCTTCCTCTATCAAAAGCACACAAACACTATAAAACATTGTTTCTGTGCTTTGGGTTTGTTGTTTTCTACACAGAGGTATAGTACGACTAAACCCTAAAGGTAGGCTGCTCACCTACAACCAGCTCACGAATATCTTTCCAATGGAGCTCGCTGCCCTTCTCGTGGATGAGGGTCACTGTGATCCTCTGCTGGATCCCCTGCAGCAAACATAACAGGAGTTCAGGATCACAGTGAGCACAGCTAGAGCAACATTACGCTTTAAAAGAAGAGATTCAACTGTGTACAAAGGAAGCAGTTACCACTGTGTGAGTAATAAGAAAACAACATTGTTGGGTCTGTGTTTCCACAAGCCCCGCTAATTCTAGAGACTTATTCATCATGAAGAAAACAAGACAGTCGATCGATCAATCACTTGCACAAGGGAGGCCTGTGTCCACCACGAAAATGACCTCGACGACGACCTCCCTTGCTGCCCTTTTTATTGAGACACAGTTCACACAAAACACGTCAGAACAAAGCCACGCCCAGACAAGGCATTGTATGAATATGTGTGAACTTCTGTATTTAAGTAAGAATGTGTGTGTGTTTGTGTGTGTGTGTGTGTGTGTGTTCTCCTGCTGATCAAAGGGTCATATAGCATAAAAGCAGGAGGAACATCCTTGGTCATAAAGAGGGTAGTCTCCCCCACACCCTAGATGGTTCACCCTAGATAACACAGTGAAGCCATACAAAGGGGAGGAAGTTTACCAACATCAAACAGAGCTTCACAAGGATGTTCCTGTGATTAAAAACACTACTGCCCCCCATCCAGATTCTCGAGAATCTGGGGAGGGGAGGACAGAAAGAATTCCTTAAAACAATCTACAAATGGTAAACATAAAAATGACAAACATTTAACAATTCACTCTAACAAACATGTGCACCAATCCTGTACCTGGTGCAGCAGGTAGGTACCATGGCAGAGCAGGCCTCCACTGTGATCCACGATGGCTGGGATGTACCTGTGCATGGAGGGAGGAGGTGACACAACATCCCAAATGATAATATTCTTCGTGGAGATAATTTTTATGGTTCCTTTAAAGCTTGTGCGTGAATATAACACTCCAGGTGGATACTCACTCTCCAGTGGGCTCCAGCTCGCTGATCTCAAACCAGACCAGCAGGTCGTACTTGCTGACACACTGACCCAGGTTGGATTTGGTGATGGTGTTCAATTTGGAGGCTGCAACTGGCACACACACACACACACACACACACACACACACACACACAGAAGCTCAACGTTATCAAGCTGGAATTTGTCTGCATTTAAGAGAAGATGAATAAAAGTGAGGAGTATTTACTACATTCTTTGGGTGACTAAATGGAGGATGGATAGGTGACGTGAAAACACTACCAGTGGCAGCACCCTGCTGTCTCACACATCGGGATCACGGTCCTGTTGAAACGGGCTAATCGCTAAAGCTCACAGTTGCATTCGTCTATACTCAATATGATAGAGAGGAATGTTATTACACTTGAAAACTGCTCTATTCACGTCTTCTTTGGTGTGAATGATATGTCATTGACCCTGAAGTTGTCTCCTCAGGACAGTTTATAAGCAACGGATGGGAATAGGATAGTACTTCCTGGATGCTGTTGGAGGACTGTTGACATAATAAAAATACATTTTATTTATATATGCATATAAAATTAGCCAATGTGATTAGAATACAATCGTCTACACATTTCTAACAAAATCTGCTGCATTAAATATGAATTATCACTGCATGACTGGATCTGCTGTTTGACCCCCACCAACCTGTTCACGTCCTGGCCATGGAGGTGCAGCGAGTGCTGCTGGTAGTGGCCGAACACTTCAAACACGACGGGCTTGCTCTTGATGTGCTCAATAAAAGACTTTGTAACTTTGACAGAAATCTGTTCCAACAGATAAAAAAAAAGGGTTTGACAAACTGAGTTGGAATAAAATCGTTGAAGCACAGTTAGTGTGTGTAGGTGCAGATGTGTGTGTGCACCCACATTCTGGACGTGGTAAAAGCCCGGAGGAGCTCCTTTGCCAGTGTTTTTCAGAGGCTTGGTGGAAAAAGCCTCATTGTGACGGTGCAAGAAACTGAGGGGTTCATTCTGGTTCATCACATTGGTGATCACAGCACCACAGGGAACTGTGCTGTCCCCTCTTCTCTTCACCCTGTACACCTCTGACGTCTGCTACAACTCTGAATCTCAGACGTTTGTGGACGACACAGCCATCATGGGGTGTATCTAGGATGACCAGGAAGAGGAGTACAGGAGTCTGGTGAGAAACGTCATTACATGAAGTCACACAAACCACCTGCAACTCAACACTTCAAAGACCAAGCAACTGGTTGTGGACTTCGGGAGGTCCAGACCGGGTCCACTGACAGTTCAGATAGAGAGAGAGGAGGTGGAGGTGGTCAACAAGTACAAGTACCTCGGGCTGTGGGTGGACAACAAACTGGACTGGTCATGCAACACACAGCACCTGTATAAAAAAGGCCAAAGCAGACTGTACTTCCTCAGCAGACTGAGGTCTTTCAACATCTGCAGGAAGCTCCTGAGGTTGCCGGAGGACTATTCTATGCTGTGGTGTGCTGGGGAAGCAGCACTGTGGTTGGCATGAAGCTGGACACTCTGGTGACAGTGGCAGAGAAGAGGACATTAAAGAAAATGCGGGACATTATGGACAATGCTGGGAATCCTCTGCATATGTTCATAAACAACCAAAGGAGTCTGCTCAGCGACAGGTTGGTCTAGGACCAACAGACTTAAAAACTCCTTTGTCCCACACGCCATCAAACTGGTTAATTCCTCGCTGGAGGGGAGAGGGAGGGGAAACAGGAGGACAAAGGAGGGCAGGAACAACTAAGCTGTAGTGTTGTCTCACTGTGCAACAGACTTTAGCTGTCTTCATCTCATTAATGAGTACATTTCACTATTATTCCTATTATATATTCTGTATTTATAAATGTGTATATGTGCTATATTTTTCTGCTTATGCTCATACTCTCATTCCCCTTTACTTGATATTCTAACTCTGTAATATGCAACTTCTGTCAGTGTTCTGATACTGGAAACTGAATTTCCCGGAGGAACCACCCGAGGGATTAATAACGTTCTATCTAATCTACATCGACAACAGAAAAAGAAAATCTGCTGCTTGCAACAGCATTGTGTTAGAAGCATTTTTACTGGAGTGAATGCATTTAACTGTACTTGCATCATCTGTTAAAAGTACTTATATATTGCAATAAGACTGCAAAAAGCAAAGGGGACTGAATTCTATAGTATGTGGTATGTGTATAAGGTGACACATGTATGCAGTTTCCTGCCATTAGTGTAATGTAAACTTGGAATCATCACATATCTACAGGTATTTGTACTGAATGAAATGAGCTGTGGTGATTAAAAGCATCAGCAAAAGCATACTTACTAGTGGCCTTTTCTTCTTAGGTCTGGATCTTGATGCTTCTGGGACTGAAGATCACAGCCAAGTCACCAGTTTCATAAACAATAAACAAACAAAAAGCAAATAAACAAAACACTTTCAGAGATCGCACAACTTTTGTTTTCATCTGCATATGATAATGTTCCTTGAATCGAATCTACCATACACTACTGTGAAGAGAAAAGTTATTAGAAAGGCAAATGAAGTCACACTCAGATATCTAATTTTTACATGCGCATGGGCGGTCAGTCCGATCTGCTCTGCTGTCAAAGTGCGCACAACAGATGTGACAGAAAAACCGCCCAGGGCTCTCAGCGCATTCTTTATTTATACTCCAAGTGAGCTTTCAAGGAAGTGGGAGTGGTATGTTCAGTATACAAAAACGTTTCCATAATAGGAGAAACCTTTAGCTTGTCTGTTGAAATAGGAGATAGCTTGGTATGTATAGAAACTTAAACATTTCCTTAAAAGGAGAGTGAGAGAGGGGGGTGACCGTTAACTCAGGATGTAGTATGTATGTCACCGCATTCCTCTACACATCTGGTTCCACTTTCCTTTCCTGTGGTGGTTCCAACTCACAAGCTCTCCTATCTTAAATGAAGCTACAACTAAACAATAATCACAAAACTAAAAAATCTCTTATCATTCCCTCCTGTTTGTAGCGATTTTAAGCAAATACATCAATGTGTTTCAGACACAGACCCTACATTGTGAGTGCTTTCGGTCTGGTCGTCATAAAATGTGTATCATTCAAACATAATCATTCATCACATTTGTTTCATACTCATCGTCTTCTCCTTCTTCCTCGTCTGGCACAGTGACATATGCAACAAGAGATTGGGATATCATTCTTGATACCATTCCTCTTACACAGGGGATAATGCATGTAGTAAAGATACAAAACATAATAAGTATTAGGCCAATAAACATTAAAACCTTAAGCATCAGTGTTCTCCATGAGCCGCTCATAAACCAATTCCACCAATTACTTTGTAAATTTGCCCAATCGGTTACCTGTGCCTGTTTAACGTTTCTAAGTAATTGTAGAGCATTTGTCATATTATCAGAATGCACATTGTCTGGAATATATGTACAACAAGTTATATTAAACAAAACACAGTCCGCGCTTTTCTGCCAAGATCATGTCCAGGGCAACTCTGTGTTGCATAACAGTTATTCTTATGGCATCAATTTCCTGATTTTGCTCTTTGTTGATGCTGGTCGATGCATTTAAAAACAGTCCAAAACTATAGTCCAATAGTCAGGAGGTCGCTGTGGTTTAGGACAATTCCTGAATATTGATAACCTAGACTGGCAAAGCTTGCTGCGCATGTCACTTGAATCATGTTCATAAGTCTGCCATATAATGTAGCATGCTGTGTTGTAGCAGGCATGTGTGAGCATATATAACAATCTTTGTCTTCTTTGCGATTATATATGTATCTATACCAGGCGTTGTTCATCCAGGGATGGATGTGGTCCTGTGTCACTTCAGCCAGGTGTGAGTTGTCATATGTCCATGCTCTTCTATGCATGTTGGCTTCTTGATCCTTTAAGTGCATCAGGGTCCATGCTGTAAGCAGCAGGGCCAAGGTGGTAAGCAGAATAATCTTCATGATGACCAGACACACCGATTTACTCTGGTGAGTAGACTACAGGCGAGAAGTAGAAGGCGGGATATACCCAATCAGCCCTCCCTTCACCTGTAGATCACCAAAGAGTCGGGGTGGTGGTGTCTTTAGGTTGTGCTGTCACTCACTTCCATTTTTGCAATGGCTCTGGTGGATCCAAGAGGGCCTCTCAGCGATTTTGCAAGCTGTTGGCGTCGTTAGGAGTACTTGGTATGGACCTTCCCACCGGGATGGGTTCCAATTCTTTCTCTGGAGTACTCGTATAAGGACCCAATCGCCTGGTTTTAATCTGCAAGAGACTTGAGAAGCGTCGCACGGCAGTTCAAAACAATATCCCTATTTTCTACTAGTTTTGCCATTCATTCTACTAAAGTTGTCTTTCTAACAGATTTATCTATTGGTTCACTTTCATCAATTCATGCATCTTTTCACTGAGGTCTGATTCAAACTATCTTACTTCTGATTCTTTCCAAAAATAATTTCACATGTAACAATTTATATATGTGTGTTTTCTATTTTTGTTTACCTCTTTATTGTGATCTGGTGGACATCTCTAAACACCATCATAAGTTCAGGCTTCAATTTCAACCCAATTATACTCCTCTGGGCTTCACCTTCCCACTGGCCCCTGTACCCTTCTCAAAGTGTCCTTTGTTGTCTTAAATCTCCAGCAAACACAATCTGTTTCTTCTCTGTTTCTTCCTTTTAGATTAAGTCCCAGCCAGGCAAAATATCACATTCAGTGCCTTTAAACAGTCATGTCACACTGTTCTTACCAGCCTGCTGTTAATTCTTCAATTCCACGATATTCTGTTGGTCTTCATCAGGAGATTGACTGTCCTTTGAGCTTCTTTTCAGGATCGGGACAAGTGGGAGGTCAAGCTATAAAATTTTAAGCCAAACTTTGGCTTGTTTTCTCCCAATTATGTTAATCTATGGTTTTGCTGCTATGCTCAAAATTCTAGGTTGAGAAAAGTCCACCTTTATTTATTTGTGACCTATATTGACACACTAAACCATACCATTAATATCATTTTCATTTCTTTTCTTAAAGCCTCCATTTGCTTCATCTGGCTAGAGTCTGTCTCTTCTGTTTTTCTCTCTGGGTGCTCACTCCTTATATGGGCATGCAAAGTTCCTGTCACACACACACTTCCTGTTACTCTCTTTTGTGTTTCTACAGGCTAATCAAACTCATTTTGTATTTACAGTCTACAAACCCTCTGTAATTCTACTAACTTCTAATCTAAAATGTAACGTCATTCACACAATAATTTCATAATCCTCTCACACACACTGCCTTTTAAATAAACTAAACCCTTTGCATTTTAATCTATTTCAGGCATTTTCTGAGTCTCTGTTTTATGGTGCTGTTAGTTCTCTCTACTAACCCTGCACTCCATAGATGATAAGCACAATGATTTCTTATGCTGAATCCTAGTGCTTCAGAGACCTTACTGATCACATCATTGACAAAATGTGTCCCATTGTCTGATCTTATCAGAGAAGGGATACCATATGTTGGAATAAAATGATTACATAAACATTTTGCAATGGAGATTGCCTCTGCTTTCACTGGATATATCTCTGGTCAGTTTGAAAACACATCTATGATCACTAAGGCATATTTTAATCCTTGACATTCATTCAATTCAATAAAATCCATGTGGATGGTGTGGAGAACTGGCCTCTCTTAGGTCTTAAGTTTCCTTGTGAGTTGTGTTTTTGACAGAATAGGCATGTTCTTACAAATTTTTCGCTGAAGTTTCAAAATTTATAGTGTAAAAGTATTATTTATCTATACTATATTTCCCTCCTGTTGACACATGTATTACTTCATGTGTCACTACAGCCACTGTCCTGTGTAACGACTCTGGTAATATTGGTTTTCCATCACAGACCATTAAGTCATCTTTCAGTTGTGCTCCACATTTCAGCCACTTGTTCTGTTCAGTGATTGTTGCAGCTTTTTGTTCGGTTTTTTGTACATCAAGTGGTATTTGTGTACAATGTTCGGATGTTAGAAGCGTTATCGTTTGTTGTGCAGCCTGCTTTGCTGTTTGATCTGCAAAATTATTTCCTTTTGTGACAATAAAATTGTCTTTTTGATGTGCTGCACATTTACAAAGTGCCAATTGTTTTGGCAAGCTAATCACTTCCAATAAGATTTTTAATAAGCTGCCGTGTTGCACGGGGTTATCCGTAGAGGTGACCATACCTCTGTTATGCCAAATTTTGGCAAAGTGGTGCACTGCTGAAAAAACAAACTGGCTGTCAGTGTATATATTTATATTTTGGCCTGCGTGCAATTCATATGCACATATGACTGCATACGTGCAGCCGACTCTTTTACTGCCTCTGCTGCGGCTGCATAGGCTTACATATGCAGGCAGGCCTGACGCTACAGAGTCTAATTTACACGAGTCTAAATTTCACCAGGAATGTTAACGAGCGTTGTTTTTCTCCAAATGCCTGTGTTATCACAGCTTCCATATAACCTGCTCCTCTATCTACACGTAAGTAGAAAGGCTTATCATAGTCAGGCAGTGCTAAAACTGTATCTGTCTGTAATGCCTATTTTTAAATAACTGAATGCTTCGTCTTTCTTCTCTATAGATGCAACATTACATCTTCACTTAATGCATTTTTAGATAATTTCTAGTTTTTCAAAGAATCCACCCATCTCACCCATCTCACACATTTCAAACTTTGAAGTTAGGGTTTTTATATATATATATTTTAAACTTTGAATTGCTCACAGTTCTAAAACTAGGCATTTGTAAATCATATGCCTAATCACTATGTGTCACTGTGATCCACAAGTATGGTCACAAATTCGCTTCCAAACCAACAAAATAAAATAATCAAACAAAAACAAAAAACATACATGAGTCAGGACACAAAAGAAAAATGCTGCTACTGAAACAGAGCAGAAGTGTGAGGGAAAAACTGAGCTCACAGACAGCTGCGTGTGTTGGCTTTTAATGCAGCTTCTGCTCTAAAAACAAATAAATAAAAATAAAAGAAAATGTGTAACATGCTCATCAACTTAGCGGTGTCCACATATTTAATTCAGCTTCTCAATCCTGTAGCTTTAGCTGTTGTCTACAGGGTTTGGCTTATTAGTTGTTATTATAGGTGTGCTCTATATCTCAGTAATGTTTTATCCAGGATAAATGACAGATGTTTAAGCAGGTCAAGTGCCTCTATGCACGTAATTAGTTTAGATAGTTTCTTTATTTTCTTCATCTCATGTGTCATTATACTGAGTTTGAGCAAACCTTAAGCTTGATGCAGACTACTTCATAACAATCATCCACCTCACATCATAACTGACTAGGTTGCTTCTCATTATTAATATTATGTCATTATTAATATTATCATCTTTGTCTTTCTATATTATGACAATAGTATATTACAATATTTTATTAGTGTATACCACTATACTACTACTGAGCCGATTTAACAGTTAGGATCATCTTACTCAGCAAACAGATAATTTAGAATTCATCCAATCTGTACAAATTTGCTTTTCTCTGAACAGGTTTGTGCCTACTTTTTAGACTGGTCTTCTGTTTGTCTCATCTCAGATCCAACCTTCAGTCACATTCATTCTCTCTGTTGCGTGACGAACCAAGCAATTTATTATTATATATTTTATATTTTATTTTGTATCCATCAAGGGCTTCGGGTGATCTGCAGTTTCACCCTTTCCCAAGCTGGAGACATTTACCTTTTCACACACTTTCCTTGGCTGAACAATGACACAGCCCTAATGTACCTTATGCATCTCTCTATTTTATTTAAAAAGTTTTCGTGTGAATTATTTCCTTTCATTGATTTTATACATTCTGGGCATGATTGTCATGCCAACTATGTTTCATTGTTAATATCAGCTTACAGGTTGTTATCTTTCCTATTATTAGTTTCAATACGGTAAAAATAAGTTCTAATATAATTTTGTCTTTATTTATTTTATTTTTGTACTTCTTATATTTATATCTATTCGGTGGGGTCTGTTTCCAACCTTTTTAAACTACTTTAAACTATTTTGATCTCTAGTTTTCACTTAATAAGGGTTTTATTAGTCACTGCACTGTAGTGTGACCTGATGCTGATTTTACTATTAGAGTATCTTCTGAGAATTGTACTTCCTGTGGTCTTCTGTTCAAAACGGTTTTACATACTCCTGTATCACATAACATCTGCACTGGTTTGCTATTAACATATACTGTCAGTGTAGGTTTGCCTTTTACTTCAGACACTAATTGATAGACAGTAAATACTTCTGCGTCACTTTTATCATTTTCATTTGGCTTTTTCTCATTTAGTCATTCATTTGAATATTGCCGTTTGTCTGTTTTATGTCTGCAATCTCTGGCGAAATGCCCTTCCTTGCCACAATTCCAACACGTATTATCTCTTTCTTCACTTCTTTCGCGTAAGTCTGTCTGTCCTACATATCTCTGGCCCTTTCCTTTAAATCCTCCTCTGTCCCTGTCTGTTACCTCTCCACCTTCTCCACCTTCCCCTGCGGGTTGGCCGTATCTGGGGTTTAGTACTGCTATCATAGGAAAAATGCCGGGAGGACCAGGTGGATCAACATCACCTCCCATATCTCGTCCGTAGCGATCTTTTCCTATTTTTTTTTTTTTTTTTTTCTGTGGATTTTCACCTAGTGCTATTTTATCTAACATGTTTTGTGCCTCTGCATAAGGACCAGGTTGAGGTCTGAACGGATCACAGGATTGTTTAAGGGGGGTCGCAGCAGCGGAAGTGGGGGCTGGTTTCACAGCAGCAAAAGTGGGGGTCGGCCTCGCAGCAGCGAGTGGAGCATATGGTGGGGGGTCTAATACCTCTGCCTTTTCTTTCTTCTTTTCGTGTTTCTTTTGTTTATTCTCACATCGTCTATCTGCCTCTCTCTTCCATGCTTGGAAATATTCCAATTCTTACGTGCGTTTTCCTTCTTTCTTTCTTTATTTTGTCTCTCCTATTTCTTTTCAGTAATGCTTCTTTAAGTTGTATTAATGCAGATGGGCTACATTCTCATTTAGTCTTTTTAGAATTTCTCCATCTTTGCACACTAATTTGTCCGGCGCCTGGACACTTTTTTCCTAACCACTGTTCGTCAACAGTAAACTTAGTGGGCTGATTACCCATTAAAACAGAACTGCAGAGCCTTCTCTGGTATTAGACTTAAAGAGTGGTTACTGACTACGCCCTTCTACTCCACTCTAATTAGTGGAGCGGTGTCAGTTTTATGAGGCGGAACTCAACCGTTCTCTTTTGTCACCAGTACTTCAGCTACTGACAGGAAATAAAATGACAATAACAATGAGAGTGATTCAGCAGCGTATTTGTGCTGTTTAAATCAATTCACTCTCAACACACAGAAAACACAAACATTTAAACAGACATTTCACACAATCGCGCAGACCTTTTCGGAAGGCCAGTCCTAAAGCTTTTATTTTGAAAATCCTTTCGGCGGATCAGTCCAACGCTTTTATTTTGAAAATCCGTTCGGTGGATTACCCCAACGCGTTTATTTTGAAAATCCGTTCGGTGGATCACCCCAGCGCTTTTACAAATCCGTTCGGTGGATCACCCCAGCGCTTTTATTTTGAAAATCCGTTCGGTGGATCATCCCAGCGCTTTTACAAATCCGTTCGGTGGATCACCCCAGCGCTTTTACAAATCCGTGCAGTGGATTAGACTAATTACACCCTTTCGGCGGGTGAGACCAAAGTTCGTTTTACGCGAGTGTAAATGAGTGACTTCCTTTACCTTCCCAAGATTCTCTGGCTATGTTGAAAGTCAGCCACTGGATCCCAGCGTCGTGGACCACTTGATAAAACACTGGCCAGGAATCGAATTTTAGCGTCCCTGGACTTTTTCACTCCTACCTAGAGGACAGATTTCAGTGCAGCTTTCCACGACGGCAGGACACAGCGGCCGATGCTTCCTCTCCGGCTCGGAGGACCAAGAAAATGTGAAGAGAAAAGTTATTAGAAAGGCAAATGAAGTCACACTCAGATATCTAATTTTTACATGCGCATGGGCGGTCAGTCCGATCTGCTCTGCTGTCAAAGTGCGCACAACAGATGTGACAGAAAAACCGCCCAGGGCTCTCAGCGCATTCTTTATTTATACTCCAAGTGAGCTTTCAAGGAAGTGGGAGTGGTATGTTCAGTATACAAAAACGTTTCCATAATAGGAGAAACCTTTAGCTTGTCTGTTGAAATAGGAGATAGCTTGGTATGTATAGAAACTTAAACATTTCCTTAAAAGGAGAGTGAGAGAGGGGGGTGACCGTTAACTCAGGATGTAGTATGTATGTCACCGCATTCCTCTACACATCTGGTTCCACTTTCCTTTCCTGTGGTGGTTCCAACTCACAAGCTCTCCTATCTTAAATGAAGCTACAACTAAACAATAATCACAAAACTAAAAAATCTCTTATCAACTACCATACACACTCTACTACAGTGTATCAAACTATTCTAAATACTTCCACAAACAATGACATACCCATCTTTGTCTTTTTGTGGCTTTCACCAAAAACTCTCCCCCTGGTGGATCCTGTGTTGACGTATGTGATTTTAGGAGAAAAACAAAAACAAAATCATTTTAAATGGTTACATTAAATGTAATAATATCAACATTCAATAGATTTGACTGTACATGTATCAACTGGTGTAAAATACATGTTCCTTGATCCTTGGTCAGGGAACATAAATTACTGTTGTTTCAGCCATCAGGTACTCCTCTAAAATTCAGCCTGGACTCCAAATATAAAGCATACAATACATACAAACATACAAATCACCTTTGCTGGTCTTGTTGCCTGCGTGCTCCACTTGCCCCTCTGAAGTGCTCAGTGGGTCATCCTGTCCCTTGTTGAGCTCAATCTTCTCCATCACATTCCTCACTTCCTCCACCTGCGTGGTCCTCACCTCCCGTGGCTCCATAATTGTTGCCTCCTCCTGGTTGTTGATCATTCGAGTTAGTTTACACAATGGGTCAAACTTTGAACTTTATCCTGCTTTACGCCTCCTGGTTTGTAGCAGACTAAGTATATATGACGTATGAAAGGGAACAGAGTGGAGTTAAAGTGTGAGGGTGAAGGAGAAGATGTTGTGACTCAGTGATGATGATGATGATGATGACCAAACGTCAGTCTACTGGAAGTGCAAAATGCTACAGACCCCTGACTCCACCAAAACATCGTGCTTAAGACTACATACCTTTTCTTCAAGGCCCGTGTACAATGTGCTCTTTAAACAAACTAAAGTAAAATGTGATCATTTCTGCCCAGATTACTAACATTTAAATATCCACAAAGGTTCCAATGCAACGTTATCTATACCCATCACTATTTTATTAAGCTACACCATCACTTGATTTTATGCCATTTACAGTGTGTAAGTACTTTAATACTACTTTAATTAACATAGATTCTCATTCACACATCACATGTATCAGTTACACATCACATGTATCAGTTACACATATATCAATGAAGGAAGAAAACAGGCACAAACAGATTGTCAGTTGTCTAAGTAGCTGCAATCTGCAGATCAGTCTTTTGATAACTTTGCTTTCTTTCTATCTTTAAGCGTGACAGCAGCAAAAGTGGCTGTCACTCAAGATTTGGAAAGGAAAAATAAGCCACCATATGTTGTTAACTACTGCTGAGGAAGAAACCAACACTTATAAATGATGTGCTGCTTATGTGAAAATGGGAGAAGGATTGATGATTGAATTTCTGTTTTTACAGTAAAATGGTCTTCTAACAGGTAAACATAAGAAAATATTTTTAGACACTAAACATAAATCATAACTTTAAAACTGCAGGATCTGAATCTTACCTTTACAAAGGTACTCATAACATCAGCCCATCCTCTGAAGGGATTCCTGAACATAGGCTGTTAGTCTGCAGCCAGGGGTTAATATTTCATATCCGAGTTCTCCTTTTTTGCTCTTCTTCCCAAGAAGCAGTGCTGGTTTGTAGCCAAGGGCATGGAGTTTTTCAAGCTGCAATAAAGCATGATATTTATATTTATTGGACAGCCTGAGGCGTTCTTCAGTAAACTGGACTACCCCACAGCAGAGCTGGACTGGGACAAAAAATCAGCCCGGGCATTTTGACTAGAGACCGGCCCACCAGGTATTATAGGAAAAACCATAAAGCCTTTGAATGAAAACAAACGTCGTTGTGACAGTGATGTACACTGTCTTGTTGGTACATATGTATCAATCTAATAAACTTAAACCTACACCATCCTCCCTATTCTGCTATTCTAAACAGTACTTAGCCGAAACCCAAAGACTGCTTGGTTGAGTTAACTTCCTGAACTATCTACAACATATGGTGGAAACCTGAAATTAAGACAGAGAAGACTAGAGGTGAGACATGACCATTACTGAATATTAAAAATAATAAATGACAGATTTAGTGATATTTTCATCAACTATTTATTTACCACAAACCTGTTTCTCCATCACCTGTTCAGCTCTGATGATTCAGTAAGGACATCTCCTGGTTTCATCTTCATGTTTCCCTCTCACCAGATAACCAAACCGATATCGTGACCAGCAGCTTTTACAGCTGTGGCTCCAACAAACATCAGCTGATACTAGAAAGTAATATTAAATAAATTCTAACAACAGCTTATCAAGTTTAAAGGCGCTTCTGCTGTTTAACGCGACCTCCGCTAGTTTCCTCTTTCTGGCGCAAAGCGGGAGATAAACAAGCAAGAGAGACGGGACTTGTGGCAGAAACGCCGATCAGCTGATCATTGATCAGTTTCATGATTGAAGTAGCAGCAGGAGAGGGAGGGGGGAGAGTGAGAGAAGAAGAGGCAGCTGACAGCGTAAAGACACAGAATAACTCCAGCTTTGTGTCTTTTTTTATTGTAGCTGAAGTACGGGACAAATCGCGTTTATTTTCAGCTCAATACAAAACGCATAATATTAACTCTGAATACCAGAGGATTCCGTTTTTTATGGCACGGTTGGCAACTCTACTAAGTAACCATATGAATAAAATAAAGTTCACCAGTAACATCATAGCACCCACCCAACTGTACAGAAACTCCATCATGCTAGCTAGTACACAGTACCAGTTATTGTAACTGACTGTAGCACAACGTTAGCACAAGTTAGCACAAGGAAAATAAACTACACCTAAACTTGGTTTGACCCAGATAGACTGCAGGTCATAACTTCTTACCTGAAGCTCATTTCACCTGACAGTCGGACTGGCGGCCGCCTTGGGTCTCTCCACCTCCGCCACCCCTTTCCCCCATCCACCTGCTGGCCTCCACCACTTGCTAATTTTACTGAATCCGTGTAAGCTCCACCATAGCCACTACCAAACAATTGAGTTATTTTTACACGTCTGCCAGCATCTGTCCAATCCGCCACCTTTCACTGTTTACACGGTTACGAAAAAAAGACAACAACAAAACATTGGCCCATTTAAAACGAAAAATGACCATCGGCCCACCGGGCAAATGCCCGGTATGCCCGATGGCCAGTCCAGCTATGCTGATGGGGACTGTGAGGGTTTGTAGTTAAATTCCTGCTCTTACAGGATCAGTGAGTGTCTGTTTAAAGATTATTAACATACTTTTACATCACTATGGAACACCAGCATTTCTGCAGAGGACAGAACCCCCTGCCTTAATCTACCATGATGCTCTGTGCTATGTTGTCATGGCAATATGAAGTCAAATAAATACAAATGTAGAAAAATGCACATTTAAAGGAGGACAAGAAGACAGGCAACTGGAAGAGCTTTTGAAGCAGGAAAACTTTTCTGGATTTCTCTTAATTTAACTGGAAATTTTGCTAATACAAGTCAAGGAGGAAACAAGGAGGCAGGTTGGATTATATTTGAGGACAGGACGCATGAAGGAGAAGCATGAGGAGAGAGAAACAGCAGAGCGATGGTGAAGAGCTAATCGTGGATCAAGTCGAAGAAGCAAGCATCAAAACTGTGAGTAAACATAACACACAAAGAGTTAAAAATTACTGTGCTGATTAAGGAAACATTAAATTTGGTTAGTTTGGGGTCTCGAGCTTCAGGTTTGTGGCTTCAGTTACTCTCAAAATTGAGGAAAGACAAAAAATGTTTCTTTTGAAAGGTTGTTGGAGGATTCTTAGTGTAAGAAATATCTGGGTGTTCATCTGCTTTTATTTAAAAAAAAAAAAAGTTGAATTTTATTTAGTCACATTGGAAAGGGAAAATTGGAGGATCAGGACAATAACGTGGCCAAATTTACTGTTTCCTTAATCAGAACAATAATTTTGATCTGAACTAGAAATGTTGAAATGGGTTATTTTCTTTCTTCTCTCCTGATCACTGTGTTACATGTTTAGTTACTTGTCAGTCTACATAGTTAATGGTACTTTTAAAAAATGCAGTTTATTCTTAATTTTGTAGAAAAAGGCTCTGCACCTGTGAAAAACAAATCCAAACCCCCCAAATCACTGTAGATCAGAGTAGCTAAGCTCTGGTTAACTGCAATTATATTACAGGAGATTAAAAATATTAGGATGATTGAAAGAAACAAAGATTGCTTTAATGTCTGAAGATTTGACTTTCTTATTGAAAGAGACGAAAACTAATCCATGTGTGACACTGAGAAAAAACTAAAAGCTAAAAAGATCTGGAGGTCCAACTGTTGTTATACAAATGTGCAAACTTGATTTAATGACATTAGAAAGAAAAAATAGGATGTTTAAAAAGGTAATATATAAAAATGATTTTTATATTACTTGAAAAAATGATGTTGGTTAGTGCAGCTGTATTTGGAAAAACTGCTGGGTCACTAGTAAGATGAGATTTAATGTGATAAACTGAGGATAGGTAATATAATCTGCACACTCGCTATTATTGTTGTAATCCACACACCACCATTATTGTTGCATCCATACACCAGCAAATATTTTATCAAACATTAATCATAATTGGTGATCAATGCAAGTTTTAAGCAATTATATTTATTTGCATTCAAAACCAATTTACAAAATATAAAAAAGAATCTTGTTTTTTTTTAAGAAAAAAAGACGTTTCTAACTGACTTCAGTTAGCTGAGCTGTAGAGGAGATTGATGAGCACGCAATAAAGTGAACTTGTTAGGGAGAGATTGCAATCAACTCAAATTTTGATGATAGACACAGATAAAAATGAGCATTTTTTTAGACACTGGTGTGTGGACCAATCACATGATTATAAACCAGGTGAAAATTGACTTCAAACTTTTGAGCTGTAGTGTAGATTGATTACAATGATAGCGTATAGTTATCTATTACAGAAGAATGTATAGAAGTATGAGGACAGAAAGACACTGTTAAAAAGCTATGAGCTGTCTTGATGCAGAGAAAGTGGAGTTTGTCATCCTGGAGCTGCTGCCAAGATGAATGATGCTCTGCCTCTGTGCTCAAGTTCAGACATAGGCTTTAAGCAACCATGAGCCACTGATAAGCGTGATAGATTAATAAGCATGTATAAAGTGGACTTGTTAAACAGCTCTGATAGGAGAAAGTCAATGAGCACGCAATAAAGTGGACTTGTTAGGGACAGTTTACCATCAGCCTTGATAAAGTTGAACTTATTTTGTATTGAAAGACAGACTTTAAAGTAGATTCTTATTTGAAACTGGTGATAAAATCCAGGTCAGATACAGTTACATACAAGCATACAGTACACACTACTGCTCAAAGGTCAGAGGTCAGTTAGAAAAGTCCCTGCTTTTAATAGAAAATTGGCTTTAATGTAACATCACATGAGGGTTATCAGTAATGTTTCACAGCTTTAATCAAATCCTTCATCATCCATAATTGTGATGGAAAAATGTCTGCAAGCGTGCAGGAGCCCATTTATAGAGACAATCAGTCCTGTGTTATAATGTTCATTGAAGTTTATCAGGTCAGACGACCAACAGATGATAAGAAATATAATCTTACTAATTATTAGAGTTGAAAAGTACTTTCCTAAGCAAAATTCAATGAGGTTAGGCTTGAGCTTGAGACGTTAACATAAAAGGTTCAGTTGGTGATGCATGAAAGAAAATAATTTTCTTCTAAAAGTCTATTGGAGAATTCTGATTGTAAGAAATGAAAAATATTCAAAGACTGAAACTGTTAAAAAAAGTGAAGGTTTTGTGCAGCCGGGTGTTGCAGCCCCTTTAGAGGAAAATGTAAACTTGGCTTCATGAGATTAAAAACAAACACTGGGATGATCCAGACATATTTATTGTTTCTTTAATCACCACAATAGTTTCAGTTTGTGCAAAAATCTTTAAAAAGCTGTTTTGAGTGATAAGTTAGGCTTTAATGTGTTAAGCTTGCATTAGATAAGACAATGTACCACCCCATATGGAAAAGAAATAGTAAAAACTTATATGTGATTACTCATGAAAGTGGCCACTTTCTCATTACTTTCATATATTGTTTTAGTAAGTATCCGAAACATACAAGTTTCATTATATAATTTTTCAAGGGATCTTATATCTGTTTTCACTCTTATCTGCTTTTCATACAAGTTTCACACAAGACAGATACAAACTTTATAAGATTTATATATATCTTTTCCATATGGGACTGAACACAGGAGGGATTATTGCTGAAAATGGGTCTCTGAACACCTCTGTAGATATTCTATTAAAAATCATTGATGATTTGTGATCAGTGTTAATATTAAGCATTTATAGGATTATTTTGATAAATTGCTGTGATTCAATCTGAAACCAAATTTGAGTCTATTCTGAAAACAAGACATTTCTAATTCACCTCAGACTTTTGAGCTGTAGTCTACATTGTAATGATAGTGTATGGTTATTGATTAGAGCAGATGATATGAGACTATCAGGAGAGACTGTTAAAAAGCTATGAGCTGTCTTGATGCAGAGAAAGTGGAGTTTGTCATCCTGGAGCTGCTGCCAAGATGAATGATGCTCTGCCTCTGTGCTCAAGTTCAGACATAGGCTTTAAGCAACCATGAGCCACTGATAAGCGTGATAGATTAATAAGCATGTATAAAGTGGACTTGTTAAACAGCTCTGATAGGAGAAAGTCAATGAGCACGCAATAAAGTGGACTTGTTAGGGACAGTTTACCATCAGCCTTGATAAAGTTGAACTTATTTTGTATTGAAAGACAGACTTTAAAGTAGATTCTTATTTGAAACTGGTGATAAAATCCAGGTCAGATACAGTTACATACAAGCATACAGTACACACTACTGCTCAAAGGTCAGAGGTCAGTTAGAAAAGTCCCTGCTTTTAATAGAAAATTGGCTTTAATGTAACATCACATGAAGGTTATCAGTAATGTTTCACAGCTTTAATCAAATCCTTCATCATCCATAATTGTGATGGAAAAATGTCTGCAAGCGTGCAGGAGCCCATTTATAGAGACAATCAGTCCTGTGTTATAATGTTCATTGAAGTTTATCAGGTCAGACGACCAACAGATGATAAGAAATATAATCTTACTAATTATTAGAGTTGAAAAGTACTTTGCTAAGCAAAATTCAATGAGGTTAGGCTTGAGCTTGAGACGTTAACATAAAAGGTTCAGTTGGTGATGCATGAAAGAAAATAATTTTCTTCTAAAAATCTATTGGAGAATTCTGATTGTAAGAAATGAAAAATATTCAAAGAGTGAAACTGTTGAAAAAAGTGAAGGTTTTGTGCAGCCGGGTGTTGCAGCCCCTTTAGAGGAAAATGTAAACTTGGCTTCATGAGATTAAAAACAAACACTGGGATGATCCAGACACATTTATTGTTTCTTTAATCACCACAATAGTTTCAGTTTGTGCAAAAATCTTTAAAAAGCTGTTTTGAGTGATAAGTTAGGCTTTAATGTGTTAAGCTTGCATTAGATAAGACAATGTACCACCCCATATGGAAAAGAAATAGTAAAAACTTATATGTGATTACTCATGAAAGTGGCCACTTTCTCATTACTTTCATATATTGTTTTAGTAAGTATCCAAAACATACAAGTTTCATTATATAATTTTTCAAGGGATCTTATATCTGTTTTCACTCTTATCTGCTTTTCATACAAGTTTCACACAAGACAGATACAAACTTTATAAGATTTATATATATCTTTTCCATATGGGACTGAACACAGGAGGGATTATTGCTGAAAATGGGTCTCTGAACACCTCTGTAGATATTCTATTAAAAATCATTGATGATTTGTGATCAGTGTTAATATTAAGCATTTATATGATTATTTTGATAAATTGCTGTGATTCAATCTGAAACCAAATTTGAGTCTATTCTGAAAACAAGACATTTCTAATTCACCTCAGACTTTTGAGCTGTAGTCTACATTGTAATGATAGTGTATGGTTATTGATTAGAGCAGATGATATGAGACTATCAGGAGAGACTGTTAAAAAGCTATGAGCTGTCTTGATGCAGAGAAAGTGGAGTTTGTCATCCTGGAGCTGCTGCCAAGATGAATGATGCTCTGCCTCTGTACTCAAGTTCAGACATAGGCTTTAAGCAACCATGAGCCACTGATAAGCGTGATAGATTAATAAGCATGTATAAAGTGGACTTGTTAAACAGCTCTGATAGGAGAAAGTCAATGAGCACGCAATAAAGTGGACTTGTTAGGGACAGTTTACCATCAGCCTTGATAAAGTTGAACTTATTTTGTATTGAAAGACAGACTTTAAAGTAGATTCTTATTTGAAACTGGTGATAAAATCCAGGTCAGATACAGTTACATACAAGCATACAGTACACACTACTGCTCAAAGGTCAGAGGTCAGTTAGAAAAGTCCCTGCTTTTAATAGAAAATTGGCTTTAATGTAACATCACATGAAGGTTATCAGTAATGTTTCACAGCTTTAATCAAATCCTTCATCATCCATAATTGTGATGGAAAAATGTCTGCAAGCGTGCAGGAGCCCATTTATAGAGACAATCAGTCCTGTGTTATAATGTTCATTGAAGTTTATCAGGTCAGACGACCAACAGATGATAAGAAATATAATCTTACTAATTATTAGAGTTGAAAAGTACTTTGCTAAGCAAAATTCAATGAGGTTAGGCTTGAGCTTGAGACGTTAACATAAAAGGTTCAGTTGGTGATGCATGAAAGAAAATAATTTTCTTCTAAAAGTCTATTGGAGAATTCTGATTGTAAGAAATGAAAAATATTCAAAGACTGAAACTGTTAAAAAAAGTGAAGGTTTTATACAGCCGGGTGTTGCAGCCCCTTTAGAGGAAAATGTAAACTTGGTTTCATGAGATTAAAAACAAACACTGGGATGATCCAGACACATTTATTGTTTCTTTAATCACCACAATAGTTTCAGTTTGTGCAAAAATCTTTAAAAAGCTGTTTTGAGTGATAAGTTAGGCTTTAATGTGTTAAGCTTGCATTAGATAAGACAATGTACCACCCCATATGGAAAAGAAATAGTAAAAACTTATATGTGATTACTCATGAAAGTGGCCACTTTCATGAGTAAATCATATAAGGCTTACATGATTTACTCATGAAAGTGGCCACTTTCTCATTACTTTCATATATTGTTTTAGTAAGTATCCAAAACATACAAGTTTCATTATATAATTTTTCAAGGGATCTTATATCTGTTTTCACTCTTATCTGCTTTTCATACAAGTTTCACACAAGACAGATACAAACTTTATAAGATTTATATATATCTTTTCCATATGGGACTGAACACAGGAGGGATTATTGCTGAAAATGGGTCTCTGAACACCTCTGTAGATATTCTATTAAAAATCATTGATGATTTGTGATCAGTGTTAATATTAAGCATTTATATGATTATTTTGATAAATTGCTGTGATTCAATCTGAAACCAAATTTGAGTCTATTCTGAAAACAAGACATTTCTAATTCACCTCAGACTTTTGAGCTGTAGTCTACATTGTAATGATAGTGTATGGTTATTGATTAGAGCAGATGATATGAGACTATCAGGAGAGACTGTTAAAAAGCTATGAGCTGTCTTGATGCAGAGAAAGTGGAGTTTGTCATCCTGGAGCTGCTGCCAAGATGAATGATGCTCTGCCTCTGTGCTCAAGTTCAGACATAGGCTTTAAGCAACCATGAGCCACTGATAAGCGTGATAGATTAATAAGCATGTATAAAGTGGACTTGTTAAACAGCTCTGATAGGAGAAAGTCAATGAGCACGCAATAAAGTGGACTTGTTAGGGACAGTTTACCATCAGCCTTGATAAAGTTGAACTTATTTTGTACTGAAAGACAGACGTTAAAGTAGATTCTTATTTGAAACTGGTGATAAAATCCAGGTCAGATACAGTTACATACAAGCATACAGTACACACTACTGCTCAAAGGTCAGAGGTCAGTTAGAAAAGTCCCTGCTTTTAATAGAAAATTGGCTTTAATGTAACATCACATGAAGGTTATCAGTAATGTTTCACAGCTTTAATCAAATCCTTCATCATCCATAATTGTGATGGAAAAATGTCTGCAAGCGTGCAGGAGCCCATTTATAGAGACAATCAGTCCTGTGTTATAATGTTCATTGAAGTTTATCAGGTCAGACGACCAACAGATGATAAGAAATATAATCTTACTAATTATTAGAGTTGAAAAGTACTTTGCTAAGCAAAATTCAATGAGGTTAGGCTTGAGCTTGAGACGTTAACATAAAAGGTTCAGTTGGTGATGCATGAAAGAAAATAATTTTCTTCTAAAAATCTATTGGAGAATTCTGATTGTAAGAAATGAAAAATATTCAAAGAGTGAAACTGTTGAAAAAAGTGAAGGTTTTGTGCAGCCGGGTGTTGCAGCCCCTTTAGAGGAAAATGTAAACTTGGCTTCATGAGATTAAAAACAAACACTGGGATGATCCAGACACATTTATTGTTTCTTTAATCACCACAATAGTTTCAGTTTGTGCAAAAATCTTTAAAAAGCTGTTTTGAGTGATAAGTTAGGCTTTAATGTGTTAAGCTTGCATTAGATAAGACAATGTACCACCCCATATGGAAAAGAAATAGTAAAAACTTATATGTGATTACTCATGAAAGTGGCCACTTTCATGAGTAAATCATATAAGGCTTACATGATTTACTCATGAAAGTGGCCACTTTCTCATTACTTTCATATATTGTTTTAGTAAGTATCCAAAACATACAAGTTTCATTATATAATTTTTCAAGGGATCTTATATCTGTTTTCACTCTTATCTGCTTTTCATACAAGTTTCGCACAAGACAGATACAAACTTTATAAGATTTATATATATCTTTTCCATATGGGACTGAACACAGGAGGGATTATTGCTGAAAATGGGTCTCTGAACACCTCTGTAGATATTCTATTAAAAATCACTGATGATTTGTGGTCAGTGTTAATATTAAGCATTTATATGATTATTTTGATAAATTGCTGTGATTCAATCTGAAACCAAATTTGAGTCTATTCTGAAAACAAGACATCTCTAATTCACCTCAGACTTTTGAGCTGTAGTCTACATTGTAATGATAGTGTATGGTTATTGATTAGAGCAGATGATATGAGACTATCAGGAGAGACTGTTAAAAAGTTATGAGCTGTCTTGATGCAGAGAAAGTGGAGTTTGTCATCCTGGAGCTGCTGCCAAGATGAATGATGCTCTGCCTCTGTGCTCAAGTTCAGACATAGGCTTTAAGCAACCATGAGCCACTGATAAGCGTGATAGATTAATAAGCATGTATAAAGTGGACTTGTTAAACAGCTCTGACAGGAGAAAGTCAATGAGCACGCAATAAAGTGGACTTGTTAGGGACAGTTTACCATCAGCCTTGATAAAGTTGAACTTATTTTGTATTGAAAGACAGACTTTAAAGTAGATTTTTATTTGAAACTGGGGATAAAATCCAGGTCAGACACAGTTACATACAAGCATACAGTACACACTACTGCTCAAAGGTCAGAGGTCAGTTAGAAAAGTCCCTGCTTTTAATAGAAAATTGGCTTTAATGTAACATCACATGAAGGTTATCAGTAATGTTTCACAGCTTTAATCAAATCCTTCATCATCCATAATTGTGATGGAAAAATGTCTGCAAGCGTGCAGGAGCCCATTTATAGAGACAATCAGTCCTGTGTTATAATGTTCATTGAAGTTTATCAGGTCAGACGACCAACAGATGATTAGAAATATAATCTTACTAATTATTAGAGTTGAAAAGTACTTTGCTAAGCAAAATTCAATGAGGTTAGGCTTGAGCTTGAGACGTTAACATAAAAGGTTCAGTTGGTGATGCATGAAAGAAAATAATTTTCTTCTAAAAGTCTATTGGAGAATTCTGATTGTAAGAAATGAAAAATATTCAAAGACTGAAACTGTTTCACACAGTAGAAATTTTTATTCATCGTTTATATTGGGTTTTTTTCTGATTTTAGTGTTTATTTGTGAGTGTAGTTTTTATTTGCATGATTTTATTCTGTTTGTATCACATTGTTTCAGTGTGTTATTTTACATTGTTTTAATCCACTGTGGATTGGCTGGCAATGGGACAAATTAGCTGATAGTGATCACATGTTGAGGCATGGGTGTGTCCAGAGGTGTCCTTTCAGCTGTTTAAAGGTCGTATTAAAAGGAAGCAAGCTGAGCACTGGAAGGAGAGAGGCCCTAGATTGGAAGAGGAACGCATGAAGGCCAGGTGGAAAAGAGGGAGCCGCTGCGTGATCATGGGGGGTGCGACACCTCGTCTGGAGACCGGTCAGCGTGATGTGGTGACCCAGTCCCGACAGCAGGAACGGCGACAGTAGGAGACAATGTGTGTGAGTGACATCAGGGCAGATGTATACCACTGCCTGCATTTGTGAGTAGTGTCTCACTGTTTTTCACTGGGTGCAGCCGTGTTGGGAGAGGGTCGCCATGGCTATAAGCCAGGGCAGCTTCCGGGATGATGGTTCTGGCTCCTATTTGTTTTTACTTACAGGTGATGACGTGAGGGGAGCCGCGGTGGTATCGAGCGACGGACTCCAATGCAGAATTCGAACTGGGCTGGGATGTGATGGACCCAGTGGACGGACGAGACTGGGACAGGAGGCTCCTCGTCTGCCTGACACAAGGCTGGCGTGGACCCCGCTCAGCAAGAGGAATTTCTGTCCAGCTCAAGAACACACAAGGAATATTCGTCCTGGGTTGTGGGACTGGGTGGGATTTCTGTGCATGAAGAGAATTGTATTTTGACCAGTTTTAGAATAATCTTATCCAGTCTCAGTGGGAATTTTAGCATATCGAGAAAATTTCATTGTATACTTTATTTCTTAGTATCTGGTTTGTTTTATTCCTGCTGTCCACCTCGTGGAATAAACATGAATGAAACAATACTTTCCTGTCAAAAACAATATTTTAGTCAGGGCTAGCGGAAAGTTTCATATATATCATGAACATCTTTCCTCTTTGTCTTCCTATAGTTTAGTTTCATTTTCTTACCCCAACCGGTGGAGGCAGATGGCCCCTCCCTGATTCTGGTTCTGCCGAAAATGGAGTTTTTCCTTCCCACTGTTGCCAAGTTCTTGCTCATAGGGGGTCATTTGATTGTTGGGGCTTTCTCTGTATTATTGCACAACCTTTATCTTACCATATATTTCAAGTTTATATGTTGTGAATTGGCTTGATTTAAATCAAACTGAACTCATTCAATTAAAACCAAATATAACTTGTAATCCAATCTATTCAAATGTAAAGTCATCTCACTCAATTTGGACTAGCACTGAAAAATACACTGACATCCTCTGTTTCCCAATTAGCAGATCAGAGGTTGATGTTTTATTCATGACTCAATACTTGAATGGTTTTATCCTGTTTATAAATAAACATTTAAAAAGGACGTTGCTTCATTGTCTGATTCATTCTTTGTCTGTGTCGGTCCTTAATACACATACATACATATACATACATAAACTTGAAATGAATTAATCCACCTGTTCACAGGAGATCACAGGAAGATGACACCAAACATCAGAAGATCTTATTGTGCGCTACAGTAAAAGGGTGGTTTCTTGGGGCTAAAAGCACATAATAAACTACAGCAGAAGCTCACATAAAGCAGGAAATAAGCAGGCAGCACTTGATCTGCTAATGCACGTTTCACACTTTTATTGTTGCCTCATTCACTAACAGTTCAATGGTGCAAGATTACCATACACAGAATTAGGATATCTGCATGACACATCTATGCTGTACAGCGAATGGATTATAATTATTACAAATACAGTAAACATATTTACATTTTAGTTCAAGCTCCATACAACATAGATATTTACAAAGTATGAAAATGAAACCGGTCTGACAAATAATAAACAGCGTTAATGACGTTTTTTTTTTTCTTTTCTTTTGGTGAACAAATCTGAAAGGGGGCGGGGTTAACTGATATTAATTGTCAGAGGGGGAAGGGGGAAAATATCATGGCTAGTTTTGTTTGAAAGGCATCAACAGAAAAACACACACAGAAAAAAGTGATGAGGTGAAGAAAGACACAATAAGTCTGCTGTCGTTTTAGATGTCACCAGCTACTTTGTATAGTCCTATATCTCTGATATTAGAAAAAATTAAAATGAGTTCAAATACACCTTTATTTTGATAGAGTTCAGATGGATGCCTCGCATGACTAATGAGTAGATCTCCTCCAAAAAAATAACAGACTTCTAATTCACTCAACCCGCTTTCTAATAAAGAGGAAGCACTAATGTAACTCACCTCCTCAGTCGAGGTGCAGGGGTTACATGTTAGGTCTCCTTTTCCTTCCCCCCCTCTCTTACATTCAAACCCTCTCTTAGTTCACACTAGAACAGGCCACCACACCATCATTTGGTTTAATATGAGTGGAACAACTAAACCGCACAGACTTTAAATGATCAGTTAGTTGAACCTTTTATTAATATGTGCAAAGAGCTGCAAACTAATATTTAAACATTGCAAACAATAAATACACAATCCAAAATAAAAACACCTCTGCAAATGAAGTGGAAACGTTTGCTCTGGCAGCGCTTCGCATCAACATGTATATGAGGTACATTGCACTTTTGAGACTTGATCTGTGCATAGGTGCATCTTTGATGTTCAGCTCAGAGATCCACAATCCAGCACGTTTCTGTTTCTCTGACCGTCAGGTTGGCTGACCCGAGGTCACGTCAGAGCTTTGTTTTTCATCTATATGTACTTACTGACTGACTAACTGACACTGGCACTATCGGGGGTTTAGAGGCGGTGTATGTACACAGATTGAGGAGGATCTAAGTATGACGTGGATGACAGAGGAAATCGGGCGAGGCTCTCCTGTCAAAGTTCATTACCACTTTGAGTTTTTGTTTCACAGATGGTTCAGCCTGATGCAAATTCACTGCGAGAAGAAGAATACCCTATAAATCTATTAGCAGCTATAGTTTAGGTAGCAGAGCGTAAACTAACACGTCACTTGGAGATATCTGTAGATTTTTTCGTCATGGTTTCAAATGTAAGCTGGCTGATTTGGTTCATTTTTGTTTTTTGTTCTAAACTGAGCAAACCTGGTCTTCTCCTGAGGACTGCTGCAGGTGTCACGCGAGCATGTTAATTTAATAAAAAACCAACAGCAAAAAAACCCAAAATAGAATGAAACTCATTTCAGGAGACAAATAATACCGATAGAGACATTTTCTTTTGTACAGATGATTGGCAAACGGAAAGTTTCTAAAGAGTTGTGCACACACAAGTAGACAACTACAACATGCTACTTAGTTAGGGGAGTTTGGGAATGACAACCAAGCGGAACAAAATTAGACCCAAACATTGTCATCGAAACGAAAACACAAAAAGCTGAGGGGAGGGAATAGAGAGGAGGAAAGCTGAGCTGGCAGCGGGGTTGCTGGAGGGAAGCGGGGAGGCAAAAGTTCTGTGGAACTTCAACGTTTCAGTCGCATGAAAAGAGACTTAAGCCACAAGTCTACTTACAAGAGAAAACCATCAAGAATCACAATGATGAATAAGTTTTAACACTTGGTATTTTCTGTATTTTCAAAGGCTTTTCAGAAAGGATGGAAGCGGTGGTTTTCCCGCGTACCGCTCCGCCCGATCAGTTCTTCGTCAGGCCGCCGCGCCGCCTCACCAGCTTAGATCTGCAGGGAGAGTTTTACGTCTATCCTGCCTCCGACGTTTTTCTCACCTTGGTGGCCAGCTCCTTCTCACGATCCACCAGCTCTCCATGTCAGCGGAATTGTAGCCGCTGCTCTCGCTCGGCCTGATGGCACTTTCAAAGGTGGTGCTTGAGATCTGCAAGGAGATGGAGGTGGACGTGGACAGAGTGCCCCAGCTCACGCTGGGGGACAGAGACTCGCTCAGGGACTTGGTGGTGGGAGCTGTTCCCACGGGAGCCGCCTCTCCCAGCTTCTCTCTCAGCGCCACAAGGTGACGGGTCTTTTCATCCACCTGGACGAAAGATGGGGACGAATGTGAGGTGGGGAGAAGAGGGGAGGGTTAGTCATGTAAAGTCTGTACTCTAAAAAACCCTTTTTAGAATAGCACTTTGGTCTTTGAGTTGCAGCTGCTCCATCTTCTCTAGCTCCCACTGGTGCTCTAGGATGAGGCTATCTAAGGAAAGAAGGAAACTTTGTAACAGGGCAGATATCTTTGATTGTGAAACAGAGATGGCCACAGTGCAGCAGCCCAGATTTACCAGTCAGGAGTTTTGGAGTATTCAGTCCCAAAGAGGTTCTTGAGAGAACGGGGTGGGGACAACTTGGCGTCTCGGGAGTAAAAGACCATGCAGATGTCTTTGGTGATAATGGCAGGCTGGATGCAATGGTCCAGCTGTAAAGAGGAGATAAAGGGTGTGTGTTAGACACGATGACATCAAGAGACTTAAAAACACGTAAAAAAACAGGTACAACAAGGCGGAGCAGCGGCTGACCTCCAGATACGCAGATAAGGTCATGTAGATCTTCTCTCCATAGGGAGTTACGCAGTTGAGCAGGAGGGAGTTGTGCAGGGAGCTGTCCCACACTGCCTCAAAGCGATAGAAAGTGCTGAAAAAGACAGAAAGAGGAAAAGTTAGCTTGACAGCATTATTTTTTATGAAGTCCTACTTGGTGCTAACATTACAGGGTCTCTGTTTACAGCAGTGTGTCATGTTGTTAAAAAAAGGGAGTGACGTGAGCACAGTTCTGACATATCAAGAAGTGAACGCAGTGACTGAAGCGGTGTTCACATTCATCCTTTAATCATGACAAAACGTGAGGAATTGCACTGAGGTGAGACCTTGACAACAGACAAATCAGGAGCCACAGAGTGTCAAGTGTCAGCCGACACCAATCGGGACAATGATAAGAAAGAAATTCATTTACAGACACGTGAAAAAGCAGTTTAAGGATCTGGATCTAGATTATTACACCACATCAGCATTATACCTGTGATTCAGCAGCTGATGGAACCAACTTTAGCAGCAAAAACTTGAGGTAATCATTTTTTATTAGTGTTTCACAGCAGTGTGGACGGATTTCTGGCCCATTTGTCTTTACAATGTTTCTTCGGTTCATTAAAGTTTGCAGATATTTATTCATTCACAGCTTTCTTAACGTTCAATCATGTTGAAGTCTCAACTTTGAGCCACTGCAGCACCACTCTGTTGTTGCTTTGCTGCTGCGCTCTGGAGTCACTGACCCAACGATGATCTCTTTGACTCTAGAGTACTTCATGGCTCACTCAGTGACCTGGACACTTTGCAGGTTCTTTGGCAGCAAAAAAGCTCAAATAATCATCACCCGAGCAAAACCGTTGGTATGACCTGTTTGTCTGATATGCCGTGTTTGGTTTTCACCAATGTTGAAGCTGTGCATTAGGGCTTAGGTTTTCAACTTTGCAAACCTAACCCATGCTGCCATGTTGTATTTAGAGGGAAAATGGTTTCTCCTGGAAGCCTTTCCAAACAGGCCATATTTGTTGAGTCTTTTTCTAATTGCACTGCCATGAACTCCAACATTTAGCATGCTAACTGTGGCCTGTAGAGCCTCAGATGTGTGGGGTGAATTTTCTGGGACGTCCACTCCTGGTAAGATTGGAAACAGTCTTTGAATTTTTTAACTTGCGAATAATCTTTCTTGCTGTAAAATGATGGACTTCAAAGCCTTCCCACATTCGTGGGTATCAACAACTGCTTCTCTAATCCTCACTATGTTACCACTTACCTGAATACGCCACACCAGCAAACTGACAGTAGTGGTTACACTTACTGATGATCTATTGCGTTTTGATTAGCACTTGGCTGATACTGACCCTCTTAACTAATTATGGAAATAGTCTTGGATGTACTTAGTTTTTTAAACACCACATCTGAATTTCGGCTCAGTGTTTGTTAAATAAATAATGACCTGGTATAATGTGTTATGTGTTGTTCATCTGAGGTTGCATTTACCTCATATTAAGACCTACTAAGGACCTGATTGTTTTTTTTAAATTATGTCCTGATACATAAAACCTGAGAGCTCACATAACTGCATATGCTCAGAATATACAGCACACATGGATACAAATGACTGCCTTGCAGCAGCAATCGTAAGACCATCACTATGAGCTCTATACAAGGTTGCACTGTTCCTGTTATTAACAGCAGGGGGCACTATCAGCCACAGACTGAGAGCCAGATATGCTCTGCTGGTGCCTCATTGGCCTCATTGTTACTGAGGTAAGACTTTATAGTGAGAAACAGCTGAGGGGGAAAACATTGATCTGGAAACATCTGAGTGTTACAGAGGATATACATAGCACTATGGTTCAGTGTCACACAATCACAAACAAATACAGAAAAGTACTAAAAAGGGTGTTTCCTCCAAAGATCGCTTTTACTGGTTTGGAGCTTAGGAGGCTTAATATCGACAGGCATGAATGAAGACAGATCAGAACAGCTGTTTTATCACAGCATCCAGTACCAACACAACCATCCACACTCAAGAGCCTGTTGGCTTCAGAGTCAGCAGCTGAATGTCTAAAATATGAAATGTAATTTTTTGGTCCATCAGCTACAGCTACAGCATGAACTGCTTAAAGTGAGAAGCAGCCTAAAGCCCGACAGATTCATCTTTCCAGACTGAAAATATCTCAGAGTGAACCGAGTGGTGCGTTTTCAGTGTGATCTCACAAAGTCAAATCCCTTTAATGATGTTCTGTCCTGTCTTCCTCTATCAAAAGCACACAAACACTATAAAACATTGTTTCTGTGCTTTGGGTTTGTTGTTTTCTACACAGAGGTATAGTACGACTAAACCCTAAAGGTAGGCTGCTCACCTACAACCAGCTCACGAATATCTTTCCAATGGAGCTCGCTGCCCTTCTCGTGGATGAGGGTCACTGTGATCCTCTGCTGGATCCCCTGCAGCAAACATAACAGGAGTTCAGGATCACAGTGAGCACAGCTAGAGCAACATTACGCTTTAAAAGAAGAGATTCAACTGTGTACAAAGGAAGCAGTTACCACTGTGTGAGTAATAAGAAAACAACATTGTTGGGTCTGTGTTTCCACAAGCCCCGCTAATTCTAGAGACTTATTCATCATGAAGAAAACAAGACAGTCGATCGATCAATCACTTGCACAAGGGAGGCCTGTGTCCACCACGAAAATGACCTCGACGACGACCTCCCTTGCTGCCCTTTTTATTGAGACACAGTTCACACAAAACACGTCAGAACAAAGCCACGCCCAGACAAGGCATTGTATGTATATGTGTGAACTTCTGTATTTAAGTAAGAATGTGTGTGTGTGTGTGTGTGTGTGTGTGTGTGTGTGTGTGTGTGTGTGTGTGTGTGTGTTCTCCTGCTGATCAAAGGGTCATATAGCATAAAAGCAGGAGGAACATCCTTGGTCATAAAGAGGGTAGTCTCCCCCACACCCTAGATGGTTCACCCTAGATAACACAGTGAAGCCATACAAAGGGGAGGAAGTTTACCAACATCAAACAGAGCTTCACAAGGATGTTCCTGTGATTAAAAACACTACTGCCCCCCATCCAGATTCTCGAGAATCTGGGGAGGGGAGGACAGAAAGAATTCCTTAAAACAATCTACAAATGGTAAACATAAAAATGACAAACATTTAACAATTCACTCTAACAAACATGTGCACCAATCCTGTACCTGGTGCAGCAGGTAGGTACCATGGCAGAGCAGGCCTCCACTGTGATCCACGATGGCTGGGATGTACCTGTGCATGGAGGGAGGAGGTGACACAACATCCCAAATGATAATATTCTTCGTGGAGATAATTTTTATGGTTCCTTTAAAGCTTGTGCGTGAATATAACACTCCAGGTGGATACTCACTCTCCAGTGGGCTCCAGCTCGCTGATCTCAAACCAGACCAGCAGGTCGTACTTGCTGACACACTGACCCAGGTTGGATTTGGTGATGGTGTTCAATTTGGAGGCTGCAACTGGCACACACACACACACACACACACACACACACACACACACAGAAGCTCAACGTTATCAAGCTGGAATTTGTCTGCATTTAAGAGAAGATGAATAAAAGTGAGGAGTATTTACTACATTCTTTGGGTGACTAAATGGAGGATGGATAGGTGACGTGAAAACACTACCAGTGGCAGCACCCTGCTGTCTCACACATCGGGATCACGGTCCTGTTGAAACGGGCTAATCGCTAAAGCTCACAGTTGCATTCGTCTATACTCAATATGATAGAGAGGAATGTTATTACACTTGAAAACTGCTCTATTCACGTCTTCTTTGGTGTGAATGATATGTCATTGACCCTGAAGTTGTCTCCTCAGGACAGTTTATAAGCAACGGATGGGAATAGGATAGTACTTCCTGGATGCTGTTGGAGGACTGTTGACATAATAAAAATACATTTTATTTATATATGCATATAAAATTAGCCAATGTGATTAGAATACAATCGTCTACACATTTCTAACAAAATCTGCTGCATTAAATATGAATTATCACTGCATGACTGGATCTGCTGTTTGACCCCCACCAACCTGTTCACGTCCTGGCCATGGAGGTGCAGCGAGTGCTGCTGGTAGTGGCCGAACACTTCAAACACGACGGGCTTGCTCTTGATGTGCTCAATAAAAGACTTTGTAACTTTGACAGAAATCTGTTCCAACAGATAAAAAAAAAGGGTTTGACAAACTGAGTTGGAATAAAATCGTTGAAGCACAGTTAGTGTGTGTAGGTGCAGATGTGTGTGTGCACCCACATTCTGGACGTGGTAAAAGCCCGGAGGAGCTCCTTTGCCAGTGTTTTTCAGAGGCTTGGTGGAAAAAGCCTCATTGTGACGGTGCAAGAAACTGAGGGGTTCATTCTGGTTCATCACATTGGTGATCACAGCACCACAGGGAACTGTGCTGTCCCCTCTTCTCTTCACCCTGTACACCTCTGACGTCTGCTACAACTCTGAATCTCAGACGTTTGTGGACGACACAGCCATCATGGGGTGTATCTAGGATGACCAGGAAGAGGAGTACAGGAGTCTGGTGAGAAACGTCATTACATGAAGTCACACAAACCACCTGCAACTCAACACTTCAAAGACCAAGCAACTGGTTGTGGACTTCGGGAGGTCCAGACCGGGTCCACTGACAGTTCAGATAGAGAGAGAGGAGGTGGAGGTGGTCAACAAGTACAAGTACCTCGGGCTGTGGGTGGACAACAAACTGGACTGGTCATGCAACACACAGCACCTGTATAAAAAAGGCCAAAGCAGACTGTACTTCCTCAGCAGACTGAGGTCTTTCAACATCTGCAGGAAGCTCCTGAGGTTGCCGGAGGACTATTCTATGCTGTGGTGTGCTGGGGAAGCAGCACTGTGGTTGGCATGAAGCTGGACACTCTGGTGACAGTGGCAGAGAAGAGGACATTAAAGAAAATGCGGGACATTATGGACAATGCTGGGAATCCTCTGCATAGGTTCATAAACAACCAAAGGAGTCTGCTCAGCGACAGGTTGGTCTAGGACCAACAGACTTAAAAACTCCTTTGTCCCACACGCCATCAAACTGGTTAATTCCTCGCTGGAGGGGAGAGGGAGGGGAAACAGGAGGACAAAGGAGGGCAGGAACAACTAAGCTGTAGTGTTGTCTCACTGTGCAACAGACTTTAGCTGTCTTCATCTCATTAATGAGTACATTTCACTATTATTCCTATTATATATTCTGTATTTATAAATGTGTATATGTGCTATATTTTTCTGCTTATGCTCATACTCTCATTCCCCTTTACTTGATATTCTAACTCTGTAATATGCAACTTCTGTCAGTGTTCTGATACTGGAAACTGAATTTCCCGGAGGAACCACCCGAGGGATTAATAACGTTCTATCTAATCTACATCGACAACAGAAAAAGAAAATCTGCTGCTTGCAACAGCATTGTGTTAGAAGCATTTTTACTGGAGTGAATGCATTTAACTGTACTTGCATCATCTGTTAAAAGTACTTATATATTGCAATAAGACTGCAAAAAGCAAAGGGGACTGAATTCTATAGTATGTGGTATGTGTATAAGGTGACACATGTATGCAGTTTCCTGCCATTAGTGTAATGTAAACTTGGAATCATCACATATCTACAGGTATTTGTACTGAATGAAATGAGCTGTGGTGATTAAAAGCATCAGCAAAAGCATACTTACTAGTGGCCTTTTCTTCTTAGGTCTGGATCTTGATGCTTCTGGGACTGAAGATCACAGCCAAGTCACCAGTTTCATAAACAATAAACAAACAAAAAGCAAATAAACAAAACACTTTCAGAGATCGCACAACTTTTGTTTTCATCTTCATATGATAATGTTCCTTGAATCGAATCTACCATACACTACCATACACACTCTACTACAGTGTATCAAACTATTCTAAATACTTCCACAAACAATGACATACCCATCTTTGTCTTTTTGTGGCTTTCACGAAAAAAATCTCCCCCTGGTGGATCCTGTGTTGACATATGTGATTTTAGGAGAAAAACAAAAACAAAATCATTTTAAATGGTTACATTAAATGTAATAATATCAACATTCAATAGATTTGACTGTACATGTATCAACTGGTGTAAAATACATGTTCCTTGATCCTTGGTCAGGGAACATAAATTACTGTTGTTTCAGCCATCAGGTACTCCTCTAAAATTCAGCCTGGACTCCAAATATAAAGCATACAATACATACAAACATACAAATCACCTTTGCTGGTCTTGTTGCCTGCGTGCTCCACTTGCCCCTGTGAAGTGCTCAGTGGGTCATCCTGTCCCTTGTTGAGCTCAATCTTCTCCATTACATTCCTCACTTCCTCCACCTGCATGGTCCTCACCTCCCGTGGCTCCATAATCGTTGCCTCCTCCTGGTTGTTGATCATTCGAGTTAGTTTACACAATGGGTCAAACTTTGAACTTTATCCTGCTTTACGCCTCCTGGTTTGTAGCAGACTAAGTATATATGACGTATGAAAGGGAACAGAGTGGAGTTAAAGTGTGAGGGTGAAGGAGAAGATGTTGTGACTCAGTGATGATGATGATGATGATGACCAAACGTCAGTCTACTGGAAGTGCAAAATGCTACAGACCCCTGACTCCACCAAAACATCGTGCTTAAGACTACATACCTTTTCTTCAAGGCCCGTGTACAATGTGCTCTTTAAACAAACTAAAGTAAAATGTGATCATTTCTGCCCAGATTACTAACATTTAAATATCCACAAAGGTTCCGATGCAACGTTATCTATACCCATCACTATTTTATTAAGCTACACCATCACTTGATTTTATGCCATTTACAGTGTGTAAGTACTTTAATACTACTTTAATTAACATAGATTCTCATTCACACATCACATGTATCAGTTACACATCACATGTATCAGTTACACATATATCAATGAAGGAAGAAAACAGGCACAAACAGATTGTCAGTTGTCTAAGTAGCTGCAATCTGCAGATCAGTCTTTTGATAACTTTGCTTTCTTTCTATCTTTAAGCGTGACAGCAGCAAAAGTGGCTGTCACTCAAGATTTGGAAAGGAAAAATAAGCCACCATATGTTGTTAACTACTGCTGAGGAAGAAACCAACACTTATAAATGATGTGCTGCTTATGTGAAAATGGGAGAAGGATTGATGATTGAATTTCTGTTTTTACAGTAAAATGGTCTTCTAACAGGTAAACATAAGAAAATATTTTTAGACACTAAACATAAATCATAACTTTAAAACTGCAGGATCTGAATCTTACCTTTACAAAGGTACTCATAACATCAGCCCATCCTCTGAAGGGATTCCTGAACATAGGCTGTTAGTCTGCAGCCAGGGGTTAATATTTCATATCCGAGTTCTCCTTTTTTGCTCTTCTTCCCAAGAAGCAGTGCTGGTTTGTAGCCAAGGGCATGGAGTTTTTCAAGCTGCAATAAAGCATGATATTTATATTTATTGGACAGCCTGAGGCGTTCTTCAGTAAACTGGACTACCCCACAGCAGAGCTGGACTGGGACAAAAAATCAGCCCGGGCATTTTGACTAGAGACCGGCCCACCAGGTATTATAGGAAAAACCATAAAGCCTTTGAATGAAAACAAACGTCGTTGTGACAGTGATGTACACTGTCTTGTTGGTACATATGTATCAATCTAATAAACTTAAACCTACACCATCCTCCCTATTCTGCTATTCTAAACAGTACTTAGCCGAAACCCAAAGACTGCTTGGTTGAGTTAACTTCCTGAACTATCTACAACATATGGTGGAAACCTGAAATTAAAACAGAGAAGACTAGAGGTGAGACATGACCATTACTGAATATTAAAAATAATAAATGACAGATTTAGTGATATTTTCATCAACTATTTATTTACCACATCAATAAACAGCATGGCAGGGCAAAATATTTTTTCTAACATGGCAACCTTTTAAAAGTGAAAGGAGACAGAAAGACAGGTGAGAAAGAATAAAACTTAACTGACTTTTTGATGGCATTTTACACAAAGTACTAGTACAGTATCTAGAAAATGTGGGAAAATACTGGCATCATGTACAGTACTTTCTTCTGAAGAAATTATGTTGGGACCCTGAAAAAAACTTACTATGTACAATAATGGATTTCTATCAATTTGACATCAGATGAAAACTTTGGTTGTAAGATTCGGATAATTATTTGTTAAAAGCTAGAAATTTTAAATGAGAATAAGAAAGAAAAGTATTTCTTTGTGCCCCCCTTTCCCTGTTAATGCTCTACCTGGCCCCATGGCAAAACTTTGCTAGACCCGCCCCTGCACAGTTACCAGCTGTCAGCTACATAGAAAAGGATCCTGGTGTAAGTTGTCTCTCAGAAACAGTTCATAGCTTTCCTTCAACCCATTCATGTCACCTAAAAGGTAAACCTGTTTCTCCATCACCTGTTCAGCTCTGATGATTCAGTAAGGACATCTCCTGGTTTCATCTTCATGTTTCCCTCTCACCAGATAACCAAACCGATATCATGACCAGCAGCTTTTATGACCGTGGCTCCAACAAACATCAGCTGATACTAGAAAGTAATATTAAATAAATTCTAACAACAGCTTATCAAGTTTAAAGGCGCTTCTGCTGTTTAACGCGACCTCTTCCTCTTTCTGGCGCAAAGCGGGAGATAAACAAGCAAGAGAGACGGGACTTGTGGCAGAAACGCCGATCAGCTGATCATTGATCAGTTTCATGATTGAAGTAGCAGCAGGAGAGGGAGGGGGGAGAGTGAGAGAAGAAGAGGCAGCTGACAGCATAAAGACACAGAATAACTCCAGCTTTGTGTCTTTTTTTTTTATTGTAGCTGAAGTACGGGACAAATCGCGTTTATTTTCAGCTCAATACAAAACGCATAATATTAACTCTGAATACCAGAGGATTCCGTTTTTTATGGGACAGTAGGCAACTCTACTAACTAACCTTATGAATAAAATAAAGTTCACCAGTAACATCATAGCACCCACCCAACTGTACAGAAACTCCATCATGCTAGCTAGTACACAGTACCAGTTATTGTAACTGACTGTAAAAAGTTAGCACAACGAAAATAAACTACACCTAAACTTGGTTTGACCCAGATAGACTGCAGGTCATAACTTCTTACCTGAAGCTCATTTCACCTGACAGTCGGACTGGCGGCCGCCTTGGGTCTCTCCACCTCCAGTCCTTTCCCCCATCCACCTGCTGGCCTCCACCACTTGCTAATTTTACTGAATCCGTGTAAGCTCCACCATAGCCACTACCAAACAATTGAGTTATTTTTACACGTGTGCCAGCATCTGTCCAATCCGCCACCTTTCACTGTTTACACGGTTATGGAAAAAAAGACAACAACAACAAAACGTCGGCCCATTTAAAACGAAAAATGACCACCGGGCAAATGCCTGGTATGCCCGATGGCCAGTCCAGCTATGCCCCACAGACAGACTGAGGCCCCGCTGCTATTTTTCCTTAAGTTAAATGTGTTTGTGTCCACTGTCCTTAGCTAGGTCCTGAAATCTAGGCAGCTAAGATGAGAAGTGGGCTCTTCAGGGAAACTTATTTTGTAAAGTTGGTTTAGCTCATCAGTAGAGGCGAATGAATTGAGCATGACTAAAGAAATGATGAGAAAAGCACTGTGTTGCTCTTTTGTCCAGTCATTGATGCTAGCTAAGAGGATGTAATAAAGGCAAGGTAACAGAGATGAAAAAGGAGTGGTTGTTGAGAAATAAGTGGAGAAAGAGGTGTGCAGGCAAAAAAAAAACCCCAGGTGTGAGTGTGTAAAATTTGGTGAGTATTTGAGTGCAAAAATGTGTGGTCTCCAGCTAAAGGCTGATCGCGCCATGTGCACGTAGTGCTCTTTAAATAGAAGAATTTTCCCCATTCTCTTCGCCCCTCATGTGGCCACATGTGGCGGGCTAGCAGGCTAGCAACATACAGGCCCGGGTTCGAGCCCTCGGCCCACCCACCTCTGTATGTTCACCTGCTAGGGGGAGGTGCAGGAGGGCGATCTTGGAGTGAAAATTCCAAGGGATGACCCCTGTTCAGCCTGGGCTTCTCCTGACTTTTTTCTTTTCTTTTCTTTTTTTCTTTTACCTGCCAGCAACAAACAGACCTCCTTGTTGTCATGGCTACCAAGGACCACTCTTCTTGTGCCAACAAGTCATTGCCTGACAAAACATTATTTCCCATGTTTCCCTGTGTTTTGTTTTTTAATTTTTTATCTCTTGTGTTTTAGACAAAAATAAAAGAAAAAGATCTACAGATTCAGCCTTTTCTTTACCTGTGGTAGTCGCATAGAATGACGTCACTGACACTGGTTTAATATGAAAACAAACTTTCTCAAACAAAAAAAAAAACAAAAAAAGAAGAAGTGGGTCGGTGTGTCATCTTTACCGAGCACCATACATGTTTTGCCTCACATTAAAATTATTATTTTTCCTTTTCAAAAAGAATTCAGAGAGCAAAAAACAGAGAAGTCAAATATATCAAATTTGCACCAATTCCACGGCCGGCAGGTGGCGCAGAGCACTTGCCGGCCCCTGGCAGGTTGAAGCACAGACAGGCGCCAGTTCGATTCTCACTCACACACTCACTCACTCCCAATCCTCTCTGTAGCTTCGGTCTGCTAGGGGGATTCCTGGTCTGCGCAGGGAATCCAGATGTTTTTTTCTTTTTTGGGCTGTTGGGGCCTTTATTTATAAAGCTGGGACTATCTCCGTTGTCATGGCTACCAAGAACAACGCCTGCTTGGGGGAGAGCGGAAAGCCGATAAGTACAGACTCATTCATCCTTTCGCCACTTTCTTTTCACAGCTGCTGCTGCTGCGGTGGCAAACGCTGGGACTTGTGTGGCTATGCAGTTTTTGCGTTGTTGGGAGCTTTTAAGGACCAGCCTTGAATTTTACACATTTGATAAGTGAAGACTGGATGTTTAGTGATGAGAGCTGGGATCATCTGGACAGAATCTGCAGCCTGCATCTCCAAATCAGAAATGGCTTTAGATCTGACGCTAGCAGACAGGCATGCATGTCTCAGGGTGATTACACACTAACACATTGTGAATAATCACACACATTTGTATACATTTTATTCACAAGATTAAAAAAAAAAAACACTATACAAAATGTGTTTTTGTGACAGGCTGCTAGTAACAAAGTGCTTAAAGATTTAAAATTGGTTCTTTCCCAAGTTTTCTGTTATGTGCACACACATTCCTCGACTTAGGTGCTTTTTAATTCTCCAATAATGGTCAGTGCAAAGTGTTTACACAAACAAAAAACAAACAAACAAAAAACATTACTCAGAAAATGGTCAGGTACAAGAACTGGACTAAAAAGGAGTGGAAAAACCAGATAATGTCCAAAGAAATACTTCAGCGTGTGGCTCACGACTTTTGACAGTACTGTAAATGTTATTAATAATGAAAGATGTCAAAATGTAGCTTTCTCATTTTTAAAAAATTCCCATACACATTCTTTTCTTCTAGCGAAGGTGCCTCCTCCTTCTGACCTTAGGGTAACTAATTTCTCAGACAGTGACATCACGGTGCGTTGGGAAGTTGCAGCTGATGATGATGTTTCTTACCTCACTAAGTGGAGGCGACCTGAGACAGGTGGGGAAGAACTATTGGATTGTTGGAGTACATATTATGAAGTAAAAAAATACAATATCTCAATAAACTGTTATCCTGTGTCTTAAGGAGTATGAGATATCACTGTCTGCACTCTATGGAGATGGAGCTCAGAGTGAAGCTGTGGCCATACGCTACAGCACCTGTGAGTCACACATTTTCTGATCCTGAACCTTTCTCAAAGTCAGGAGGGGAGAGCCTGAAACCATTTACCTAAGTCACATTAGCAGCAGTGTTCAGCCTAAAAAATAGACAAGTTAAAAGTCATGCATTTGAGTCATGCATCCATATTATTTGTTTATTTATTAAATTATTTTCGAGACACTGTTAGTTGTTAGAAGCCAGTGTTTTAATGACAGGACATATATGACAGTAATGAGACAAGCTAAGATATCCAAGATTGCCACAAAAACACAAATAGAATCACAGAAAGCTTGTTTGTCTCCAGTTAGTCTTTAGGCCCAGTTACCTTTTACTTTTCTGTGGTCAGTAGCCCTTCATGTCATATTCTGTCTCTATGTACAGTATAGCATTACTAATACAATAACCTGTACGTAAATGAACTTCATTGTGTAATTGATGGCAGTTCTCAAAGTACTAGTCACTTAAAGGTTAAATTTCACATCTAAATTCTCATCTTTGAATAACTAGAACTCTGAGCTATGAAATAAATGTAGTGAGGTTAAAGTATCAAATCAAAGTATCAAATTCTCTGTTATACTTTACATTTATTTTCTAAAAAAACACTTTGCTCTGCTGCCAAAATAATTTCCTCCTTTAAAGGAACAAAGTGAGTGTTAAGTGTCGTTAGCTGTGGTACTTTATCTCTTCTATGATGTTGCTGCAGGGTCTGGTGGAGGCCCGACCAGCCTCACGGTTTCTGATGAGAGTGCCGTCAGCATGGTGATCAGCTGGGTACCTCCCAATGCTCATGTCCTCCAGTATCACATGTCCTACATGGCTTTAACTGGAGCTGATAGCCAGGATCACACTGTGAGTGGGTCGTAGTCATTACATCTTCACCTCTTCTGGGCTTCAGCCGGCTGTCATGTCTCAGAATTCCAGAAATTCCATAAGTCCCAAAACTTTAAATGAGTTCTGACTGTGTTGGGATGATAGTGTTGTTTGTTGTCTGCAGGTGCTGGTCCCTGGTGGAGAGAAGCAGGTGATGCTGGAGTCATTGCAGCCAGATACACGTTACAGCATGTTGGTCACTGCTGAGTACCACAACAGAGAAGGAGGCAGCAGTTCAGCTCAGGGCAAAACTGGTGAGTCAAACAAGGAAAGATGCCAAGACAGCTCAAGTGCAACTTCCAGTTAAGACCGACAGGCTTACATGCAAAAAGTGCAAATGTCCCATTACTTTACCCTAACAGGAGGACATGCATACTTGAAGGTTTCCACATATAGAAACATCAGGGTTTTTGGGCAGTATTGTTTCTACAGCACTACACGTACAGTCATTTTGGTCCAGAGACACAGATTCCTTTCTCTGCATAATGATGGGCTCTCTGAACAATGAGACAGCAGCCAGTACCGGTACAATGACAGTACTGCTCTTGATACTTGGTTGGAAGTTCAAAAATTACTGGGTGCACTGTGTCTGCGTTTATTGTCCATGCTAGTGTGCAGACGACATTCTTTGGCTTTGTATTTTTTGTTTGTTTTCTGTCTTTTTTCTGTCTCTCTAGACACTTTGTGGGTAAGCAGTGCGAGTGTGGTCAGGTCAGCCACTCCAGTATCTGTGTGTCATGGAGACCAGTATCTGCCGTTGATGGATATCCTATTGTAATCCAGGATGTAAAATGTATTCTGTAATCACGTCTACAGTGATGTGAAAAGGTGTTTGCCCCCTTCCTGATTTCCTAGTGTTTTGCATATTTATCACACTTACATGTTTCAGATCATCAAACTAATTTTAATATTAGACACAGATAAGATAAGTTAATACAAAATGCAGTTTTTAAATGATGATTTTATAGATTAGGGAGAACGATTATCCAAACCTCCCTGGTCCTGTGTAAAAACAAATTGCCCCTCTTGTTAAATCAAGGGTTAACTGTGATTAACCAATTTTGGAAACCTCAGTTCAGTGTTACTAAACACACTCAGGCCTGATTAATTGCAGACTTGTGAATCAAGAAATCAGTTAAATAGAACCTGTCTGACAAAGTGAAACAGGCTAAAAGACCTCAAAAAGCAACACATCGTGTCACCAGCCATCCTCCTGGTCCTCAGTGTTAATGCCCACTTAACTGGGTCCTTCAGTGGAAAGGCTCAAGCAGATGAAGCCTAATATAACAAGATGAGACTGACAAATATTCTATTTGAATGTTTAAAAAGAAAAATATCACAGTATCTATGCTTTCACTGAGCATATACCTGCATCAATGATGAACTCTCAAGGCTGAAAAGTCCTGGTCTTGGTCAGCCACGGTCCACTCACACGCACACGTCACCAATCCCTGACTGCTTGATCATAACAGCAATTGGGCTGCTGGGAACATGACGGCCGTTCTTCTTGATGTTAACAAGGTGCTCACCAATCTCCCTGGGAACAAACGAGATTCCTAAGACAGACAGACAGACAAAACAGATGTTAACAACGCTTATTCTTGTTTGTGCATGCAGCCCGTTTCAGTTGCTCCTGCTTCTTTCTCCACGCTTTAACTTTTATTACTTTCCCCCTCTGTCTTTTACTTAGGGGTTAATAAAGTATTTGGATTCTGATGAGTCTCATTGTTTAGCAAACTTCTCACTTATCAGATGGACACTCACCAATGTGAGCGTTACGCAGCATCTTCAGCAGGCAGGGCTCCTCTGGGCCTGAGGGTGTTGTAAGAGGGGCTGTCAGCTGTGCTGAGGTCAAGCTCTCCTATGTCCAGTGGAATATCTGCAGCAGAGCCCACCTTCAGTGAAGTATGATGGCTGGAAGGCTTTGAGGCCCGTCTTTGCCACTCCAGGGTCAGAGACCTTCACCTTGTTTGGATGACAGCCTGCTCCGACATTCATCTGTGGGCACAAACACCAAAACTCAAGAGACTTTACAGTGAGAAGAAAAGGCAAACCTTGCATGCCAGAGTGAAAGTGAGAGTGTGTGTGAGTGCATACTCACCCTGAATGGACTCTCAGGGATGTTAGCGTCTCCCCAGGAGACCATCACAGTGTGCTTCACAGGCTTACGTGGGGTGTAGGTGCAGGTGTATGTGCTGTTGCTATTATCCTTAACCTGGACATCCACAGAATTGACTTCACCATCCTGTGCAGAAGACAAGGGATTATAGTTCAATCAGATTTAACACACCGTATTTTTCGGACCATAAGGCGCACCAGTTTATAAGGCGCACTGTCGATGAACAGGTCTGGTTTCATACATGAGGCGCACTGGACTATAAAACGCATTAAGCGAAACAAAACAGCCAGATAAGTCAAACTTTACTCAACTCTTTCTTCTTGCTTCCTCCACTTCCGTACCATTGATTCATTAATGTTGAAATCTCTCGCAGCTGCTCTATTCTCATGTTCTACTGCGTGACTGACAGCCTTGAGTTTGAAATCCGCTTCGTCAGCATGTCTCTTAACAGGTGGCATTTTGGGGTCATTATCCACCCACAATACAGTAATATTATGTTGAAGCACAGTACGTATCACTCCGCGAGGCTCCTGACTACGTAGCCGTAATGCTCCGACAATCCATCAAGCGGTGCGACTTCGTAGCTTACCAAAGTCATACTAAAACATTTTTTGACAGATTTTTAAGCGCCGTGTATTACATAAAATCGGTTCAAGGTCAGTAAGCACAACCAGAATTCATACATAAGGCGCACTGTCGATTTTTGAGATAATTAAAGGATTTTAAGTGTGACTCATAGTCCGAAAAATACGGTACATACAATATATTTAACATATTTGTGATCATATACAAAGCCAGATATACCTGGGCTATAATTTTCAGAGGAGCTTTTCCTCCTTGCTTGGCATCAACTGTGAATTCACTGGGTTTTCCAACAGCCAGACCACTGCTCTGTAGGCCTGGACCGTACGCCTTAACCTAGAGAAAACTATTTTAAACAAACAATTAAAAAAGGAACAAGTCAAAGATCTACTATAGCCAAAAGATCATTTACAGACTATAGCGCTGTGAAAAAATATTTGCCTCCTTTCTGATTTTGTATCTTATTCCATATTTGTCACACTTACATGTTTCAGATCAATAAATTTTAATATCAGCACATGCTTTCAGGACCCCCCTTGTACCAACATTGTCTCCAACAGCCTCCACCACAAAGTCAGCAGATTTACCAACTCCTTCCAGTCCAGGACCCCCAGGCCCTCACCTTCTGCTGGCCAGCCTCAGTGCCAATCTTAACCTCCATGGGACTAAACAGAGCATAGAATGATCAGTCACAATGGCAAGTTGGAGTATTCCAGTTATTGTACTGTTTGCATGCCCATGTGTAGCTGCGTGGAATATGTTCCAGGTGTGGTGGGGTAATACTCAAATCCATACACACCATCGGCAACATCTTTCCGTTTACACAGACCCTCAAGACCCTCTGTGAACACAGCAAAATGCCTTTGCATTATTTCTTTTAATCAAGTCTTATCTGATCATTTTAGGAAGAAAGAAAACACAAGCGTCCCCGGTCTGTTTATAGTAAAACCAGAAACGATAAATTAACAATTCACTTTAATCATGCATTAACAATTTGTTGGCTGCTTAGAACAACATTAAAAAAAATAAAAAAAAACATAGCTCAGACTATAAATCCCTTTGAGGCAATAATAATTTTAGGTTACTTTACAAAAGTAAAAAGAAAAAAAAAAGGTACATTTTAAAATCCTTTGTTTATGGACAGAATTCTTCCTGTTGGACACAAGAAGCAGACTCCAAAAAAAACTTTGAGGCTCTGAAGAAGTCTGATTAGGCTGCTGTTCATGCAACTGGCTCACTGTGGTGTGATAATAGTGTACTTCTTGCAAACAGTTTGCAACAAAAAACTGAACGTCCTTCACATGATCCAAAGTGGGCCCTTCAAACAGTCCAGCACCTGGAACTGTTTGTGTACTTAATAATATACTGGTGAGCTTCTCTAAGTTACAGTAGCTTGTGTTAGTATGTGTACACAAGGACATAAACGTTCAATGATAAAAACACACAGTAGAATAAAATTGTAAGACGTCATCAGTTGATGCAGTTTAAGGACACTTGTTCATATGTGCAGTCTCACCTGGAGCTCACGTTTCTAGTTCATGACCAAAGATTCTTCAATTAATAGTTTAAAGATGTCCATGAATGCACTGCTAACTGCTCTTCAACCTTATAAAAATCAACATGCATTTTGAGTAAGAAACACTTTAACAAAACCAAAAGCTTCACTGGGTTTAGTGATATATATGTCTAAAAAAACAGGTTCAGTTTGTAACTGAGAGAGCGGCTCGGATGCGCTGAATAGACTATGTGCACGTTAGCATATGCTACTTCCGGTGCGGAAACTCCCGTGGGGAGCTTTGTTTCCGGTGTCCTATTCGCGCGTTGTTTACGGTCCAAAATAAGTTAAGGAAATTAATGATGCCTGTTACCCACCAGCTGACCGCATAGCTGGACTGGCCATCGGGCATACCAGGCATTTGCCCGGTGGGCCGATGGTAATTTTTCGTTTTAAATGGGCCGACGTTTTGTTGTTGTTGTCTTTTTTTCCATAACCGTGTAAACAGTGAAAGGTGGCGGATTGGACAGATGCTGGCAGACAACTCAATTGTTTGGTAGTGGCTATGGTGGAGCTTTCACAGATTCAGTAAAATTAGCAAGTGGTGGAGGCCAGCAGGTGGATGGGGGAAAGGACTGTAGGTGGAGAGACCCAAGGCGGCCGCCAGTCCGACTGTCAGGTGAAATGAGCTTCAGGTAAGAAGTTATGACCTGCAGTCTATCTGGGTCAAACCAAGTTTAGGTGTAGTTTATTTTCGTTGTGCTAACTTTTTACAGTCAGTTACAATAACTGGTACTGTGTACTAGCTAGCATGATGGAGTTTCTGTACAGTTGGGTGGGTGCTATGATGTTACTGGTGAACTTTATTTTATTCATAAGGTTAGTTAGTAGAGTTGCCTACTGTCCCATAAAAAACGGAATCCTCTGGTATTCAGAGTTAATATTATGCGTTTTGTATTGAGCTGAAAATAAATGCGATTTGTCCCGTACTTCAGCTACAATAAAAAAACAGACAAAAAGCTGGAGTTATTCTGTGTCTTTACGCTGTCAGCTGCCTCTTCTTCTCTCACTCTCCCCCCTCCCTCTCCTGCTGCTACTTCAATCATGAAACTGATCAATGATCAGCTGATCGGCGTTTCTGCCACAAGTCCCGTCTCTCTTGCTTGTTTATCTCCCGCTTTGCGCCAGAAAGAGGAAACTAGCGGAGGTCGCGTTAAACAGCAGAAGCGCCTTTAAACTTGATAAGCTGTTGTTAGAATTTATTTAATATTACTTTCTAGTATCAGCTGATGTTTGTTGGAGCCACAGCTGTAAAAGCTGCTGGTCACGATATCGGTTTGGTTATCTGGTGAGAGGGAAACATGAAGATGAAACCAGGAGATGTCCTTACTGAATCATCAGAGCTGAACAGGTGATGGAGAAACAGGTTTGTGGTAAATAAATAGTTGATGAAAATATCACTAAATCTGTCATTTATTATTTTTAATATTCAGTAATGGTCATGTCTCACCTCTAGTCTTCTCTGTCTTAATTTCAGGTTTCCACCATATGTTGTAGATAGTTCAGGAAGTTAACTCAACCAAGCAGTCTTTGGGTTTCGGCTAAGTACTGTTTAGAATAGCAGAATAGGGAGGATGGTGTAGGTTTAAGTTTATTAGATTGATACATATGTACCAACAAGACAGTGTACATCACTGTCACAACGACGTTTGTTTTCATTCAAAGGCTTTATGGTTTTTCCTATAATACCTGGTGGGCCGGTCTCTAGTCAAAATGCCCGGGCTGATTTTTTGTCCCAGTCCAGCTCTGGCTGACCGGGTGGTCACTCGGGTTAAACATAATATATAAGGCTCAACTGACAAAAAATAACCGACTACTCCACCAGGTATTATAGGAAAAACCATAAAGCCTTTGAACTAAAACAAAGGCTGTTGTGACAGTGATGTACACTGTCTTGTTGGTATATCTGTATGATTTGTATCACCTTCATGTTTCCCTCTCACCACATATCCAAACCGATATCATGGCCAGCAGCTTTTACAGCTGTGGCTCCAGCAAACATCAGATGATACTAGAAAGTAATATTAAATAAATTCTAACAACAGCTTACCAAGCTTGAACGTACTGCTGTTGTTTAGCGCGACATGCGCTGATTTCCTCTTTCTGGCGCAAAGTGGGCAATAAACAAACAAGAGAGACATCAGCTGATCATTGATCAGTTTCATGATTGAATAGCAACAGGAGAGGGTGGGGAGAGAATGAGAGAAGAAGAGGCAGCTGTGCACCAAAGACAGAATAACTCCAGCTTTGCGTCTTTTTCATTGTAGCTGAAGTACAGGACAAATTGCGTTCCTTTTCCCCTCAATACAGATGTATTGTAATTGGTCCAGCCCAGAGTTGATCATGACCAACTGGCTAATCCACCACCTTTCATTGTTTATACCGTTACAAAGACAAACAAGCAAACATAAAAATGAAAAATCACCATCGGCCCACAGGGCAAATGCCCAAAGGCCAGTCCAGCTATGCGGTCAGCTGGTGGGTAACAGGCATCTCCGAAAACAGAGCACTTATGCAAATATGTGATGTCTTGATAAATCGAGCATATATTTGAAGTTTACACAGCACCATTCTCGCATGAAAATATCTTAAAAGTTTATTTTGTGACCCAGAAAGAGTAATATTTCAAACTCGGCCACTCTGTGTTCCTCCGCCACTGCCTCGTTTGAGTTTTGGACGAAATGGATTCTGGGATATTGCATTTCGTCATTTCGAGCTGATTGGAGACCAGAACAGGCAATCAGATTTTTTTTGCATCCAAGTCTGTGATTGGCTGGTTTTGTGGCACAAATATAACGGTGTACAGAAAGAGTTGAGCACGCACAGGCAGAAATGTTGAGAGCGCAAGCAACACAATGTGAGCAAGAACAAGTGCAAAACCTGAGCGACAGGGGCTGGTGTTGTGTGTGTGTATAGATAATAGCAAACACTGAAATACATTTTTTGCACGCAGCAATGAATTTTGTTCACTCAAATTTAGCTTTTCTTCGCTCAAAATAAATTTCTCCTCAAAATGCAACACTTGCACCTGCATTTTTTTTTTTTTTACATGCGCTCAGAATAGTGGCACAAAAATAACGCCATAGAAAGGAAGGGGCAGTGTTTGTACAAAATTCAAAGGAGAGTAGGAGAAATAAGGAGGTGGTCATATCGAGAATAGGATTTGGACATGCTGGTGTGAACACTACACTTTTCATGATAAGGAAAGATAAAACAGGGAAATGTGACAACTGTGGAGAAGACGAAACTTTAGAACATGTCATCTTACACTGTCAGAAGTGCAGGTGGAGAGAAGATAACTGACCCAAAACCTCAGTAAGATAAAAATGAAACTAGATCTTATTTATTTACTGCAAAAGGACTGTAGAAGTAAAGGTTATCAGGCCTTATTCCAGTTTTTAAAAGAGGGTAAATTGTTTGGGAGGATTTTAGTTGTTGTTTTGTTGTTGTTGTTTTTTTTGTTTTGTTTTTTTGTGTGTGTGTGTGTGTGTGGGGGGGGGGGCGACGTTCCAGTTCACACTCCATACCAGTTGGTGGCGGTAATGCACCATTCAGTTGTTTACCAACCGTCAATAAAATTTAGAAGAAGAAGAAATCTAGACGTTCATGACGATTTCGCTGACACCCAATTGGCGCGCCTTGTGTCCGTTTGCCTCACAGGTACGTTGAAGCAATTATAATAAAAAAACTGCGCACGGGTGGATTTGTGACACTCACAACAGGCTGTGTATTTGCTTTTAACCAAGACGTTATTTGGCCGTGACAGTCAAACGTCCAACAGTTGAGCTAAGCTAAGCGGCTATTGCTTTTGCTAGCTAACGTCGAACACCAAAGATGTACACGAGTAACGCGAGATATATAACTGTGCAGGACTTCCGCGTTCGCGTATGCAGGCATGAGAATGTTCTGTTTTGTTAACTGACCTGTTAAAGCTAACATGACATAGTAGTCTTTTTCAAAAAGCAACTGTATGGTAAGATTTGCTAATCCGCATTTTATATTATATTTGGGCTGGGTTTACCACGTATAAGCACTAGCGTATGCGGATTTTTATCTTGATTTTTTTATGTGTCTTTGGCTAAACTTTGAGAAAACCGGTGTGGCTACGTTAGGTATATGTACCAATAAAACATCGAGCATCTTGACAACCGAAGCCCTAAACAGACAGTTTCTGTACCCTGTCTCCAAGACTTGTTTTAGAAGGTAATAATTGGTCCTGTTCACCGATAGAAACGCGCTTTGTTTATGTTTATTTCCGTCAGCCTGCTTCCCTTTCACAAAACACAGCCGAACTAGTGCGAGAGTGAAGATGAAGAGATCCAAAGGCGGTGGTGACGAGGAAGCTCCCCGGCATAATGGCTCAGCGGGCCGAAGGAAAGCAGACCAGCAGCAAAGTGACGGGGACGATGGTGGCAGTGACATCGGCCCAGCCGACCTGCAAGACGACGACAATGACCAGGGCCTGAGGAGAGAAATAAGGAGCAAATACAGAGACCTCATCAGCTCAGTGCAACGTGAGTGACTACAGGCCAGCAGGTTTGGGGATGGCCAAAGTTGTTGATTTGTATGTATTACAAACAAATCCTTGATGTGCTTTTCTTCTTGTTTTGTTTTTCAGAGAACAGGGAAGATATGCTGAGCCCTTCAAACAACAAACTAACAGAGGTTTTAGAGGAAGCAAACAAACTTTTTAAAGATGGTAGGTCTGATACATGTAAATGAATAACACATGCCAGCAGATCAATCCTTTAGACTTTACAGTTTTTTGGGGGGGGGGGTTTGGTGGCAGTTCGACAGGCGAGAGAAGCAGCCCTGGATGCACAGCTCCTTGTTGTGGCTACAGACCTGGGGAAGGAGAAAGCCAGCCAACTGTTCTCCGAGGGAACCGCTTTCGATCCCACTGCTTTTGCTGAGCATCTCGTGAGTATGATTACTGTATCATGTCTGTCCTTCAGTCACCTTGCACGAGTGGTCCATACAGACCTTGCAGTTTTGTACAGTTGCAGTATTTCTGTCTGGATTTGTAACTCGAGCTGCACATGCTTTTCTTTTACCTTAAGTTATGTATGGTTAAAAAAAGGCAAGGAGGGCAAAACAAAGCTGACAGGAGTTTGTTTAGTGGACTCATATGATGGCCAGACACAAACCCCAGTAATCATGAATTGTTAAATATCTGTCTGTAGGGCTGTGTGATATGATTGAAATATATCGGATGATGAAATGAAAACATCTATCGTTTCATATTGTACGCTATCATTTGTTTCATGCTATCACAAAATACACTGTTTATGGCAATATTTTCTTAATTGTTTGGATGGTCATCGTGTGGATGCAGGCACAGAGAATACCAGCAGAAAGAGTATGGAGAGAGTTTACGGATGAGAAGCAAAAAAATAAACCTTAGACTCAAACATTAGAACAGGCTTTTACCTGCCGCACGGCTTGTAAGAAATACAAAGGAAATGGTGGCCGTTACAACTTGTATCTAAAAATATATAGTTTAATGTACTGCCCAAACACTTGACTCCAACTGAAAAGTGAAAACACTTCACACAAGTCGAGTTGCCCGAGATTCACAGAATTTACAGAAAATGGTGGATGAGAAATAGATGAGAAATGTCTTATATTGGGATATGAGTCATATGGCACAGCCCTATGTTTCTTTATGATAACGCGGTAGCTATAGCAGCTTTGTACTAGTTTTTTTCCTGCTCATTTAAGTGAGTTATACAGACACAAATGCTAATAAATGTAGGAAAATGTGCGATTTTAACACAACTTCCAAAGCATCACATACTGCAGTGGTCATGTGGTGATGTCTATGTTTCTCTACAGTTGTCTTTCATGGGTCTGAACCGACTAGAAGATGATGAAGACGAGCAGCAGAACACCGCTAATGGCTACCTGCCACAGGACGCCTGGCACCGATTGGCCAGGAGAGCAGAGTGCTGCTTTAGGACAGCACCCTCTTTCCACTACATGTGAGTGATTTAGCAAGTCTGTTTACTAGCTGGGACTGCAGTGCCAGGGTCTTTGCCTGCCAACTAAAAATAGACTGATGTTCTGTGAAGAAGCAAATTAATAACACAGAAATTTTCTTTCGACAAGCGCACGTGGTCTTCTGCCAGTCCATAAAAGTAGAATAAGTGGTTCCAGATTTGCTGCCAGCAATCAAAGCATCCTTGAACAGCTCTTTGTCGTTTCCTAAAAACCTTCCTTTCTCTTAATTTTTTTTCTCTTCCACCGTTTGCTCCTCCTGTCTCATGGAGTGCAAATAACAAGTGCTTGAGTGATGCCAGGTTGTGTCGTTTGCTGTCATAGCCTGGGTATACTCAACTTTGTACTTTTGTCTCAAATGGCAAAACAAGTTTGTTGTTTCTACCTTTAACAGGAGGAGATTTCTTGCATATTTTGCAAAGTATTTTGTGGTGTTGGAATTTCTTGGCTGTTGTTTACGCAGTCTGGGATTGTGTCATTGTTGTGCCTGCTGGGGAATGTAAACGCATGACACTGTCGTACCACTCATATCAGGTTGCGACACTTTTATATCGCATGAAAATTTATGCTGGTATATTATGGATGGTATGATGTGGCACCGAAATTTTACTGCAGCAGGGTAATGCTTACTCAGTCATACTCATGCTTTGAATTTGATGCTGTACGGTGACGTGAATAAGGTCCCAGTCACACAGTCAGCAACCAGCAGTCGTGACGGAGAGAGATGTGTATTTCCTGACCAGCTGGTGAATGGTTGCTGCCCGTCACATGGTGAAATTGGACACAAAGAGGTCGGCTGTTCTGCACAAATATCCTTCTTTTAATTGTTTTTCACTGGCAGATTGCTCCAGCTGCCTGTAGATTGCATGCAGGATAGCTTTTCTGTAGACACTTGCCAGTCATTTTTTTTACTACCGCGATGGAGTTAGTTGGTGAGTGTTTGCAGACAAGTTGGTGTCTTCCATGGAAACTACAAAGCAATCTGCAGGACTAAAATGATCACAAGGAGGCTTTTGGTGTGGCACCCTCTTTATGGCTGATTCAACCTACCACTCACCAATCAGTCAGGGAAGACACATTTTTCCCTCCCTGGTGGCGGTGTCATGTCCAATATGGTGGACAACTCTCAACAATGTTAGCATAATGTCATCAACGCAACCTCACCTGTGGATTTAACATATGAGAAGTTCTAAACAGAAGGCGTATTGTCAAATTATGGCGTAAGATGGAATAACACAGTGGTTTCATGTGGATATGTTTTCTGATTTTCTTTTTTTTTTTTGTTTCTCATCCCTCTGGTTCTTTGCAGGATGGGCTCATTCTATGCAGAACCACCTCCCCCAAAACAAAGGATAGAACGGCAAAGAAAAGCACCCAGCAAAGAAGCCAAAAGGATAATGCCTACTCAGGTAACTGAAATGACACTTCCATGGCTGCTGTTACCTACATGTAGTTTAAGATAAATGTAATGTAGTTTAAGATAAATGTAGTAGCCACCCATCCCTGTTTCCATTTTCCACACATACACAAAGTTTCACCACATTATCCACCACATTGTTGGTATTTGGACCAAATGATCCCTGTGAATCTTCTTCTGTTGATTTGGAACCCCTGGAAGTTTATTTTAAAGCTATTATTATTGATCTTGATTTGAAGTTGGACAGTGATGTTAAATTAGATGGTCAAATCAGAGCGGTGGTTAAGTCTAGTTTTCATCATTTAAGGCGATTGGCAACAGTCAATTTTTTTTTCTTTCTAGGCAGCACTTTGAAACAGTGATCCATGCTTTTATTTCATCCCATGTGGATTACTGCAACTCTCTTTATGTGGGAGTCAGTGAGTCGCTACTCTTGCGCCTGCAGCTGGTTCAAAATGCGGCTGCACGAATGTTAACAGGAACTTGTAAAACAGAGCATATAACCCCTCTCCTGGCCTTACTCACTGGCTGGCCGTATATTTTAAAGTTCAACTTAAAATTCTTATGTTCATTTAAAAATCTTTTCACAATCTCTCCCCACCGTACCTCTCTGAGCTTCTTCACCCCTACACACCCTGTCCGTCTCTCAAGTCAGCTGACCAGCTGCTCCTGGAAGTACTGAGATCCAGAAGGAATGTTAGGGGGACAGGGCCTTTTCTGTCGCTGCTTTAAATTATGAACTTTCCTTTCCATGTTAGAGAGGCCCCTTCACTGTCCGCTTTTAAAATACGTCTTTAAATGTTTTTGTTTGGCTCTCAGCTCCAGCAAGAAAGTTTTTCTTTTAGTTATCTGACCTTTTCGATTGGTTTTTATTTCTATCTTATTTATTTTCATTATCTGACTCTACTCTGCAGCAGTTCATGTCAGCTATGGTTGTTTTAAATTCCTTTATAAATAAAGATGGATGGATGTTGGCATATAACACACCGAGCATTTTAAGGAGTGAGAATAAACCTGAATAACCCATCTCCTTGTCTTGTGTAGTATGTATGAGAGCATGCATTAAATAAGTATTATTTTCCAGAGGTCATCTGTTTAAAATAAATGGCATGATTCTGTAATCTTCATCTTTCAGAGCATATCTTGACTTTTTATTATCTAATTGTATTTCTTAGAAATGAAATCAACAGATTTTTAAATTTATTTTTTTAATTTTGTGGACCTATCCCACTTATTCGGTGTGTCATTAAATGTCTTTTAGCTGAAGAAAATGGAAGAGTCGCAACAAGAAGCGACAGAAAAAGAAGTGGAAAGGATTCTGGGGTACCTGAAGAGTTATTACCAAGATGATCGTGAGTTTGAAGTCGACCTCAGAGACATCGCATGGCTGTGTAAACTATTAGTTGCTCACGTGTACTTTTTTCCCCTCTCCTTCTATCACAGCAACCTCACCAATATCATATTACGAGTTCGTCATTGACCCCAGCTCCTTTTCCCGGACAGTGGAGAACATCTTCCACACTTCTTTTCTGATCAGAGTAAGGCATTTACTAAAGATTTAAAGTGAACTCCAGTGCCTCCTGGTGACCATAAGCAGACATGACAGTTTCATTTGTGTTTCAGGATGGACTGGCAAGAATGTATCTTGATGAGGAGAAATTGCCATGTATAGGTGGGATGATGTGACACTTGTACTGTTCTGACTGGGGGATAGCATAGAAAATGCCTTGAGGTAAATAATGAAATAAAACAACGTTTTCATGTTTCAGCTCCTGTAGAGGAGGGGGAGGTGGAAGCCGGAGGTTCCACCAGCCGTAAACAGTGTATCCTCTCTATCAGCCCAAAGATATGGAAGGTTAGCAGGTTTTGGCCTGAAGTGCACATTAATAAAAAGCACGGTAGCTACAATCAAGATTTTGTTTTGTGCCTGTGATATTAATTGTAAAGTTTGCTTTGTCCTTCTCAGGAGCTCATAGATGCCTTCGACATCAGAGATTCAATTATTCGGCCTCCAAACGCGCAGAATGACTGACAGACTACACCATCTTCCCCACTGAAAAACCTAAACATTGTTCTTAAACGTTTTACTTAATAAATTTCAAGTGACGTGTTACAGTTTTATCAGTTGAGGTCAATGTATAATAATCGTTCTATTGCACATTTGTTTATTTTTTACTGCTTTTTAAGTTTGAATAATAAAAAAGAAATAAATAAGTTTTTTTAAATTATTTTATTGCAACTCTTGAATATTGATACACAAAAGCCTTAACATAATATGCTTCTGATAATCTGAGCTTTGACATAACACATTGGTAGAAATGAAGGTTCAGCTATTTAAGCTGCAGTTTGCAGGAGAAGGCTTCTCTCTGAAAAGATCTTGGCAGCACAACTTACATTTACAAAGTTGCTTCTGAATAAACTACAAAACATCTGGAAGAATGTTCTTTGGACAGATGAGACCATAGTAGATGTTTGGCCATAATGCACAGCACCATGACTGGCAATGATCAAACCGGATATTAGCACAAACATCTCACACTAACTCACCATGGTGGTGGAAGATTTTTATTTCAGCTTGGTTAGCAGACACATGACTTGGGTACCTTGCATTTACTCAGTTGACCTTGAACTTCAGTGTGAGGTCATCTGTACAACAGTTAAGATTTAACCAACATGGGTAATGTAACAGGACAATGATCCCAAGCAAGCAGCAAGTATGCAACAGAAAGGCTGAAAAAGAGAAGAATGGAGGTGTGGCAATGATTGAGTCAAAGTCCAGACCTCAAACTGACTGAAATACTGTGGCGAGACCTTAAAAAAAGCAGTGCAAATGCCCGCAAACCTCAATAAAGTGAAGCAACATAAAGACAAATGGGCTAAAGTTGTTCCATAACAATGTGAAAGACTGATGAAGTCACATAGACAGTGATTGCTTTAAGTTGCTGCTGACAGCAGTTCTACTTGCGGCTAATTTATTTTTCACAGAACTGTATATCATTAGTGCAAGAAAGTTTGCAGTAAGGATTGTTTTGATATTTTGTTCATATCCCATAATTTCCTATGACGGATTAGTCTCTCCGTGACATAGGAGTCTTAAGTCTTGCGCGAATCAAGGGAAAGGGAAAGTCAGGTTTCTTTTTCCAGTGGTTTTCTTCATGTAAACCTTCTATGAAGCGTGATCACTGGAGTGCCAGTTTCTGCAGCTGGTCTGATCCCTGGACCATGTCAGAATCATTTATCCGCCTGTATTTATGATGCATGGTTGTCTCAACTGGAAATTTTGTGAGTTGCTCATTTTTAAGGAGCCAAAATGTTATCTTACTGATATTAGACTGCAGAGTCCGTGCATACTGATGTTTTGGCCAACCTACCCTTACATATTTTTTAACCATAGAGGTTCTATATCACTTCACAGTGTATTTATACACATACTCACGCACAAGCAGCCATTCAAAGCCCTGGCCTGGCACCGGGAACAATTTAGGCTTCAGTATGTCTTCCAAGACCAGTCTGTTTTTTGCTTGTTTGTATAATTGGATTCCTTACAGTGGAAAGTCATGCTACATTAGACACAACCCAGGCCAAAACAGGCCAGACACAGTGCTTTTCTATTGATCCTCCAAGTTTGGAGAGGAGGTTTTCATCACAGAAGAGACCACTCCCTTTAGGAGAAGAATGATTCATCATAGGATAAAGGTGATATCTCAAAACAACTTTGTAGAATCTGCCTTTATGCCTCTTTCTAAGGAGAAAAGGGACCCAAACAATGCCTGCAAAATACCTCCAGAAGCATAACAGGGAGCAGCCACTGACCTCCTCTCTGTAGGTGTCAGGAACTCATCAGGTATAGATATATCCCTGTTACTATGCTACAAAAATGTAACAAAAAAGTTGAGTTAAACAATAAACAGCTAAAAGATAAAAGTTCTTTATTCTGTTTTGCTATTGGGTTTCTTTGTTATTCCATATTGGCTGAGTGAATATCAGTATGATCAAATTCATTTGGCTGAATGCACTGATACTATCAAACATACCCATCATGATGATGTACCAGCATCATCTTGGTTCTTTTAAAGAGACAGGCACACTTCGTGCTGCCTCCCATCTCTTCCTCTCTCCCACTCTGAGCTTTTTTCCCTCCAAAGCAGTGCTTCAGTCTGCTCACCCTGTGCAGTGATGTAGAGCGAGGCTGCATTAAGACTGGAAAGAGTGGCTCCCTTTTTTCACTCTGATTTGATTTAGGTTGGACTCCTTATGTAATGTAGATTTTATATAACAATGGCTTGAAAATATATGTCAGAGGGACACCATGGGCAATGCAATGCAGAGCGTTTATTAGTCTTTGAGGGACACACTCACACAGACACAGAGGCGTGCACACCCTCACTCTGTAGCTCCTGCAGAGATCTTCCTGCTTTGGCAATGCTGAGTCTGACTAACAACGATGCAGTTCTGCAGAAAGGTGCTTTGCCAGCCGTGTAGTGCCAGAGTCACTTCACCAGAGGAGGACATGGAATACAAGATGGGGAGCTGCATCGGAATCCCACACGGCAAGGTAAACAGAGGAGAGGTGGAAAACTGTGGGGCTGTCAGAGACTGGCTGCAGCATTGCATCCATGTCTGTGGGACTGAGCAGGGGATAGCATGGGAGAAGAAACATAGCAGGTTTTACTGGTCAAGTGCTGAGTCTTTACTGAGGAGAAAGCGGGGAGAGGGAAGGTGCATTCAAGTGTTGGAGGAGGGGCGATGTCAGCAGTAAAAAAGGAGCTGCGGAGACAGATCAGGGAGTAGGGAAAGGAGGAGCTGAGTATAAACGTGAGAGTGTGAGGCTGATCGTAGTCGAGGAAAGATGGGAGACAGACTGACAAGAGAAGGGATTGTTTACATCTGCAGATTCATTTAGTCCACAGCCTACAAATAAGGAAAATCTATAACAAGTGTGTTTGGTGAACAATGCGTGTACTGTTATTTATAGGGATGATGCTATCAGCACACACTGGGGCGCTTGGCTGAAAATAGCCTTTGAAGATGGCAGATGAGAGGATCCAAAAAACATTTAAAGCCTCTCTGTTGTCAAATCTGTAACTTGGGCTCCTGTTTGTTATTCTTCCCATCTGTCAGGTTGCTGTGTGAGTGTGTTGTCCTTACACGTCAGTCACAGGGAAATCTACAGGGAGGTGTTGGACTTAAAAGAGGACCACCAGACTGAAATCAAGGGGATCAGTAGATGTTAAGGTGTAGATATTAAAGGATGCTACAGGTGGTTTGGACACTAACGCCATCTGCAGCCTCTTACGTGACAAGTGAGGTCTGACATGCCGTCCTCCTCTCCATAACGTGTGTCTTTGTTTACAATCCCTGGGCCCACTGACTCCCTGAGCAGACATGGCTTCCCCAGCTCCAGTTCGGTCTCCTCCCCTCCCTCCCTCCCTTGATCCTGTCCCAACTTCTGTCCCTGTCCTGCGTCCAGTGCAAAAAATAGCAACAGAGGAACCGGGGCTCCTCAGAAGACAGGACAGAAACACTGGCCTTGAGTCTGACAGTAAACACAGGTTGGAGGGGTTTGTCAAAGCTGGGGGGCACACACTGTAGCAGAAAAAAGACTTTTGTTTGGCGTGGTGAGTAGTTTTTTGGTGAGTTGCAGCTGTGTTAAAACTTTGGATTATATTACGATGACATTGTTAAAACCTGTTCTGAGATTAGTGTGACTGTATTCGATTAAGTGTGAGTGTTTACGGTTACTGGTGGGCATGATGGTGAATATGGGTTTAATCACAAATGTATCAACTTTATATGCACATCAATGCTTTGCAAAGGTATGAGAAATTATGTGTTGTGTTGTTTAGTTTGGCGGTTTGTTTACCCGCTGATGGACAAACTCATATTTGTCTGACCAAAGACATTCATGGCACTGAGCCAAACCTGTGAACTTAAAAGATTACTCACGTTGAGTGATGGTCAGGCCGTGATGAGGTGAGAAGAGACCTGGCAACAGCCTAATCACATGATTTCCCCTCAGTGCTTTCTGGGCTGCCAAAAAGCCCCGAAACACTGCTGCCACTTAAAGTGCACACGTGTCACTATAGGGGCTGAAATTACACCCCAATCACACAAATAGCAAGCAGGCGAGCAGGGCCGATAAGCTGCCACAGCACAGAATAGGTGTGATTTAATATGTGAGGATAGGATGTCCATTTTGTCTTTGTTTTAATGTAAAAATGTGAGACAAAAAATGATTTCAGGCCATGCTTTGACTGCACGGATGGACTATACAGCCTCTGCGTTCTTTTGGAAATCTAGTTTGTGTGACAAACTTGTGCATAAGACTGTAATAAACGTCAACAGCAGTGAACAGGGCAAATATCTATTTATAAAGTCTTGCATATTCAGGTCAGTGCTTTCTGACTAAACACAGAGCTACCATGCAGTCCCTGCAGTCATACAGGGAATGCATGAACGGCCTTTCCCTTTCACGGCTCAGCTGCATTACAGACAACACAAAAGTATCCTCACGAGACAGAGAGATGATTGTGATAGAATATTTCTGCATCTAATGTATCCTCCAATGTGCTGATGCATGGATGCTCTGATGCTGTTTCATGTCTTTTAGACATGAGGTTATACAAAGTTATTGCAGCTGGAGATTAATCTGACTAATACACATTTTTAGAACAATTAAAAAATAATTCAACTGTCCTTCTACCAACGAAGCTCCAGCTTTCCCACATTTAAGGCCACATCAGCAGACTTGAAACCTGCACTTTGGTCTTGGTGTAAGGTTCTTGCATCAGACGTCCCTAATCCCTAAAACAACACACACTTACAATTCCCCCTCACTCCACGGAAGTTTAACCTCATACCAAAGACTTTTAATCCTGTGACGCAGGAGTCTGTGACTACTGAGGGACGGCTGTTCAGACTCCAGGTCTCCTTGTTGACCACAGGGGGCTGTAGCTGATGGTGTCTCTGTTGCTAGTTTCTTACAGCCAGCTGATGTGAGAGGCTATTGCTCTGGGCAGTTGTGGCCCTGCAGCTGTGTAAGCCATGGGGAACGAGAGCAGCACGACTGAGACATTGGTAAGGGCAAGCTTGCAGACGTTGGATAGCTAGGATCTGTACTTGCTGCTATGCACACCTTGAGCTCTTTTAACTAACACAGTCGCATGATTACTAACTTTTTGCTTCGGTGAAATACACAGGCTTTAAATGCTGAGGCTTGTCTAATGAGCATTTAGATAAGATAACATGGCTTGTCTTATTTTGTGATTTACCCTCGTAAAGCTGCGATAAAGATCAGATGTGTTATTTAATGACTCACAGCATGTGTCTTAATCTATGCCCATTGCTACACACCCTAATAATAATTCATGCCTTTATGATGTTGCGTGTCTCATTATTGCAATGTTGCTGTTCTGCACTTCTAATAACAAAGAAAAAACATACCAGAAGAAGGACACCTATAGAAAAACGGGAATTTAAAATGTGACTGAAGGACTTCAGAAGTGGAATTCTGGATTAACCTAATAGGATTAATTTAAACATTTGACTCATGAGCTATATGCTCCAGCACTAAGTACTCACAGACTGACTGAGCTTAACATGCTACTCCCCCTAAAAAAAAATAGTGGCTAGTTGTTTTCAGTGCACTCTGCATGCAACTGCTTCTATCTAATGTAAAGTTGTTCCTTTAAAAATCTCTTTGTGAACCATTTCATTCCCTCGTTACAGCCAGAAGAGGGCGCTGCAGAAAATGTTGTTCTGTTGCCACCTAAGGAAAGTCAAAATGACTCCGTGCAGGTACAATGTGTGTGTGTACGTGTGACTGCCACTTTGATAATATTAGCTTGTGCGTGGGTACGATATTTGTAGTGCTCACAGGTACGGATGGCTGTGGCTTTTGTTTGTTTGTTTGTTTGTTTTTTTTGGGGGGGGGGGGGGGGGGGTATTACCACTAAAACTGTGCCTGTTCGTAGCAACTTTCATCATGATCAAGTCACCATAACCCATTCATGCCATGTGAAAGGTGAAAGTTGTTTTTTTCATGGTAAAACCTTTCAAAACAGTGAACTGTCATATCAGTATGTTTCATCATGTGGTGATGACGCACTTGAACCTCATCGAAAGGTCATATTTAAAGCAGGAAGCTGCGGTCAATGCAGGAAGAAATTGTGGTGCACATTCATAAGTTTTTTTTTAACTACTCAACTATTATTGTGTGATGTGCAGTGAACAATGCAATGAACGTTTATGCATATAAACATTATTTAACATGTTTTCAATAGAGTGTAATATTAGATGAAAAAGACAGAGAAAAGGAAAAAAGAAAAGCAAGAATATCATAGCATTTATCATTTTAAAGATTTGATATAAAATTTAAATTTGTTCACGATAATTTGAGGCGTGGTTTCATAATTCTGCTTTGCATAAGAAATGTGGCTATACACAAAATAACATTACAGCACAATTAGTAATTTTTGTTTTATAAAATCAGGCCAAATCAGATTCTTCTTGGTTGTTATTTTTATATTTTCATTATTATTAAACTCTAGTCTTATGTCAGTCAGAATTTTAAAATGAGTCTGTTGATTGAGTTTTTATTAAATTCTTGTTTTGTCTTCTGTGGAATAGTTTATCCGTGAGACAGCTTCTTATGGAGCTGTTGTTAAGTTTCTTATCCAGAATTGACATCCCTTGATTGACAGCGGGGTGAGCTGTGGCTCTAAAGGGCATACGTGCCCACGTTTACGTGTAACCACAGCTTCCTAGAGTGTAACCTGATCCTCTCTTTGGGGGTCAGTGCAGGCCTGACTCTTGGCCCAATTCCCAGCATTCACCTGCAGAGGCACTGTCAATGCAACCAACCACAAGACACAGCAGCAAGAGAAAGGGGGAGGAGGTGAATAGGGAAGGAAAGAAAAGAAAAGAGGGAAAGTTCTTAGACTAGGAGGAGGAGACAGAAGGAGAGCTGAGTGGAAAGAGTTTACAGTAGAGGGGGAGGAGAATGCTCAGCACTTCCACGAGGCCAGCGCAAGTCAAGTTAGTCAGTCTCAGCAGCAGCAGGTTTGGTAGTGTAGTGTTTCTAGAGACCACACACACACATACACACACTGGAAGAAACAGAGGAGGCTCATGGAAATTTAAAGGGGGAGCGGCAGTGACTCTACAAAGAGGACAGGGCTGTGGAGAGGAGGAGAAGGAAGTACAGGAGAGGAGGAGCGGGAGCGTCAGCAGCATGTGTTGCAGCATGTTTGTGTTCTCGACTGCCCTCCTTCAAAACACAGAGCCCTGCAGAGCCTGCCTGCACAGTGTGAGCATAGTATAAGGGTAGCAGAGGAGCTGCGCTGCACTGCACTGTAGAGTCACCTTCAGGACAGTGGAGCACACTGCTGGGTAAGTGCAAGAGAGATGAAATGAGATAAAGCTCGTAGGACGTGCAATCAAAGGTGTGTTTTATACAGGAGGGTGGATGGAGTGGATATGTTGAGTCGGTTTTGTGTGTCTGTGGGTGAAGAGGGGACCTGTTCCTTCTTCAGCACTCCTCTTTCATGTTTACAACAGTCATGTGTGAAGCATTAAGGCTTTTTTTCAGGGCTCGAGCATTGACGTTTTGAATAGAGAGTATTTGCTGCACAGGCAGTAATAGCCAGTCAGCCTCGCTGTCTCTCCTGTGGGTTAAATATTAACAAAAGGTGCTTTCTGTGTAGGGATCGAACAAACGAAAAGAGTAGGTGTGATTTTCCACCTTCTTGACTTTCCACATGTGACCCCCACTCATGACCTTTTAAGAAATGTTGAATGAGTGTTTGCTGTAAACTTTGGCGTGCTTTTCCTCGTCATTCTCTCATTTGAGAAAAGGTACGGGTTGTATGTTTTCTGTCTTGTGCATGACAGGCAGGAAACAGGAAACTCGACACATGGCAACATACAGTTTTCTCATAACTGTGCTGATCCCAGCGTGCATCACTGTTAAGGTGTGAAGGAATTGTTTTAACACCTGATTATATAACATTAATCCAGAAAATAGGAGCAGCAGGGAGATCACAGACATTCAGAGTGACACTCATACCTGCAGCAGGCCTTTTTTTTGCATCCAGTTTCTTTTAATGTTTTATCTTCTCTTCTGCAGCCAGTTGTGTAGCTGGGTTTCTTGCTACAACAAGAAAAAAAAGAATCTAAATTAGAACATTTAAAAATAAACTAAGACGGCATGACACCATTCTTGTGCAAATGTCTTTTAAAAGTCTAGCACACAATTTTTGTGTGTGTTCATGCAAGCACATTCTGTGCTTAATATGTCCCACAAAGGAGGCTCTTTGTGGTCACACAGGTGAGGCCAGTGACTCAGAGCCTGCAGCACAAATTTATTTGTTAATGTGTCTCCAGTTTCCACATTAAGGAAATACAGCACTAAAGCGAAGCTCGAGCGTAAGTTGGTGTTTTTCTAGTCGGTCTTGAATATATTTTTTTGTTTCTGGCTTGAAATAGTTTGCAGCATTACTGTAATCACATCATATGAGTGAAGACGCTAAAGCAAGTGTATATAAGGTAAAACTTGCTCTCGTATAAGTGCTACATTGAATTGATTTAACCTTCGTTTCTGCTTGCAATGACTGCATGCCAGCTATGAGTGATTCATAAATAATCAATGTGCTTTAATACTGAATCTCAGCAGATCCTCAAAGGATATCATTACCACTGTGTGGCTGTATCCATACTCACACGTGAAATCAACTCACTGGCTAAAATCAGGATCTCTGTGTAAAAAAGGAAACACTAAATATAACAGGCAGGGCTGTGTTAGATCTCTAAATCTGGACACAAATGAAAAGAAATAAGAAAAATAACCTCCGACTCTCCACCTCCATCCACAGACAAGAGCACCCCAGCTCTATTGCATTGCAGCTTAGCTGAGTGTTGTGCACCGTGAGGCTGTTATTGTCCTCATAGTGAGTGCTGTGGCTGTGGCTATATCCTTTCCAACTGACTGTTGAACAATCAGGAAATAAAAAGCAGATGAGAGTTCAGATTATTTCATTTACTGTATTTCAGGTTGCTTGGAAAAATGATTGGCTCAGATAAAGACACATCTGAAGCACTTAGTCGCTGAAGATGTCATCCAAAATACCTGCTCTTGTCTGTGCTGCTTAATTGCGCTTGTCACCATCCAGCAAAACTGGTTTGGCTTTAATGATTATTATTTCAACACCTTGGGAAAAAATACATTTGTATTTCCTCAGAGGTGTTTGTGAGGTGGAAAGTACTTCTGATGACAATATTTTTCAATTCATTAGTTGTTTTTTATCCCATTCAGAGGACATGCTCAAATGTGGGGTGTAAACAAAGCTGCAGAGATTAAACTGCAGTGAGCCGGGATAAATGCTAGGATTTAATACTGGAAATAATCTTTTAATAGCATAAGAAAAGCAAGTTGAGAGACGTATCAGATAAGACGTCTGAGTGGAAGGACGTAGTTCAGCCAGTGTGGCCTTTACATTATAACAACAAACACATGGGTGGAGTTATCTGCTCATGTGATGTCTGGCTTTGAGCATTAATTTGTGGGTGTTCCCGTGTTTGCCCGCGACATGATCACACTTGCTTAAGTATACACGTGTGTGTGTGTTGTGTGGCAGAGACTCCCTCGTGTAGCTCACTGGTATCCTTCACCGTTCCTGCAGGCTGAAGCTCGAGCCGAGAGTTCGACCCAGAGGGACGACAGAGCGCTACTGACCGAGGTTTCCACCAGCCAGCACAGCCTGCTGTCTCAGCCCGTGCTGCCAGACATCCCAGTCATCACCGGGGTGGAGGAGACCCGAGGCACGACCGCAGACCAGGAGGACAAGGAGGAGCTTGAGTTTCCTCACGACCTGCTGCCCAGTTTAGATTTCAGCAGCGAGCTCAACATCTGGGAGTCCTCACTGGGGTAAGTGGAGGGGTTACACACACACATACACACAGACTTTTACACTTCAGAAGACATAACTTCCTGGATACTTACTCCAACTCTAACCATAATCACTACTCCTCTAACCTGAAGCCCTGCACTCACCCAAAACAAAATCTTCCCCCTTAAATTGAATCTTTTATATAATTGGTGACATCTGGTGGCGTTACATAACAGGTCTGCGCACAAACACAGACTGTACTTGTAACACCACAACCATTTTGGGATGGTTCCAAGTTATGCCGATTTACAGAAGTCCTTTTAACTACTCTGACTTAAGAATTGAGGTAATGCTTTGGCAATTTGTTTTTGGCTTTATCATGCATAATCAGATGAGGATTATCAGGTTTGATTTGCTGCTACAAGTGGCAAAAAATCATTGAGACAGAGCTGATTCTTAGTGTTGGTGGCAGAATTGATAGTGCAAGATTAAACCTGGCAGTTTTGTTAATGTCATCATAAACATCAGTGACGATCACAAAATGAAGAAAGACTCATTCTAGAAAGACTCTTTAGTACTGAGGAATGTAAACGGCTACAATTGTTTGGTTTCTTTGTCTACTTGCTGATAAAAGTAAGTATTCTTCTTTTTCCATTAGTGACAAATAGGCCTCATAAATTACTACCCACGCATTTTTTTGCTGGCTTTGTGTACCGCAGGTGATTTTAAAGGCCTGAAAAATGAATTTTCCTTTTTCTCCTTCTCACGACTTGAACAGATTCGTGTGTTTGGGATATTTTTTTGTCATAACTTTCTGGTTTTTCTCAAGTTTCTCTTTTTCTAGTTTAAAGTGAGCAATACCGAAAACATATATCTCCGAAAAAAAGAATAGAAGTTTGGGAAAAATATCAAAATAAGCTGACATGCTAACATATTTTCTTATATTGCCAGAACTGTCCATCAGTTGTTTCTAATACTTCTCATAATAAATATTAAATGTAGATTCAGTTTGCCCATAGAGCTTTAATTGTCTGTGTAATAATAGACAGTTAAATATATACCCGATCAGAATGCTCCGTTAGCTGGAACATCTGCAGTTTCCATGTATTTCCTTCATCGTTACATTTTTTTACATTTAAAGGGAAAAGGGGTCCAACCTAGACTAGCAAGGAGTAACTAATAAAGTGGCCAGCATGTGCATACACTAATAATACTGTATAATACGTTAAATATTACGTTTTCTTAATTTATGGCTGTGAGGAAACACACTTGTAACAGTTTATTTAGTCAGAGTGAAAGCAAACCTGTTGTTGATTTGCTTCATGTGTGAATATGTCTGCATATGTGTGTGTGGGTTTGTGTTAGCAGAGCTAAAACCAGCTCAGGTGACAGGAAATGTGAACAGGTGAACCCCCTGCTGGCGGGTCTGCAGCATCACATAGAAGTCAGTCAACCATTGCTGTTTCAAGATACAAGGTACCTCATAGGTTCAGCATGATGATGGTTAGACGGCTGTCCTCTGTGCTGTCAGCAGAAGACGTGCTGATAAAGAGTGAAATTAGGGAGCATGGAGTGGAACAAGAAGATGGCAGGGTGATCTAATGTTTCTAACTTATGCTCGAGCGTGATGGGTATGATTGCTGTGGCTCTGCAGCAATCACGCCTTAACATGGTCTGATGTGGTCAGTGTTGCCTGACGCCTGCTTTTATCTAAAGTTAAATGCACTAATTCTTCTGATGCTTTGATGTCTTCTGTCAACCAGAAGTATAAGTATCATTGCTTGATGTGAATTTGTAAAAATGTACAGGTAAAACAAGTGAAAAGCTTTGAATAACTAGAAATATCAAAACTTCAGAAAGGACAAATCATTTGAAAAAGCAGAGTTCCTGCTTTGTTGCGTAGTAAAACTGGACACCTGCACACAGTTTAGTCTGTTTTGCTTCTCCACCCTTTAGCAGAGACTGCCAAGTGAACATGTGAGGACAGATGCTGTGTTTACAAGGATTTGGCAGAGTCCTTATGCAGAAGTCATGTGTGACTGTGTTAACCAATCCCTCGTAGTGATCCTCGGTGATATTCCTACTCGCTTTATCGGAACTTCTTTAGAAAAGAATGCGTTAAAATAACGAAACTTGAACGGACCATGCTAGAATGATTATAGCTTAGTAATGATGGTTATTCGCTGTAGTCAGACAGCATGAAAGATTAAAATGGTCCCTCATTTTCCTTTAATGTAGGTAATGTTTTAGCAGTGACTCAGCAAGTGCAGATGAATGGCATTAAAGTAGCACGAATGCTAAATTATTTAGGCTATAAAACTGTTTCCAATAACCCAGAAACTACCCATCACTGTAATCAGGATGAATGACTTGACACTATTTCTCATTATATATAATCAAACTAATGTATGATGAGACTACAGTAAATAATTTATAGTTCCAATAAGAAATTAAATCATTTTAATTAGATGATAAATTACGCTAGGCTTTTAAGCTTTTGATACACACTGAAAATAAGAAAGTCATACCAAAATACTGAGATGCTGAAGGCTTGTAGCAGCAGGGTTTGAAATAGGTGAGTAAAACTGCACAAATGCTACTTACTGCAATGAATTTTGGAGTGCATGTCCATTAACAACCGTCTTGTATTCTTAGAAATGGCTGATATTATATCTTGTAAGAGAATCTGTATCTTAGAAAAGGCATCCCGAGTGCAGTTGTGTGTCATCTGTGCATGTCACAGAGTGCTGTGTCAGAGCATGGCCTTCTACTGGGCAGCTGTTTCTGTGTACTCCTAACTCTGTCACCCTACCCTTGCCTCAGGCCTCACGGCTGCGACCCACTTGTCGCAGATGTCCAGCTCTTAACTCAGCCTGCTGCCACACCTTACCCGGGTAACAGACCCCTGGCTCCTTCCCCATCCACATTCTTAGACCGGGAACTCCAAGAGGCCTTCCAAGAATGTGAAGAACAACTGGTGTCACTGGGCATAGTCACTCCCACTCAGCCTTGCAGCCCCGAGCCCGGGACGTGGTGCAATGAAGGGAATACAACCGGAAAAGTGATGGTTAACAAGTCCAGTGAGTCATCGTCTCCACCTCCAATCGTTGTCCAGCTAGGACATAGCAACGGGGGCCATGGAAACAGGAATGCACATGGAAACAGTGAGACAGCAGACAGTCAGAAGGATACAGTTGTGTTTAGTTTTAGGGATTACATACTAGGCACTGAGAATAATGATGGGACAGCAGAGACTGAAAACCTGAAAGCAGAAAAAGAAATTAAGACAGATGAAGAGAAGGAAGCATCCACGCAAATACAATTAGAAATGCCAACATATTTAGCTGGAGAACAACCAAAACAGGCTGTGTTTAGTGATCATACAAACGATCTAAGACAGGGAAATGCTAATTCCAGTGCATCTGTGGGGGGGAGTAGCACTGTAGACTCTGATGTAGTGATTAGGAAGAAAGACACGGAGGCAAAGACAGACAAAGAAGAAAATCTAAGTGATGATTTCAGTGCTGGTGTTTGTTTTGAAACAAAGGTAGGTAATTCAGCTATGGAAACATCAGAGGGTAGCCCTCGTTTAAGGGATAGAGACGCATTACCAGAGCTGCAATCAAAAGGACAGACAGGAGCAGGCAAGCACACTGTGGAGCAGGAATCAGACACATACAAGCAGAGTTCAGCTGGTGATAAACAGGCCGCCCAGAACAAAGAGGCAAAGAAAAAGAGACACAGGAAAAAGAAAAAGATGGAGAAAAGCCCGGAAACTGGGCAGGAGGCACGCACAGCAGTGCAATCTGAAAATGAAATCATAAATGCTGGAAATCCCACAGATTCACCTTCAGGCCCTGTGATTTGTGGGCAACACCCTGACAACAGGCTTGATTACAAGGAGCAGCTTGAAGGAAAACCCACATCCAGCTCCCTACTATCATCTCCTCATAGCAGTCAGGATCATCTTACTCCCTCAGCCTGTTCACCTGCGCCCATGCGGGCTCTTTTGCAGAAGCCTCATCAATCAGACAACCATAATGATGCCCTAAGCAGCATAAATCAAAGCTCCAATGAAAGCCTGCAGTGGGGGCAACATGTAACCGGAGGTGAAACCAGCAACCAAAATATACCCGTGACACATGTCCAAAATACAGCGATCAATCAAGCTGCTTCTAGTGATAAGAGATCAGATACACAAACATGCCAGGCTTCAGTTACAGAAGCAAAAATACTCACACCCGAGAATCACGTCCCACTCTCCAACAGCCGAACTTGTGTGGGAGAGAGTTGCATGGAGAGCGTCCTTGAAGAGGCTTTAGCGGTGGTTACTGCGTTGCCACTGACAACACCCACACTGCCAGAAGTGATAGAAAGCGAGGGAGAGGGAGAAAGCGTGAGGTGTGATTTAGTGGAGAGAGTAGCTGCTGGAGCAGTTGCAGAGAGTGAGGAAGGAGTAGGGGAGAGAGGGACAGAAAAGTGCCTCATTTCTGCAGACGGAGAGAGGGACGAAGTCCTGGGCAGCCCTTCTCGGCTCGCGTTAATCTGTTCCCAGGCAAAATGCTCACTTGCATTGTCAGCCAAAGAGGGACCGGCTGCAGCTGAGGAAAGCTGCACCAGCAAAATGCCACACAACTCGGCCGAGAGCGAAATCAAGGCACCGAGAGAGGCGACCGTTCGGAGTTCACACAAAGAGCTGTCACCGGCCGAAGAGGGAGATGCAGAAAAGGAGCCACAGTGCTTAGAGGCTTTTATCAATACTTCTCCCCTTGGGCTACTTACTGGTTCTGATTGTCAGGATCACATTGCTGCGGGATCAAAGAGAGAAGGAGAGGGAGGAGGAGAGGAGGTGGTAGAGAAAGGAGGGCTGGTGAGAGAGCACAGTTCATTCAGCCAGCCAGAAGGCTCTGCTAGTGGGCTGTCATCTGCTCAGACTGAAAGGTGTCCGCCCACCAATGTTGCCGAGTCACAGCTGAAATCACAGAGCTGGAGGGAGTCGTTCGCTACCATCACTGAGAGCATCTGCACCGAAGAGGAGCGTCTCTGTCGACCCCGCCGGGAGCACCGTGGCGCAACAATTTCACCTCTCCTCCCTGACGCTGAGCAGAGCTACAGTAAAACAAACGGAGGCAGACGGGCCGATCTCGATCAGAAGTTAGTGTCAGAGGAAGGGCTGGCTCTGGGACGCACTTTCGAGGAGTCATCCGTCACAGAGACAAACTACAGTCGAGTCTTCCCGTCTTTAACCTCACGCCAGCCTTTGATCACTTCAGAGCAAATCCCAGTTAAGCAACAAGCGAGCAACAATCAACAGGTTCAGCCTAGTAGCACAACAGAAGCAGGGACAGTCGAAAGTGCAGCCAAGCTTCAAGTCGAAGCCTATAGCCAGAGCAACAGTGGTAGCACCGCTATGTCTGAAGTCGGTGTGTATCTATGTGACAGGAGTGGAGGTAACAGAGTTCACTTCGTGGATGCAGAGAAGGAAATGGGCAGTTCCTCCGTGGATCTCAAGACCATGCCGGTGCCAGCTCTGGACTGTGCGTCTTTACCCCCGCTGACTGTTCACGAGCAGTTGCGTCATCCTGTTTTTGAGGCCAGCTATACTTTCACAGATTTTCTCAACTCAAAGAAGCCAGACATCCCTATAAATCCAGCTCCTACCAAGGATGAAGCAGCTGCGTTTTCAGAGGCACAGAAAGATGTCTGTTTGGCTAAAGGGGACACGAGGACTAAAGAAACAAAGGAGAACATTGCCACAGATCAATCACATAGTGACAGTTTGAAGACAAACACTGTAGATTCACAGTCGGTGAACAGCTCACAACAGCTTCCACGTCCTGCTGAGGAGACTCAGACTCGTAATAAAGGGTGCTTTGATGTTTTACAACCACCAGGAAGCGCCATCTCTGAGTCAAATCATCTGACATTTGAACTGGTCACAGCAAAGGCAGAGGCGGAGACACAGAAAGATGCTGCAATTGTGTGTTTGCCCAAGGAGGAGGAGATTAAGAAGGTGGTGGCAGAGTCTAAAGGTACAGCTGACATTGACCAGCCTCAGGAATCACCTTTAAGTGCTACTCCTGTCATTCTTGAAGAAAACAAACGGAACCAGCATAACTGTGCACCTTTAAGTGGTGTTGACACAAGTTCAACATCTGAACCTGTGACCTTGACCTGCGCAGCTCCTCTGCAGATGAAGCATTGTGACCCAGCTGATCAGCCTGTTATGCAATTAGGTGAAAAACCTCCTAACGAGCCAGTTAACCCAGATTTTACGAAGGCTGGGGAAGGGCCCAAGTCCCCCATCGGCTCTGCCGATCCCACAAAGGACGCGTGGGTGACTTCAGAAGTGACGGCGTCTGACGAGTCAAGCACGTTTATTGGGCAGTGTGTCAGTAATCCTGCTTTTGAGCTGCAGCCTCCTGGCCCAATGTTGAGTCACCTGGAGTTCGTTACCGACTCTTATGCATCTGTCTCTGAAAAGGCATATAACTGCAGTGCTGATGGTGACAGCAGCAGTGTCTCCAGAGAGGTGGATGCCCATAAGAGCCGAGAAGTGACACACACTTCATTAGCACAGCATGCTGAGATCGGTGATGTCTATGTTAACGCTAATGAGGTCTTGCCAAAATTGGAGAATTTAAATTTTGATACTAAAGAGTCTGCTGCTACCAGTAATGTAAATAGTCAGTTATCACAAGAGGAAAATCTGATTCCACCTCAGCCTCCCAGCGATGCACTGACAAGAAATAAACCTGCTAATGTAATTCCTCTATCTCAAACAGTGCCAGACTCTGCTGGCATTAAACCTATTATTTGTGAAGCCTCCATTAGGGATGACTTCACAAATGTCAGCTACCCATTTAACTCCGACCTGCCCGCCAACGAGGTTTATGATACAATTAAAGGGGACAATGTGAAAGAAAACCACATAATGGGAGATCAGACCGGCATGTTGTTTGAAGAGCAAAAGAAACAAGCTAAAGAGGCAGCAATGGATAATCAAAAGGAAGCAGCAGACAGCAGCAAGCAACAGACAGGAAAGACAGGCACAATGCCACAACAGAATAATGAAGCAGATAAAGAGACTATAGAAGAAATTGGAGCCCTGCAGCCACCACACGCACATATAGGACAAAAGAGTGAATCGTCATTAAAGGATGTGAAGAAGGAAAAAGAAATAAAGAACACTTTTGAATCCAAAAGCGAGACAGAAACTTGTTCCTCATCTCCCAGCAGATTTCCAGGGTCATCCGAGGACGTGCTGCGTGCTGACTTAGAGTCTAGTAGCGAACCTCTGACTGTTTATGATTCCAGTTTGCGCCAAATTCCGACAGCAGCGCTGGAATGCAGCTCTGACTCTGCACCAGATTTGGGTGCAGCTCTTGGCCAATCACAGTCCACACCAGATCCAAATTGTTTTGCTCAGCAACAGGAGCACCATCAACAGTATCTGGGATCCAGACATCCCACAGAGGCAATGTCAGGTGGCTGTCTAGAGGGGGGAGAAAAGGCTAACGATCAGACCCAGACACTGGTTAAGGGAGTAAAAGGAGCCACAGAGGAAGGAGACAGCTCTGCTGGGGATATTTGTCAGTCAGGAAGCAAGGATGAGTTAGCAGGTGATGCCAGCATGAGCAATGAAGGAGTGATAAAGTCAGTGAAAGGCGAGGATGCTTCACTAGAGGTTCATAGGTTGCCATCTTCCCTTGATTCAAATGAAATTGATGGGAGAAATGCTACACCTGATGCAGGGATAGCAGCAGGTTACTCTCATGTAAGTGAGACAAGTCAGGAGACAGATGAGAATGAAAGCCCAGGGTTAGAGGGGTCAGGTAGAGATTTAATGCCAGACACTGGGTTTGTGAGTGATCTGAGTGATAAAGATCAGCAAAAATGTGATCTATCAGCTGTCTGTCAAGAGCAGAGTAGAAAATCCGAGCTGTCAGAGAATCTGGCTGTATCTGTTGAGCCTGTTTCACAGGAACACGAAAGCTCATCTTTTCATATTCCCATTTTAACTAAAGATAGCACAGCTAGTGATGCTATTCATGCAGATTTTTCACCAAGTACAAACCAGGCTGGTGAAATTTCTATGCACACATGCAGCTCTCTGCCAGATCCTGCCGCGCATCCAGAAACTGGAGGAGAGGATTTCAGTGCTGCCATGGCTCTAAAAAGCACCGGTAGTGAAAGTCAGGATACAGTGTCCAGGCCTCATGAGCTGCAAAGGCCCAATAAAACCTCAGCCACACAAAACAGCCCAATAGAACAAACACCCATAAAAGGGCCTGATGTTGAGGAGATGACAAAGGAAGATAAAGAAGCCTTGGATGAAGGGAATGTTAGCAAGCAGGGTGAGGAACAAAATCGGATAAAAGTCATAGATGGTGGGGCTTTGGGAAAGCAGGGGGTGGTGCATTTAGCAGGAAGTGATAAAGAAATGGGCTCGGGATCAATCACCGTTTTAGGCAACTCCCAAAGTGGGGAGGCACAGATTAGCACGGAGGTTGCTGTTTGTCACTCTGATGGCAACACCGGTCCTTGTAAGGCAGGGGAAAGTGACAGTGATGCAACAGAAAAAATGACTGCGGATGTGGACACAGGCCCATCTGTTGTTTCATCAAAATGCCTAGAAGATTTCGAAACTCTTACCCACTCAGAGAAACCACAAGATGTGGTGCCACTGTCAAAGCCCCCAGATGACACTGTGGTTAAACCCACTGCTGCTGCCTCGCGGTGCGAATCAGAATCACTCGATAGAGCTCCGGCCCGCCGCCCTCCTGCTGAACAAGTAGAAGCTGCTGAAGCAGACACAAACTGGATAAAAGCGCTCAGGGAAGCTGCATCCCATTCTCAAAGCGAACAAGTGAACCCAGTGGATGCCTTAAGGTAAACGAAAGAGTGTGTGCTTAATTAAAATGATCATATGAGCCAAATATGTTAAGAACTGCAGATCAGAGCAGCACAGTCAGAACCTCACAGTGATACAGATGTATCATGTTGCATGTTAGCTCAGCGTGAAAAGGCAAAGAAAATAGAAAGAGGAAAGGAACGAATTATGAACTGGACAAACAGCTACATTTTTTTTTTTTGTGTCTTTTACCAAAGATTTCTGGCATTTTGTTCCCCTAACTTAGCATTCAAGTAGCACCATGTTCAAGGCTTGTTTGAAGGGATATTACAGAGAGCAGTGTGACAATGAATATGAATGAGGAGGTAAACACAGAGCTGCACTTTGTATTAACTCGAGCTCGGGTCAGATGACTGTGCCTGTTGGAGTCTAATGGAAGTAATGCAGCCCTTTATATTCAAAGAGTGACATCAGCCGTGACATCGTCCCTGGTCCCCGGGGCAAGAATGAGCCTTTTCTTACACAAAACACACTGCTCAACACAATACAACAACATACCTAGAGCACTTCACACACATCCTCTTGCTCACACACACATTTTTGATTTGTGAGTAATTCCTTGAGCATGTGCTATAAACTAAACAACAAACCCCCCACCCTCTTCTCTTCTTCTGTTGTTTTTTTCTCAGACCCTTTCCATCTCTGGAGTCTCCTCAACAAGAGTTTCTCACTCCGACTGAGGAGATAGCAGCTCCCGTGAGACAGGAGAAGACCCCACCACCAGAACTAGCAGCGGAGGAGACAGCAGAGATCCCACCTGTGAATCTTGTGAAGAAGCCAGTAGACCTTCCCAGACCTTTAAAAAAGGCAGGAGATCTCCTAGAATCAGCACATGAGATAGCAGAGCTTTCCAAACCACCGCAGAGTATAAAAGTAGAAGAAGAAGAAACGACAAAGGCAGAGCTTCCAGAAGCAGCCAAGAAAGAAGAAGAAGAGCATCCAGATGAGGTTCAAGAACCAAATAGGAAGCAAGTTAGTTCAACAGAAGTAGTGAATGAGGAACAGGCAAGAGAAAGGACAGATGAGATCCCAGAACCAACAGCTAATGATAGTGAGCTCGTAGAACCAACAAAGTATGAAGAACGAGAAACAACAAAGCCGACTACAGAGTCCCCACAGTCAGAGGAGAAGCCGGTCAGCGAGCTGCCAGTGGAGCTAGTGGAAAAACCTTTAGACATCCAGCCCGTGGAGCCAGCTGAAGTCCTAGCTGAGGAAACTGCAGCGACAGAGGCTGTTCAGGATCTGGCTGCAGAGCTACGGGACAGTGGGTGAGTGTTTTTACTGTCTGTATCACATGCTTGTCATATTTTTGAATTGATGCCCACAGTTTCCAGTGGAAACACATTTCACCGCTTTAAGTAAAACAGCCAACTAATGTTTCCTTAGAAACTCCTTTAACCAACAGACTCGCTCTTCTTCACACCGCATTCGGGGTCTGGATTCAAGAAAAGACGTCCATTTAACCCCCAGCTGAACTGAAGTTTTTGTGGTTTAGTGATTTCCCAACTGGAGATCATTTATAATTCAAACAAAGGAGATTTTGTCATAACATTTCCTTTGTACTGATCTATCAGATGCATTTCATTGGAGCGAACATGTGTGTAAAATAGGGAGCTTTGGGGGACATGTGCTTTGCAGGTCAGCTGTGCATGCCGCACATTTAAAACTGATTTCCGTGTGCTTGGAAAACAACCTTGGTGGATTTGTTTTGGCTTTCAGACACTTCAATGTCTGGGTGACTGTTCTGTCTGCAGAGGTTTAACAGTGCCTACGAACTAATAAGAATCTCAGATGTATACTGGTTTATATGTAGTTGTTGAAATTTCCAAGTTAAATAAGTGCTGTAAAGCAGTGTATCAGTCAGTGTTAATGTAAGCATTTCAGCAGCACAAGTTGGACTGACTAATTCCTTTAGCGAAAAGCCCGATTTCTCACTAGAATTAGGTAAAAGCACAATGCTTTTCCATTTACCTCTCCGTGGGATCTATCCCTTTCGGCCTATCTTCATTAACTCAAATTCCCTTATTTGTCACTGTCTCCGACCACATGCCGTGGAGCCATCCCACATGCCAGATTAGCACTTGCTGCCTGTCAGTCTCAACACTTGTCCCATCACTGCTGTTGGATCCACACAGCATTGTTCAGAGCAGGAAAAAGGAAGAATGTTATTTCCCTGAGGTTTCATCAAAAGATACAGTTACTGTTGCGTACATGTGCCACAGAAACAAACGTGACAGCATATGATATACGATATGATATGCGGGTGTGTGTGTGTGTCTGTGTGTACATTGTGTTTTTTTCTCTCCGCCCCCGAAGGCTGTCCGAGCTGTCAGTCCTACTCAGTCTGTGCGGCTTTGTGAACTGAAGCTTGTAGTGGGAGGAATTTGGGCAGGCACTCAGCCCCACTGAAGTCATTTGCACAGACCAGACAGAGTGGAACAAAAGCCAGGGTTCAGAGAAACACTCGAGCATGTGCTGCGGTGCGAGTTTGTTTGACAGAGTTAGTCTGAGAGTCAAAGAGAGAGGAGAGGAGGACTGGGACGTGTGGTCATCGGCTCCGCTGTTTTGGAGTTCAGGTCATTTCCATCGCTTACTGTAATTACTGTAACCTCTGAAGTCGTGTGATGGCTGAAATCTGGGTGAGTTGACAAACAGTAGCTCTGGTAGTTTTATGTGTGCATGTGTGTGCGTGTTTGCGTACGTCCTTCCAGGTGGATGCAGCAGATGGTCTGTAGGTAACTAGTTCTAATTATGCTCTGCCTCTGCTGACCTCACCAGATGGGTGGAGGGGAGGGAAGAGCAGAGAGAGACGAAGGGAAGAGAAGGCTTTTCCAGAACTAAGTTGTGAAATGAAAGGTGCACCTCCTCCCATGTTAAAAGAAAAAACTCTAACAGGTTAGAACACGTTATGCTTCCTTGGAAATCTCCTCAGTAATGGTAAAGATCAACACTAACAATCAAAGTTGTCCATAAATCCAGTCTAAATCATAGCTCTGTGATTTAATAAATGTTTTTGGGTCTTCCAGGAAACATTGAGGGCTCGTGACTGCATTACATAAAAGTATCATATAATTTTTTTCTAAAAAGCAGCACAGCTAGTTTTTTTCTGTTGAGGAACGCAGGAAAACAGCTGTGACTCTTTAGCCCAGAATGTGGGATATTTCTCAAAACAGAGGTAGGATGTCCTATAACCCACATTGTACTGTAAATAGATGTGTTGCCATGGTAATAGTAGGTTCATTTGCCTGTGCCGGCACAAGTGGAGTAAAAAAAAAAAACCCACTTTCATGCCTGCCTAATAATACTTTAAGCTCAGCATTGGCTAATGATTATGAAACGCGCATTCGTGTGTTCTTAAACAGTCATCCTTATAAACACTCATTAAACACACTCTCTGGACTTTGTGTCTTGTTATTTCTTGTTGGTTGCTTTCAACTTGTGTGCGTGTGTTTGGCTTGAATGCTGTATTGGCAAAGTCATGAGTATGGGCGTTAGAGAATCGGTGCTTTTTTCTGAGAATTGTCATATCTGTGCTCTCTTTGAACTGCCCGTGAGGTGCCTTTGAGTAATGCGCACAGCTGAATTACTTACAGTAAACTCTGCATTGAGCAGACTCCAGGTGTTAATGCCAACAGTAGAACTAAGCTGTTTGATGTCTGGCTGTAAATGAGCACATGTGCTCCATCTAATTTGTTCATCCCACTCTGGAAGGAGAAGCCTCTGTTACTTCATGCACGTTGGATCTGGAGGCAGAACCCGGCTGGAAATCTCCAGCTGTTAACCTGAGCGGGTCAGCTGATATTAGCTACATTTAGAAGGCAGCGAGTCAGAAAATACAAAATGTTTTTGTCTTCATGCCCCCCAGGACCGCTTTTGTCCATCTTCGGAGGCAGCAGTGAGCATTATGACACTTCTATGCTTCTATTTTCAAACTGCATGTGCCAAGTTGGGCGCAGATGCTGGCACATGTATAGCTTTGGCCTTCTGGTGTAAGTTTCTAATTGTGGGTAAAAAAAAAAGAGGAATGGGACCAAATTAAAAACAGAAAAAAATCTGATTTGAACTCAGAGAACATTAAAAATCATGTATGCAGTGGCCTTGCATCAATTAGAAAATTCCCTGCTTTGTAGTGGAATGATAATAACCACATTGTTAAATGTAACCTGTAACTTGCTGCACCCTTAAGAAAAGCACACACCCTCATTAAATGTTATTAAGTTCAGGCTTTGCTGCAGAGAGAGAGGGTGAATAACTGAGCTCTGTTTCAGTCTGACACGAGCTGGCAGGGGCATTTAAAAAGTGCAGCTCAGCAGATGGTTGAGCGTAAGCACACGATACATGTGCTTTACTTTATGGAGGCATTGTGAAGCTCTATTTTCCAGAAGCGACTACTGGGATATTTTTAGCACTAAACAGGAGGCATGCCCCAAGTGGGGAACAGCTGCAAGGGCGTCCATCGTCTTGCCTGTCAGATTAGAAGAGCCTACCACTCCTGATAAGCAGGGCCTGGATCAGTGCCAAATCCACTCCACCAGGTGGCCGATGATGACAGAGCCGCACTCCCTCAAATGGGCTACTTCTCCGTAGGGTAAGCATGGACTATCATGTAAGGGGAGCAATGAGAGAGGTGACAAAACGTTCTTAGGATGGTTGGAGCGAGTCTTCTGTTTTTCAAGTCGCTGCTAGGTTTAAGTGATGGCACAGAACAGAGCGATCCTCCTTACATTTACTCTGCTCTGTGGTGAGTTTACTTCATGGGCCATTTGGATGGGAATTTGGAGAAAAACTGAGTGGGAACTCCAAATTTCCAAACTTGGCTTTCTTGTTTCGGTCTGTTTGTTGATGTTTTGTGTTCCGTCCCATGCAGGCCCTCCCTCGGTGACAAAGTAGAGAGCGGTCACCTGGCCCCCGCCTCTCCTCAACCACTACCCTCCGATCACCACCTCCTTCCTACTCACTTCCGAGACATCGCAGAGTTCCCTACCTCCGTCCCCACACTTCCAGAGGGTCACACACTTGAAGCCCTACCAACCCCGCCTGCGTCCCCCTGTCCTCCTCACCCAGCCCCTGCCTCCCCTCCTGCATCTTCTGCTGACCCCTGTGAGGATGTTTACCCCGCTTCTGCACCCTGCCATATCCCTTTAAGGTATGAACATGTGGCTGCTCCTGAACCTCTTCATCTTTTTGGCACTTGTAAAAAGGTGATGTGACTGTGTGTTCTCATTCAGTCCTTGACGTAGATTTGCTGACACTTGTCTCTTTAGCGTGCTTCACAAAAAGTAGTCTTCTCCTTATCCTGTTAACTGTCATTAGGTTCAGGTCAAATTACAGCATTAAACTGACATCTGGCACACTTGATTAACAAGTCTTGATTCTTAGAGGTACTAAACAGAAAACTAGTCAAAATCAATCATCTATCCTGTTCAAATATTCAAAGCTAAAGGACTATTTTAGCATTGTGGTTAATATTCTTATTATATTCTGTCTTCGTATATCTTTGTGTGCTTGAATATGTCTTTGGTGGCTGCACACTTTTTTCCAGTGAGAAGTAGACGCACATCAAAAAATACACTATTATCCTTTGTGCAAACCAAGAAAAAAAATATAAAATGTGTTGTTTTTTCTTGTGATTGGGGAGAACTGGGTTATATTTTGTGTCTTTGGGCTAAGTTAAGCTAACTAGCTACAAGCTCCTGCTTCATATTTACTATGAAGGTGGCATCAGTCATATCTAATTGTCAGCAAGAAAGCATTGGGTGTGTTTGCTTAAATATTGATTTATTCCTATATGAAAAATTGTGAAATATATTTCCTGACAGTGCTGGCCATATATAGATAAATGATACACAGCATTGTTGACATTTTCTATATAAAGAACCACAGCTATGTGAACACCCAGTCTCATTACACCACTGACAAAATTACAGTATACCATTGCTATGCATGTCCACCACATGGACTCAAAGAAAATAAGATTTGCAAAATGTGAACTTAGTGGTCATGGAAAGCCAATGTATACTGTATAATTGTGGCTTGTTAATGGTGAAAATAGCAGAAACACCAAGACAAAATGTACCTATTGATGCTTAAACATTCTGCAGTTTTTACTATTGCAGTGCAGTCTGACCAAGTAGTCACTTAATGTGGTATAGCACATATCTTGACCTTTAACTGGCTGTTTCAACTTAAGAAACATTATTTTTCTCACTGAATTACTTGACACTGTGATTATTATTTTATTGTTTCAAGTATAGTTTATTCATTTAAACATTCCCCTGCAGCCGCTTTTGGCCTTTGCAACTGTATCATAGACTTTATTATATTAGAAGGAATGACTCAGCCGCTTTCCCTGTTGCAGTGTCATTTACCACCAGCAGAGGGTTTGCAGAGTCCAGTCTTCATGTTGTGTTGCCAGACTGTGTCTGCACTCTGCCGTCTGGATGCTGCAGTAACCTGGAGCACACATGAATACACCTCAGCTCTCCTGTACCGGATTATGCACATATGCTCAATTAGAGCAAATGACCAAACCTGTTTTCTGCACATTTGGTTGTGGCAGATGTAAACTGTGTGACTGTTCAGCTTTGTGAGCATACCCCTCACTAAGAGTTGATTTTGAGAATGCAAGGCGAGCATATTGATGCTACATTATTTATATCTGAGAGGCCTGTTAGATAGAACTGGAGAGGAGTGGAGCACCAGTGCGGTAACATTGACTGAATATTCTGATTGGATGCTCGAATTTCTCATTTATCTGCACGCACAGCAACAGTGTCAGTGCGGCTGTATATATAAATTTAATCTGTAGATTGCGTTTTGAGTTATGTGCACTGCAAAAACGCCTCTTAAACATAGATTATTATAGTATTAGAGTGCATGTGCCACACCCTCTCTGCTCCTAGACATTAATTTGACTTATACACTGGGCAGTATTAAAACTATTTTTAATTGAAAATTGACCTTTATCGCTATGAGGTAATGAAAATGCCAATACGTCAAAAAACAAAAACAAACGTATATTTTGTCCTTTTTTCATAAATGACTCATGAGTAATAATTTTATCACATTGAGATGAATGCAACAGAGCCAAAATAAATATTCTGAATAATTAATCCGTTAAAGACTCCCACACATCTTAGAGACATGCTTTTTTGTGTGAAGTAAGTTCCTGACAGCTGACGGGATTCTGGCAAAAGCCCTAAAAAAAAAAGCTCCTCCCATGCCGTTACATTAATTGGCAATTCATGTATTTCAGAATATGGACAAAGCAAGATTATAGGATTTAAACAACTCACGCTCTTCTTTGAAATGTGTTTGTGGCAAATGTGTTCTCGCCGCTATTTTACGTGACCACATGACTGTAATCAGGATACTAGACTGATGGCTATCTCAGCTCCAATTTAACAGCTTCTTTTTCATTTTGAGGTGCTCCACTTACTCGCCTGCTCTCGTCTTTTACTTAAACAAAAAGAAATCTCACTGAATCTCAAGGTGTGGTGGAGGAGTGTACTGTAAGTGCCAACTCGAGGAGTCAGTCCCACAAGTGATTAATGGGAGGAATGCAGGTTTTTCTTGGCATATAAGAATTAAAGCTTGAGACTACTCTGCTCAGTCAGCAGCTCGAAGGCAGAAGGATCAGAGGAGCATGTGTCGTCATCTAAAGTCAAGATTCCTGTAAGATGTATCCTTGAACTTCTTGATTTAATGGAACGAAAGCATAGCTATTCCAGTCTCCCTGTACTTAGGAGTGTGGCGGGGCGTGATTGCGGATGCCGTGCAGGTGCGTCCGCCTCCTCTGCACGGCACCGCAGGCCCCGCCCCGCCACAGAAGTTATACTACAAACATGAACAAATGCGGAGTTAGTGTCCCATTTTTGATTATTGCCACAGCTTTGTCACTGGTAACATATTTGGCGGTGACTCCTCGTGCCCCGTGGATGGGAGCGTTGTGACCCGGAGGTGAACACTCCAATCAGGAGGTGAACTCTCAGTACAGCTTTGATTTGCAGTGACCCAGTGACCCATGGAAGCAAAAAGCCCCCTACTGCTGTCAGAGCCATGGATCGTTCTACAGCTCACTGCTGAGGGGTGTCTATAATTTGCCGAATTTTTGTGGTCTCTTATGAAGTTTTTTTTTTGGTGCCACATTATTCGATATATAATTGGTTTTGTTTGTTTTTTAACTTTGAGACTTTACTTGCTCTCAATGTGGACCCGCTACACTGAAGTTCCTTTCATAATGAAGCTTTCTACATCATAAAATTCTAGTTATGCTTTAAATGATTATTTTCCAACATGTCCTGCATTCTTCTAATCATATTTAATGCAGACAAAGCTGTATGTTGTGGATTTTTAATACACCTAAAGTCCATTTTGAAAGGACTTCAACAGGGCTATATATACATATGTATATTGTATATATGGATTGTGATGACCTGATTCTTCTTGAGTGGCGTTATGAATTTTTCAGATAAATCTGCCAGAGCTATATCTTCCAGTGCCTGGGTCTGCTGAATTTTTTATTTCTTCATTTTTTTCAGCGTGCAGTCGAAGCTCAAGTTTAAGGCCAGGCCCTTAAAGCTGCGACAAAAGGTGGATGTTTATGTCAGACATTCAATATGACAGGAACATGTACTCCACAAACAGCACTGCCCTAGATACTACAGCCTGTATATGGAATCATCTAGAACTTGTATGTGCTCAAGTCTCAAAAGGAGTAGAAAAAGAATAGAAATAACATCTTCTTTTGTTTTTTTACTTAATTTCTCTGCACAGAGATTAGTTTCCATTTTCCAGATGTGCTAGGCTCTCTCCTCTTTTTTTGGTTTTACCTTGTGTGTCGACCATGTTCACCATGCTTCTGTCTTTGTGTAAAGCCTCTCCACTCTTCAGATGAAACATCACATATTATTCTAAGTGCAATAAAAGACCTAGTGAAGGTTCCACATAATGCCAGATGGGGAGACTTGTCTATACATGCTCCCACCCAGCACACCCAGTCTCCACCCACTTTCGTGTTGCCCCCCTTCCAAAGCATCCAATCTTGGGGGAACACTGGGCGATCGATATTTTTTAGAAGGGGTCTGTGTTGTGAGTTGTGGGTTTTGAGTTTGCTTGTCCCCTCGGGTCGTGGAATATCGATTGTCATGCCCATCAGAGTCTCAGATCACATCGATATTCTTTGTGAAAATCAGGGTTAATGGACTCCCATGTTTACATGCAAACACTTCCCCCTTTCAAATGCTGTGTTAGGTTTTGGGGGCGGAATTGGAGATTCCCCATTTCATTGTGTTTTTTTTGTCCTCCCAGGCAAAGATAAGATACCTGATACCTCAATACAGCAACTCACTGTGACTACCAGTCCCTCGGGCTCATGTTATTGTAGTGAGTCCTCAATTCCTCACTTTCCCATGAGTCTACAATGGATTTATTCTTCTCATATTTCCAGTGCCTCTCTTTCCTATTGCTCATTGACAGTCAGTAGGAAATATATTGTTTCTACTCTTATTTCCAGGGCACTGAACATTCTTTGTATGTCACACAGAAATGCATTAAAAAAAATTTTTTCTTTGTTTTTATAATTTGTGGTTTTTTTCATAGAGGCACTGTTCGACTGTCTTCAAGGGAAGACTATAGTGGAGCTGAAGTTGAATAACACACATTCACACTCACGCATAGTTTCTCAGAGTCTATTGTTTACCCCGTGCATCACTCTGGTTGGCTAAGCCGAGTGCTGGAAGCTTCCATTGTGTGAAAAGGAGGCACAAAAATGACATTTTCACTATGCAGCTCATTGCACGAGTCAGAGGGACCCTGGCAGGAGAGAGGCAAATTTGCAAGGTGCTGGTAATGCGGGGGTGAGGGACAAACAGAGTGAAGGGGAAAGCGTCTCTTAATCAGACTGGATTTGGGGGGAGAAACTGCTATTGTTTGGCTCCCCCATAGTTGCAGTAGCAGATGAAAAAAAGAAAAGAAAAGCTGCTTGTCTTTTTAAAGGCACAGGAGGCTGGTGTCAGGGGAGAGAGTGAAGGAGAGAGGGGGGAGGAGGCAGCGAGAGCAGCAACACCGCTCAGCGATATCAGCAACCAAAGAGACAAGAGGCACCTCTGAGAGACTTGCATGAAAACGGGATTACACTTACATCCTTTTTGTTTTGGTTCATTCCCTCTTTTACATCCTGCTCTTGGATATTTTGTTCCCTCCTGTAGCTTATTTTAACGCCAGATGTGAAGCAGGAACATTCCCCGTCTGTAGAGGTGTAGAGGATCGGGGATGATGTGCATAAAGTGAGGAGCCCTTAATCATCCCATGTTTTGCTCCTGATGCGAGAAGCTCGCTCATCCTCTGCACTGCAGCACCGTACGCTCAGCCAGCCTCCGATACAGGCTGCCTGCCTGCCTGCTCTGCAAGGATCACCATCAAAAGGAGGAAGGAGTTTTGGGGGTAGCAGGTGGATGTGGAGGGTGGCCGGAGAACAGGAAGAGGCAGGGGGGGGCAGGGGTGCTGTGCTAGTTGAGGATGGGAGCCAACGAGTCCATGGAGCAAGGACAGAGTCCCTGTCCCTCTCAAGAACACATGTGAGTGAACTTAACTTTAACTCTTGCATCGCTGCTCAGTGTGGCGTCTGAAGATGTTCAGAGGTGTGATCAAACCCATTAACAAGGAGAACAACATCATAGATCCATTGAGAACTGAGGTGTACTGACATGTGGTGTGTTTGTTTTCTATGAATTCATGGCTTTGCCTTAGTCTTTCATGCCACACGAATGCTCAGTGTGCCGTCACTTGTGACTATAGGTGCATACAGGGCTGATTGTTGGTTATGTCACTGATACGGCTGAGAGATGAAGGCTGAAGACAATCCCTGTGGCTCACTTTTTTGTTTCCCTCCTCTGTTGTTGTTGTTTTTGAAACCTTCCCACTTCAGCCTATTAGCTCTTCCCTATGCATTCTGCCCACAAAACCTTTCCAGCCTGTAACGCTCCAGTGTAGCCAGCTGAGGATGCCAGTATTGTTGTTGTTGTTTGCTATTGTGATGTCAACAAGGATGAGGAAATCGAAGCACGTGTGCATGCAAATGCACATCGTTTTGCCTGCGACTACAGTACGGATGAGACCTGGCTCAGCGGAGCCAGAATACAGTGCAGCAAGTACTTCTGGGAAGCTGGTGGGGTGATGTTTCGTTCTCTGGGAAGGAGGACGCGTCTGACGCGCTGGGAGTGGGACATGGTGACTGTGTTGAAATAGAACACGCTGCATGTGTGTGTGGCTGCATGTGTGGGGTGGGAGGGAGTTACCACGGGAATATCAGTGGATGAGAGAAAGGGAGTTAGAGGGAGCGAGACGGAGCAAGAGTGCTCCACTTTGCTTTGTTTTATTTATAACTCAGACACACTACTGCGCCCGGGGGAGCAACAGAGGAGAGAGATCAGGGAAATGGACTGAATGCTGGTGTTTGTGTGCTGTAGAAATTAAAGATTAATGGCATAATAAAGTCATTTTTCATCTTAAAGTCCTACAAAGTCTAGGCCTCAGAGGACTGGATACTTTTGTATTAATATTCACAACTCGCTGCTGTGAGCTTTTATCACAGGCTAGCTGTAAGTCAGCAGCTATTTTTCTTAAAGGTGTGCAGAGCTGTCCCAACCATTAATAATACACCTTCTACTTTACTCCATCAGTTGTGGAACACTGTTTAAGGCACTAATAAGAAGCTTTCACACATCAAAACATTATATGTTACTAATCGGAGTGTAAGAAAAAAGACCAAATTACTGACTTTTAGTTCTTTTCAGTCTCATTTTATTTTAAAATGTAAAACAAGAGTCCAAGCTCTTTAATCATTAGTTATTATTAATCTCTGGTTCTCATGTCCTGTCTTTCCCCCTTCATCCTTAACTGGTTATACCAGATGGTTGCTTCTTCCTGAGCCTGGTTCTGCTGGAGGTTTCTTCCTATTAAAAGGGAGTTTTTTTCTTTCCACTGTCGCCAAGTACTTGCTCATAGGGTGCCGTCTGATTTTGGGGGTTTTCTGTCTATTACTGTAGTGTCTTTACCTTACAGTATAAATCATCTAGAGGTGACAGTTTTTTGTGATTTGCTGCTATGTAAATAAAATTGAATTTAACTGAATGAGGACTGGGGCATTGTCTCTCGCCTACCTTTGCTTTCCAAGGTAGGAGAACGAACCAAGCATCTGATCTCATAATCCAAATGGAGAGAGATGTTGCAGCCCCCTACTTGCCGATTGCCTGCTTTACTGCCGTCAGCCTGGCCTGTTGCCTTTTAATGCGCCATCTGCTTACAGTCATTGGTCAGATTAGGCTAAGTGTGGTATTACTCATAAAGATTATCTTAGCCTGACATTCTATCTTAATGGCTTCCTTGTTCTGAGACTTTGGACAAATGACCCCAGATTACAGGTGATCGCTGATCAGAGTTGACGTCAGCCTGGATGGAGATGAGAGACGAAAACTTCAAACCATCTGCTGTTTGAGAGATTATTTTGATAGCGCAGGTTCAGTAATCAATTGCAGATGTCATAGTTATTTGTGTTTTTTTTCCACTGTAAATCCTCTGCAGGCTGCTCCCTGTTAATCCCATCCTAGAAACTGTGCACGTGCTTTTGTAAAATGAAAATAGGTTGTAGCGTACAGTGGCTATGATGCAATATTTCATATTCAGACTCATTCATCAGTAGGATAAATGTGTCGGAGCTCCCTCTGTTGGCCTCTGTAGTTAAACTATCTAGGACAGGCATAGTATGCCTCTATATTTCATTATGATGCCATATTTTCCTCTTCCTTCTCTGTTCCTAGTATAGATCAAAACACAGCGTTACCTTATTAGAAAAGACACTTTGTAAAAGTTGTGCCTTTTTCATTATCCATTTTCTTTGGTGATAATTAGTTTGTCACTCATAATTGCTATGAAGCATCCAACAGATTAAGATAAAGATTATTGCTACTGCTACTTTACGCTGTTCTTTCCCTTTTTGTTGGGGGGAAGTAGGTTCTTTGTTGGCCAAAATGCTAAAAGCAAATCACAAATCTGCCCGATGCTGAAACCCATGCAGAGCTGAGAGTGGAAAAAAAATCGCTGAATCAGGAGCAGAAAACAAAGATGTAATGAATTTAGAGGTTTAGCTTTGGGGGTGTATGACAGTCAAGATTTGATGGAGGGAGTGTGCAGCAGCTAATCCTTTAAGGCTAATCAAACAGCAGCTTGGAGACCATCAGCCTGCCTCTAGTCCTCCCTCCCTTCTTCTTTCCCCCCCCATCTCATTCCATGTCTCCTTATTTCTCTCTTTAGTGACGATGCCAGATTTACTGTTTTTGCAAAAAACGGACGATTGCTCGTCTCAATTTACAATTTAAAATTTATTCTTTTGAGCCGGATTCTGTTTTTGTGTCGGTTTTAACCCTGCCTCCCATTTCTCCCGGCGGCTCTCCCTCCAGCGCTCTGAAAGCTGTTTAGACAGACTGCGTTGGATTCGGTTGGAAGCAGCGACACAGCTGGCTGTCTGAAAAGCAGCATCTTCCTGCCTCACGCTGCAGAGTTTCTGTCTCCAGGCAGTCATCTCAGCCTGCGAGATGCTATTAACTGCTGCTCTCTTTGTCTCCGCTCGTCCCCATACCCCGACTGCTCTCCCACACCCTGCTCATCTTCTTTCTACGTTTCATCAGCTGCTGTGTAGCACAGGAGCTGCTGCTGATATGGTTGCATTAACACAGTGGGCATTCCCCGGTGATTATTATTCATCTTATTAATTTCCATGATATCCACATTTAATTATATAAATTCTGTCGGTGTTTGATCGAATAGATGCCAGTGGAATAAATTAGAATAATGATGGCCAATAAGGACATTTACTGGATTAAATAATAGAGCAAAAATAAATAGAAAGTGATCATGTTTTTCTTAATGAGCTTTGAACAAAAGGATGCTGATGCAACAGCTGCTTACCTCTGTGTAGATCTACAGTGTGCATTTATAGCATTTCACGTATCATAATATACTTCACTCAGTCAGCTGTGGGGGCCTTTTTAGGTTGTGTGTGTATTTTCAACAGCGTGGATCCAGACAGCTTTTCTTCTTCCGTATTCGTGGAACATATGGCGCGAGCAACCTCTAGTTACCATAGCAACACTGTGTTTGCAGTTGCATGAAAAATGCTATCCACAAGGACATAAACAGAGCTCTGAAATGAGCCCTAATTACTTTGTTATTGCCTTTTTGCTTTATTTGCATACATCTGGAAAGTAGAAGCTTTTGAGATTTTTTTTTTAATTTAAAAACATTAACTAGGCGGCTAAATTTCTTTTTTATTGATGAATTAACTGAGTGGCTTTATTTTGTACAGTAAACCTAGATCAGTGGTCTGTAAGCTTATTTGCTCTTTGCATATTACTCCCTGTAAGTGGGTCCTTGTCCTTGAAGCTGTCTGTGTCACTGCCTGCCTGACCACCTGAATGTACAAAGCAGTTACTAGTGACTGATCCAGATGGATTTGTAGGCATACCCGTCTTATCCTGCTGGGACACACTAGGCCCTCACAGAGATTACAGCTCTGTCTCACATCTAGACCATGTGCTGTCTCATCTGGCATCACAGCACCTTTGCAGAGTTAAGATAAAAAAAACAAGTATTAATTACGCCCCCCTAATATTTGATATGCTGTTGGTGTATTAACGTTCATGTTTTAGATGCATGCGATACTGTTAGTTTAAATCTTTACATCTCTTCTGTTGCTGTAATGTAATGCTACATTACTGCTAGCTTGCTTGGTTTCTATTATTGACCACATTGAAGGCTTAAGTGGTGTCCCATGTGCCCTTCTCATTCATGGTACACATTTATTTGAGCCATTGAAAGCTTTGGAATTTGCCTGGGGGGGAAATCTCTGTGTGTCTTTGCTTGAAGAAAAGCAATATTTGTTGAATTCAGGCAGGAATGGACAGTATGAATAGAAAAAGATTAAAGGGTGCTGTAACATATATTACATGCCAGTTGAAATGGTGTTATTGCAGTACAGTATAATATACAATCCAAGACAATGAGGTTTAAATGGCTGGTGTGTTTTAGACCTGTGCAGTGTGGATATAGCAAAGATTTTCAGGAAAAAAGGAGGAAGGGGTAGAGGGATGGAGGAGTGAGAGAGGGAGAGAGAGCGAGAGAGAATATAGTGTACTGCTGGAGGTGGGCTTCTGAAGGCAGCATTTCCTACTGAACAGGAGTGGAGACAAACTGATATGGCTACAGATGACAAAGAAGAGCAGCATGAAAGGACTGTAGATTAGAGACAAAGAGATCCGGATACTAGACGACAGAGAGAAGGAGACAAGGCAGAGGGAAGGCTGCATCCAGGATCCTATCTGTGGGCTCCTACCTGTGTGTCAGGCAGTAGCTCTGTGGTGCGGAGAGGTGCAGCCCACCAGCAACCATGGCAGTGAGTGCGTGGCAGGCTCTGTCTCCACTGCAGTGGGCTCGATGGGGCTGGGACACTCTGCTGGGTGGGGCAGGAGACGGGAACAGCCCAGACGCTGATCCGGCTCTGGGGCTCCTTCGCCGTCTCTCCTGGGGCTCACGTCATGATAGCATGATCAGGGCTGCCGGGGAACCGGTCAGACAGAGGTGAGACAGGATGGGGGACCGGAATCATATACCGTCAGATAATCCATTGATCAGCATAGCATTAAGCTGGGTAGCCAAGCTATGTTTCCAGCTTCGCTGCCACTTGTGTACTTGAGTGTGTTTTGCTGAGAATGATAAGATGTACAGACTTTATTTGCACGCAGAAAGCTTTAATTTCTCATTGTTTTAATTCAGGTGTTTCCTCTATTTCCTGTGTATTTCCTGTATTTTATATCTGTCATATCTCATCAAGGCTCTTGAGGCTTTCTGGTATATTTGAGTCTTAGTGTGTGCTATGTAAGGTAATGCTTTGTCTCAGGCGTGTCATTATCTGTCACCTCACTGCAGATTCAGCATTCTCATTGGAGCACCTAGAAATGAAAACATAAACACATCATAGCCTGGGGCTTTTTAAATTTTTTTAAACCATCACACATGACAGGAAATACTCTTACTGCCATTCCCACATGATGTACTGCAAGCGTGTAATAAACTGTGTAGCCTCTGATTAAAAATACCTCCAACATACTGTGACATAAAGAATAACATTAGAGCTGCACGACTGGGAAATAATTCTGTCCTTCGTGATGATATTATCTTTCACCTTTTTCTTGAGATGGATGGATATTTATGTTAATGAGCCTGATACGGGTCGTTATAGTCCAGTGGGTATCGGCCTGCTTCACAGCACCTTTCACTTAATGTTTCCTCATCTTTTATTGTAGGAGCTCAGACTCTGATGGCGCTTTTGAGACCCCTGAATCTACAACTCCAGTGAAGGCTGTTTCTCCAGCTGAGCCTCAGATAAAGCAAACAACATCTGACGAGAAAGGTACAGCAGGACAATTATTTCATGATCTTTGCTTAGTTTTATACCGATTTAAGCTGTTTCACTATTGAAAAAGTGTTGTTACTGGATGGATTGTTACACCACCTAGTGGAATGAAGTTGTAATTTAAAACTGCCTTTTTGTTTTTTTGCCATGTCAGCCTACAGCGCTCAGAGCTACAGCTCTGGGGACACTTTATTCTCTCTTTTATGTGTTTTTTTCATGCCTTTTTGTCCAGTTGGGACATTCATTGAATTATTTATAACACATCCATCTCTAGAGTTTAAAGTGTCACACAAAGACACTCACAGAGCAGTTAAATTCTACCATAATCTACAGTACTGTGCAAAACTTTGGAGCCACCCCTCATTTCTTTATATTTTTCAGAAAAGCAGGAAATAGGTCCAGCAGTTTATTAAAATATGTGCAAATACAGATGGGAATAAATAAAGTTTTTACAATTCTACTGAGCTTAGTCAATATTTGGTATGACCATCTTTATTTTTCAACACAGCCTGAACTCTCTTAGCAAAGCTTTCGTGCTGAAAAATGAAGCTGTTGCCATTCAGATGCTTACCAGATGGTACTGTATGGTGGATCAAAATCTGACCATATTTTTCTGTATTCATAAATCCCATCAATTTTGACAAGATTATCAAGAAATGGCTAAAACACCTCCCCATAAAATGATAGGGTCTTCACTGTACTTTACAAATGTAGAATATAGACACTCATTTTAGACACTTAAATGAATGTAGACAGTCTGTGCACTTAAATTTTTTTCTTTGGTGTCTGACACACAATACTGAGATTTCTGTTTTTGGCTAATAATTCTTTGGCAATCACCTTGCAAAAATATGATTTCATGCCTGTCTAACTGTATCTTTGGTATTTTTCACTGATTCGGAAAAAAAAAAAAAAAACAAGCAAGAAAAAAAAAACATGTTTTGTTCGACTGAATGGTTGGATTAGTTAGACTCTAGAAATCTGTGTCTTATGTTCCACATCTTTCAATCTCCTTTTGCAGTAGAAGACACCTCAATCACTGATCCTACATCTGACTTCACTGCAGCTGAACTACCATGCCATCCTGCGTCAAATACTTTTGATGAAAACAAGCCCATCGCTGCCAGTGGTACATATAACATTGACTTTTTTGCTGCAGAATCAACGACTCACACTCTAACCCGTTCTCTGAGCCTCCAGGGAGGAGAACTAGATAGTTCTGCTCTGTTGGACGGATCAGCTTCAGGAGGTTTCCGTCCACATTCCGAGTCTTTCAGTGTAGGCACTGAGAGTGCCCCAGGGACACTCCGCAGGCCCAAGAAAGGTCGTCCTGGGTCTGTAAAGAAAAAGCCTCTTCTCAGACAGAACTCTAACCCAGAGAGCCCAAGGCCAGACTCATCCAGCAGCACCCCAGAAATTAAGAAGCGGGCGAAACCTCGAACAGCCAGCCCTCTCCAGGCTCAGGAGGAAACAGAGGGAGGCTCTGCAACACCGAGTCCTGGAGGAACGCAGCGAAAAGCCAGAAAGACCCGTGTTGAGACTCCTCCTCCCCTGCCAGAGGAGACCAATCATACCACCCAAGAGGAGAGCCTTATTGTTCCTGCCTTACCTTTATGCCAGGAGGAGATACCCCTCCCTGAAAGTCAAGCAGACAAAGAAGAATCCCCCATCCCTCCCAGTGGCTCCTACAAATGGGATCCAGACAACTTTGAGAACATCAACCCCTTTAAGACCGGAGGTAGCAAAATTGTCAATTCCCCTGTTTTGGGTCGTAAGGAGCCTGTGTGTGCCCCCATTTCCACCCCTCTAGAGAGTTCCCCCGTCCCATCTGAGGAACCACATCACCCCAGTCCACCCACTCCTATTAGAGAGCCAGTCACGAATCCTGAGGAGCAGCCCATTATACCCAAGCGTCAGTCACTAAGACTGGAGTTTGACTACTCCGAGGAGAGTGGTGAGGCATCACATCAGGCCTCTCCTCCACCTAAGAAGCTAGGCAAGAAGCCAGGTGCCAAGATGCCTCTGAGGAAACCAAAGCTGGGGCTGAAAAAGGCGCCTCCAGCACAGACAGAGCAGCTGGACAACATTCCTCCGGCAACTCACAACAGCAACGAGGATGAAATCCCGGCAACTAAAGCATCTTACACCTTTGAACTCGACAAGTATGAAGATCCAAATTTGAATCCATTTACTTCAAGGAAAAGTATCACCAACTCCCCCAAACTATCCAGGCCGCCTTATAACTTTGATGACTCCATAGACCCTTTCAAAACCTCCAACAAGTTGGCCAATTCCCCTCCTAAGACTTCTGCCTCATTTGAACTGTCATCCAATGACAATGATAATGAAAATGACAATGACAACCTCGGGGAATTAGAGGACCAGAACCAGAACAAACCTGCCAAGAAGAAGAAAACTCCCATCAAATCGTAAGTTCACTCTGTATTACCAGAGGATTGTCTATTCACAGAAAAGTCTGCATCAGTCTGTGAGGATTTTAGGTTAGTCTGTGTTTGTATGTGGTTCTCTAGCCAGTTTTGCCAGTGTCCTCTGTCTGTCTGTCTGTCTGTCTGTCTGTCACCTGTGTCTGTGTATTCTCATATGTCACAGGAAGTCCAGGGGTGTGTCTTCTCTATGTTGTTTTTTGTAAGTACAGGGACAACACAGCCATCCACCCTTTTGCCCTCTAATTCAATCTGGCCCTCTTTAAACCAGCATGTTGCCCTGTTGTCCCTATTAACAGAAACATCAAAATCATTTGCGCTCGCTATTAAATCACTGAAACTCGTTTGAAACATACCCATTTTAACTGGAGTATCCATGCCAGTTTAAATCACCCATAATCCCTCCAATAGAAGATCCAGTTAGTAAATTAATGCTATATTTCTATTGACTTATGGATGGATAGTGGTGAAAAACTCTTTTGTTTTTTGTTTTTTTGCTTTCCTTTTTTACACTGAAGTATCTGCAATAATTTTGTTCATCTGTATCCAGTTGTAAGTGTTTAACAAAGGAGGTGCTGGTGCCCCCTCTGGTGTTCATTGTTTGCTATTGATGAAAGAACGAAAGCTACAGTGTATCAGCGTGTGCCAAGATCACATACAGTTTGAAACAGGCTGGACCAGTAAGAAGCTACCTTTCTTTTAATGCAGTGAACTACAACTTAGTGATAATATTTAATGAAGGACCCAGATATCATAAAAAACAGGTACAATGTCAACAGTATGTTTTATTGCATGTGAATTAGAGCAAATTTGGCTCAGGCCACATATCTGATACTACTGCTATTTAATATATTTTTACAGGGATACATAACCCTTTTATTAATTCAGGCATGCATTACACATTAAACACTGAGCATAAAAACAACAGGGTCTATGCAGTCCTGTGAAAAACTAAGTACATCATTAGTGCTTTGATAGGAATTAAGGGGGTAAGTAGTAGCCAGGTGCTGCTAATGCACCTGATTAACTGATCATGAGCAAGTGAGAGCATTGAAGCAGCACTGTAAAGAAAGGTTGGTCAAAATTCCTCCACAACAATGTGAGAGACTGATAAAGTCTGAGAAAAAAGAAAACTGCATAGAGCCGTGTGAAAACTTGTTTTTGCACGTGACTGTATGTATTTACAGTGTAAGTAAGTGTAAAATTGGATAATTCCTTCCAAAGGTTGTTGCAAAGTTCTAATAACTAAGCTACAGTATTGTTTACCTCATCATCATGATCACTAAACTTGGAAAACCAAGCTGCTCATAACATAATATTAATTTTCCATTACTCTTCACTGTCCAGTTACTAACTATAGATTCAGCCCTCTTCAGAAGCATTTACTGTTCTATCCATTTCAGCCACACACAGTAAGCAGCACTGTTGCACATGTGGAAATGAACTATGCAAATTATTGTTTTTTGCAATGATGATTTTATGCAAAATCCAGTCTTTCCAACTAGCTCATATTTTAGCATCTACGACTACACAAATGCTATATAAATGTGCAGCAAATGCAGAATTAAATACAGATAATGATTGACTCTAGAGTTTGACAGTGGATCTTTTTATATCCCCTCAGTAATACTTTCAGAGTGAAGAGGTCGCCAAAGAAATCACCCTTATCTGACCCATCACAGGTATGTATCTGATATGCAATCTCGTTTGGCTTTATCTATGTGCATTTCTCCCTCTTTCATGTGTCATCACTCTCTGCCGCCTTTTTTTGTGTCGCAGGATCTTATACCCGCAGATGAACCTTCCTCCCTTCACCAGCAGGATGACCATGCCACAGATGAGGAGAAACTAGCCTCCTCCACCAGTCATAAGTGGGCAGCCCTGCACGACATGGATGGAGATTTAAACTCTGACCAGCAAGACTTTCCTCAACCGTGCGACCTTACATCCTTTGTTAATGAGAACAGCCTTCCTAAGGAGACTCCAGGTGAGGCATAACTGTCTGACTCTCTGTAACTCTCCGTAATTCCGAGCTTGTGTCTGGATAAACCCTTACATACTGTATATGAATCAGAAACTTTACCTTTTATTCATACTGCTGTGTTATTGATTTTTCTTGTGGCAGCGATATAAGTCTGCTGGCCCAATTCTGAACTACCCTCTGACCTTACGCAAGAGCCAACGCTTCCCAGAGGCTATCTGGTTCACCCCATCTGGGTCAGAGATGGGAAAACAAACAGCCCTGCTTCGTTCTCTGAACTCGTCAAACCAGAGCTCAGCACACCACTGATGCGTCTCTTCATTTTGTTTACTGTATCTAATGCTTTGTTTTGCCTTTCCCTCTCAGTACAAGACTATGAAATTGAGTACATGGAGAAGATTGGCTCCTCTTCCCCAGTGAGTATTTAATATTACAGACAGATTGTATTTGAGCTTGTTTTATGCTTACTACTTTTAGTATTTATAGCATTTATTTTACATTGTTTGTGTGCTATATGATATTTTAGCCTTTAAAAGTAGATAGTCTTCGTTCTTGTTTTTAACCTTGTGTGTCTTTTAGCCTCCGTCTGCAAAGAAGCCATCTTTGTACTTGAAGTTGGACTCAGTATCTGACAACTTAACCAAAAATACATGTGCGCATGGATCTGAACCCAGCTCCCCCTGCACAGGGTAAAATAGTTTACTTGTTACGCTTGCAACTTTGTTTCTTTGCTGTATTACATAATGGTTTTGTTAACGTATACTACGTGAGTTTTACACTGCATTTTTAAGTCCCTTTCTTATTCTCGTGTGTGCTAAGTGTACACCACAAATAATGTATAATGCATTCGTTTCAGCTCCTTCAGCAATGTTTTCATTAATGCTGCCGTCCATCATCTGTGATGCATTACATGCCGTGCCTTTCCCCGCCTCATCTCCTGTTGGGTTTTTCTCATTCTGTGCAGGAGTTTTGAAGAGATGGAGGCCCAGATTACAGCAGGTATGAAGACACCGGTGCTCAGCTCCCGGCCTGGCCCCGAGGGCTCTGCTTCAGACAAGGGCAGGAAGAGAGAAAGCGAGGTGCTCAGTCGAACACAGAGCACCGAGATGGAGGAGCAGGTAAGTCAAGTGCCTTTGTGGACATTTAATTACAGTTAATTTGTTGTGAATAAATGTAATTTACACTCATGTCTAGTCATTACCATTTAAGGGGAAACTGTCATGTTTTTTGATTTTGGAGCATTTGCACCATGCTGTTGTTTAGTCACAAGGGGGAGACAGTGCCACGCTGTAAATGCTTTGTCATAGGCTGTGACTCAGCCCTCCAAAGTGAACACCATCAGTCACAGGGATTCTTATTAAATCCTTGTCACTGATAATGAAAAGCCAGTCAGTCACACTAGGTTCCCAGCTCAGATTCAGCAAACCACCTCCCAATGCTGCCACTCAAAAAAAAATCTCAGCGCTTGCTTTGCCATGCTGTCCCCCTGCCCCCTCCTCCCTCCCCTTCTGCCTACTCCTCCTGGTGCCCTTCAAGCCCCCTAGCCAGGGCCCCGTGGAGGCACTTGCGCCAGCCCTGGCCATGCCCCTGTTAGACAGGCTGTCTGAGTGTGACGACCCCCTGCAGTACCTGGAGCCTGACCTGGCTGAGACCAACCCCACAGCATTCGCCCAAAAACTGCAGGTGTGTTGAGAAACCACACAAGACCCTACTTGATAAATTTGCCGACCCATATTTGGGCCTTGATATTTGTCTCTGTGTGTGTTTTTGTACAAAACATTATTCCCCGTTGTGTCACTGTGTTACATCCTGCCTTTTCATTTTCCCATTTTTTCCTCCTCCTCCTCCATAAGTTGCAGTTTTTTTTAGCTTGCTGGGTAAAATAGATTACTGGTGCATAAAATGTAGATGGCAGATCAACTCAAATTTCATGTGTTTCCCTCTTACTCTGTCATTCTTGGGCTGCAACCTCTCCTCCCTTACCACTGAAATTCGGCCCTCCCAATGTGTGCGGCCAAGGAGGAGCTGGTGCTTGCTGCCCTGAGGATAGAGGCTCTGCAGGTAGCCAAAAACATCTCTCAGTGCCCCTCCCTCTCCACTGTAACCCCCCAGGTACTGCGCTGAGTCAGCCTGCACCTGCTGTATGCAAGTGTGTGTGTGTGGGTGAACAAGTGTGTTTGCAAGAGCAAAAGATGCATCTTGAATGAGGGATTAGCAAAACGCAGGTGTGTGTGAAATGCACATGTGCGTGACTGTGTGTGCGTCTGTGTGTGTATGTGTGTGTGTGTGTGCATGAGTGTGTCTCAGCCTGCCTCTCCCTCCCCTTAAACACACCATTTTGAGTGTGACTGTGAATCCATGGCCTTATCAACATGGTGGCTGTACAGCTGCATCCACAGTCCCGCCACCTTCCGTGTCCCCACATTGGACTCTAACATGGCTTGATGCGTCCCAGCTCCCACCCTGACTACCAGCGAGCTCCATTAAGCCTTAGGAACCAAGTGCTGTGTCTTAGTCCCTTGCCTTTGTGATGCATGTTGGGCAACATGCATGTTGCCTGTTTCGTGAGAAACTTACGTCAGCATGAATGTGACTGGGAATGTCTCACATTAGACTCGGCAGCTGAGGAGTTACATATTACGGTGCAGATCTGTTGATGTTTCATGATCACCTCCCCAAATCCCAGGTCACATTCTTGTTTTGTGATTTGGTCCATCTATTTGACTAACAGTACTAACAAAACAGCATTAGGCAGGGTAAGTAGTACCTGGGAATTTGCTGGTCCAAATTCTGAGGCAGGTGCTGAACTTAAACTCTTGCAAGAGTTGGAGCAGGGCACGCACTTCCCACCTACGTCTTTCCTTCCATGTCTCATTCTGTTGTCCCACGCATTTTACAGTCTCGTCTCAAGAAACCCAGTACTCGGCGGTGGAATATCAACGGTTCACCCTTACTCAAAGTAAGAGCAACATAGTTCCCCCTGTGATGTGTTCACGTCCACCCATAGCGCAGTCTAAGTACTTCATCATAAACACATAGTTTTTAATGGCTCAGTATGCCAGCAGACCAGATTAATGTCCTGAATATAAGCTTTAAAGGTGATTAAAGGTGTTCACATCTGCACTGGTTAAGAATTATAGCTTACTATTTTGTAAAACCAAGATAAGGGCGATAAATGCTATTATTCATAGAGTTTGAAGGTAATTGCACTCCAATTAAAGCTGAAATTCAGCACTTTAGCCTCCTAGTACTGGAGTGTGAAGTCAAAACTGTCATCCAAATTCTTGCAGACTCCACTAGATCGTCTAGTCTAATAGATCTATAAATTACAGAGAGTCTATTAATTTGCTGCCTACCAAAAGCTCTTTGTGAGCTGTTTTGTGCAGTTACAGCTATGTAGTATGTCTGTTGTAGCCTTTGTGCATCTAATAATCAGTCCTCTCTGTCTTTGGGGGATGTGGCTTCGACTTGTGTTTTTGGCTCTTTTTTGTTAGCATTAAATCTACATTTAAGGCATTTCGTGTAAAGAGAGGTTAGATTTCAGTGTGCTCACCTTGTCTGTGTCTGAAATTGCGTAATAATGTGTTATTTATTATGCTGAAATCATGTGTGTGTTTTTTAGCCAGTCCAAAACATCTCTGCATTATCTGTGTAATACCTGACGTGCAGACTATTTCTGGAAGATTATTAAAGTGTGCCAGCAGAAAACACAGTGATGAGTAAGGCAGCAGAAATTAAACAATCCAGTTTATTTTCCTTTTTCTATTTTTTAGTCATTACTTTGTGCATCTCTGATGAGGTTGGGTTACCATGGTAACTCATCTCCAACTTGAAACCTGGCTCTCACTTCAGTAGTTAAACAACAGTGAACATTTTGAGTGTTTAGTTCATGGTATTTCAGGTGCATCGTTGATGCTTTATAGACGTGAGTCTTCCCTCGCAAAACAAATACAAAGCAGGTTATCGTTAAAAATCTGAATCCTGCATGTTTTGTCCCATGCAGTACAGTCAGTGCTGTTAATGAAAAGTCTGTGACATTTGCCTGAAGTACTACTAAACGAAAAAAGCTCTTTATTTAACATGTGATTCAGGATGATTTACTAAAAGGGGCTTTTTGTTAGCGGATTCTTGCTGCAGCTTTACCAAAGAACCACAGGTTTGATTTGTTTCCTTAAAGTCTCTGAACCTGAACCTTTCTGTATTGGTAGATAAAAACCTAATCAGTATCTGACTGATGTTTGTTGTTATATGTACTTGACCGTTTCTGTCCAGAGAAGTAATGCAATTAGCTGTACAGCCGGACCAAACACTTAACTCTTTCCAAAGTAGCGGTAGACCTCTCCTTGTCTCCTGTGACCCCCCATCATCAAATCCTCCTGTAATCCCTATCTACCAAGGATAGCTAAATCCTTTTCAGAGTTTTCAGGGAACCAAACGTGGTACTAGCACAACTGTATTTTAATATGATAAAGTGAGGAGGCTTTTATTTATTTTGTCATAGGTTGCAACGGACACTTGGAGATGCATTTGGGTTTGTAGTGTCTATACTGTAGATCCAAAGTTTGACTCTTTCTAATGATTAACCCTGAAGATTTTCTGATTCACCTTAGCCCTCATCACATTACAGTCTCTGTAGCTGTAAAAAAAAAAGAGTTAAATCCTGTGATTCTAGGAACAACGGGTAAGACCTGTTAACTATGCTCTAACATGCTTTAACATTAGACTAACATATCTATCCCTTGCTGCCCAATCTGCCCCCCCCCTAACCTCCCTCTCCTGTATACTATCAGCTGCTGCCCACCTTCCCCTCTGTTTTGCTTGGACCCAATCACATTCAAGCTATTTCAATGAGCAGTTGACCAGGACTGCTCGGCTGGGGCCAGCATCAGCCAATAACACGGCTAATACTGTGGCAATGAAGACTGTTTCATCCAATCATGTAGCGGCTGACCAAGTCTTCAAGAACATCCCTGGCTTGCCTCATTTTGTATTGTTTTTGCTGTGTGGCACATTTTGATATAGTTTGAGGCTGCCTAGCAGTTTGGTTCAGTCCAGAATGTGCGAGTGACCCTGAGGGCGAGGGTGTCCCGCGGTTGCCACAGCCTCGTTGATAACAGGTTATGCTTGCGTTCCTTTCTCTCCTCTCCTTTGCTTCCCGGAAGCAGCACAGAGACGTGTCATCTTCACTAGAGAGTGGCGTGTCCAAGAACTCGCTGTACTCCAGGACCACGGCCAGCTACATCGAAGGGGAGAGTCCCCACTTGCCCAGAGAACTGGACCACTCTTTGGGAATTGCACGAGAGGAGGTGCCCTGAAAATATTTCTTGTTCCTCCGTAAGTCATTGTTTGTTCCTTTAAGTCTGCATCTCACATTTAATGAAATAATTTTGTCTCCATCCTCAGATTGTGACAAAGGAGAAAGAAGTGCTGGAGTGGCAGAGGAAGTATGAAGACAGTCGACAGGAAGTGGTGGAGATGAGGTAAGAAGAGACACCTTGGGTTGTTATCGCTTTCATACACCAGGGTCCCACACGCAGACACTGAAGCATGAATCTAACACCTAGCTGTGTTTCGGACTCCGCCCATTATCAACTGCTGAATATCTCAAGCGGTTTATCTCGCTTAAGGTGTCAGACAGGGCCATGATTAATGGGAGACTGGATAGCCATTTAAAAAAAATCAACACCTCGTCCTGTTAGCAAGGAGTAGAGATAAATAGATGGAGATCATGTGATGTAAATTTAGAGGTTTTACTGTTAAAAAGTTATATGTGAGAAAATATCCTAGGTTATGCTCAACTAACTGAGCTCGTAACTAGCAGTAGCTACACTTGTTTCATGATGATCAGTCTAGGTTAAATTCATGGCTTCCAATTGGGGTTTTGGGAAAGATGTACAGTAAAGAAACTTTACTGTGTGTCAGCAGGTGGCGGGTGTCAGCTGTCTGCTGCTCAGTTAGTGTGGATAAGTCGGAGCTTACTTCATTTGAATGATTAGACTTTGGATAAGGAGAGGCTAAGAGGCTAAGGGGAAGGCATGGCTAATCTATCCTCTTACCTCTGGAAACTTGCTTTTAAAAAGACGAAGCTTCGTACTGGGTCCTGTTGCTTTTCTACTAGTTGTGTCGAGACACTTCAAACAACAGAAATTCAATTTGATTTTGAAAAGTTGTGCAGTAAATTTTGGAGCTAATTCAAAGCAAATTCTCCATTTCCTCTAAATACAGCGCGCTTACTGTAAACCTGGACCGCGATAAGTAGCTTACAGGTGTTTGCTGGAAGGGTTCGAACAACAGGTGGGTGGTGCAGGGCTGCACATGTCAGAGGGAGAGATGGGAATTTTTGCAAAAAATAGACTTCTTGGTATTCGATGTGAGGAGAGTCTTCTTTTTTTACTTTTTATGTGACATTTACTGAAGATTTCCAACTTCTCATCCATAGGAGAATTGTAGCTGAGTATGAGAAGACGATTGCCCAGATGATAGGTGAGTTCACGTAACCATAAGCACTGCTATTTTTGTTTCCCGTACTCTTCCACTTTATTTTACTCTTGTTCATTTGCAAACTGATCTGCTATAAGGTCCTTGTGAGGCCTTATCCAGTGCTACTGATCACAGATATTTGAGTCTTATTTGAATTTTTTTTCTATCCTTTGCCAAATTTCGCTTTTCTCTGTGTTTGCTTTCATATTTGAATGACGTGAACTGAATCCTCATGTCAGTGGAGGGGACAGCACTCTCCTTTGCCCGCTCTTGTTCAGCTTCTCTGGACTCATTAAATTTCACCGCAGGCTCACACTCCTGCATTATTCCTGCTCTCACCCACATCTTCCTTTCCACCTTTGAACATCCCCGAAGATTTGATTTTTTTTTTCTTTCACTGCGACCGGCTTTTTCTTTTTCCTACTCTCATTAAAGCACTGTCGCACACAGGAACAGTCTGCCTCTGCTAATGTCTAACACTCGGCTCTGTCACGTGTCTTGCCCTCCCAGCTTGACTTAACACAGTCCCTTCTTTTCTGTTCTGCTCCCATCTTTGCCCCCCTTACTATTTGATAACCCTGACAGGCATGCCAGGTGAGTAACGAGGAATTGTCTTTCATTTGTTTGTGTCAGCTCGCATCTCTCCATCCGTCCATCAGAGAGGGGAGCAGCTGTGCTCAATTTCTTCATCTCATTCAGAGCCATTCATTCATTTGTTTGGTTTTTGGGGGGGGGTTTGGCTTTCACCCTGTAGGCTGAGACTAGCTTTTAAAAGAGAGACAGGACTGAATCTAATGAGTTTTAAAAAATGACTTTGTTGTTGTTATTGTTCATGTAAAGTACAATATTATACATATTCAGTCAGATGTAATACACACTGTAAATCTGTACATGAACACGTGCACTTCACCCATGACTGGCGATGGCTGTGAAGTCATTCATGCAGATTTGGTGAGTTAACCGAGTTGCTCATCGATGGGAAATGAAAGGGATATTTGTAGGCTGAAATAGTGTAGGCACATTGATATTTAACACTGAAAGGTCTTGAGGCCACTCTGATGTTTCTCCTCTGTTTTTCTTTTCTCATTGTTCAGCTTTTTGTGTTTTGCATGCTACACTGGTTTATCAGAAATCCTCATATAGTGTAGTAAAACATCTTGTTGAATCATACTACCACAAATACATTTAGATATATTGTGAAAAATGTCAGAGAAGTCTTTTGTGTGTGTGTGTTTGTGTGCTGATTGGGGTCTTTTAACAGTATTTTTACCCATAACAGCAGTTTCTTCACCTAGTAGACTCTTTATCTGCATCCTCTCTATGTGTGTCCATCAGAGGATGACCAGAAAGAGAAATCTCTTTCCCATCACACCATCCAGCAGCTCATCATGGAGAAGGACCAGGCACTGGCCGACCTTAACTCTGTGGAGAAGTCTCTTGCCGATCTCTTCCGTCGTTATGAGAAGATGAAAGATGTGCTGGAGGGCTTTCGCAAAGTAACACAATTTATTCCCAGGTTTTTATCAATATGAACATCTCGGTTGGTCATCTCAGATTTTTTTTACTTGCCCCCTTGTGTCACCCACATACAGAATGAAGAGGTATTGAAGAAATGCGCTCAGGAGTATCTTTCAAGGGTTCGCAAGGAGGAACAGCGATATCAAGCCCTGAAAATTCATGCAGAGGAGAAACTAGACCGGTGAGTCTCTACATATTCTTATTATGTCACATTTTCTGCAATAACTGTGTTATTTTCCCCACCACACTATCTACACTGTAACAAATGCAGTAAATGTAGTCCAGTAATGCAGTGTCTTATGTGAATGCAAGTAAATGCTGGTGCTTTTTAGGAAAAAAGTGTTAACTGTAAGCTGCTAATTTTTTCACTATGTACATTTCAGTTTTTCTTACTTCCTGAGCACAAAAGCTCATGAACAATATACATTTTTGACTTCAAATACTTTGGTTTTAATGCTTATTTCAGTTCTTTGTAGTCATATTTTCTTTCTCGATATGTGATGTGATTTCTAGTGTTTGTGGGACTGAGAACAGTGTTGAAGTTTAGCTAGCAGTGAGTCTCCATAACATTGGTACTTTCCTGTACCAAAAACTGTTCTTTAAGTGTACAGCATAACTTATTGTCTGAGCTGAAATATGTTTGTATATGAGTCAGTGTAATTGGAAACAAGTCTAGCTAGCTAGCTAGCAATGAGTCTAGCTAACATTGCTAGCTGAAGCTAAACCAGTATTTGCAATGGCTCGTATCGAAACATATTTCTATAGATTATATATGATCCATATTAACTCTTTGTTGACTTTTATTTGCTTTTTAGATTTTATAGGCTTTTGTGAGTTGCGTAGAGGTGATTTCTTGTATCATTTGTGTGCCTCCAGGGCCAACGCAGAGATAGCTCAGGTGCGGGCCAAGGCCAAGCAGGAGCAAGCTGCCTCTCAGGCCAGTCTGAGGAAGGAGCAGATGAAGGTGGACTCTCTGGAACGCACTTTAGAGCAGAAGGTCAGTTTTAGGATATAAGAAGATATTAAATTAAAATTTTCTAAAGTTATCCAAGTGCATAAATTTTTGTTGCTAACTGTTTTACAGAATAAAGAGATCGAGGAGTTAACAAAGATCTGTGATGAACTAATTGCTAAGATGGGGAAGAGTTAGCAGGCCACATCACAATGAAGCCAAGCAGAAAATGAAGAGAAGCACTCCTTCTCAAATTGATGGACCTCTAAGACCAAAGTGGTCTTGGGGTTGTATTTCCTACTGACCATGTGTATACATCATCCACAGGATTGGCTTCCTCCTAATTACTCTGTATATTTTTGATGTTTCAGTGTATCGTACTGTATCAGGGGGTCTGCTTTCAAGTTTTATCATATCACTAATGAGTATGCCTGTGTGCGCGAGTGCGTGTATGATAATGAGAAAGTGCAAGCATTGTTTGTGGGTTAAATTATCTATTATGATGTTGCCATGACAGCCACTGAGGGAGAAGACTGTTTACCCACTCCTGTTATTGTCTCCTCTTAATAAAGAGAAAGATAGACTTTGAAGATGAGAACCAGATTGTTAGTTATCCATAAAATGGTGATGCACCACTAAGAGAATACAAGCGATCACTATAGATTCTTGCATGTGAGAGATAAAGAAGAACTTGTAATGTTAATGTTTGTATATACTGTAGGAAACAACAAGACTTGTGCATTTTTGATAGTTATTCTGTTGTCTTCAGCCACTTCCCTCACATAACATTGTAGATATTTGTCATACTTGTCATAGCTTTTTTGATGAAATTGTGGAACTTTATTTTTGGGATTTTATTTTGATAAAAAGCAAACTAATTGTGACTGTGTTCAGTTGTGACCAGAAGTAATTTAATTTTGGATGAACCTGTCCTAGTCCTGCAATGGTTGTTTGTCACACTGAGGAATAACTTCTCTGCACAGCTACTGTACAGCATCTGCTTACAAAGTGCAATAAAAGATGGCAATACAGCATGCTGAGTTTAATTTGGTTCTTTTTTCTCATTCCTCCCCCCCCCATTTTTACATCTTTGATAGTCCTCTATGTGATATCCACCCATCTTAATAGTACCATGTTGTACTCCTTCTTTCCCTTTAGAGATTTTGGCCCATATTGACATGACAACATCACACAGTTGCCTCAGATTTGGTGGCTGCACATCCATGATGTGCTTCCAATAACACCACATCCCAAAGGTGCCCTACTGATTTAGATCTAGTGACTGGAGGCCATTTAGGGACAAATGGCACATTATCATGTTGGGAACAGGAGAAGAAGGTTACACTGTGCTCATAAACATATTCATAAAGATGATCTACATGGTAAACGTGAAGTAGTCAGGCTCAAGTGTTTAGTAAGGTGGTAGGTAAGCAGACACAGCAGAGATTTTGGGTTCCCAGTGAGCTCTGTTATACGTGAAACATAAACCAAACCTCCCCCAAATTAACTAAAAAAACAAAAAAAAAAAGTACATGGAATAGGACTAGCCCCCAATCATAATGTCATGCTTAGAGTGCCCTGCAATTAACACTATTAGAATATGCAGCATGCAAACATATCCAACCCTTTTCACTATAGTGAACTTCAATTCAAATCGTGTACACTTTACAAATTTACTTTCAAATTCAAAAGAATTAGTTGAATGACTTGTTGTAATGCTTAAGAATAATTCAGATTGAATACTCACAGATTTGATAAATGTGGACCCCATAGTTATCAAATCTGAGACACAGTATCAATCATGTTGATTACAACTTTCCAGAAAGTTGAGAAAATACTTAAATTAGTAAAGCAGGGAAGAGGTGAAACATGCACAACATTGTTTTAGCCTCTTAACCATTTAGAGGCAGTCCACCAAAGTATAAAGCAATTAAGTAAGTAGTAGCATTCAGCAGACACATAACAATCACAATGCTACTCCATGCACGCTGGACAAGAAGCAAGCTGGTAAGAGAGCTGCTTTTATATCAAGCTTTTCCAGTTTATACAAACCCTCGCTTTGTGCAGGCTCATCACAGGGCATCAATTACACCAGCTTCAAGTGGTGAAATAGATTTTACTATTTCCTAGAAGGTTTTTTTGTGATTTTAATTTTAATTTTGCTAAACTTTAGTTTTTCTCCTAACTTCTGGCAATCTGCTCACTTTGTTCTTCTCTCAGTCGTCACTCTCTTCACGCTCCTCTTTTGCACCTAAAATCACATATAAACATATATTTAACAATAAATTGCCATAAAAATAATTTAAGTTAAATTATTCTAATTGCAGGCTGGGGATGTGTGTTTGATGACTGTCACTTTGACTTGTTACCTTGACTTTAACTGCATCCACTGTCCATACGTCCATTGTGTTTCATTTTGCTGTGTCTCCTTCTCTTCCTGTCTCTGTCTTTGTGTTGTAATCCAAAAGGTCAAAGTAAAAGTGAAACCGAATTTATAACCTCAGTAACGTTTAGAACTACACTCAAACTGAATGTGGGGTGCTGCTGGCCATTTACAGGAACATCCATCTAAGTTGCTCTCACCTGGATCTGAAGTTGTACTGTAATCAAACACAGAAGCCTAATTCGACCAGAATAGGCAACTTTAACAAAACTAGACAGTAAAGTACATCGGCTCCTTGGCTGGCAACTAGTGATAGTGCCAGCAGACTAAGAAAGCTAAAATTAGCTAATAATCTCTGGTGAGCTAGCTGATGTTAGCTAACGTTTTGGGTGCTATTTAGAGAGCAAATATATACAAACAGGCACTTTTTAAAGTCACATCAGAGACCCTGTGTTATCAGAAGAAGTTTCCCTTTTGCTTCCTAATGTTTCAGTAAACTGTGTTTTGAGCATACGTACGGAGCCCCGGAGGGGACATGGGAGAAAAAAAAATTAAGACGGACTTTTGCGAGATCTCGCAAAACTAACTCGGGATCTTGCAAAAGTTTTGCGAGCTCTCGCAAAACAAACTCGGGATCTTGCAAAACAAACTCGGGATCTCGCAAAACTTTTGCGAGCTCTCGCAAAACAAACTCGGGATCTCGCAAAACTTTTGCGAGCTCTCGCAAAACAAACTCGGGATCTCGCAAAACTTTTGCGAGATCTCGCAAAAGTTTTAGCCGCATTCTTCCCGTTAGCTTCGAGCTAATGGGAGGTCGAGACCTACTACAGCCGGGAGGAACACCGCTTTCCCGGCACATCGTGCCTCGACCTCCCTGTCGGCTTCGAGCCGGCGTCCGAAGAATGCGGCTAAAACTTTTGCGAGATCTCGCAAAAGTTTTGCGAGAGCTCGCAAAAGTTTTGCGAGATCCCAAGTTTGTTCGAGTTTGTTTTGCGAGAGCTCGCAAAACTTTTGCGAGATCCCGAGTTTGTTTTGCGAGATCTCGCAAAACTTTTGCGAGATCCCGAGTTTGTTTTGCGAGATCTCGCAAAACTTTTGCGAGATCCCGAGTTTGTTTTGCGAGATCTCGCAAAAGTCCGTCTTAATTTTTTTTTCTCCCATGTCCCCTGCGGGGCTCCGTACATACGTCACTGATTTGTGTCAGGAAATTATCTCTTCATCTTCTTCTTTCTGCTGCAGCACCACAAATGTTAGATACTAACCCCAAATTGCTCTCCGATGCATCCATCGGAGTATGAGTGTGTGTGAATGTTACCTAGAAAGCACCTAGAAAAATGTGCTTGTGCGAATGGGTGAATGCACAAGTTGTGTAAAGCGCTTTGAGTGCTCAGAAGAGTAGAAAAGCGCTATATAAGAACCAGTCCATTTACCATTTACCATTTACAAATCTTCTCTAATAATGATAAGCCACTGCTAGTGAAGCACACAGATGATGTGAAAAAAGAAAGAAAGAAGAATACTAACATGTAATGCTGTTGCTACTGTTATGGTTATTTTTAGTGGTGCTTGAGCACTCCTGAAATGGGTTTAAACTTACCAATGGTGGCCATTCTCATATGATCTATGGACTCAACAGGGCACTTTCAACCAAATAAGTTTCACTCACAGGATATTTTCTCATTTTTGGACCATTCTCTGTAAACTCTGGAGACGGCCGTGTGGGTGATCTACAATTTCTGAAATGCTCAGACCCGGCAAATATGGCAGGAGCAGTCATGCTCTGGTCAAAGTCACTTAAATCAACTTTCTTTTGATGCTCATTTGTAACTGCAACAGCTTTTTCCTCACATGAGAAATGCGAGTTTAGACCAGGCAAAAAAAAAAAAAAAAAAAGTATTATGATGAAATACACTTGCACAGCACTTCTTGTTTTTGAAACTTTTAATTTTTCAAAGATGTAAAATGAGGGATACATATAACTCAGGGTTTGTTTTTGCAATCAGTAAAAGGTATGTGAAGACATGCTGATTAACTATGCTATGATTAAATAAAATAGACAAATTTGGGTTCTGCAATAACACAAAATCCCAAAAATAGAGAAGGGGAAAACCATTAGAACTTAAAAACAACCAACAAGAAACATCACAGGGTGGAATAACGAGCACACCAGGAAGTGATAAGAACTGCAGGGCACAACACAGGTCTGAGACTGGGGTAAGTAAACCTGAATACTAAACACACGAGACAAGTGGTTGACAACTTAAAACAGTTAGTAACTTAACAGGAACAACTAACCTAAGGATTAAGGTTAACCACGACACAAGGGAAGTGGAAATTATGACGAAACCTTAAACACTAAACTGAGTGAAACCAATGAATCTTGTTTAAAGAAAAATTATGCAAAGCTCCAAACACTGTGCGAAGGAAGAACAACTCAACAAAAGATAAATCAATCTACACCAGTAACCAGAAATAAATACAAAGGAATATATGATGGGGGAAAACTAAACTGCGGACAGAAGGCATTTGAGTTGTCCAAAATTTAGTCAAGCTTGAAGGTGCTGATTTTGGAGCAAGGGCTTTTTTTTATTGTTCAACACCCTCTTAAATCCATGGTGAAAACTCACCTAATTGTGGGCAGTGGTGCAGGTGTCCCAGCAGTTTCCACTGTATGACAGTCTCGAACCTTTGTTGTTCTTCAGTTGTTCATGAACATCCTTCTTCTTATCTGAAGGGTGACAGTTTGGGGCTTCTTCCAGACTTTGACAAAGTGAAGATACATCCAAAAAAAATTTAATACAATTGTTTGAACTGATTATCTTGGAAGATTGTCTTAGAAATGGCTCCAAGAGACCTTCAAAGGTTGTCTAGATCTGCAATTCTCCTTCTTAGATCTTCACTTTGACTTTCCCATTGTTCTGAGTATTGGTCAGTCTAATGAGTGCTGTGAAACAAATCCTTGCTTTGCTGGCAAAGATGAACTACCACTCTTCACTCTGGCACAGCTGGCTGCCGGCAGAGCCCGCGGGCACACCACTGCAGCCCCCCCTGGCTTCTTCTCTGTGGCTGCTGGGTGACCCCTCGTCTGGGGCTCTCCTCAGCTCTTACTGGGAGGGTGTCAAGGATGCACCTCCGATGGTCCTCCTTGGGCTCTCGCACTCTGGGTCCTCTGGATGTCTGGGGCCTGGATCTCCTCCATGCGTGCTTCATGCCCTGGGGGACAGGGCTATGGCTCCCTACACCCTCTAGCAGATCATTACATGGAGAAACCTTTTGAATACAAGCGCGCTCATCCACACAGGTGTGCACGCAGGTGTACACACAGGTGTTCACTGTTCTGACACAAACTACACCTTTCTTGGCTGCTACCTCAAAGCACATTGAGCGCTGTCAGTCCTGCGTGTTGCACAACAACATTCATTATTTAGTATTTACTGTTATTTACACTTAGCTGGATTAATGCGATGGTGTTGTGTTTATTATGCCGCGCTCTTTTTTTGTTTTCTCTTGATCCAGGAGATTTTTTTTCTTTTTTGTTGTTGCCCCTACCCAACACCTGCCATACGTAAGTACTTTGGCACGACAACCAGCAGGGACAAGAAAGCAAAGAGCCAAACTCCGGATGGGTGTGGCCTCAGCAAACTGTTAATGCGAGAGATTCAGAATGAAATCCATTATGTGTCCTCTGTCCATCCAGGCTGCAGAAGCAACTGTTGTTGTTTAAGACAGAGTGGTGGGCCCCAGTTGAGGGGCTAGTAATCTCCTGGCTAGTACAGGAAGGAATATCAGCTCATCTGATAGCCCAGATTAAGCTCAGGGGGCTTTAGGAGCAAACAACCTGCTTTTCATTGTGTAGTCGGGACAAGTGAGGACCATCAGCGCCATGAGAGCTGTCCACTATTGTCTGCTGCTTCTGTTTTCCCTGGTCCTGCTAGCAACCACCTGTAAGAACTTTTTCTTCTTTATGCACCTCTGTTTGCTGGTTAACTGTTTGTCCATCTTTCATTTCATCTCGCCTCCTTTCAGATACTGTACGTTTCAACCCTTGCATTATAAATAATAGTTTGTGTTTAGCGTTTAGTGTATTTAATGTGTTCCTCAAGAGTAAGACCGTGTTAAACAAATAACTAAAATGAATGGCTCCACTGTACATTCTGACTTAAGGAGCGTAGATGCTGGACATGATGGACCTACAGTTATTTCTCGGGAAAAACCTGACATGTTTCATAACTTCAGTAGGACCATTAAACATTAAGTCCTTTTACTGACCTTATACTTTATTTATGTCATGTTCACTAATTGCTGTCTGCAGTGATTCTGATGGGTTTCGTGTCCCTTCAGTCCATCACGCTCCACTATACACCCAAGAAGCACGCACTCCCTGCAAATAATCTCTTAATAGGCCTGGAGGCTAATACTTACAGCATGTGTGTAGAGCGACAATGCCGTGGGGATAGATTGGGGCCAACTGCAAACAACAGAAAGTATTTATATACCAACTCAGTATACGTGAGAGCACATGTGCAGAAAATGGGCCGATTATGCAATTTCTTTGTTTCACACGGTGCTTTTGTAGCTTCGCTGTTTATTTGTGGTTAGGTTTTGGTAAGTTATTAGATAATTTAGCTGGTTTCATTTAAAAAATGCCACATCTTGTTGTATATATGGAAAAAAAATTCTCTTTTTCATATCTGTTTCTATCAAAACTTAATGATGACAGACCTATCCGGAGTTGAAGGAGGTTATTTTGATGGCCAGTACAGGAGATATGCTGCTGCAAAGTATGTTTGAAGCTTTTGGTGACTCCAGTTCTGATCCTCTTAGGAAGCAGCCTTAAGTTTGTCTGGAATTTAGGAGATGGATGGAGAGTTTCAAAAGGAAGCCTTTAAGTATTTCAAAGGTCAGTTAGTTTTCAAATAACAGCTCCTTCCTCGGGAGAGCTTTAGAAAGATATTTAAGTGTTTTATGTGCTGAAGTGGGCTCTGAGGCATTAGCTAAAGTTTATAAAGATGTATTTTTTTTAAATGTGTGGGCACTGGTGAAACACTTTGGTTGATTTGGGAAAATTCATATGAAGGAAGTTAATTAATTAGTGCTGTTTCTCTTCATATTCCCTCTGGACCCAGGGAAAGTCACACATTTATAAGCCCTTCATGCACTTGCCAACCTATAGATCCTGTGTAAATATGAATTAGAAATATCCAAGCTTGGGACACTTGTTGGCACTATCCCACGCAATCATCTTCAGTTATCTAAAGCAAACATTTGTGTCCTATGCTGTAGAGGTTTTTCACCCTGACAAGATATGCATGTACAGCTGACTCTTTCTTATATAGTAGCGCTCTGTTTCCTTTCAGGTGAGACTATACGATGTTATACATGCATGGGCTCCAATAACGATGACTGCAACCGACAAGGCTCCAAAGCTTGTCCTGGCTACTCTGATGCCTGTGCTGTAGTGGTGGGCCATGACAGTGAGTCCAACAGTGACAGCGTAGTAGCCTTTCTTTTTACTAGTTTAATTCCAACCTTCCACCATAAAACTCCATTTGTTTCTCTTGTATATGTGCATGTGTGTCTTTTTTGTGTGTTAAAAAGATGACAGCCTGCTGTCTGTAGACACATCTCAGGCAGCAGGGGGTCTGAGGCTTTTAAGGGAATGAAGAGATTTGCTACTCCTACTCAATGAATATCCTTAATTAGGACACCATGTGTTCATGGCACCAAGACAGATTTACCAAATCTCAGCCAGCAGATCTTTTTTTTTTTAATTTTTTTGGCTGTAGATATGATATTTTTATTTTAATATTTTATAATCAATAAAAATCATTTGGACTAAATTCATAAAAGGTGGTAGGTTTAGCATTAAACCTGCAACTTGTAATATTTCAGCTGGGAGTTGTTTACTCTAATGCTGTGTTTAAACCTGCATTAAGTGTTTCAATGGTCTGCTGTGATGAAAACAACAACAACAAAGAAATCGCTGAAAGCAAGACTAGCCAGGAGAGTTTCTTAAAGCAACAATTTAGCATCGACTTATATTGATTGGACGATGGCGGACAGCTTCTAAATGAGAGTAACTGGCTTCATTTTCTGTTTGTTAGGTGGCGTGATGAAGTCATGCTCTTACAAGTCCTTCTGCAGCCAGGCCAACAGTCAGGGCTACAGGGCACCAGGTGTCAGAGTTCACTGCTGCTACAGCAATGACTGCAACGTAACAAGCTTCGCCAACCAGCTGCCTGGACTTACCTACTTACTGCTGTTTTCTTCCATTTTCCCACTGCTTTTTTAAGTAGACAACTCAATCAAGCCCGCATGTATCCGACTGCCAAATAACACTGCCAAATTCCACATTCCATGCCGTCCTTGTTACCATTTCA